>NC_135785.1:17500-665000 GCF_051106095.1 Pogona vitticeps
TCAGCGGCCTTTGATACCATTGACCACAGTATCCTCCTGGGGAGGCTCTCCGAGTTGGGAATCAGTGGCCTTGCACTGGCCTGGCTCCGTTCCTTCTTTCAGTCGGGCTTCAGGCCACGCCATGGTACAGAAACGGCATTGGTTGCCGTGTGCGATGTCCTACTGAGGGAGGCAACAGGGGCAAACTGTCTCTGCTGGTCCTCCTCGACATCTCAGCGGCCTTTGATACCATTGACCACGGTATCCTCCTGTTGAGGCTCTCCAAGTTGGGAATACAGTAAGTGGCCTGGCATTGGCCTGGCATTGGCCTGGCTCCGTTCCTTCTTGGAGGACTGTCCCCAGAGAGTGCAGCTTGGGGAGAGTGTCTTGGCCCTGTGGAGCCTCAATTCTGGGGTTCCACAGGGGTCGATTATCTCCCCAATGCTATTTAACATCTCTACATGAGGCTGCTGGGTGGGGTCATCAGGGGGTATGGAGCCTGGTGTCATCAGTACGCTGATGACACCCAGCTCTACATCTCCTTTTCGCCAACCGCAAGAGATGCCGTTCTGTCCCTTCGGCGCTGCCTGGAGGCCGTACTGGAATGGATGCAGGAGAATGGGCTGAGGCTGAAACCGGACAAGACGGAGGTACTGAGGGTGGGCGCCCCCACAGTCGGGGATTTGGGAAGCTCTCTCTCTTTTGGGGGGGTGACTCTGCCCGCCAGGGATGGGGTCCGCAGCTTGGGGATCCATCTGGATCTGGCGCTCACTATGGAATCTCAGGTGGTGTCTGTGGTCCATACCGCCTTTTTTCACCTTAGGCGGATAGCCCAACTGTGGCCCTATCTCGATGTGGGGGCGCTCACTACCTTAGTACATGCGCTTGTAATCTCAAGATTAGACCACTGTAATGCGCTCTACGTGGGGCTACCTTTGAGGCTGCTGCGGAAACTTCAGGTGGTGCAGAATGCGGCGGCCAGACTTCTCAGTGGTGTAAAACAATACCAACACATCTCACCCACTCTGGCCGCATTGAATTGGCTGCCCATCCGCTTCCGCATCGACTTCAAAGTGTTGATGCTTACGTATAAAGCCCTAAACTGTTTAGGGCCTCGATACTTGGCGGAATGCCTACTCCCACCAAGATCTACCTGGGTCACTCGCGTGAGCCAGGAGGTGAGACTGAGGAGCCTAATGCCAAGGGAGGCCCGGAAGGAAAAGACAAGAAATCGGGCCTTCTCGGCGGTGGCTCCTCACTTCTGGAATAATCTACCTCCTGATATTCGCGCGGCTCCCTCGCTGGGTATTTTAAAAAAGCAACTAAAAACAGTGATGTTCCGGCAGGCCTTCCCCTCAATCAATTCCTGACCTCCCCTTCCTCTCCTCTCCCTACTCTTTGTCCTACCTTGTTGAAAGTATTTTCTTTATGTAAAATTGGTTTTATATATATTGCTGTATGTTTTACTGTAAGCCGCCTAGAGTGGTCTTAACCGACTAGATAGGCGGGATATAAATAAAATAAATAAATAAAATAAATAAAAAGTAGTATGGAGGATAGGCTGTTACCGAAGCAGCAGATTCCACCCTCTCCACATTGCTGAAATAGTCCAATGGAAAGGCAAGAGCCAATACAACTGGTTCCAGCAACGTCGCAGGAGTTGGCAGAACGACACAAACTGCCTTCGGGACTCCAGTTCCTCGGGACTCCAGCTCCAGAACAGGGAGCTGTGGAAAAGGAGGAGAGAATTCCCTTTTGGTTGCTTGGAAAATTCAAGCTAAACTCTACCAGGGTGAAGCTTAAGACCACGTCCTGCCCCAAAGGTCATTTGCAATTAGAATTTGAACTCGCCTCTCAGAAGCAGACTTGACACAATCACCGGCCACGAATGTTTGGGCTTTTCATTTATAACGTTTTTCTGCCTTCTCCACAAAATATCTCTGTATGGCCTGAAGAAGTGGACACACGAAAGTTTGGAGACGGTTTGATCTGGTTGAGTGGCCTTGCTAGCTGGATTGCTCAGTGGATTTGGTCTCCAGGTTGGGAGTTCGGTTCCCCCACCGTGGGCCTCCTGGGAGAAGAGCCAGCCCAGGGAGCCTTGGGCCAGCTGCACCATCCCAGGATGCCCCCTAGAGGAAGGGAAGGGTAATCAACCACTTCTGATTGTTCTCTTGTTCCTTTGGGAAGACAGGACACTAGCCTTTGCCGGATGTGCTTGGTAACTCCCGAGGTACAGAGGTGGTTGCAGTCTACCTTCCATGGCTGGTTTGAACCCTGGCCTCCAGCTCAGTGGGTTGGAGTTCCTTGAGGCAGAACCACGGGCTGAGACTCCAATTTCCCAGAAATGGCAGCACGTGTGGCCTGGTGTAGATTTCATGGTCCCAGAGAGACCAGAAAGAAGAACTCTGAGCCCGGCATGCCTCGAAAACCCCGCGAAGGCTGCTGTAACCTGGAATCGCTGTGGCCCAAAATTGCTACAGCTCTCCTAGCCCAGTGGATTGGCGTCTCCGAGGCCCAGAGTTCAAATCCCACAGAGCCTACCAGGAAAAGGGGCAGCCAAGAGGACCTGGAACATGCAGGAGTGATGGGATTTGGTGTTCTTCTACCTGGACAGCCACAGAAAGCAGCCCCGTGATCCCAGAGCAGCCCCAGAAGGAAGGGCCCCAGAAGGAAGAGCAGCCCCATAGGTAAGGTCTGGCAAACCACTTCTGAGGGCTTCACCCTTTGAAAATTCTAGATTTAGAATTCTAAACCTGGATTGATTGGATGATGATCGCCATCATCATAACTGGATTTCCTGCCGTCCTAGTAATCCCAAGGGCTCGATGCTGCTGGAGCTCAGTCTGGGAGGAGGGCAATAACTGCTGGAGGTTTTTGCAACCTCGCTTGTTGCCTTTAGTGGGAGGGACCTTTCTGGACTGGGGTGACTATCAATCTGTCCAGCACTGGCCAATTGGTTTCCCTCCTGCCTCTGATTTCAAAGAGAGCCCCGCCTCTCTGCTCTGACTCTCTTTTCCCCTCTCCGTTGTCTCTTGGAAGTCAGTGAGTCTGTTGCAGCCTGTCGTTGGCAGCAGTCATGTGTTGTTACATTGCTGTTTCATCTCTTCAGAACGGTAAGTAAAGAAAGTGTTTTTCATTTTCTCTGCTTCAAATACCTTAGATTGAGTTATTGAGACTATAAGTGCCAGTTAAGGAGAAAAAGGGGTGGACTGTTCTCGGGAAGTTGAACCTAATTCTGCTCTGTGAATCCCTGCACTTCTGCTATGCAGCTAAAGGAATTTAAGCAGAATTCAATATTCTGCCACAACAAAGTAACTCTGAGCTTAGACGATCAGGAGCTTCTTCCATTACAAAGTAACTTTTAAAAATAACTACACAGTCTTCATAAAGGAACTTTTTGAAAAGTAACTAGTTAAGTAACTAGGTCATTTGGAATTGCTTACTTTCAAGTTCTGTGAGATATCATAAATAATGTTTTTAATATTTACATGCCATCCAAGAAATCCCCTGGTGCTCACTGAGAAAGGTTGCTGGTAGTCCTATTCCAGACTAAAATAAGAAATTTGCTGTATATTTTTTCCCAAATATAGTGAAAAGGCACAAATGCCTAGTAAGATCTGGAGGTGGAAGACAAAGCTGTGTAAAGCTGCAACCTGTTTATCTGAATACATACATGTTTATTTTCGTTAAAAACATGGCAACGGGTCTCAGCCAGAGGATAAAATATCAAACTCTGAGGGCACCTTCACCACTCAAGGATCTGCACTCAGACCATCTGTGATCTTTGGTGTCTGATGGCTGGATTGATGGGGAGTTAAAGTTTGATAAGCAGAGCATCACAACATGGCCAACACTCTGTGGCTGAGCATATAGGAGTTCTGGAAATGACACTTCAAAAGAGTAACTTTGCCAAACAGTACTCAGCATGGCATAGTTTTTTCTGTGCAGTGGGTGTCGGGGTAAAAGATGTATTTTTTGTTGTACGAGTCCAGATTGTCTCGGAAGCAGACGGCAGCTGTCTTGTCACATTCACAAATCTGGGTCTCACACTGGCTCCCATTTCCTAGGAGAAAAAAAAACCCACAGAAGACACTTTAATCTCTGACCCTCATTCAAGATGCTAAACTCAGCATCTCTGGTTCTTCCCCTTTGTGGATAGCAATCTTAGGATTATTCCGCTGAGAGGGGTCGACGGATGTACACAGTGAAACATTTCATGTTTCTTTCATTTTGTGTTTTTTTTGGGGGGGGGGTGCATGCCTTTTTGCAGTAGGACACCTGTATCCACGCGATCACTATCCTCTGATTCACTTATCCACTGCCTGAAAACATTTAAAATATTAAAAGAAAAATCCTGAAAATATATCTGTTTCTAACAATTAAGTTACTAGAACTGTCCACTAGAGGGTAAAACCCGAAAGGAACACCACCACCACCACCCCGGACTTGGCCAGACCAACCTCATTCATTTCTTCCCCGAGAAATGAAAGGATTTGCTACCTGTTCCGACTGCCCCCCTCCCTCCCTAGAAAGCTTTTGACTGCAGCATCTGCTTTGTTTTCCTTAACGGTATGGCTGGCCATGTGAGGCAGGACTTGAACCGGGGTCTCTCAGGCTGTTTGTTAGGCATCCTTCAGTCTTGAGACACTATGGTAACGTGCTCTGTATGGAGGACTTGGAACAGTGTCTAGTGTGGCTGAGAAGGCCAATTCGAGAGTGACCATCCTTTCCACACTGAAAATAAATCCAATCTGCCCCCCTGTCCAGCTCCCTGATTTGGCTGGTTTCGGGATGGCCTCTGGGCTTCGGCCTGCTGGACAAGGGTCTCTTCAAAATGGGGGAGGCCATGCTGCACCGCCTGCCTCTAGGCTGAACGCTCGGATATCAGGGTTTCTCATCTGTTGAGGTCCATTCCTAAGGCCTTCAGATCCCGCTTGCATATGTCCTTGTATCACAGCTGTGGTCTCCCTCTGGGGAAATTTCCCTGCACTCATTCTCCGTACAGGAGATCCTTTGGAATCCGACCATCAGCCATTCTCACGACGTGCCCAAGCCAACATAGACATCACTGTTTCAATAATGTATACATGCTAAAAATTCCAGCTCATTCTAGGACTACTCTAGTTGGAACTTTGTCCTGCCCGGTGATACCAAAAATGCGTCGGAAGCAACGCACATGGAAGATGTTCAGCTTCCTCTCCTGCCGTGCACAAAGGGTCCAGGACTCGCTGCAGTGCAGGAGTGTGATCAGGACACAGGCTCTATAGACCTGGATCTTGGTCTATGCCGTCAGCTTTATTGAGCCATACTCTCTTTGTGAGTCTTGAGAACATGGTAGCTGCTTTGCCAGTGCATTTATCCAGCTGAACATCAGAGATTGTTCAGCCAAGGGACAGATCATAGTGGAAAGTTCCAACTAAATATAATCCACCTGGAGTAGGAAATTGGCAATGCCACTCCAGTATCTTTGCCAAGAAAGCCTCATGACCAGAAACAAAAGGCTAAAAGATATGACACTGAAAGATGGGACCCTCAGGTCGGAAGGCGTCCAACATGCTACCGAGGAAGAGCGGACGACAAGTACAAGTAGCTCCAGAGCTAATGAAGTGGTTGGGCCAAAGCTGAAAGGACACTCAGCTGTGGATGTGCCTGGAAGTGAAAGGAAAGTCCAATGTTACAAAGAAAAATACTGCATAGGAACCTGGAATGTAAGATCTATGAAGCTTGGTAAGCTGGATGTGGTCAAACAGGGGATGGCAAGAATAAACATTGACATCCTGGAACTCAGTGAACTAAAATGGATGGGAATGGGCGAATTCAATTCAGATGAGTATCATATCTACTATTTTGGGCAAAAAGCCCGTAGAAGGAATGGAGTAGCCCTCACAGTCAACAAAAGAGCGGGAAAAGCTATAATGGGATACAATATCAAAAATGATAGAATGAGGTCAATACGAATCCAAGGCAGACCTTTCAACATCACAATAATCCAGATTTATGCACCAACCACCATTGCTGAGGAGACTGAAATTGAATAATTTTATGAAGATTTGCAACATCTTCTAGAACTGACACCAAAGAAAGATGTTCTTCTCATTCTAGGGGATTGGAATGCTAAAGCAGGGAGTCGAGAGATAAAAGGAACAACAGGGAAGTTTGGCCTTAGAGTTCAGAACGAAGCAGGGCAAAGGCTAATAGAGTTTTGTCAAGAGAACAAGCTGGTAGTCACAAACACTCTTTTCCAACAACACAAGAGGCGACTCTACACATGGAAATCACCAGATGGGAATGTCGTTATCAGATTGATTATATTCTCTGCAGCCAAAGATGGAGAAGCTCTATACAGTCAACAAAAACAAGACCTGGAGCTGATTGTGGCTCTGATCATCAGCTTCACATAGTAAAATTCAAGCTTAAACTGAAGAGAGTAGGAAAAACCACTGGGCTAGTCAGGCATAATCTAAACCAAATCCCTTATGAATACACAGTGGAAGTGAAGAACAGATTTAAGGAACTAGATTTGGTGGACAGAGTGGATGAAGAACTTTGGAGAGAGGCTCATAACATTGTGCAGGAGGCAGCAATAAAAACCATCCCAAAGGAAAGGAAATGCAAGAAAGCAAAGTGGCTGCCCAACGAGGCCTTAGGAATAGCAGAGAAGAGAAGGGAAACAAAATGCAAGGGAGATAGGGAAAGTTACAGAAAATTGAATGCAGACTTCCAAAGAATAGCAAGGAGACACAAAAGGGCCCTCCTAAATGAACAATGCGAAGAAATAGAGGAAAATAATAGAAAAGGAAAAACCAGAGATCTGTTCAGGAAAATCGGAGATATTAAAGGAACTTTTTGTGCAAAGATGAACATGATAAAGGACAAAAATGGTAGGGACCTCACAGAAGCAGAAGACATCAAGAAGTGGTGGCAAGAATACACAGAGGAACTATACCAGAAAGATTTGGATATCCCGGACAACCCAGATAGTGTAGCTGCTGACCTTGAGCCAGCCATCCTGGAGAGTGAAGTCAAGTGGGCCTCAGAAAGTTTGTCTAACAACAAGGCCAGTGAAGGTGATGGCATCCCAGTTGAACTATTTAAAATCTTAAAAAATGGTGCATTTTCGATATGCCAGCAAGTGTGGAAAACTCAACCGTGGCCAGAGGACTGGAAAAGATGAGTCTACATCCCAATACCAAAGAAGGGCAGTGCCAAAGAATGCTCCAACTTCCGTACAATTGCACTACCTCCTGAGAAATCAATATGTGGGACAGGAAAGGAATACGACAAGGCTGTATATTGTCCCCCTGCTTATTTAACATATATGCAGAATGCAGCATGTGAAAGGCTGGACTGGAGGAATCCCAAACCGGAATTAAGATTGCCGCAAGAAATATCAACAACCTCCGATATGCAGATTATATCCTTTGGATGGCAGAAAGTGAGGAATTAAAGAACCACTTAATGAGGGTGAAACAGGAGAGTGCAAAAAACAGACTCAAGCTCAATATCAAAAAAACTAAGATCATGGACACTGGTCCCATCACCTCCTAGGAAATAGAAGGGGAAGATATGGAGGCAGTGACAGATTTTACTTTCTTGGGCTCCATGATCACTGCAGATGGAGACAGCAGCCACGAAATTAAAAGACGCCTGCTTCTGGGGAGGAAAGCGATGGCAAACCTAGACAGCATCTTAAAAAGCAGAGACATCACCTTGCCGACCAAAGTCCGCATAGTCAAAGCTATGGTTTTTCCTGTAGTGATGTACGGAAGTGAGAGCTGGACCATAAGGAAGGCTGACCACCGAAGAATTGATGCTTTTGAATTGTGGTGCTGGAGGAGACTCTTGAGAGTCCCCTGGACTGCAAGTAGAACAAACCTATCTGTTCTAAAGGAAATCAACCCTGAGTGTTCACTGGAAGGACAGATCCTGAAGCTGAGGCTCCAATATTTTGGCCATCTCATGAGAAGAGAACACTCCCTGGAAAAGATGGTGATGTTAGGAAAGTGTGACAGCAAGAGGAGAAGGGGACGACAGAGGACGAGATGGATGGACAGGGTCATTGAATCTACCAACATGAATTTGACACAACTCCTGGAGGCAGTGGAGGACAGGATGGCCTGGTGTGCTCTGGTCCATGGGGTCACGAAGAGTCGGATATGACTAAACAACTAAACAACAACAACACAAAGTCATGAACAACCTCCAGTTCTTGCCTGGAGATGATAATAGAGGGAGGTGAGTCCATGCCCTGGCCCATGACTTGTCTTTTCTTCAGGCTGATTGTTAGTCCAAAGTCTTGGCAGGCCTTTGTTTTCCTTAATGGTATGGCTGGCCATGTGAGGCTGGACTTGAACCCGGGTCTCTCAGGCAACTCACCACATGTGACATTTCCACCTTCAATGGTGTAATTGTATCTCTCTGTTTTCGTGTGGCAGTCTTTCAGCTTTCCGTAACAGCAGTCGTGGGCGAAACAGCAGCTGTTAGGATGACAGGAGAGTTGAAACAAAACTGGTCTCCGAGCCCGGAGGTTAATGTTTACGACACACACACCCCCTTTTTACAAGTTAGCTACCCATCGGCCAGAAGGTCAGACAAGGCTGTATAGAACCATGAAAGAGAACAAGCCCCCCAATATTTTGTTTCCAGCCTGAGTCACAGGCTCGTATACACGACATTTCCAGGAAAATATAGTAGGATCCCTGTATCCGTGGGATCAGTGTCTCCTGTCTCCCTTATCCATAGTCTAAAAATATTAAAGAAAAATAAAACACCTAGAAATCTATATTTCTAAAAATAGTTACCAGAACCTGCCACTAGAGGGAGACAGAGGCTATGCGGTGTATTGCGTTTGTTATTAAAATAACATTCACTGTTATCCATGTTTGTCAGTATCCACGGGGGACTTGGAACGAATAGGGGGATCCTACTGCGATGCTTTGCCAGAGCACTCTAGCAGAGGATTCAGAGCCCCTCTCCAGTGTACAGATCCGAGGATTTCATAGGGCATGAAATGCCAAGCAGTTATAATGGTCGTGGTTCTCCAGGGAAGGCATTTTAAATGGGAAGCCAGTCCTGCAATGGTGTAAGCACAGCTTGATGCTCTCTGGTGAAGGTGAAGGTGGCAGTCTGAGTGTGTGGTCTGGGCTAAACTGCACCATTATACCTGTCTGATCCCACCTTCACCGTCTGCTGGACCCCTGAGAGAGACAGAGAGAGAACCACAGCAGAGAATTCTTAAGTACCAAACTACAGACTGTCATCCAAAAATGTAACTGTTCGAAGCCTTCGAGAAGTACAATGTTCAGCCAGCACTGAGTTACCTGTCGGTGGCATCCCGTGGCTGTCCTTTTCCACCCAGGCCACAGTAACAGCCGTAACTGGTGTAGTACGGGAACGCTGTTTTCCCAGTGAGTTTTCGGATCATGTGTCCAAATTCCAAAAGGCTCCCGTCAGCTTTCAAAACACCTATGAAAAAGTTGCAGGGTGGTGAGAATATTAGCAGAGCTTTGAAGGTCATTGTTAAAAATCTATAAATTACAGGGACACTTGCAAGGCCTGCCGAGTTTTCTCAAAAGCAGCCGAGGACCATCCTAGACAAGAGCATGTATGTACAAGGGGTCCTCCTTCAAGTATGGAAAGCTATCTCTTTGTCATAGCATGAACTTTCCATATCTTGCATATAGCAGTGCTTTGTTCTGTGATTGGTCATTTGGTGCTAAACATAAAACTCATTCAGGCAAGTTTGCTTGCCTAGGTATGGATTTCTGTGGAGAGAAAATATGTTAATTGCAGGGAACATACATGTCCTGTGGTTATTGTGGGTTTTTTGGGCTCTCTGGCCGTGTTCAGAACACGGCCAAAGAGCCCGAAAAACCCACAACAACTATTGGATCCCAGCCATGAAAGCCTTCGCGAATACAACATACATTTCATACAGTCTGAAAAATATCAAAATTATTAAAAACACTAAAAATATGTATTTTCACAATGTAGTTACCAGAACTGACCACTAGTGGGGGCCAGAAACAATGCTATGTACAGTATTCTTGTTCAAGAATTGATAGCAGGGTCTCTGGCTCCCACTAGTGGCCATTTCTGGAAATACATATTTTGGGATTTTTTCTTTTACCATGCTAGTGTAGTGTTCACTGTTACCTGTGGTTTTCAGCATCTGCGGGGTTGTGCTTGGAACCAGTCCCCCCTGGATATGGAGATCCTACTGTATTGTGATTTTTATAAGTCAAATTAAACATCAGCATTTCTTTGGGGGGGGGGACTTGGGATTGTAACGCAACAGATAAAATACAAACTTCAAACGAAATCCTGTTACTTAGTGTAGCAAGTCACATTGTGAGTAGGCCCATAGAATTAACAAGGATTTGGTGAGTCAACTCCTCTATAAGTTCCTCTGAGACAATGATCCTACACTATTTGCAAAAAAGGGTTTCAACCACAGTGTGTCTTGTCAGCTGACTAGATGAGCACAGGTGAACTCAGTTACAAACCAAAAGAAACTTTTCTGATGCGACACAGCCCTTTTTGCTTTGGGGGAGGTATAGTGAGGGGAGGAAGCATCTGTCCAAACTGTTCCAGATATTATGATAATGGGTTTGCAACCCCATCACTTTTCCCCACCTTTTCTTCCATTGTTTTCCTTCTTGGAAAAGGGAAACAGTTGTCTGTCAACACTTCAAGCTTCTCCCAGAATGGAAAAATGTTTATGCCCTTTTAAAAATTAATCCTAAGGCTATTTATAGTCTCTCTCTCTCTCTCTCTCTCTCTCTCTCTCTCTCTCTCTCTCACACACACACACACACACACACACACACACACACACACACACACACACACACACAAGATGATCCACACACCTCTGATGAAAGCTGGGTTTGGGGCTTTCTGGACTACAAATACCTATCTGTCTGTCTGTCTGTCTGTCTGTCTGTCTGTCTATCTATCTATCTATTGCATTTATACCCCACCTATCTAGTTGAACGACCACTCTAGGCGACTTCCAACATATAGAACAACAATATAACAAAATTACAATATAGCAAAAATTTTAAACATTAGTAAATGAATTATCCAAGAAGAAAAAAGGGAAAAAGGGAAAAAAGGAAAAATATAAAAAGAAAAAGAAAAAAGAAATCAAGTAGTAACTGGAGCGAAGGCCTGTGTAAACATCCAAGTTTTCAGTTGGTTTTTAAAGCTGCCCAGTGAAGGGGCCACATGAATCTCCAAAGGAAGGTTATTCCAGAGGCATGGAGCTACCACAGAAAAGGCCCAGTTTCTTGTTTTTTCCTTCCGGGCCTCTCTCAGCATCAGACTGCTCAGCCTCACCTCCTGACTCACTCGGGTGATACGGGTAGATTTTTGTGGGAGTAGACATTCTGCCAGGTATCGATGCCCTAAAGTATTTAGGGCTTTATACTTTTTATTTATTTACCGTATTTTTTGCACCATAAGAAACACTTTTTCCCCACAAAACAGGGAGGTGGAAAGTCTGTGCGTCTTATGGAGCGAAGAAAACAGATTATATTTTCCTGTTTTCTTCTCCTAAAAATGGGTGCCTCTTATGGAAAGGTGCGTCTTATGGAGCGAAAAATACGGTATTTATTTATTTATTTATTTATTTATTTATTTATTTATTTATTTATTTATTTATTGGATTTATATGCCACCCATCTAGACATAGTCTACTCTGGGCGGCTCACAACATACAAAATAAAAACAATTTAAAATACACACTGTTTTACATAGGTAAAAATGAAACGATATAAAATATAATATCGTAAATTTACAATTTTAACAATTAATTTAAACCAAACAGTCCCAAGATGGCAAGAATCAAAAGAAGAGAAATAAGAAATAAGAATGACTTAATTGACTGAAGGGAAGGCCTGCTTGAATAGCCAAGTTTTCAGCTGGCTTTTGAAAATGCCCAGCGAGGGCAGGGTTGCCAGACGTCCAGCAAAAGGAGGACATGTCCTACTTTTCAGGAGCATGTCCTCCGTCCGGCAGGCAAGACTAAAAAACTTCAAAATGTCCGGCTTTTGTATCTCACCCCACCCCTCCCTCTCCCCCACCCCCTGCCCTGCAGCCCAACCTCTCCCTGTTACTTCCTGGATTGCAGCCCTTGTAAATCCTCCAATGTGGGAGTTCTACAATATCTTACAGACACCTTGTAAAGACTTGAATGTGGCTCACAGGGGGAAAAGGCCTAAACCAGGAAGCTTTGAGGTTTAGCTAGGCCTGGTAAAGGTAAAGGTTCCCCTTGACAATTTTTGTCCAGTCGTGTTCGACTCTAGGGGGCGGGGCTTATCCCTGTTTCCAAGCCATAGAGCCAGTGTTTTGTCTGAAGACAATCTTCCATGGTCACATGGCCAGTGCGACTTAGACATGGAACACTGTTACCTTCCCACCAAGGTGGTCCCTATTGATCTACTTGCATTTGCATGCTTTCAAACCGCTAGGTTGGTGGGAGCTGGGACAAGTGATGGGCGCTCACTCCATCACATGGATTTGATCTTACGACTGCTGGTCTTCTGACCCTGCAGCACAGGCTTCTGCGGTTTAGCCCACAGCGCCACCTTGTCCCTTTAGCTAGGCCTAGCTGCCTCCAAACTTCCTGTTCCTGCCCCAGTGCTAGCTGGGAGATTTCTCTTTGAACAGAAAGCTAGGGGGAGCTAGGCCCAGCTAAGCCTCAAAACCTTAAGATTTAGGTCTTTTTTATCACATTGAGGAGTTTGCAAAGTGCCTTATAAGGCAGGTAGAACTCCCAGAATGGAGAATTTTGATATTTGTATTCTAGCAAATAAAAACATTTCATCCCTAGTAGCAGTAACCACAATCTTGTTTCTTTGTTCCCAAGTAGGCCATCTAGTAGCCTACTAATTCATCCATCATTGGTTTGTCCTTCTTTAATTTTTCTTTTTAATTCCACTCACCATAAATGAGCAGCACCATCAGTCCCCAATGGATCTTCATTTCCTGATAAGAATCTGTGTGGTTAAAAAAAAGAGAAGGGAATATCCAAGTACTATTATATATATCAGCCAGCCTACATGCTATTGGGAGTAATTCATCATGTGGAATCACGAAATGAACCTGTCTTACAAACAAATCAAGAAAAATGATGCCCACTTCAAGATCAGATGCAAAATATAACTAAGCAAAATTAAGATAATGGAATATTACGCAGTAGTAAAATGAAGCACCATATAACATCTTATTTTAATAGCAGCCACAGTGGTAATCTATTTATTTAATTTGGTTATAGGATTGATTGTGGCCATATAAATTTGGTTATATAGGATTGATATATATAATTCCTTGCCAAAATCAAATTTTGTTGAAACCTGAGCCAGGAAATAGCATATGGCAAGGTGGTTTGGGGGAAAGGGAGTAAAAGAAGGTGATTTGAAAGGCAATATAAATGGTAAAAGGACAATTATAGGGTTTTCAGAGCACTCTTATCAGAAAATGTTCAAGTTTAATGCCTTTTATTGAATCTAAAGGTGCAGCTAGGTGGAGATTTGTCTCCACAGTTTTGCCCATTCCGGGGCGGGCTGGTTTGGCCCTTTTCTCCATAACCATGTGTTGTATATGTGCCATTGCTAAACCAGCCTGTTCCTGACCCATGCCTGCCTGCCCCTTTTTTGGTTCTCTGCCAGGGGATTGTGTTTTCTTCATCTGATTAGGATCACCCTATTTTGGTTGGGTTCCAGTGTGTTTGGTCGCTGGGATCGAAAAAAAGTGCATGGCTTAAGCTCCCCTTTTGCCTAAGGTGCTTTGTGGTCATGACAAATCGAAAGCTTCCTCCTGTTCCTCCCAGGGAGAGAGAGAAAGAGAGGAAGCAAAGATCTAAAAGAACTCTTTGTAAGTCAGTGCTAGTGAAATATACCACTTGGAAATAAAATTTGAAAGCTTCCTTCCCCTCCCTTTATAAGAGAGCAGGAGGAAGTTTTCAATTTTCTGAGATGCTTAAGCAGCTGAAGCAAAGCAAAGAGGAGCAGGAAGGGCCGAGAGGATTTTGGGGGAATATTTTTTATTTTCTTTCTCTTCCACTCCCCACCCGCCATTTAAAGCGAAAGAAAGGCCAAAAGTGCAGTGTCGTTGATTGTTGCATATGGATGCAAGGATCCCCCGAAATGACATACTGTACCTCATCTCAAAGCAACCCTGTTTAGCACAACCTGATCTAATCCAGGCTGAGATAATTTTGCTGTTTAGTCACACCCTAAATTGTCACCATGTTAATCTTTAATTTTCAAAACTACAGAACTGGCCGTGACAAAGGTGTGTATAATTCTCGGGCACTTTTGCCAGCGAGTAGCCCGTTTTATTGGTTCAAAATTGGGAAAGGAGTACAACAAGGCTGTATATTGTCCCCCGGCTTATTTAACTTATATGCAGAATACATCATGTGAAAGGCTGGACTGGCGGAATCACAAGCCGGAATTAAGATTGCCGCAAGAAATATCAACAACCTCTGATATTTATTTATTTATTTATTTATTTATTTATTGGACTTATATACCGCCCCATAGCGCTACAAGCACTCTCCGGGCGGTTTACAATTTAATTATACAGGCTACACATTGCCCCTCCCCAGCAAGCTGGGTACTCATTTTACCAACCTCGGAAGGATGGAAGGCTGAGTCAACCTTGAGCCGGCTACCTGGGATTTGAACCCCAGGTCGTGAGCACAGTTTTAGCTGCAGTACAGCGTTTTAACCACTGCGCCACGAGGCTCAATATGCAGATGATACTACTCTGATGGCAGAAAGTGAGGAGGAATTAAGGAACCTTGTAATGAGAGTGAAAGATGAGAGTGCAAAAACGGTCTCAAGCTCAACATCAAAAAAACTAAGATCATGGCCACTGGTCCCTTCACCTCCTGGCAAATAGAAGGGGAAGATATGAAGGCAGTGACAGATTTTACTTTCTTGGGCTCCATGATCAACCACTGCAGATGGTGACAGCAGCCACGAAATTAGAAGGCGCCTGCTTCTTGGGAGGAAAGCGATGGCAAACAGCATCTTAAAAAGCAGAGACATCACCTTGCTAACAAAAGTCCGCATAGTCAAAGCTATGGTTTTTCCTGTAGTGATGTATGGAAGTGAGAGCTGGACCATAAAGAAAGCAGACCGCCGAAATGATGCCTTTGAATTGTGGTGCTGGAGGAGGCTCTTGAGAGTCTCCTGGACTGCAAGGAGAACAAACCTATCAATTCTAAAGGAAATCAACCCTGAGTGCTCACTGGAAGGACAGATCCTGAAGCCGAGGCTCCAGTCCTTTGGCCATCTCATGAGAAGAGAAGACTCCTTGGAAAAGACCTTGATGTTAGGAAAGTGTGACAGCAAGAGGAGAAGGGGACGACAGAGGATGAGATGGCTGGACAGCTTTTGAAAATGCCCAGCAAGGGTGCCAGCCAAATTTCGGTAGGGAGGGTGCAAAGCAACCAACATGAAATTGACACAACTATGGGAGGCAGTGGAAGATAGGAGGGCCTGGCGTGCTCTGGTTCATAGGGACACGACTAAACGACGGCGACGAGGAGCCCGTTTTGTAGCTGCCTCCTTCCAAAGCAAACTCTTTGGGGAATTTAAATTCCCATTTTGGACTGGTCACTTTGCAGGCCTTCCCCGGATCCCATAATCTTGCCACTGACTGGGGTTAGTGGGCTTTGTAGTCCAACACATAGGTAGTGCTAGGTTGGAGAAAGCTGCCCTTATAGCATGAAAACAAGGAACCTGGGCTGATACATTTCGCCATGTATCCCCTCCTTGGATTTTCATATTTCATCCTACACCTACTGACGACAAATGGTTATGCCATTCCTCCACTCCTTGGCTGTTACAGAGAGGACGACAGAGGGGAGGAGTTCCCCTTCTGTTTGGCGCTGGTCAGGCCTCATCCTGGGTCCAGTTCTGGACACCACACTTTAAGAAGGATGTCGACAAACTGGAACAAGTTCAGAGGGTGATCAAGGGTCTGGAAACCAAGTCCCCAGAGGAAAGGCAGAAATATCTGGTCCTGTTAAGCCTTCAGAACAGAGGGGGAGATCGAAAAGCACTCGTCAGATAACTTGAAATTGTCAGGATCTGCTCTCCATCGTCCCAGAGGGCAGGACATACAACCATGGACTCAAGTTAAAGGAAGTCAGAGAATCAGAGAGAACAGTAGAATAATGGAATCATCAAGTCCCACCCCCTTGCTCAAGGCAGGAATTCAAATCTGGGCAGATCTGACAGAGGGTTGTCTAAATTTCTCTTGAAGGCCTCCAGCGTTGGAGGGCTTCACCACCTCCTGAGGTCATGGGTTCTGTTGTTGTACTGCTTTAACTGTTAAGATATTTTTCTAGATATTGAGCAGAAATTTGGCTTCCTGTAACTTGAGCCCATTGTTGTACATCCTGCACTCAGAAATTATTGAGAACAGATTTTGTCCCTCCTCTGGATGACTCCCTTTCAAGTATTTGAAGAGTGCTATCCATCAGGGACATGGTGGTGCTGTGGGTTAAACCGCAGAAGCCTCTGTGCTGCAAGGTCAGAAGACCAGCCGTCGTAAGATCGAATCCACACAACGGAGGGAGCTCCCTTCACTTGTCCCAGCTCCCACCAACCTAGCCGTTCGAAAGCATGTAAAAATGCGAGTAGATAAATAGGTACCACCTTGGTGGGAAGGTCACGGCAGTCCGTGTCTATTCGTGCTGGCCACATGACCACGGAAACTGTCATTGAACAAATGCTGGCTCTACAGCTTGGAAACGGGATGAGCACCATGCCCTAGAGTCGGATACGACTGGACTAAATGTCAATAGGAACCTTTTATCCAATCTTCCTTCTGTCTTCTTCACTCAAGACTAAATACAGTATACCCAATTCTTTCAGTCTTTCCTCACATGGCTTGATCTTTAGCCCCCTGATTTAGGCTGAATATCACAAAAAAACTTCTTAACAGTTAGAGTGGTACAACAACAGAACCCATGACCTCAGGGGAAGGTGATGAAGTGCTCCAACGCTGGAGTCATTCAAGAGGAAATTGGACAACCCTCCATCAGATCTGCTTTGATTTGGGATTCCTGGCTTGAGCAGGGGGATGGACTGGATGGCTTTATGGGGCCCCTTACCACTCAATTATTTTATGGTTCTATGACACAAAACATAAAAAACTTCCTTGTAAAATGTATCTAAAATGCTCTGGAAAAAAACAACACACTTGCATACATCAAGTGTGACATAAAAACCACTAAAGATGTTTAAATACATTCAAAATATACTTTAAGAATATTATAATTTGGCGTTATAAATCTTAAGAAATTATTATTAGATAAGTCTGGACTCATGTTTTGACTACTTGAAGTCTTTTAGCATAATGCCCAGAACAGTGACCTTGAGCACTCTACTGTTGTTTAAAACTTGGAAACCTTTTTTCTATTTCTTTTTTATTTCTTCATGCCTGACTGGAACATAGATAAATTAACCCTAAGGTGGATCTTTTTAAACTGTACCTTGGGAATTAATATATTGGGCCAAAGTGAACTTTTTGGAACCACCTCCAGGGACTTGAATCACAGTTTTGGCCATGCAGAATTACGGGAACTAGGCCACCAGGATATGGATACAAACACTGAACTGAACTGTGATATTTGGGGCTTTTGAACCTCGGTCCAGGCCTATTTGGTCAAAGTAGATCTTTTGAAACTGCCCCAGGAGCTGGAAGTGCTTATGTTTGATTAGCTGGTGTAAATCTGTGGGAATTAGGGCCATCAGGCCGCGGATACAACCATTGCACTGTACCTTGGCACCTTGGGGGTTTAAATTTTGGTTCAGGCCTATTTAGCCAAAGCAGACTCTTTGAACTGGCTCTGGAGACTTGGAATATCTGCTTAGCTGGCATCAATTTGCCAGGGATCAATTGGGACACAGATACAATCATCAAACTAGACTGCGAGTTGGCCTAAGCTCTTGGGCAGCTGGAACAGAATGGCACAACAAGGACAATTTTGGGATGAAACAAAATCTACCCTTCAAACAATACAGTACTAGAAATAGTGAGATCCCACTACCAAGAGGCAAAATTATTCAATGAACATCTGAAGAATTATAGTTAACAAGCGACAGGGAATAACGAAGAAGGAAACGAGAGTGTGCCAGATGATCTATGCCAATCAAAAGAGGAGCTGGAGGGGAGATTCTGGGAGTCACCGGCAGCGAGAACAGGAGAATCTCAGGGCTCTGAGAACTCCTGGGTTTTATTCCGAGTCAGCAGACCCCCCAAGAAAACGGGGGGCTAGTCTTCATAGGAGAGTGAAGCTGGCAGCAGAGGAGCTGAAGACGCCGGAGAAATCAGACAGCAATCTGTTTTTTCGGAGGAGTCTCTTCCTCAATTGCAACTGACTCATGTAATTCACCATGTTGGTATGTAGCTGTCCGGAGAGAGGGGAGGAAGATTTATGATCTGGCTGCATGGACTGAAATCGAACTGATATTTTTATGGCAAATAGCAGAACCAGATGTTTTTGTTTCTCTTTGGAAAGTTCGATTGTTGAGACGACCTCCTAAGCGGCAAGAAAGCTTGGCAAACTTTGGAAGGTTTACTTTCTGCCCCATAACTGGTTAGAATTGAGAACTGAGAAAGTGAAACTTGTTTCTTCCACCCTAACCCCCCTTCCTAAGGTTCGGCTTTTTATACATTAGCAGTTTGAGAATCCTGAATGACTATGAACAGCTTATCTCTATGGAACCCTACTCTGAGCCATAAAGGAGGGTTATAAATTAAAGGCTGTAGTCATTTTTACGACCAGACTGCTGTCCGTAAGACTCTGAAACAGTCCTGGACGAGGAGCGAGGGGGAAAGCTGTTGTCTGACTCTCATGTAAGGGTGACGTCTCACGGAGTTTATGAAATGGTGGCCGCTATGATAATCTCCCTCCATGAATTTGAGTCTAATCTCATCAAACAGCTCAAAGCTCAAGTTTTAGAACTGGAGATAGATATCAAAGCAATATTTCTTGGCTTGGACACTAAGATAGAGAAAGCCAACAAACATACTGTTTTCACGGAACCACATGAACAATCTTCATCGTCAAAGATGGAGACGGAGGAGGAGGAGAAGATGGAAGATGAAACAACTGACTACTTTGAACTAACTGAACAACGACCGCCGGAGAGCCAGAAGGAGACTTCGCTAAAAAAAAAGCGGAATGGAACACTTAAAAAGGAGGAAAGGAGGGGTGGAGAGAAGGTGGGAAAACACATGACGTTTATCCTGATGGGAAATGACGTTAAAGGGAAGACAGGGGTGAATTTACAGGCAGAAATTTATGGTCAGAGGTCAAAAAGATCTGTTCTGCTCAGAAATCAAGATACAGATTATATTGAGAGGATATTAATAGATTGCATAGAAAATTCTTTAAGGAAATTTTATAGATGGCATTTTAAAACTGGCAAAAGAGGAGTAATAAATCAATTTTGGAAGTACGACACTGGAGTTAAGAAGTAAAAATGAAGGGGGGGAAGTAACCTGCGGACTAAATGATAAATGTTTTTTTTGGGGTTTCGAGATATATATAATCACACAGAAAGTAATATAAGTAATTTACACTATGAGCAAATTTGGCCAGAGGGGAAGCTAAAGGGTAGATAAACATATGTAGCTATAAACTTTATCAATAATAATAGATGCTTTGGTGTTTATGATATATATGTAGAGCTTAAATATGAGTGAATTACTATATTGATTTTATAGGCAAGATTAGATATACAATGTTTTCTTACCTGTAAACGTGGGGATCCCTCAGAAATGTATTAAGCGGGCCAAGAGCTTCTGTGTGGTGAGGTGTGTATGGTTAATCTCCTTTCATGATGAAATTAAAATTGTTCCATAGAGATAAATATCGGATAGAAGGATATGCAGATGAAAGAATCTATAGAGATTTTACATCCCTGGCTTACACGTGGAGCAAAGGAATATAACAAAAATGGGGAAAATATTTGCCGAATGTCTTAAATGGTTGATAAGTACAAGTAATGCCTAAATTAGATTACATATTCTGACCACAATTGTTTAGAAGGTACTGATGACAAACCAGAAACATGAGGATATTAAGAACTGCAATTCATGAACTACAGTTGGTTTATGCAATTAAGAGTGGCTTGAATATAAGATCAATACAGGTTTAAATTTATATATTGACAATTTATGTACGTTAATTATTGGAGGCTATGTAGTCAGAATTATATATCAAATGGATTTGGCCCAAAGATTAAGTAGGAGAATATGGTACATGCAGTCAGTAATGTATGTTAAATGGATATATGGAAAATTTTCTCCCCGATTATGTGTTTTGTGTGTATTTTGTATGTCTGTTTGCGTCATTAATTAATTTAAAAAAATAAATGCTTCCAAAAAAAAAAAAGAGGAGCTGGAGGAAATTAATGGGGAAAACCTAAGAGAAGCAACGTCAATATTGGATCAGAGGAGAGTATTAAGCGAAGTCAAGGGGAGAAAATCAGCAAAGTTAATTTTAAAAAGCCTGGAAAATCTATTGAAGATAGACCAAGTGTATAAAGATCTAGGGGAGATAAATCAGATGCACAAAATGGTTTCAGAGGGCATGAAAGATGGCAGAATGCTTAGAGAGACAGAAACACAAAGTGAAAAAAGAGAAATAAGAGAGGGACTCGCTTAGAAAGATGGAAAATAAGAAGGGGGCCCTTAAGGTTGAAAAACATGTATATATTTAACTTTGGGAATTATAAAGGGGCATATCCTTTATATTTAAAAGGAGAATTAAATTGAAATAAGGGAGCCCTAATCAGGGTAAAGATGTAATATGGTCGGCTTTCATTTTCGGTAAATTAAACTAGATATAAACAGAGGTGGGATCCAGCAGGTTCGCACCGGTTCCATCGATCCGTTTCCTAAATCTGATAATAGTTCGCCGAACCGTTTCCTAAAGGCCAGGTGACCAGCGAGGAGCGGGGGGGGAAGGGGGGCTATGTTTTTTTTCCCAAGTTAAACGTAACTGAGGCTGTTGCTCTGACAATTTGTGGAGACAAATGGCACACATTGATCGTTCACTCAAAAACAGGAAGACAGCTATCAGCTTTTTAACACTAGTAAGATTTACCACCAGGCCAGGGTTAAAGCAGAGCAGATCAACATATCAAAGGGAAACTATCCAGACCTTCAGGCGGGGGGTGGGGGTGGGGGCTGGAGGGACTGAGAGGAAGAGGAGGAGGAAAGGGCACACAGAGCATGTTAATTCAAGCATGCATGCTGCATTTGTCTCTGTGACCAGCATCTTCAGTGGACTGTTCAAACTGGCTTTCACAAGCTTTCATTTTTAAGATTATTCAAGTAAGTAGGTAAGTATAATACATAAAGCAGACTATGTCTGAGCAAAAAGCCCCTTTTTATTAAATATTTCCCTGCCTTAGCTGTTTGCCATGCAGTCTTGAGAAATGGAAGGAGGAAAATGAAATGATATTTTATCATGTAAAATATATTTTGAAAATTATTTCAACAGGATTCCCTTTAGGACCTTTTAGCATTTATGTAATTGTTATTGTGTTTGAGTTTAGAAAATTTGATACTTCTATTTTTTGAAATAAATAAATACCTGAACTTTGGAGAAAAAAGGTCAGAAGCCTGTTGGTGATTAATTAGTTATGCAAAATTAACTTACAGCAACTAGGTTTTCAAAGAAAGTATATGTTTTTAAAGAGTGATTTTACAATTTCCACTCCTAGTGAATTTCCATGGCTGAGTGAGGATTTGAACCCTGGTCTCCAGAGTCCTAATATGCCAGACTATTCCTGTATTTGTGATTAACACATGCTTAAGTTTAATTGTGTTCATCAGGTGCCCCAAGAAACATAACCAAATTTTGCCACCATGAGTTAATGCTTTTTAACATGAAGTTAATTTGCCTCCCTCCAGTGATGTCCTTTCAAGGGAAAATGAACATTTATGATATAGGCCACTATGTTTAGATTTTCAGGGAGGGAGGGCATAACATGCCACTTTTTTCATTGGTATGCAGAAATCTAGTATTTAGGATCTATGGAAAAACTAATGGGGAACCAGGCTTGGTCAGGAGGAGGGGATGGTATTATATTTTATTATGATGATGATTAAAAAATTTAAAAGCTGGTAAGGGCATTTATTTGCAAAGGCTTTCATGGCCGGGATCTGATGGTTGTTGTGGGTTTTTCGGGAAGAGCAACCTTCAGAACATGGCCAAAGAGCCCGAAAAACTCACAACAACCAATTAAGGGAATAACCTTTCAACTTTTTTGGAATTGGCAGTTAGATGCAGGGAATCCATACAAAGCCTTTGATTTCTACTTAGGGTGACCCCAGGAATGAGCAATCTCCAACATGGCCTGGCCTCAACAGCCCTGCCCATCTGTTGCAAACTCAAGCTTGTGGTTTCCTTAGGGAGTAGGTCTATCTTGCATTTAGCCTTCCTCTTTTCCTGCTGCCTTCCACCTTTCCAAATATTATGGTCTTTTTCAATCTATGCCTGCCTTCTCATGATGTGCCCGAAGTAGGACAGCCTCAGGTTTGTTTGTTTGTTTGTGTGTTTTTTTCTTTTTGCCTCTGGAGATAATTTAGGCTTAATTGGATCGAGAACCCACTTACTCATCTTTTTTGGCAGTCCAGAGTATCTGCCATACGATCTGATCAGGCCAAGGGTGTCTGCAAAGATGATCATAATTTTGTTAATTGGGACAGTCCTCTTTGTGTCAGCAAGCTGTTTTAAGCTTCTGTTGTTGTTACATGCTATCAACATTGCCCCTTTGTGCTGTCCTCAACAGCCCTGCACAGCTGCTGCAAACTCAACCCTGTGGGTTCTCTGATGGTGTCAATCCATCTCACATTTGGTTTTCCTCTTTTCCTGTTGCCTCCAGCTTTTCTGCAGAACCTGGAATGGGGAGGGATTAAATGATTGTGACGTTGTTCAGAGACCAGTTCCAAATCCCAGGGTGGCAGCCCTCTCTTGCTTGTGCTACAGAAAAAGCTTTGTTACTGTTGCTTTGTGGTAAGAACTTTTTCTTCAGAAGGGGTCAGAGAATTTGAGAGTTATTCTCAAGTTCATCTTTGCTTTACATGTGTGTTATGTGCCATTCAAGATGACCCTAATGGGCCTTTCAAGGCAAGTGAGATATTTAAAGATATTTGAGATATCTAAGGAGTGGCTTTACGTTTTACCAGTTCCACGCCCTCAGTGAGTTTCCACGCCTGAATGGGAATTCGAATGCAGGACTCTGGAGTCCCAGTCTGTCCCTCTCTGAATTGCATTACTTAATGTTAAGGGTTGTTGTGAAAGGCAGGATGTTATTATTTGCAAGCATATAAGCATGTCCTATTTTGTCTCTGTGAAAAATTTGATTTCTCTTGAAAAATTTCTCTGGAGAGAATTCTACTTCACTGTCATCATTAATACTATCAGCCTACAATTTCGTTACAAATGTGGTAGCTTTGGGGCATGAAATAGGAGCAGTCTAGAGGTAGCTTCCAGTAAACATTTATGGAAACAAGTCATTGATAATGTTAAACTGCAGTTAAGAGAACAAAAGCCAGAGGAACTTCGACAACCACATTGTTGGTGAATTGGGGGGTGGGGGGCGGGGGGAGGAAGTGTCTGGCAGCCTACTGCTGAGTCAACATGCTTTTACATCCCTGTCTTGTTCCTTGTTCAATCTGTATATTTCCATAACTAGATAGTGCTGTAGTAGATAATAATGTACTGATGAAGGTATGTGAAATCATTCAGGGCCACCCAAAGACAATTCGTGAAGTAGTGTGAAGCAGAAAATCCTGCAAGCACCTCTCCCCAATCCTGTCAGTAAAAATACAACAAGTAACCCTAAGTTACTAATAATTTCCTGGGGTAGTTGTCACACTCTGCATAACTACAGGCTTGACCCTGAGGCAGTGGTTGCTGAGGTCTCCAGGCTTAAAAGGAAGGTCCCTTCAAATTCCAGATGCAGGGGAGGGGGATCAGGAGACAGGCGTCTAGTTGTCTCTTTGCTCCCAGAGGCATCTGATGGGGCCACTGAGAGATCCAGGATGCTGGACTGAGATGGGCCCTTGGCCTAATCCAGCAAGGCTCCTCTTAGGTTCTTATGCGGTTTTACTATTTTCCCATGTGTGCAGATATGGGGAGAAAAATGTGTCTAATTTTCTATATTTTAGACACAGACTGGGTTTTAGCAAATTAAAGTTTTGTGTAGCACAACAGCAGTTTAAGGAAACTTATGAGAAGCATAATTCTCTTGAATAATTTAAATATAATATCTATGTACAGCAGGGGTGAGCAACGTCTGTTGCCCCTGGTCTCAATTTTTGCCGCAAAGTCTGTAAGTTGCAAAGTCCACCTCCTTCTTCTTCCCAAAGCGGCTAGAATTCTAATTCTGGTTTTCAAAAAGAGTTATTTTGTGTGTGTGTGTGTGTGCGCGCGCATGCTCAGTAATGCCAAAGGGCCCTGTAGATATTTTGTAAGGTAATGTTTGTAAGCCGCCCCGAGTAGACGTTGTCTAGAGGGGCGGGGTAGAAATTGAAAAAATAAATAAATAAATAAATAAAATAAAAGTAAATCCCTACACCTGGAAGAGCAGTTGTTCACATTCTTTTCACCAGGAATCTTCTGAAGTTTTAAATTTCTGGTCAAATTCCTTTGTGTGTTGCAGTAGAAGTACAGAGATCCACAGAGCAGATGTGACAGGGTTCGTCACTACGGTATGACAGTTCCTTGATTTTTGATATGGGGAGAAATGGAGAGGTCGAGTTCTTTGGAATAGAAATTTGATTAACAGCTTTAATGGATTTGTCAGCAACAACTTCTGCAGGTGTGCAAAGCTGGCCTCCAGTTAACAACAAACTGAGCTATCAGTCATTTCAGGAGCAGGAAAGGGGAGGGAAGTAATTTTTACTGGTGAGCTATAGGGCGAAATTGGAGGTAAAGGAAAGATGTGTCAGTTCTCTGTCAAACTTGGTCATAAGCACTCACTGTGAGGTGTGTGTGTTTGTGTGTGCGTTTTTGGCACAAGCCCATGGTGAGGGTAACAGCAGTGGTATGCCCAAAGAGATACAGTACAGTTATCCAGATGTCTTAATCATGTGAGAGGTAGTTGTGATAATAGGCAGTAGGGAGACCACTATGGAAGAAACCCTCATCAGATCCCACTGTCCTGGGCATTTATTTATTTATTTATTTATTTATTTACTTACTTACTTACTTATTTATTTACTTACTTACTTACTTATTTATTTACTTACTTACTTACTTATTTATTTACTTACTTACTTACTTATTTATTTACTTACTTACTTACTTATTTATTTACTTACTTACTTACTTATTTATTTACTTACTTACTTACTTATTTACTTACTTACTTATTTATTTACTTACTTACTTACTTACTTACTTATTTATTTACTTACTTACTTACTTATTTATTTACTTACTTACTTATTTATTTACTTACTTACTTACTTACTTACTTACTTACTTACTTACTTACTTACTTACTTACTTACTTACTTATTTACTTATTTACTTATTTACTTACTTACTTACTTACTTACTTACTTACTTACTTACTTACTTACTTACTTACTTACTTACTTACTTACTTACTTACTTACTTACTTACTTACTTACTTACTTACTTACTTACTTACTTACTTACTTACTTACTTACTTACTTACTTACTTACTTACTTACTTACTTACTTACTTACTTACTTACTTACTTACTTACTTACTTACTTACTTACTTACTTACTTACTTACTTACTTACTTACTTACTTACTTACTTACTTACTTACTTACTTACTTACTTACTTACTTACTTACTTACTTACTTACTTACTTACTTACTTACTTACTTATTTATCGATCAATCATTAGGACATAGAACCGGTTGTTAATTTATTTGAATCCCACCACTGGATATAAAGCTGGGGCATGGATCTGGAACCATTTTTATTAAGAATGTTATTAGAAAATCTTGAGAATATTGTATACTATGAAAGTAATATTATGATAGTACTCATATTATATACTAAAATGTGTACATGAATGGTTTGAATGTTTGAAAGATGTCTGGAATTTGGGGGGACAAGTGGGAAGACACTGAGATGTAAAAAACAAATAATTGTAAAAAAAACAAATAATTGTAAGTAAACCATGTAACACGATGTTTGACAAGCAGAAACCAATGTAGATAGAGTGAAAAACTAATAAAATATTTTTAAAAACTGCTAAAGATGTTACAGTTGCTATTTGTACATTTAATTTGCAAGTCTGTTATGTTCTGGTTACAGAAAAAGCTAGCTTTTTGAGATAACATTAATTTGTTACTTCCTCTGTGTGTGTGTCTTGGGTCATTGACACACATTCTCAGCTCGGAATGGGCTAAGATATATTCTGTTGTTGTTTTTTTAAAAAGGAACTGAAACAAGGAAGGCTTACTTACCTCTAGCAATCTGCTCCGGGAGATGCAAGTTTCTGTTTATTCAAAATGTTTTGTTCAAGGCATTTAAAAGGAGGGTGGAAAGGGAAGTAAGGCGGAAACGTGGACTAATCATACTGTATCTTATGAAGAAAGAGGAAAGGAGGGTGGATCAAAAAAGGTTGGGAAAATTACTTTTTGGGGGAAGTAACTCTTTTTTTAATCCCCAGCCTGGATTCGGGGAGCTGCGTCCCAAAAATTGAATTTCTTGTCATTCAAAAAAGTAATGTTTCTGGGAAACATACAGACACAGAGAAACAAGACAGAGCGGGAGAAGGGTGAGCACCGTGTGTGGGATGATGAGGGCTATCCTAGGATGTCTGTGGGGGGTTGGACAGCCTTTCAAGTCCATGATTCTAGGATCCAATGAGGTGGAAATAATGGATCCAAACAAAGTCCCCTCTTTTGTGGTGGAGCTGTTCTTATTGCCTGAGGCACTTTATTCCCATGAGCAAAGCATTTGGAAGGCTTTTCCTCGTCTCTTCTGAATAAATCCAGAAATTCTATACGGAAGAGTGAGTGACAACCCAGTTAATAAAGGACTTTTCAGTTTCCCCCTTCCCTTTATTTAAATCCACAAGGACAAATTTCAGAAAGCCTAGACATGTCCACAGAATAGATATACATCTATTTGTGTATTATCATCATCATCATCATCATCATCATCATCATCATCATCATTCATTCATTCATTCATTCATTCATTCATTCATTCAGACTTTCTGCCAGAAAATCCCTTTATGAGGAATCCTTAGCAAAGGAAAAAGCCATGTCAGCCTCTCTCCCGCTTGGCAAAGGGCGGTTGAGAGTGGCCATCGAACCAAGGTGGTCATCAGCATATTTATTTATTTATTTATTTATTTATTTATTTTATTTATATCCCGCCTATCTAGTCCCTCAGGACCACTCTAAGACCATATCTTAAATGACTGATGTTTCTTCCACCAATTTACACTGAATCTAGTCTGACTTTGCCTTGTATTATATCAACATTGCTAGCCAGCTTCAGGGGAGAAAAATGACTCATGACTTGTTAACTGGTGGGAATTCACCTCCAAAATGTATGCCAATACAGCTGAATATCCTAAATATGAGAGTTTTGCCTCGTGGGTCATTTCTAAACTTGCTACAGAGACGTCTGTCTTGATTTATCCTGCTAGTGATTATATTTGTTGAATGTATGTATTATTTTAATTTTTATTATTGTGTTTTGCTATTGTATACTTTATCTTGCTTGCCGCCCAGAGTGGCCTGGTTGGCAAATGGTGCAGGGGATAAATCACATTAATAATAATAATAATAATAATAATAATAATAATAATAATAATAATAATAATAATAATAATAATAATAATAATAATAATAATAATAATAATAATAATAATAATAATAATAAACAACAACAACAACAGTAGTAGTAGTAGTAGTAGAAATAGTAACAGAAATAGTAATAGAAATATTATGCACCTTTCCATCTATTTTGAATCACCTTTCATTGAGACTGAAATGTTTGCCACACCAAAGCTTCTTAAAAGGATAGCAAATTGTTTCGCTATGCCTGTATGTCTTTCCCTCCCTCTCTCTGTGTGTGTGTTAACATGCTGTCAAGTCGCAGCCAACTTAAACCAACCTTAGTAGTGATTTCAAGGTAAGTGAGATGTTTAAGGAGTGGTTTGACAAGTTCTTACAAACCCTTAGTGAGTTTCCATGGTTGAGCAGGGATTCAAACCTGAGCCTCCTATATCTATCACTCTATCCACACTTCTCGCTGGGTATTTTACTGGCTGTGGTGCAATAATAGGCCTATATATATTTGGAACACAAATGGTCAGAACAGCTCAGTGGGATTTGCAAGCAAAAATACGTAACTTGAGAGAAAGTGGGTGCCTTAATCTGTCGGGTTTCTTCCTTTGTCGGGACTTTATGCATTAGATACAAATGAAAAACGAGGTTTAAATGTGTCCTTCCTTTTCTTTTATTCAGCAATTTTTAAACAGAGACCAGAAAGCAGTCCATTTTTCCTCATCTTTCTTTCAGAAGGACAGAAGGAAGGACAGAACTTATGATGGAGGGGGGAAGGAAGGAAGGAAGGAAGGAAGGAAGGAAGGAAGGAAGGAAGGAAGGAAGGAAGGAAGGAAGGAAGGAAGAGGCAGGCTGGCAGGCAGAGGCAAGCAGGCAGGTGGGCTGGCGGGCTGGTTGGTTTTTGACTCTGCCCTGTGGTCTGAAGCATTAAACTGCTTGGATTGTTACTAAAAATCTGTTTTATATGACCTCTGGATTTTGGAACGCAATCATACAGATATTTGGTTTCATCCCAATCATGAATTCACACTGTCTCCTGGGAAGCTGTTTATTTATTTGCTTTTTTTAAAAGAAGGGGGTTTCTCCCCCACTTTCTTCTTCTTGCTACAGTTCTGTTTGTCTAAAATATTTATACCCTGCCTTTCTCTTAGAGGACCAAAGCAGCTTGCAATATTAAAACAAACATTAAAAGCTAAAAACCAATAAATTATTACCATGGTTGTTGTGGGTTTTTCGGGCTCTTTGGCCGTGTTCTGAAAGTTGTTCTTCCTAACGTTTCGCCAGTCTTTGTGGCTGGCATCTTCAGAGGACAGCACTGGAGTTTTTGACCTCCGAGTGGGACACAAGGTCTACAGAAAACCCACCCACACAGACCAGCACCTACACAAAAACTCCAACCACCACCCACAGCAAAAAAGAGGCATAATCAAAACACTGATAGACCGTGCAAATCGGAACTGTGAAACTCAGTTTCTCAGCACTGAACTCAACCATCTGAATTGGGCCCTGCAGGCAAATGGCTACTCCAAAAATGAAATCACAAGAGGCATCAAACCAAGAAAACAACACCGAACTGAAGAAGAAAAACAGTCACCCACAAAGTATTTTTGCCATACATCAAAGGGGTCACGGACCGCATGGGGAAACTTTTGAAAAAACACAACCTACAAACAGCATTCAAGCCCACCACAAAAATACAACAAATGTTATGGTCAGCAAAGGACAGAAGGGACCCCGTCACCATTGCAGGAGTATACCAGATACCTTGCAGTTGTGGCCAGGTATATATTGGAACCACAAATTGAAGCATCCACACTAGAATCAAAGAACATGAGAGACACTGCAGACTAAAATGACCAGAAAAATCTGCAGTAGCTGAACATGCCCTAAAACAAACTGGAAATGAAATTATATTTCAAAATACTGAAATACTGGACAACACCAGCAATCATCAGACTGCACAGGGAAGCCATTGAAATCCACAAGCACAAGCAAAACTTCAACAAAAAAGAGGAAAGTGTGAAGCTCAACAAAACTTGGCTCCCAGCTCTCAAAAATACAGCGTGCAAAAGGTCAATGAACTCTACCGAGCCACAAGGACAGGGGATCACTACACACAAAAGACCAGCCAATGACACCCATCATCCACAGTGACAGATAATCTCTTCTCCTTAGCACAGCAATACACCAACAACAAGACACACTAATCACCCATCTACAGAAAAAGACAAAAGCCTATCTCACAGCCATAAATACTGCACTCCCAAGCCAACTACATCAGAGCACAGAGTGCTGTCCTCTGAAGATGCTGGCCACAGAGACTGGCGAAACGTTAGGAAGAACAACTTTCAGAACATGGCCAATGAGCCCGAAAAACCCACAACAACCATTAGATCCCGGCCATGAAAGCTTTCGCGAATAAATTATTACCATATTAAAAAGTGATTAAACAGATATATATTAAAGCTAATAGATAAAAACAGCTTTTAAAATGTTCTGAAAGCACATTGAAATAGATCAAAAAACTACATAAGATGGAGTTTTTTTTAAAAAAAAAAATCCATATCAGGCAGAGGCTGAGGGAAAGCCTGTCTGAAGAGAGAGGTCTTGGCCTCCTTTGGAAGGACAGCCAAGATGGGACCAGCCTGGCTTCCAGTAGCAGGGAGTTCCACAGTCTAAAGGAGCAGCCACCCACCAAGTACCCCTGTGAAGGGGGTGGAATCGAGAGAAAGGGGCATCTTGTGATGATTTTAAAACCTGGTTCAAAAATAGAAATGGGCTCTTTCAAGGGGCATCCACCCAATTCATTGATGGCTTTATAAAACCAGGACTTTGACTTTGTGCTGGGAAACAGACCGCCAGCGAACGGGGCTGTGTGACAAGGAGGCAACATGATTTCTTGTAACCAGCTCCCGTCAGCAATCTGGCTGCCGCATTTTGGACCTGGCGAATTTTCCAGCTGCTTTCCTATGGCATCCTTTTGCTCCAAAGGGGATCCCTAATCCCTCCAGGATTGCGCTCACAAATCCATTGACGGAGGTCACTGTGCGAAGGAAAGTAAAAACCCTACAAGTTTACTCAGAAGTAAACATCCAGTTTGGTTTCATCGCAGGGCACCTCCAAGTAGGCGTACACAGGCTTGGGTCACAAGGAAGACAAAGGGGACTCGTCCACGAAAGCTGACATTAAAAAAAACTATATGAAGTTAGTCTTTAAGGCAACACCAGATTTTTGCCTTTTGTCTGTGCTGTTCTTTTCTCTCTTTTTAAAAACTTTTATTTTGTTTTTACCTATAAGGAAGAGTCAATAAAACAACCCAGCTGAGAATGGCTGTCAACAGGGTCTTCGCCCGTGAAGGTAAGAATCCGGGTTTAGACAAGTTTCTTTCTTCAATCAGGATTCCTTGAATTTCCTGCTGGCTAGGAAATTGATGGCAGTCGTGAGCCAGGAAAGCGTACTTTTCCAGTTCCAGTGACGAAGAGGAAACAAATTTGGCCCACAGGTCTCGACACTAGGTCTCTACGCTTTTCTGAGGCTGAGTAATTACAGGAAGATGATGAAACCGACATGTCTTAGGCAAGTGAGGAGACGGAGCTTCCTGGACGGCTGTCCGCAGAAAGGTCCAGTCTCAGAAAAGCGGTGATGATGCAACTGGGTGAAAACTCAAAAAGATTTCTACGGAACGACCTCCGGGGTATTTTCAGGGAATTAGGAACCAGCAGGAAGGTTGTAATTAGGGAGAGCTTTAAGGTCTTGCATTTCTGGAACCCACAGTGAGATACGGTGTCAGACCAGAGGAGGTGAATCTATTGATCATCGAAACAGGCCCCTCTTGTGTTTTGGCATCACAGCTTGCTGCCAGACAGTATGGGACATTTTTGCTCCAAACACATGGCATTCTCCGATGTCGTGAATGATACATGGGTTCTGTGGTACAAGAGCCATAGCAGAGGACTTTGATGACTTACAAAATGCACTGAAAGAGTTGAAACAGAGATCTTGGCAAGTCTTTGGGTCCAAAGTCCTGAATTTGAGTTTTTGGTACTCAGCCCCGAATCCTAAGCCCCACATCTGTGTCCCTATTGAAAATAAGCTGCTTCCCCAAGAAAAAAAAGGAGGGGTGGGTGCTTCTCAGTCATGAGTTGATTCCGAGTCATTGAAAAAAAAATAAACCTGAGTTGAGTCGCTGGCGTGACTTAAGTACGACTTGAGAGCAAGTCCCAGGACTCGGGCCCCCATCCCTGAATAGAAAACTGGGCGGGAGAAAGTTGAAGTTTAAGACTAAACTGAACAAGTAAAGTCCAACCAAGAGGAAAATCAGAACGTTGTACTGTAGAATAAATCTATGAATATATTTATCTGGGGCGGGTTACGTGTATCGTGTGCGAAATCTAACCTTCAAGCTGAAGCCGGGAGATGAATTTGACGGATCCCTGTGCTCCACCGAGCTGGACTCTAACAGAACCCATAAATAGAAAAAACTCAAAGAGCAAGGGAAAGACAAATGATGAAGATCACACCAGTAGAAATCAGGACATTTAACCTTTGAGGCACGTTGAGAAACAACGATGAGCTGAAGACCCGGCGGCCAGCCTCTTTTCAGACGGGAAACCCCAAGGCCGAGAAATAGATTGGAAAACGGGACTGTGGAAGCCCAGGCTGGCCGGAGGAATTTGGGGACTTGTCCAAAAAAAATAGGAATAATAACAATAACTTTTCCAAGCTGTGAGAACAGCAGACAGATAGAGGGGCAGTAGACAAAGGGTTTCCAGGTGATTGTATGAAGGATGTGTTTTAAGTCATCGCCTCCAGACTGGGAAAATCAAGATAGTACTTACTTCCTCCTGCCTTTTAAAACATCTTGGAAGTTCGAATCACACCTGCCTTCTCCTGTGGACCTCCTTCGGCTGCTCGTGGTTTTATGCTCTCCCCTTGGGTTTTTTCAGCTGGCTGGGGGGTTATGGAAAGTTTTGGGAAACACTTGTTTCATGTATTACAGGTCACCATGTGGATTAGCAAGTTCCTCCTCTAACAGGTTACGGAGTCAAAGCCCCTCTAGGCAGTTCTTGCCTAGAAAGACAACCGGTCGCCTTTTGGTGCCCCGGTGACCTCATTGTATTGAAAGAACAAAAGCCTTAGACACCGGGAACCCTCTTTTGCAGAACTCAGAATAAAACGCCTCAGAGGAGCGAGAAATCTGGCCTAAACACTTTGGCCAAACTGGGCAAATCATTTGGAAGTCAAAGCTGAGGGGTTTCGGCCTCTGGCTGCCGAGCCAGAGGTTGGGAGTTTGATTCCCCCGCTGGGCCTCCTGGGAGAAGAGCCAGCCTGGGTAGCCTTGGGCACACTATAAATAGTCCCAGGGCACTCCTGGAAGAAAGGAACAGTCATAAAGCAAAGCAAAAAAAGAGCAAAGCGTGCTGCCTATAGACCGCCCCATAGCGCTTTAAGCACTCTCTGGGTGGTTTACAAGTGAATTATGCAAGCTACACATTGCCCTTCCCTGTCACGTTCCTGGGGGTTACAATAGCCGAGGTCCGATAAACCAGTCCAGGGTCAGAGATATCAAGAATGCAAAGTCCAGAAACCAACTCACAGAAGGAAGTCCAATGTCAAAGTCCAGGGTCCAATACACAGTGTAGTTCAGGGTCAGAGTCCAGAGTCCAATACCAGCGTAGTCCAGGGTCAAAATCCAGAGTTCAGAGACAGGAATACGATTCAAGAAGCGTGGATGCAAGCCAAGGTTTAGAGACTCTTTGCTTCCACGGAGTTTCTGGCTTCACTGGAAGCTGTTTTATAATGAAACAGCTCCTTGAGCTGCTGGAAAGCTTTCTATCCTGCTAATACTCAGGACTAGATGAACGTAGGTCTCTGTGGAAAGCCTTTGAGCGATCCTCTGCTCTTCTTGTCCTAAGTCTTTCCCGAAACCTGCCCCGAAGCCTGTCTGCTGTGGAGGGAGAATCTGGAGGTGTTTCAGGTGTTTCTGAACTCTCCACATTCTCTTCAGCCACAGTTAACCCTTCTGGGTCCAGGTCTTCGGAAGCACTCATGACACTCCCCCCAGCGAGCTGGGTACTCATTTTACTGACCTTGGAAGGATAGGAGGCTGAGTCCCTACCAAGATATTCAGTGTTGTCCAATATAACAATGTTTATTTATGGATTTGTAGGTAAATCGCATAAAGAAAATCATGGCTGGTCTTTTATTATTCATTCAATAAACGCTGCTTTGGTTAAATTTATGTTTGCTTATGTAGATTCACTTTAATCAAGGTATTTATATATTCAATTCTTAGCACTTTTGACGTGCTCTGTTAAGTCTAGCCCAATCAAACATGGCTACTTTAAATATACCAGTCCAGTCTTTATACTTTATATGTACGTTAGCTACAGGTAGATTAATCAATTCTGTCCCAATTCCTTTAACTGTAATTTTCTCATTTGGAATGATATCTTCTTGTGGAATAATATCTGTATGGCGTACAGTATAGATATCTGAGAACGTGAGCGTATAGTGATTAAAACATCATTGAAATAACATCAACTGTGGGTCCTGATGATGGCAATTTTAATCGTATTTTAATTGTATTTAAATTGTATTTTAATTGTATTTTAATTGTATTTTAATCATTTTATTTTTATTGTATTGAATTTTAATTATTGTAAGCTGCCCAGAGACCTCTGGGTAGAGTGGGTGGCATATAAATTAAATAAATGACATCTCATCAACTCCATGTTGGTTTTGATATAGTAGCAGTGAACCATCTGTGCTATAGGTGGCAGTTGCTCCTGACCCTCTCTTTTGGCAGTTAAACTGTCATTTTATTTATTTATTTTATTTATTTATTTATTTTATTTATATCCCGCCTATCTGGTCGTGTGAGGACCACTCTAGGCGGCTTGCCTTCTCTCAGAATTTTCTTTCTGTTGTTGCACATAGTATATTTTCTTAGGCGCATTTCCCTCTTCTTTCTGTAGATTGAAGTCTTTACTCTTGGGTTTGAAACTCAGAAATTAAGTCCCTTGGTTTCCCACAGCCATGACACCATTTGGGGGGGGGGGCTTGTCTCCCTTCCCTGCTTTTATATTTCTGTTGATTTTGCTCTGGGGTTTTGTCCCTAAACTGGCTTCCATGTGCCTGTTTGTTGTGGTGGTAATTTCTGGGCTCTTTCCTTCTGTCTTCCTAGTTTCTATTACCAAATTTTACTTCAGAATATTTTGAGTTTCTTTTTCTCTCATTTCCATTTCTATCTGTCTGGCTTCAGCTCTTTCTAGCCACCTAGAGTGGTCATATCAACCAGATAGGTGGGGTATAAATTAAATAAATAAATAAATAAACAAACAAATAAATAAATAAATAAATAAAGTTGGCAGGTTGCTTTCTCACAGATTCAAATAGACAAGCCTCGTTTTAAAAGGGACCTACAGTATTTTTTAGCTTTTTGTTTCTGATCATGGGATTTTTACCGTACAATTGCACTCATTTCCGACGCTAGCAAGGTTATGCTCAAAATCCTCCAAGGTAGGCTTCAACAGTATGTGGACAGAGAACTCCCAGAAGTACAAGCTGGATTTCGAAGGGGAAGAGGAAATCGAGACCAAATTGCTAACATGCGCTGGATTATGGAGAAAGCCAGAGAGTTCCAGAAAAACATCTACTTCTGCTTCATTGACTATGCAAAAGCCTTTGACTGTGTGGACCACAGCAAACTATGGCAAGTCCTTAAAGAAATGGGAGTGCCTGACCACCTTATCTATCTCCTGAGAAACCTATATGTGGGACAGGAAGCAACAGTTAGAACTGGCTATGGAACAACTGATTGGTTCAAAATTGGGAAAGGAGTACGACAAGGCTGTATATTGTCTCCCTGCTTATATAACTTATATGCAGAATACATCATGCGAAAGACCGGACTGGAGGAATCCCAAACCAGAATTAAGATTGCCGGAAGAAAAATCAACAACCTCCGATATGCAGATGATACCACTCTGATGGCAGAAAGTGAGGAGGAATTAAAGAACCTTGTAATGAGGGTGAAAGAGGAGAGTGCAAATAATGGCCTGAAACTCAACATCAAGAAAACTAAGATCATGGCCACTGGTCCCTTCACCTCCTGGGAAATAGAAGGGGAAGACATGGAGGCAGTGACAGATTTTATTTTCCTGGGCTCCATGATCACTGCAGATGGAGACAGCAGCCCTGAAATTAAAAGACGCCTGCTTCTGGGGAGGAAAGCGATGACAAACCTCGATAGCATCTTAAAAAGCAGAGACATCACCTTGCCGACAAAGGTCCGCATAGTCAAAGCTATGGTTTTTCCTGTCGTGATGTATGGAAGTGAGAGCTGGACCATAAAGAAAGCTGTCCGCCAAAGAATTGATGCTTTTGAATTGTGGTGCTGGAGGAGACTCTTGAGAGTCCCCTGGACTGCAAAGAGAACAAACCTATCCGTTCTGAAGGAAATCAACCCTGAGTGCTCACTGGAAGGACAGATCCTGAAGCTGAGGCTCCAGTACTTTGGCCATCTCATGAGAAGAGAAGACTCCCTGGAAAAGACACTGATGTTAGGAAAGTGTGAAGGGAAGGGGAGAAGGGGACGACAGAGGACGAGATGGCTGGACAGGGTCACCGAAGTGACCAACATGAATTTGACCCAAATCCGGGAGGCCGTGAAAGACAGGAGGGCTTGGCATGCTCTGGTCCATGGGGTCACGAAGAGTCGGACACGACTAAACAACAACAAATCATTAACAGCTGTTCTGAGGCCTGGCAAACTCGGCGCCATGGTTTATTTCATTGAGTCAATCCATCTCATCTTCAGTTTTCCTCATTTCCTACTCCCTCCCGTTTTTCCTCGCATTACCACCTTTTTAGGTGAGCCTGGCCCAAGGTATGGCAAATTCAGTGTAATTGGTTAACTTCTATCCCAGACAGATGGCTGTCCAATCTTTTCTTGAAAACCTCCAGAGATGAGGGACCCAGAACATCGGGAGGTTGTTCCACTGCCTGCTGGTTCCCACCATCCAGAAATTCCTCGTTTCCAGGTTAGATCTCCCTCTGACGGGTTTCCACCCATGGGTTCTTGTCCTACCCTCAGGTAAAGGGGAGAATCCATCGATGCCCTCTTCCCTGGGACAACCCTTCAGATATTGGAAGATGGCTATCATGTCTCCCTTCGGTCTTCTCTTTGTTGAACTAAAGATACCTCGTTCTTTGAGTCGTTCTTCATCAGATTTAGCCCCCAGTCCGCTTATCATCTTTGTTGCTCTTCTGTGCACCCCCTTCCAGGGCCTCAGCATCTTTCTTTGTATTGTGGTGACCAGAACTGGACAAAACCTCACCAGCACAGTACAGAGTGGTACGATCACTTCCTGTGATCTTGATGCTATCTCCCTGTTGATGCAGCCTTAGGGCTGTGTTGGCTTTCTTGGCAGCACACTGCTGACTCGTCCCTCTCATGGGTACTCCTCTTGAGCCAGGCAGCACTTATCCTGGACCTGTGTATCTGGTTTCTTCTGCCTAAGTGCAGGACCTTACTTTTCCCACCACTGAATTGCATCTTATTAGATAGGGCTGTCCAAGTTTCAAGTCTTTCTAGATTTTATGGAAGTCTGCAGCAGAGATCCCCAACCCCCTGGCGCTGGTCCATAGACTGAGCCAGACTGGGCTACGGAGACAGGCCTCCTGCCCTCCCCGCACACACTCATCCCCGCACAGCTGATTTGCGCATGCTCAGGCGGTCCCCACACAGCTGATTTGCACATGCACGCACTCTCAGTCGGTCCCCAGGGTGAAAATGGTTGGGGGGCCCTGGTCTACAGAACTTACTAATTTGAATGACCAAACCAGTGAACCAGGAGAAGGGAAGCATTTATGTCTGCATATGTCAGAGAGAGCCCAGTTTTAGAAGAGGCGCATTGCGTCATGGACGAGAAAAGAGGAGGGCGCCTCTTGGACAAAAGTGCCTTTTATTTGAATCGTTTCTGTAAGTGCATGCACTGAATTAATCATGGAGGTTCTGCAAGCTTGCTTTCCTTTCCTAATAATACTCCTGTGCAGCATTCACTGATAGGCAATCCCAAGGCTGCAACCTCCCCACCATCCACCCCGCTGATCATTTTTCCTTTCTGATTCACCGGACGTTTCAACTTTACCAAGAGTGACAGAAATTAAGCCTTCTTTTGTGACAAATCAGTTTTCCACACAGAAAGCATACCCTCTAGGAATGTGCTGCAAGGCAAACAACCAGGAAACTGTTATTTGGCAGTTACAGGTCCACGTGTATTTGCGGTTCTTTGATAATTTTTTTCATTTTTTCAGGCAAGGTTTTTAACCAGAAATCAACCTTGTTGTTTTTCAGTTTTCTGGCTTTCTTTTGCACCAAGTTTAATTCCAAATACTCTTCATTCATATCATAGCGCGGCCATTCCACCAATCCTTTGCCATTTGGGTTTCTGGAAGATATTGGAATGCAGAATTTAGTTCTTGCTCTATGTGTCGACCTCCGTTAAAACTAAAACAGTCAATTTTTCAAAGCCTAACCAAGGATCTCACCCATTGTAGGCAAAGTTGCCCCAGTATTTCATGATTGTCCTGCTGAGCTCCTTCTCCTTCTCTGTAAATTCACCTGAAAAGAGCCATTGAGAGAAAGCAATTATTCAAAGAACACGTGCTTTCCTTGGAACTCATGAACTCTTTGTCTTCAATGAGTATTTTTAAGAGAATGCTTTCTTCTTCTAAAGGAACGAAATTTAGCCCTTGCTATAAAAGAGAAAAGTTGGCTGGATAGCTCAGTGGTTTGGGTCACCAGCTGTGGAGCCAGAGGTTGAGAGTTTGATTCCCCACTGGGCCTCCTGGGAGAAGAGCCAGCCTGGGTGTCCTTGGGCAAAGCTGCGCACTCCCAGGATGCTTCGAGAAGCAAGGAACAGTAAACCACTTCTGAGTATTCATTACCTAGAAACCCTGAAAAGCGTCAGTCAGAATCAACTTGTTTTGGCCCCGTGGAGTCTCAATTGTGGGGTCCCACAGGGGTCAATTATCTCCCCAATGCTATTCAACATCTATATGAGGCCACTGGGTGGGGTCATCAGGGGGTGTGGGGCAACCTGTCATCAATATGCTGATGACACCCAGCTCTGCATCTCCTTTTTACCAGCTTTAGGTGATGCCGTTCTGTCACTCCAGGGCTGCCTGGAGGCCGTACTGCAATGGATGCAGGAAAATGGGCTGAGGCTGAATCCGGACAAGACAGAGGTTCTGAGGGTGGGTGGCCCCGTGGTTGGCAGCTTGGGTGACTCTCTCACATTTGGGGGGGGGTGACCCTGGCCGCGAAGAGTGGAGTCCGTAGCTTGGGCATACATCTGGACCTGACGCTCACCATGGAAACGCAGGTGGCATCGGTAGTCCATACCGCCTTTTTCCATCTTTGGCAGATTGCCTGGCTGCAACCTTACTTAGACACGGGGGCGCTCACTACTTTAGAACATGCGCTCGTAATCTCTAGATTAGACCACTGCAACGCCCTCTACGTGGGGCTGCCTTTGAAGCTGACGCGGAAAGTTCAGGTGGTGCAGAACGCAGCGGCCAGACTCCTTACTGGAGTGAGGAAATACCAACATATCTCTAGTACTCTGGCCAAGCTGCACTGGCTGCCCATCCATTTCTGCGCTGACTTCAAAGTGTTAATGCTTACATATAAGGCCCTAAGCGGTCTAGGACCTCGATACTTGGTGGAACGCCTACTCCCACCTAGATCTACCCGGATCATCCACACGAGCCAGGAGGTGAGGCTGAGGAGCCTGATGCCGAGGGAGGCCCGGAAGGAAAGGACACGAAATCGGGCCTTCTCGGCGGTGGCTCCTCGCCTCTGGAATAACCTTCCTCTGGCGATTCGTTCAGCCCCTACGCTGGGCACCTTTAAAAGTCAATTAAAGACATGGCTGTATATTCAGGCTTTCCCTCCAGCTAATATCTGATTTCCTTTTTATTTTTCCTTTATTTATTTCTTATGCTATCTTTGTACAAATCAAATCAAATCAATCAATAAAGATAGCCTGCAATTGTTGTTCAGAAATGCAAGACACACTGGTATTATATAACAAATACAACTTTAAACTAAAAACCTAATTATTAATTTAATTATAGTAGGACTACAGTATCCACAGGGATCACTCCCAAGCACACACATCTGTAAGGGTTCGTGTTTTGCTTCCCCGGTATCCAACTGAGACTCTGGAGACACGCCTGCTGTAAAATCATAACTAGCTTTTATTGGAATGTTTAACAATAAATATTGTCGCGCAACCTTGGCTTCCATCTTCTCTCTTGCTGCCAACGGATCCGGCGAGGGCATCCAAACGTCTTTAACAAAGGGGTTGTTACCCAACTCATCTCAAGGTCCCCTCAAAAACCGAGTTACTGTCCTCAAACTCATGAACCACTACCTCTGAGTTTAAAAGCAGGGTGGCCCCCTCACCTCATCCCTCCATCCCATAGACATCCTCCTCTCCTCGTAGAGGGGGTCCAGGGCCTGTTAAGTAGCCCCTCCTCTGGGCTTCCGGCAAACGCCATGCTCGGGCGCTCCCTCTCTTCCTGGGACACCGCTTCTTTCTCCTCTCTGTAATGTCTGTGCCACTCCTGGGCCTCAGATTCTCCCCAATAGGAAAGACGTTGCGGCAGACCCCTTCTTCTCCAGTAGTCTGCCTCCTCCCGAGGAAATCGCACTGTTTCCCATTTACTGGTCTATGGGTCCTTCACCCATATAATCTCCCAGCCCTCTCTCCCCCCCCCCAGTATTGGGTCAACATGACCTTTTATATCTCCCATTCCCGCCTCCACAGCAGGCCTCCCCCTTTCCTCTCTTCCCCCCAATTCACTTCCTGTTTGTGTGGCCACTGTCATTTTCAAAAGTTCCTGCTCCAACTCCCAGGTATCAGCTCCCTGCTGTTTGGTTTCAATGGGCGGTGTAGGCAGGTTTGTCTGCACCTCCTGCTCTCTTTTGAGGGAGGACGACACTCCAGCGGGGAGAGCCTTTACACTCTCGCCTTGAGTCTCACAACATCCCATAGATGCCGGTAGGAAGGAGGAGCTTCGTCTTGGTGAAGCTAGCAGCTCTCGGGAATAGCTCCCGGGGAAAGCTAGAACCACTTCGGTCTGGGACCCTTCCAGAAATGGGGGGGGCAAGGAAGAGTCAGGAGAGACCCTTCTGCAGCAGCTGGTGAGCCACAGAAGTTAGAAGATTGGGCAGCAACTCAATTTGTCTTTCTTCTGGAAATTCACATCAGCACAGACGAAGATGGGCGCCATTTTTGGCAACTAGCCAAAGACAGCTCCGTTCGCCGAGAATAAGAAAACAGAAGCACGGCGAAAGTATACATCAAAGTAAGTGGAAGCCCTTGTTCTATGAAAAACCTCATTAAATGAAGAACAAGTGATTGTGTGCAAATTTATGACCAAATGAGATAAGGAGCGTCATTCCTAGCATTCCAGCTTTACCCAAGCTGAAGGTCGAGTTATTTCTAAAGGAACAGCCAGGCAGAAATAGCTCGTGTCTCCATTAAAGGAGGAAAAATAACTCTTGAAGAATCAACTGACGGGCCTTGAAAAAATAAATTCTGTTGCAAGCTGTTCACTTTGGACCCCTTTTCGTCTGTGGTTATATATTTTTAGACTGTGTGGGACTCTGCTTTCCGTGGATAATATATTGCCGGGACTCTGATTGCTGGATCTCCCTGTTCGGGGGAGGAGAAGGAAGTCTTTATTTATTTATTTATTTATTGGACTTATATACCGCCCCATAGCGCTACAGACACTCTCCGGGTGGTTTACAATTTTTTTTTAATTATACAGGCTACACATTGCCCCCCCAGCAAGCTGGGTACTCATTTTACCGACCTCGGAAGGATGGAAGGCTGAGTCGACCTTGAGCCGGCTACCTGGGATTTGAACCCCAGGTTGTGAGCACAGTTTTTAGCTGCAGTACAGCGTTTTAACCACTGCGCCACGAGGCTCAGTGGAAGAAGTAAAAGGAAGAAACGGACTGTGAGCTGGGAACTGGGGGCTATGTGGTTTGAACTGAACTGGGATCTTGACAAATGACATTCTAATAATAGAGTCTTGCCGGGTGAAGGTTAAAACAAACTTGGAGAAGAGGAAAAGAAGAAGCAACCGGTCTGAAGATATTAGCGACGTGTAAAAGGACTGGACTACAAAGACACTTGAGAGATTTATGTTTTAGATTTCATCTCTTACTTGAATGTACCTGCTATCTTATTGCTAATATGGTATAGTTGCAAGGTGAAATATTAGAAATATTGGATGTGTACTGGGGTAAAGGGGAGAGGGAATTTTATGTGAAAATAGTGGAAACAGAAAATGGAATCTCCCCCTGAGAAAATTACAGATCGGTGGCTAGACTGGAAAACCTCTTTTCAGATGTCACTGTTGCAAAAATTCATGCAGGTAAATTATTATATTGACCAGATGGAAGACGTGATTGGAGGCTCTAGGGGAGGGAAGGTAGCAGAGGTTAAATTACACCAAAAAGAGATCTCAGAACCGGTTGTATTGATGAAGATATCAGATAATATACAAGGGATGGAGGACCACCCAGTAAGAGATGTAGCGATAGCAGATAATGAAATTGAGGTTGAAAAGCAAACTTTGAATGATATTGTTTCCCCTTTTAAAATATGGAAGAAAAAAGAGTCGCAGAAACAAAACAAGCACAGGGAGGAAAGGGGAGGGGAGAGCAGGATTTATATTATTTTGGGTCTGCCGAGTGTATTCTCAAGAAAAAAGGAGGGTGAAAGAGGGGATATATTTCACAATTGGCCTTGGTGTTCTGATGCTGTGGGAATAACATAGATTTAAGCTGTATTACACGTATAAGTTGAAAGCTAAAGAGGTTAATACATAGACAAAATAGTCAAAAGAAGAAGAAGAAAAAGAAGAAGAAAGATGAACCTTTATTGGAACATGAATAGATTAGATGTTTATATACTTGATATGTAAGATTGAATGATTATGCATTTGATGTTTTCTTATTCTCAAAACCCTTTTTCCATTCCCCCCCCACTGCCCTTTGCCTTTTGTATTCCTTCCCCATTACCCAATAGTTTTGAAAATAAAATTAAAAAATTATATAAAAAAAAAAAACAACATCCCATAGATGCCAAAAAGGGCAGGTATAGAAACCTTACATCTAAAAAGCAAAAAAAGCAAAGTGTGCTGCTTATATACCGCCCCATAGCACTTCAAGCACTCTCTGGGCGGTTTACAATTTAATTATGCAGGCTACACATTGCCCCCCCCCCAGCGAGCTGGGTCCTCATTTTACCGACCTCGGAAGGATAGAAGGCTGAGTCAACTACCTGGGATTTGAACCCCAGGTCGTGAGCACAGTTTTAGCTGCAGTACAGCGGTTTAACCACTGCGCCACGAGGCTCTAGCGTAGCGTACTTTATGGTTTCCTCTAGTGACCAGTTCTGGTAATATACCTTGGAAGCATATACAGTACTGTATTTCTGGTTTTTTTTAATTAATATTTTCAGGTGGGAAAAAGCATGGGTACTAATCCTGTGGATACTGTGGTCCTACTATACTGAATAAATAAATATATATATATTAAAGAAAAGCTATCAAAAAAGTGCATAATATTTGCATGGGCTGACATTACAGCCTAGTTTGAAAACTTGTCTCCATTACTACCTCTTCCCATGCCAAATATTTTTAAAGGCATTTCCTGCACAACTCCCACCCCCCGGATTACAACAGGTACCAGGTAGCAAATCTGAAAAAAAGGAACTGGGTATTGAAATCGAATAGTTATGCTGAGGAGTACCCAGCATCTAATTGATTGTTGACATTTGTAAAGGAGAATTGGTAGCGCTCTCTCTCTCTCTCTCTCTCTCTCTCTCTCTCTCTCTCTCTCTATCTATCTATCTATCTATCTATCTATCTATCTATCTATCTATCTATCTATCTATCTATCTATCTATCTATCTATCTATCTATCTGCACTTGGCTTTACCAACTTCACGTATTCATTGTGGCCCCATTACAATCTTCCTGCCACCCTGCCTTCAATTTCTCCTTGATCATACATACTTACCAAAACTGATTGTGTCATTTCCTAAGAACGGTGTTCCAAAAACAAAGCCCAGCTCATCCCCATGATCTGCTTTTACAAAATCTGGTCTTAAGTCTTTGAAGACTGTGGGTCGGTGCTGGTATTCATAAAAGTAGACGGGAGCGCCAGCATCTATAAACGAAAAGAGAGAGAGAGACATTGTCATTGTCATTGAACATGAGCATGCTCTAGCTGCTTGGTTAGATCCAGGCAACCCATGTTTCGTTGTGAGAGATGCCAGGCATCACAAGCTTAACTTCATATCCGACCAGAATAATGTTAAAGTGTCTGATTCCCTGTATTACAGGGAGTTCCTCCTCCTCCTCATGCGCTCCATTACGACTGACTTTGCAGAATAAGTGCAACAGCTGCTTCACAATTGTGAAGAAACTGAGGGTTTAGTAGACTATGAAATATAGAATTGTACATAACCGTATAGACACCTGGGAATATATCCCATTCCAGAAACTTCAAAGAAGAAACAGTAAGAAAGAATGGACTCTCCTATGTTATCCTTTATCACAGAATATTTCAAAGTGGACTAAAATGGACTGGATCCATTTCAATCGGGTTTCAGGCCAGGTTTTGGTATGGAGACTGCCCTGATTGCCATGTACAATGACCTTGGCCGGGACAGAGACAGGGGGAGTGTGACCCTGTTGATACTCCTGGACCTCTCAGCAGCTTTCAACACCATCGACCATGGTGTCCTTCTGGATAGGCTGGCTGGGTTGGGAGTTGGGGGCATCGCTTTACGGTGGTTCCGCTCGTTCCTGGCTGACCGTGTCCAGAGGGTGGTGCTGGGACAGTAGCTCTGTCCCATGGCATTTATCTCATGGGGTTCCTCAGGGCTCGATACTGTCCCCCATGCTGTTCAACCTCTACATGGAACCGCTGGGAGAGGTCATCAGGAGGTTTGGGCTGAGCAGTCAGCAATATGCTAATGACACTCAGCTCTACCTCTCGTTTTCCACCAACCCAGCTGAGGCGGTTTCTGTGCTGAACTTATGTCTCGACCCAATGGACTGAATGAGGGTTAATACATTGAAACTCAAGCCAGACAAGACGGAAGTGCTGTTAGTGCGTGCTTGTTACTGCGTGCTTCACCGGACAGGCTGGAGGGCCATTTCCCTGCCCTGAATGGGGTTACACTCCCCCTAAGGAACAGGGTCCAGAGCTTGGGGTGCTCCTGGACCCCAGTCTAACTCTGGAAGCCCAGGTGGACTCGGTGGCCAGGGGCGCCTTCCTTCAGCTGCGGAAATTATATCAGCTACGGCCCTACCTTAAAGAAATGGGAGTGCCTGACCACCTTATCTATCTCCTGAGAAACCTATATGTGGGACAGGAAGCAACAGTTAGAACTGGCTATGGAACAACTGATTGGTTCAAAATTGGGAAAGGAGTACGACAAGGCTGTATATTGTCTCCCTGCTTATATAACTTATATGCAGAATACATCATGCGAAAGACCGGACTGGAGGAATCCCAAACCAGAATTAAGATTGCCGGAAGAAATATCAACAACCTCCGATATGCAGATGATACCACTCTGATGGCAGAAAGTGAGGAGGAATTAAAGAACCTTGTAATGAGGGTGAAAGAGGAGAGTGCAAATAACGGCCTGAAACTCAACATCAAAAAAACTAAGATCATGGCCACTGGTCAAATCACCTCCTGGCAAATAGAAGGGGAAGATATGGAGGCAGTGACAGATTTTATTTTCCTGGGCTCCACGATCACTGCAGATGGAGACAGCAGCCCTGAAATTAAAAGACGCCTTCTTCTTGGGAGGAAAGCGATGACAAACCACAATAGCATCTTAAAAAGCAGAGACATCACCTTGCCGACAAAGGTCCGCATAGTCAAAGCTATGGTTTTTCCAGTAGTGATGTATGGAAGTGAGAGCTGGACCATAAAGAAAGCTGTCCGCCAAAGAATTGATGCTTTTGAACTGTGGTGCTGGAGGAGACTCTTGAGAGTCCCCTGGACTGCAAAGAGAACAAACCTATCCATTTTGAAGGAAATCAACCCTGAGTGTTCACTGGAAGGACAGATCCTGAAGCTGAGGCTCCAGTACTTTGGCCATCTCATGAGAAGAAAAGACTCCTTGGAAAAAACCTTGATGTTAGGAAAGTGTGAGGGCAAGAAGAGAAGGGGACGACCGAGGATGAGATGGCTGGACAGTGTCTGCGAAGCAACCAACATGACTCTGACACAACTCCAGGAGGCTGTGGAAGATAGGAGGGCCTGGCGTGCTCTGGTCCATGGGGTCACGAAGAGTCGGACACGACTAAACAAACGGCCCTACCTGGACGAGCGGAGTCTCATGACAGTTACACATGCACTGGTAACATCTCGCACAGATTACTGCGATGTGCTCTACATGGGGCTGCCTTTGAAGATGGTCCAGCGACTGCAACTGGTCCAGAATGGAGCTGCTCGGCTGGTGAGGGAACATATCAAGCCGATTCTGTTTAAATTACATTGACTACCAGTTACTTCCCGGGCCCAATTCAAAGAGCTTGTTTTGACATACAGTATAAAGCCCTAAACGGCTTGGGCCCTGGATACTTAAAGGACCGCCTCCTTCCATATAAAACCTACCCGGCCATTACGATCTGGCCAGGGGGCCCTTTTTTTTTTTTTTTTGTATTTTTTTTTATAAGGGATAACAAAAAGGAAAAGGGAATTGGGATTGATGAGGAAGAGGGGAGACAATAACATACTTTCATCCATTCTGTACCTATTGCCATATCAAGATTTTAAATTATTCTATTTACTCTTTTCTGCCTTCTAGATTCAGTTCTCCTTTCAATATGTACTGTTCACAAGCTGCCTGTTGATTCTGTCCACTTGTTAAATAGATCCCATCTTTCTGTTGCCTTTTGCAAGGGATAGTCCTTCATGACTTCTGATAAAATGTCCATTTCGGCTATTTCCCGAATCTTTTCAATAAGATCTTCTTGTTTCGGTACCGTTGATCTCTTCCAATTTTTAGCATATAAAATTCTAGCTGCCGTAACTATGTATATAACTATATAATTCTTTGACTTATCTATATTTTCAGGTATCATACTCAATAAAAACAGTTCTGGTGTTAATGGCACTTTACAGAGCAATATTTGTTCCAACATTACATGTACTCTTTTCCAATATTGTTTCGCTACTCCACATGACCACCACATATGATAATAGCTTCCCACTTGTGATTCACATTTCCAACACTTATTTGATACATCTGTATACATCTTTGACAATTTTTCTGGGGTCATGTGCCATCTATAAAACATCTTATATATACTCTCTTTAAAGTTCACCGATCTTGTAAGCTTTATATTATTTTGCCATATTTTCAGCCATTGATCAATATCAATGTTATGCCCTGGGGGGGGCCCTTTTGAAAGAGCTGCCCCTCAAGGAGGTAATAGGGGTGGCCAGTAGGTGGAGGGCCTTTTCGGCAGCTGCCCCCAAACTATGGAATGCCCTCCCGACTGAGATTCATCTGGCACCGATGCTGATGACATTTTGGTGCCAGGTCAATACCTTCCTGTTCCAGAAGGCTTTTAATTGAAATAATATCAGCTGTGGAGCCTGATGACAATTTTTAGAGTATATATTTTAATTGCATTTTAATTGTTTTGTCTTTTTATTGTATTTTAAATATTGCAAGCTGCCCAGAGACCTTTGGGTAGTGTGGGTGGCATATAAGTTAAATATAAATAAATAAATAAATAAATAAATAAATAAATAAATAAATAAATAAATAAATAAATAAATAAATAAAGCTTTCATGTTACCCAACTTTTCAGTCTTTTTCATGTGTATTTCAGCTATCCTGAAGTGATTTCGCTTTGTGCTTAAGGCTAAGCTGGTTTGGTTGTGGGAGAGAGAGCTATTGAGAAGCTGTTCAGGAAGCTATCCATGGTCCTGGTAACACATGAAAGGGGACCTGCTCTTGCCACGTGGCCCCCCTCCCCCACTTAGGGCCACCCCATGAATGAGCGACCTCCAAAATGTCCGGTCCTCAATGGGTTTGCTCAGCTCTTGCAAAGTCAATAATGTACTTTATTTAGGGGGATCATTCGAGATGAAAGATAAACAAATGTTAAGTGGCAGCAAGTCACCCAAATGGGCCACTGACTTGCATAAATGTCTTGTATAAGCCTGTGTAAAGAGGACTCGGGCAGAACTGGCTCTTTGAGTCTCAGCATCTTGCCTCCCATATCTTACTCCCAAGGAGAACAGGTCTGTGGCAGTCTACCTCTGTGTGAGTGTGAGATAAGTTAGGTTAGACTTTGTTTTGTGGTACAGACGAGTGATATGGTAAAAGTTTTCAAATACAGTGGTGCCTCGCATTACGACGTTAATTTGTTCCAGCAAAATCGCTGTAGAACGAAAAAGTCGTAAAGCGAAAATAAAAAAGCCATTGAAATGCATTAAAACCTGGTTAATGCATTCCAATTGGCTAAGAACTCACCGTCCAGCGAAGATCCTACATAGGGGCGGCCATTTTCAGGTGCCTGTGCAGCAAAAAATGGCTCCTAAACACAGCGGGAAGCCATTTTGAGCACCCGGCGGCCATTTTGGTTTTCATCGTTGGGAAGCGAAAATCAGTTCCCGAAACAGGGAACTGCTCATCGTGCAGCGAAATTCCCCTATTCAAAACGTCATTTTGTGATCGCAAAAACCTTGTCGTAATGTGGATTTGTCGTTAAACAGAGCGCCCATCTTGCGAGGCACAACTGTACTTGAAAGTTAGTCCTATAGAGGAGGGGCAGGATCTGTTTTTGATCATCCCAGAATGCAGTACATGCAAGAATGGGCTCAAGTTACAAAAAGCCAGATTTTGATTGAATATCAGAAAAAAAACCTCCTAACTATTAGAGAAGTACGACAATGGAACCCATGACCTCAGGAACTGGTGAGGGCTCCAACACTGGAGGCCTTCACGAGAAACTTAGACAACCACCTGGCAGACCGCCTTTGATTCGTATTCCTGTCTCAAGCAGGGGGTTGGACTTCATGGCCTTACAGGCCCCTTCCAACTTCACTGTTCTATGATTCTATGGTACTCTAGAGTGCTTGGGAGCAGAAAACAACTCCCCAGGCCCGACAGACCATCACCTCTTACTGCTCAAAACAAGGCTAGGGTAGCAGAGTGGCTGTCAGAGGGGGTCTGACTTGGAAACCATGACAACAGTGCTGCAACCCAGCTGTTTTCCTGAAAAGAATTTGGGGACTGTAATGCTCACCCCACCTTTGAAGGATTACAGTCTGTACATTTTGGCAACCTTGCTACTTGGTGCCAGCGCGACACAAAAGCATCGCGAATTCCCAGCACCACTGACGGTGGGGCTGCCTTTCTAAGCGAAGCAGAAAACAGGGAGGGTGAACCTGGGTGGGTGGACCTGGAAAGAGCACGAGAGGGGCGGGTGTGAGAGTACCCAATCTGTGCCTCCTCGCCCACCCTGTTCTTGCTTCATCCAGCCAAGGCTGTTCCCAGCTGACATCAGTGATGAGAGCAAAGGAAGCCTGGAGTGGTTGCTTTGAGCATGTTTCCTTCACCTCTGTGATACCGGGCAGTCTGAAGAGCAGGGATGACAAACATGATATCTCCCATCAAGTCCTGAAAGCGCTCTCGCAGCTTTGTAGGGTCTTCCGTGTCTCCCAGATACTCATCCAGGATCATCTGCACAGACTCCAGCGGGATTCCCTGCAGGGCAGAGAACCGGGTAAAGCGGCTAGTACATCCCAGCATTTGCCCTCTCCCCACCCGCTCGGCCCTTGTCTTGGGGTCACCATGCCATGGGGTCACAGACTGGGTGGGTGGGAGCAAACTCGGGGGTGGGGTGGGTGGAGAGCAGAGTCCCTTTTTGGTTGCAGGAAAGAAGCAGCAGAAGGGGAAGGAAGTGGAAACGCCAGCAGAGAGACAAGAGACCAAGCTGGAAAGGAGGCAGGAGGACCAATCAAGACCGCCCCCCCCCTCGTATGCAGGATGCCTTCCAGCCCAGAAACCTTGGCATTTCTCCTGCATGAAGCTTCTGCTTCAGTGGTGTACAGGCTTAAAAGCTGCATTGCTTCCTTTAAACACCCAAACTCCAGGAAATTCCCCCCCCCCCGGAAAAAAAAGAAAAAGCATTTTAGCACAACTTTGGAGAAAGAAGGTGCCTTCTCTGCAAAGGAACGCTCCTAATCTGCTTCTCCCTGACACTTGGATGGATCCTGCAAAGCAGCCTGTTAGGCAAACGCTTCCACCAGGAGGACCACGTCGTGTTTTGCTTCGTTTTGTGTTTCCCAGAATGGGAAGCCTACCTCCCCTTCGGGGGTTTCTCTCACAGGCATTTTTCTCCCTGTCGGGGGGGGGCAGGTCGGCTCCTCCTGGCGTCTCCCACTCCACCCCTCCACCCCCACCCCTGCTGCCCTTTGTCCTGACCTGTCCCTGGTGTAGGACTCAGCTTTCCAGCTTGAGTCTCCCTTATAGGACAGCCTGCCTGTGCCATCATCCGCGCTGCTAGCAGCACTTCAGGATCTGGGGGGGGGGAGGCAACTGAGGGCCTTGCCCATATGCCAGCAGGGAGAGGCCAGAAGAGAGCGGGGGGGGGCTCCAGCTGTGAAGGGCACAGACAACTGGAGGCATCCTGCACTGTGACTGACATTTCCTCCCCCTCCCCTCCACAAAGGGAAGCCCCCCACCCTTGGGCTGGCTGATCTGAGAGTCGTGTGAAAGGCAGAGGCAAGGGCCCCATGGAAGGGTCCTTCTCTCTCTACCCCCTTTCAGGCAATCCTGCCTGATTCTTCATACCACCTGCCCCCTTTCTTATCTCCAGCCAGCGGCATAAGGTACAAAACCAAACCTTCCTGCGCGTCGTCGGCCCTTCTCTTACTCACCATGCCGGAAGTGGTCTGTTGGAAGGCTGCAGTTATGGTCTCTCTGTCCATGCCTTCCGTGATGTTTGAGAAATTCAGTGCCTGGGCAGTTAAAATATAGTCCCTTCTTAGGCGTTGGTCAATCTGCATGAGCTCCTGGGTTGTCGCCTTCTCTATGGCTGTCTCTCGTCATTTTTATTTTATTTTATTTAAAACATCTCACCCCACCTTTCTCCTAAAAAAGGATTCAAGGGGACTTATAGCATTCAAAAGAGTCTCGTGGCAAAAATCACAGTATTGCCGTCGAGACTCTGCTCATGACCTGAGTGTGATGCTCAGGTAACTGGTAGTTGACTCGGCCTCCCATCCTTCTGAGGTTGGAAAACTGAGTGTAGTACCTATTTCACTGTGGGAGGGGCAAGGTGTTGCCTGCCCAATTTAATTCTAAACTGCCCAGAGAGTACTGTAAGTGCTATGGGTCCAGTGTATAAGCAGCGTGCTTTGTTTTTTTAATTTTAAAAACACAATATTAAAAGCTAAAAACATTAGGTTATTTAAATGTTTTAAAATAATTCAATTAATATTATATTTAAAATGCTATGCAAAAGTATTACTGAAATACATTTAAAAACAACAAAAATACACCGCCCATTTTAAAATATCTCTTAAATCACCAGTCGCTAAGGAAAAGCCTGCCTGGGGAGAAAAGTCTTTTCTTGTGGAAGGATGACAAAGATGGGGCCAATCTGGCCTCTGGTGGTGAGAGCTTTCCAAAATCTGGGAACAGCAACAGAGAAGGCCCTCTCCTGTGTCCCCACCAAGGGCACCTATGAAGTTTTTCGGGTCTGTAAGAAAGACCTCTCCTGATGGTCTGAACACCCAAGCAGGCTCATAATGGGTAAGGCAGTCCTTGAGACGGCCGGGGTCCAAGCCACTTAAGGCTTTACAGGTTAAAACCATCACTTTGAATTGTGCCCCAAAAACAGATTGGCAGCCAATGGAGCTGCTGCAACAGGGTGGCAGAAGCCCCTTGGATACCACCCACCAGAAGCCTCCCCACTCCACAGACCTTCCTTGTGTGACATTCCTGCCCACCACTCCTTGACAGCAGCACACCTCATATGGGGCTAGCCTTCTATCCGCCAGATCCATGGTGGCCGAGCAATTTACTCCACCTCGCCTTGACACCTAAATCCAGGGAAATCGTTTCCACTCTAGATCAGTGTCTGGTGTCCTTAACGGACTTGATGAGGGCGAATAAACTGGAACTTAATCCGGACAAGACAGAGGTGCTCCTGGTCAGTTAAAAGGCAGATCAAAGAATAGGGAGTCAGCTTGTGCTGGATGGGGTTACGCTCCCCCCTCTGAAAACACTGGCACGCAGCTTGGGGACGTTCCTGGATTTGTCTCTTGAGTGCAGATGTCTAGGTTTCAGTGGTGGCCAGGAGTGCATTTGCACAATTAAAACTAGTGCGCCAGCCATTCCTGAAGAATTCTGATCTAGCCATGGCGACACATACCTTAGTTGCTTCCCGGCTGGACTACTGTAATACACTGTACATGGGGCCTTCTCTGTGGAAAGTGTCAGAAAACTTCAGCAGATCTCAAACATAGCAGACCGATGGCTGAGTGGGGCTGGTTACAGGGATCACATAACACCCCCCCCCCCCGTTATAGCAGCTCCACTGGCTGCCAATCAGGTTCTGGGCAAAAGTCAAAGCGCTCATTTTAACCTATAAAGCCCTAAATGGCTTGGGTCCAAGCTATCCCTTTCGTGGCTCCTATTTGAGCCTGCTCAGATATTAAGACCATCAGGAGAGGCCTTTCTCTCAGTCCTGCCATCCTCACAGTTGGTGGGGACATGGGAGAGAAGGCCCTTCTCTGGCTGCTCCCAGACTCTGGAACTCCCTCCGTGCCCGGGATTCCCCCCCCCTTCTGCCGCCACTTCCACCTCTTCCCGCCGGGGGATTTTTTGTTTGTTGTTTTGTTTTGTTTTTCAGTTTGGGCACTCAGGCTCAAAAAGGTTTGCCACCACTGGTGTAGACCATATTTTACCAGCTTGGCCACAAGGATAAGGGATGGGAGAAAAGCTTTGTGAGAACCTTGCTGGGCTCAGGGCTCACCATAGCCAAGGCATTCCCCTTGTCTACCAAGCTGGCCACTCTAGCAGAGAAGGAGGTAAGGTGAGTCAGGCGTGAGCAAACCCCCCCCCCACTGGCTCCTAGCAATCATCAGCCTCTTCTCTAAATCCTCACGGGCTGGCTCCTCAATGACCTGTTCTAGAAATGCCTCACTCTGTTCTTTTTCATGTTGCAGTTGCATATTATGATAGTGCAAGGAGCTGCAAATATGACATTAAATTGCCAAACTCTTACTTGAGAAATCGCCCATCCATACTCGTGGTTATTCACACCATTTAGATATGGAACTGGGTTGAGCTCCATTTTAGCCAGTAGCTCCTCTGGGTCCTTCAGAATGAATTCTCCATCAATGACCGCAGGAACAATTCCAATTTCCTAGGAGTGGGTGGTGGTGTTAACAACAACAACAAGAACATTCTTTTAAGTTGTGTTTACTCCTTAAAATAAACCATGAGAAATTTTTGCATTTACATATTTGAAAAAGCTGGAAGTGTCCATGCATTTCAAACCCAGCCAAGGACTGTTTATCCAAATGGCTGTGGAGTCAGGGGCCAGGAGTTTGATTCCCTCCCCCTCATATCAGGCCTCCCAGGAGAAGAGCCAATCTGGGTAGCCTTGGGCAAGCTGCACAGTGCCAGGGTGACTCCAGAAGAAGGGAAGAATAAATGACTTCTGAGCACTATATTCTTAGAAAACCCTTGAAAGAAAAGCCTGGAATCAGAATCAACTTGATGGGACCTCCTCCTCCTCCTCCTCCCCATCAATTAGTCTCTCTCCCCCTTCCCTGCAACCGAAGGCATTCAAGGACATTTGCGCTCTGCCTTTGCCGACGGCTGCCGCTTGGCAGGCCTCTCTGGAGCAGCTCCAGCGCAGCAGTCCGGCTGCAGAATCGAGGGCCTGCTCCCTGTCCTGAAGGATTGCTCCCCTTTGGGGGAACCTCTCCAAAATGGCAGAAATCTGGCCTGGGCCTTGTGGAATATCACAGTTAATCGTAGAAAAGTGATGCTGGAAGGGGCCCACAAGGCCATTCAAACCCAACCCCCTGCTCAAGGCAGGAATATGCCGCCCATGGATGAATTTTTTAAATAGACGGGCAGGAGAAGACTCTCGGATGGGAAAGAAGAAGAGAGTCAAAGGACAGGCTGCTTACCCTCCCCATGCTCTCCTCCGTTCGACCTGGAAGGATTTCATGGGGCACCACTCTGATGCGGTGGGGGGGGGGGACATGATGATGCAGCACGTTCCAGAGTGGGCTAGCCCCACATGATGATGATGGCTGCTGACCCCGCGGGTGTTCAGGACCCCAGATCAGGAGCTGCTACTTACCAACGTCACTTGGGTGTTCAGGGCGTGTAGCTCTTCTTCGGTTTTGCTTCTTAAGCAAGACACCAAGGCAGCAGCGCCACTGACCTCACAGCCAGAGATATTTGCCACTCTCTTCGAGTGTTAAAAAAAGAGAAATACAGTAGAGAAAAATGTGATGCCATGGCCTCCGAGTGAAATTTGAGCTTAGAGCAGCAGCTTTGCATTAGAATGATGGGCATCTCTGCAGATCTGCCATCTGAGGGCAATCTGCAGACAGGAAATTTCCCCTACACTTGAGTATTAACAAACAGGGCCAGTGGGTGGCAGCCAGAATCCACTTGGTGTCCCCAGGCAAGACACATTAAACTGGTGGGCTTGATGTAAGGGTCGACTCGCTATTCAGCAACTGATTCAGCAGGACTGCCCGTCAGACATTGTAAAAAGATGGCACTGGGCTGGCTGCATCCTGCTGCCAAGACCCTGCTGCCATCAACGTCATGTCAGGCGCAGAGATGTGGCTTTGTTTTCCTGCTCTTTCCTTGGCTGGAGGAACAACAAATGCAGCATAGAGACCTCTTTCTAGCCTCCCCTGTATCACTGGAATCTTACCTGATTTAACTGGTATTGGGTGAAATCCCATCGCAGCAGGCCTGTGTAACATGAAATTATGTAAATCCTTGCAAAATTTACCAGAAGCAGAAGTCCTGTCCAGGAAGCAGTTCCACCAGCACAGTTGCACAGTCAGTTGTGCAGTGAAATGCATGGTGAGCTGCACAATTAGTTGCACAATTGAACACATGGACTACCTGGCTGTAACTCTCTGGGAATTTCTGCAGCTGCAAATTTACTCCACACCAAGTGCAATGAGATTTCAACACTTAGTTCCTGACTTTCAGCTCTTAAATCTTTTCCCTTAATGCAACTCTACTATTTGCAGTGTGTCTCTTTAAAAGTGTGCAATTGCAGGACCACAATGTTCATTCAGAGGATCATCCCGGACTTACTTGAACGATGGCATCTGGGTTCTTGGTGAAGAGTGAGAGCAGAAGGACCACTCCGCTCTCTGAGATGGCTCTGTGGAACAGGCCTCTGGACAATGGGGATAACATCTGCACCAAAAAAAGAGAGACGAGAGGACAGCTATCGCCATGTGAAATGTTTGAGGTGTTTTAACCAGAGGCCTGTTGTTTCACCTCATTAACTCCTGGAGCTAGAGGAAGCTCGGGTTTTCTTGACAGGACACAAGGGCAGGCAGGAGGCTAGGGAATACTTCACAGCCTGTCCCCTCGTATTTCTGACCTGCCCTTTCAATAGTGGGCCTGCTGCAAAGCCTTGTATATTTGTTTGTTTGCCTACCCTTATATTTATGGACTTGTAGAGCTGTAAGGGACCCCAACAATCACTGAGCCCAACTCAACCTACTGCTAACACATCCCTGACAAGCATCCACTGAACCTCTGTTTACAAATCTCCAGTGAAGGAGTCCATCACCAGCTGAGGGGCAGTCCTTGCCAGCTATCACTGTCAAAAAGTTCTTCCTAACAGTAGAAGTGAAATGTCCTTTCCCTAATGTGAGCCCATTGGGTCAGGTCCTACAGAAAACATGCATGCTCCATCATCCGCATGACAGCCCTTCAAATATCTGAGAAGGGCTACTGTTAGTGGGCATGTTTAACCTTGAGAAGCTAGTAGAATGTGGGATCGATAGTGCTACTGTTAGGTAGATTTGTAATTGGTTGACCGACCGAACCCAAAGGGTGATCACAAACTGTTCCCTTTCGTCCTGGAAAGAGGTGACTAGTGGGGTGTCCCAGGGTTCTGTTCTGAGTCCCGTGTTTTTCAATATCTTTATCAATGACTTGGATGAAGGAATAGAGAGCATGCTGATTATATCTGCAGATGATACCAAATTGGCAGTGGTTGCTAATTCCCCAGAGGACAAAATTAAAATTCAAAATGACCTTGACAGATTAGAGTCCTGGGCCAAAACTAACAAAATGAATTTCAACAGGGAGAAATGTAAGGTCCTACGAGGCAGAAAAAAATGAACTGCACAGATATAGGATGGAAGACACCTGGCTAGACAACAGGACCTGTGAAAGGGATCTAGGAGTCTTGGTAGACCACAAACAGAACATGAGTCAGCTGCCAAGAAAGCCAATGCGATTCTTGGTTGCATCAATAGGAGTATAGTGTCCAGATCAAGGGAAGGGGTAGTACCATTCTATTCTGCTTTGGTCAGACCTCACCTGGAGTATTCTGTCCACTTCTGGGCACCTCAATTCAAGAAGGATGTTGACCACCTGGAACGTGTCCAGAGGAGGGCGACCAAGATGGTCAAAGGTCTGGAAGCCATGTCCTACAAGGAGCAGCTTAGGGAGTTGGGAATGTTTAGCCTTACAAAAAGGAGGTTGAGAGGGGACATGATAGCCATGTTTAAATATTTGAAAGGATGTCATGTTGAAGAGGGGACAGGTTTGTTTTCCAGGGCTCCAGAGCCTAGGACATGAAGCAATGGTTTCAAACTTCAGAAAAAGAGATTCCACCTGAATCTCAGGAAGAACTTCCTGACAGTCGGAGCTGTCCGGCCATGGAATAGGCTGCCTCGAAGGGTGGTGGAGTCTCCTTCTTTGGAAATTTTTAAGTAGAGGGTGGATGGCCATCTGTTGGGAGTACTTTGATGGATGTTCCCGCATGGCAGGGGGTTGGACTGGATGGTCTCAGTGGTCTCTTTCAACTCTATGAGAAAAGAAGACTGAGGAGAGATAGGAGAGCACTCCTAAAATACTTGAAAGTTACTTCCACAGAGGAGGGGCAAGATCTGTTCTTGATCATCCCAGAGTACAGGACACACAACAATGGGCTCAAGTTACAGGAAGCCAGATTTCAGTTCAATGTGAGTAAAAAACTTCCTAACTGTTAGAGCAGCACAACAGTGGGATCATTTCCCTCAAGAGGTGGCAAGCACTCCAACACTGGAGGCATTCAAGAGAAATATAGACAACCACTTGGGAGATCTCCTTTAACTTGTATTCCTGCACTAAGCAAGGGGTTGGACTTGATGGCCTTATAGGCCCCTTCCAAATAATTTATTTTATGAATTCTATGAGTGTGTTGTTTTCCAAACTTCTCTCCCAGCAGGCTCAACATACCCAGCTGTTCTTTGTAGGGGTTGGTTTCCTGAATTTTTACCATGCTGCTCACTCTGTTCTGGACACATTCCAGCTTTGCTCTATTCTTCCTAAATGGAAGTGCCAAAAACTAGGAACAATATTCTAGGTGAGATCTGACCAAGGCAGAGTAGAGTAGCACTGTGATTTACCCTGATCTAGACATGAAACCTCTCCTCCACGTCCACCCTAGTATTGTATTTGCTTCTTTTGCTGCTGCGTCACATTGTTGACCCATGTTTAGCACAGTAGTCTACTGTGACATCTGGACTCTATTCACACATACTACTGCCAAATGAGGTGTTACCCATTCTGTATTTGCACATCTGATTTATCCTGTCTAAATATACTTGACTTCTCCCAAACACACCCACACACCCCGACTGAAACTTGTTTTATTTGTTTTGGCCCAGGTCTCTAATCTGTTTAGGGACATGGTGGTGCTGCGGGCTAAACCGCAGAAGCCTGTGCTGCAGGGTCAGAAGACCAAGCAGTCGTAAGATCGAATCCACGTGACGGAGTGAGCTCCCGTCGCTTGTCCCAGCTCCCGCCAACCTAGCGGTTCGAAAGCATGCAAATGCGAGTAGATAAATAGGGACCACCTCGGTGGGAAGGTAACAAGCGTTCTGTGTCTAAGTCGCACTGGCCATGTGACCACGGAAGATTGTCTTCGGACAAAACGCTGGCTCTATGGCTTGGAAACGGGGATGAGCATTGCCCCCTAGAGTCGAACACGACTGGACAAAAATTGTCAAGGGGAACCTTTACCTTTACCTTACTCTCATCTGTTTAGGTCATTTTGAATACCAATTCTTCCTTCTGAAATATGAGCCACTCTTCCCATTTTGGTGTCATCTGTAAATTTGGTGAGTATCCCCTCCCACACCTTCATCTAACTCAGTGGTTCTTAACCTTTGTTACTCAGATGTTTTTGAACTGCAACTCCCAGAAGCCCCAGCCAGCACAGCTGGTGGTGAAGGCTTCTGGGAGTTGCAGTCCAAAAACACCTGAGTAACCCAAGGTTAAGAACCAGTGAATTCTAACTCATTTATCTGGCTACAGGGCCAGAGGGTCCCTTTCAGTTCTGCTGTTCTAAGATTTTTAGCTGGCCGGATAGCTCAGGGGTTGAGGCCTCTGGCTGCAGGGCCAGAGGTTGAGAGTTCGATTCCCCACATTGGGCCTCCTGGACAGGGGCTGGACTGGATGATCCACAGGGTCCCTTCCTGCAGTCTGATTATGACGACTGAAGATGTTGAGCAGCGATGGACCCAGGACAGAGCCCTCAGCCATGACATGTGTCCCTCCTCCTCCAGGATGATGGGGAACTCTTAGGGAGTGCTCTTTGCATCCAGCCTGTCTGCCAGCTGCACATTGTCTCCCCTTGCATTTTATCCTAGCCTTCATCCATGACTCATCCTGAGATGCCCACCCTCCACTCACATCCCTCTCTCTTGCGGTGCTACAGAAGGGCTGAGAGGGGCATCGTGAAACTAAGAGCAGGATGACGACCCGCTCAGTCCAGGGGCTGGGCATGTTTTCACCTTGGAACTTTGCTTCCCAAGGAATTTTGCAATTAATAGCTCTGCGTATCACTTAGGAGTGGCAGAAATTCCAGGCCTTTGGTTGCAACCTCAGTGTGGTGAGTATACCCACGTGAGCGCTGGCACAGAATCCTCCTGCAGATTCTCCAAAGATAGTCACTGAATGGGGTTCGCCTCCAAAAAGCTCAATATTTTCCTGAACCCACTGAAGCGCTGCTGTTTGATCCAGTAGCCCCCAGTTTCCACGGGCATCTTTGGAACCAGTGCTGAAAGAAGCACAGCAAAATCAAGCAGGAGAAGAACAGCGACGACACTGGTGCAAAGAGGCGTTTTTCTCCACAGGTGCTCCTAGCTAAGACACAAAACTGGCAAGCCCAGCATGCAAGATGCTCAGCCTCCCCCCCACACACACCCCATTTCCATAGTAGCACTCTGTGAAGATTTTGCACCTCGCCCACCTTCCATGCTCAAGCCCCATTCCACTGGGTCTCTCTGCCTGCCTTTCCTGCTGAGCCCTCATCAGCCCCTCCATGGGTCGGTCTGTCCTCCCTCCCTCCTTCAGGCAGCTGGAGCATTTAGATTCTTTACTTTCCATGCTGCTTTTGACCTTCTTCTTTCCCCACTGAGAAAGACCCTGTGCTTTCTCTCTTTCACAACTTGATGTATTATTTAGATTTATACACACCACCGCTGTCAAATGTTTCAGCATAGTTTACAATACAATGTTTTAAAAAGCCATAGAATAGCAAATGCTTTAGCTAAAAAGAAAATGGCAAGGCCAGAGTGTTACTCTTGAAAGGACCCCCTTCTTCTTCCTGACAGCCCCTCCCTGCATCTTAAGTGGTGGGAATCTTCACCCGAACAGCCACCTGGGCTAACTCTCGAATGGTGACAAATTCACTCTGAGCAGTGAAGCCTTCTCCGGCATTGCAGAGGTTTGGTGCCTGAGGGGCGTCGGGTGGAGGAACCCAACCTCTCCCCGCAAGGCCAGGGAATGGACAGCCTGGCAAGGCAAAGCTTCGGTCAAGAGGAAAAGTTGAAAGCGGGGTGGGGTGGGGGTGGAGAGATCATAGAGACTGTGCACAGATGGGCCCGGGCTGTGGGTGTTAGAGTCAAGATAAAGTTGCTCACCTGAAGAATCCAGGGAGACCCAGCCTGTACTGGATCATGACCACCACCACGTGCTCATAAGCAGACAAAGCTGATCCATCCAACATGGAAGCTGCCCCCAGTACCAGAGCGCCTCCATGGATCCAGACCATGACCTGGAAAAACACAGAAGAAAAGCAAACGGCTAACAGCACTGAGCTGGCTGCTGTCGGCCCCTGCCTAGAATTGGTGACATACTTGTACGCTCTTAAAAACTTTATCCATCATGGAAGAGGATTTGTTTTTTCAAACAGTCAATATTTAGCAATACACATTGTATTTATAGTTTTGACCCAACTCCGGGAGGCAGTGGGAGACAGGAGGGCCTGGTGTGCTCTGGTCCATGGGGTCACGAAGAGTTGGACACGACTAAACGACTAAACAACAACAAATGTATAATTAACAGTGCTTAATTGCTTGATTAGGCTACTCAACCAAAAATAAAAAGTTATTTCTGTTTAATGAGACAACATGTTGTAAAGTCTCATGATTTCGAGAAAGGTAAGCAGAGCTGGGGACAGGGAGTACCGTCTGAAAGGAGCCACCAGCACTGACGGCCATTCGCATGGGGGGAGGGGGGGCTGGGAGTGGGGGGGGCTGTCCTTCCTCGGCCACGTCTGCCACGAACACTGCAAATCCTGTTTCTGATTTCAGAAGCCAGTTTGGCCCTAGGGAGCCCCTTTCAGCAGTGAGAGGTTCTCGATCCAGGCTGGTGCTGGGCTATCTGCTCTGCCAACCAGCTACACAACAACAGCCCTTGTACCAAAGAGGCATTTGTTTCTCTCTTCTCTCTGCGGACATTAGGGCAGGACTCTGGAAGCCGTGTGAAAACCAAATGATCTGAGCTTTCCCCTTCTCCAGGCAGGACCTGCTCACTTCACGCACCAGTGATGGCTTATGAAAGCTCTTTCCAGCCAGCCTCTACTTCAGCAGTGTGTACACATCAGTGGCCAGTGTGCGGATTTCATTCCATCCGCAAGGGCTGGCTCTGCAGCAACCAGGGTGCGGAATCTGTGGACAAGTTGCCCTCCCCACCTCCCAACCCAGCCCGTAAGATGGAGTTCACTGGTGACTTCTCCTCTGATCTGACCAGCCTATGCTTGGTTTCTGTTGTCAGGAAAAAAAACACCCAGTAGTTTCAGTACTAGGGCCAGTTGTCTATCAACAGGAATAGGCTGTTAGGCATCCTTCAGTCTCGAGAGATGATGGTAACGTGCTCTGTATGGAGGGCTTGGAGCAGCGTCTAGTCTGGCTGAGGAGGCCGATTCGAGTGTGACAGTCCCCTTCACACTGAAGACAAACACAATCTGTCCCCTGTACAGCTCCCTGATTTTGCTGCTTTCAGGACTCCCTCTCAGCCTTGGCCTGCTGGATGAGGGTCTCTTCAAATGGGCTGAATGCTCAGAGATCAAGGTTTCCCATCTGTGGAGGTCCATTCCTAAGGCCTTCGGATCCCGCTTGCAGATGTCCTTGTATCGCAGCTGTGGTCTCCCTCTGGGTCAATTTCCCTGCACTAATTTTTCCATACAGGAGATCTTTTGGAATCCAACCATCAGCCATTCTCACGACGTGCCCAAGCCAACGTAGACGTCGCTGTTTCAGTAATGCATATATGCTAAACATTCCAGCTCGTTCTAGGACTACTCTGTTTGCAACTTTGTCCTGCCAGGTGATACCAAAATGCATCTGAGACAACACATATGGAAGGTGTTCAGCTTCCTCTCCTGCCGAGCACAAAGGGTCCAGGACTCACTGTAGTACAGGAGTGTGCTCAGGACACAGTTTCTATAGACCTGGATCTTGGTATGTGTCGTCAGCTTCTTATTGAGCCATACTCTCTTTGTGAGTCTAAAGAACATGGTAGCTGCTAACAGGAATAGGCATTAGAAGGGAAAATTGCTGTCATTAGCAGAAAATGCTCTGTATCTGCATTAACATTCCCATACCTGTGGACTGCATCTCTTCTAAATACCAGTGATTGCTTGTCGTAATAAAGTGCATTAAACTGAGCTTTGCAGTCAAATAAATATGGCTCACAACACTGCTGCCAGACTCCCATCAGCAACTGGGCCACGGTGGCTTTCTCTTTCCTTCCTGAGGATGGCTCTCAGTTGTCCATGGTTTCATTGTCCAGTTATAGAAGAATGCACCACAAACACTTCTAGTTGCTGTGGCATCAGAAAGACCCAGTTTCAGGTCTGCCTTGCGTCACCAAGTTTTAACATTTGCAACCTTAACGTTTTCGAAAAACAATCTGGCTGTTTTTGGAACAGGTAAATATGATGTGAAAACTGGAGGGGATTTTTGCTTACGGGTAATTTGGCCTTCAGATCTGGGGTGAAAACATTCAGGTAGAGGCAATCTTCAGAGACCGGAAGGTTGAGAAAATTTCCCTTCATCATCTTCCTAAAAGTATCTATCCACCCCGAATCTTGCAGGCACCTTTAAAATGGAAAACAAAGGCCAAGTCAGAGAGAGATAGGTTGAGAGAGAAGGGAAAATATGAGTTAATTCACAGGGTTTCTATACGTTGGAAGCAATATGACAGAACATCATCCAGAAAAAAATGGGATGGAGAGAATAAAGTGAAGCTCTGTCCCTTCTTGCTCTGCCTCAGGGGACCCATGAGAGAGGGATTCTGTTAGACAAGGCGTAGATCTAACGGCGAGAATTCTCAGCACTCCTGACAGCCCACAATGGATCCTGGGAGGAGACGGGCGTTCCATCAGCCTGCACTTCCATTAGAGCACAGGATTGTGACTTGCTTGAGCCGGAGGCAACTGGAGACCCCACTTTTTTTTGACAGTGGGAGCGGTGGTGGTTGTCGTGGTGGTGACTCCGAATCCACCGTAGGTTCCAGCTCGCCCTTTGCCCGAGTTATTATTTGAGATGCTGATGGTAGTTTGTGGGTGGGATTCAGCACCTTGGAGAGCATCTGGTTAAAACAGGAGTGGACCCCCACCCAGCACTTACGAAACGACTAAGCCCCCCCCAGCCACCACCGGCTGCTTGGGCCTCCTTAGTCTCTGCTCAGACGTCACCTCTGGTGGAGTTTGGTGCCACTCCCCCCCCTCTGGCAAGCACCAAGCATGGGGGCTGTCTTAGTGACCTCCCATCCCAGACCTGATCTACGTTCAAAGACGCCAAGGAGGCTCAGCTGGAAAAAGGGGGACTTCATTGCCTTAGAGGGTAGCTGCCCCTCCAAGCCTGACCAGTTTTCCAACTCTGAGCATATTGGCTCAACAGCCAACACAGCCTCCAAACGCTCTCCTTTCCATAAACAACAGACTGAGAGGAAAAGGGGGGGGGAGGAGGCCTTTCCCGGAGGGCCCCCCCAACAGTCGTGCTTGTGGTGAGAAGCTACTTGTGTAGGGAATCCTGCTCTCTTTCTTCCTGTCTAAATTCAAGGAATTTGTCCTTAGGTGTAAGTACATACAGGACGTTGGGGGTGGGGACTTAGGGTTTGCTCTGAAGTTTTCCAGACCAGGTCCCTGCTGGCTTCTGCCTATGGCACCTGATTGAGAACAGATCCTTGCCTTCCTCTGTAAGACAAGCTTTCAAGCATTTCAAGAATGCTGTCCTGTCTCCCCCTGATCTTCTTTTCTCAAAGTTAAATGTGTCCAGATCTTCCAGTCATTCCTCATGATGGGAAAACCAATCCCCATCATCAACAACAATCCCCATCACCCTTTTTTGGCAGGCGGCAATCCTATGGGGCGGCAATCCATGGAATCTGTTTTGTATGGGAGCAGTCCAACACTCCTGGGAGATTGCAGGCTGCAGTGAGTGGGGTGGGCAAATTTATTTATTTATTTATTTATTTATTTATTTATTTATTTATTTATTTATTTATTTATTTATTTATTTATTTATTTATTTATGCCCTGCCTATCTGGTCGTTTTGACCATTCTAGGCAGCTTACAACATAAAAATAACAAATATAAAAAAGAGATTATAAAAGAGATTATAATATAATTAAATAATTCTGCAAGATGGGAAGCATTCAAATAAATCAAATAAAGAGGGAAGAGGGTCAGGGATTAACTGGAAGGGAAGGCCTGCCTATACATCCACGTTTTAATTGATTTTTAAAGGTACCCAGCGAGGGTGCTGTGCGAATCTCCGGAGGCAGATTGTTCCAGAGGCGAGGAGCCACTGCTGAGAAGGCTCGGTTCCTTGTTTTCTCCTTCCGGGCCTCCCTCGGCATCAGGCTCCTCAGCCTCACCTCCTGGCTCACGGGGATGACACGGGTAGAGCTAGGTGGGAGTAAGCGTTCCGCCAAGTATCGAAGCCCTAAACCGTTTAGGGCTTTATACGTAAACATCAAAACTTTAAAGTTGACGCAGAACCGAATGGGCAACCAATGCACTGCAGCCAAGATAGGAGAAATATGATGGAAACCTGCCCTCAAGGAAAGATCCATTAATTATCACTGTGGCCCGTTCTGTTATTGTAGGCCTGGCTGCTTTCATTAGCCAGGCCAAAAGCAGTGGAAATATATTTTCACTGCTTTTGACCCCATCAGGTAGCATCCGAAAGCATACTGCCCTTAAACATGGAAGCTCCATGTCATTGCCAGGGCTGGAAGGAGGGCTTCCTTCCTTCTCTGGGTGGCGCTGAGGGGGCTGCAGACAAAGGATGATGGGGACATTCTGCTCTCTGTGGAGACAGCTTGGCACAACCCTCGGCATTGGTGAAGGTGGCAGTTTTAGAGCCAATTATCACTGTTTATGTTTCCTTTTTCCTAATTGGGCAGGAATGTTTTCACTAACAGACACATAAGACCTTGCCCTAATTTTCCCATCGTCATGAGCCAGAAATGGGCACTTCCACATCTTTAGGATCCACCTGTGTTTGAGTTGGATCTAAATGCCATTTTGCTGTGATTTGCAGCTAAAGCACCGGTCACGTCAATGGCAGTTCTACCAGTCAGCCTGACATCAAGCCCAGGAAAACTCTGGAACAGATTATAAAGAGTTCACTAGACAAGCACTCAGAAATAACTAGAAGCCAACACTGACTGGTCAAGAACAAATCCTGCCAACTAATCTGATCTCATTTTTGATCAGGTCACCTCCCTGACAGACAGAGGGAATGCTACAGACATTGTATATCTTGACTTCAGCAGAGCTTTTGGCAAAGTGCCCCATGATCTCCTGATTAGCAAAGTAACTAGGTGTGAGCTGGATAGAACAACTGTCAAGTGGGTACACAGGTGGCTATACAATCGTACTCAGAGGGTGATGACTAACGATTCCTTCTCAAACTGGGAGGAGGTAACAAGTGGGGTATCGCAAAGCTCAGTCCTGGGCCCAGCGCTATTCAAATCCTATTTAATTAATGACCTAGATCAGGGGATACAGGGCTAGCTAATCAAATTTGTGGATGACTAGCTAACACCCTGGAAGACAGAGACAAAATTCAAAATGGTCTAGATATGCTTGAGTACTGCGCTGAAAACAACAGAATGAAATTTAACAGGGATACGTGCAAAGTCCTGCATCTAGGAAAAAGAAACAAAACACACAGTTACAAGGTGGGGGATACCTGGCTCAGCAATATTACAAACGTCCACCAAGTTGGAATCTTCATAGGTGACAAGCTAAATATGAGCCAACTGTGTGATGTGGCTACAAAAAAGGCAAATGCTATTTTAGGCTGCACTGATAGAAGTCTGGTTTCCAAGTCCCGCTGGTTAGGCCTCACCTTGAGTCTTGTGTCCAGTTCTGGACACCAAGAAGGATGCTGACACATGGGAACAAGTTCAGAGGAGGGCAACAAGGATGATGATCAGGGGGCTGGAAAAACGAGGTTACTTACCTGTAACCATTGTTCTTCAAGTGGTCATTCTGTGAATTCACACAAAGGGTTAATCCGGCGCTTGCGTCGGTCCTCTCGGAATATTCTAGAGCTCTGAAAGAGAAAGCAACAAACGTAATGCTGCCCCTATTGCGCATGCTCCCGCCCGCCCTAGCCTCAGTTCCATTTATTCGCCACAGGTATACATCCTTGGAGCATACCTTACAGTGACAGAGAGAGGGGAGGCCGGGCGGGATTGTGTGAATTCACAGAATGACCACTTGAAGAACAATGGTTACAGGTAAGTAACCTCGTTTTCTTCATCGTGGTCTTCTGTGAATGCACACAAAGGGTGATTAGCAAGCTTACTCACCGGACGGAGGGATGTCACTGTAGCAGAGATGTGAGCACGGCCCTCCCGAAAGTCGTCTCCTTCTTGGCCCTGAGATCAAGCCGATAGTGAGTAATGAAGGTCGACGGGGTAGACCACGTGGCGGCTCTGCAGATATCCGGAACATCAACGCCACGCAGAAGGGCCGTAGAGGAAGCAACGGCTCTAGTAGAATGAGCATGTAACCCGAGAGGAGGAGACTTATGGTGTAGTTCGTAGGCCAAGGAAATCGTGCTGACAATCCACCGGGAGAGAGTAGACCGTGCTGCAGGTAAACCTTTTTTGCAACCCGAGTGACAAACAAATAAACGGTTAGAAGCTCTAAGGTCCTTGGTTCTGGAGACATAAAAAGCTAAGGCTCTTCGTACATCCAGGGTGTGGAGCATGCGCTCGACATCGGAAGAAGGTTGTGGAAACAACGTTGGGAGAGAAAGAGGTTGGTTAAGGTGAAAATCAGAAACGACCTTGGGAAGGAAGGAGACATCGGGATATAACAACACCTTGTCTCTGAAGAATTGCAAATATGGTTGATCGCAACGCAGGGCTGCTAATTCACTGACACGACGTGCGGAGGTAATAGCCACCAAGAAGGCCGTTTTAAAGGTCAGTAGCCTGAGATCACAAGTGGCCATTGGTTCAAAGGGCGAGCGTGTGAGAGATCGAAGAACCAACTGGAGTGACCATTGAGGGGTTGGTGGCTTCATTGGGGGTCTCAAGTTAGAGAGTCCCTTCAAAAAAGACTTAACAGTAGGGTGTGAGAAAAAACGTGAGGAAGGCGAGTTCCTGGGTTGAAAGGACAATACAGCAGCCAGATAGACCTTAAGGGTAGATAAAGAGAGGTTAAAATCAAACAAATGCCTTAAGAATAACAACAACGTGGAGAGGGATACAGGGGATGGGACAAGACCCCTGTCTCCGGTGAACTTGAGGAAACTCTTCCATTTCTGTGCATATAAAGAAGTGGTAGACGGTTTCCTAGCTTTATCTAACACTTCCTTGACTTGTGGGAGATCCTCCAGGCAGTCAGATGCAGTGAATCCACGTCTGGGTGAAGAATGGCGCCTGCATCCTGGGTCAGGAGATCGGGTAGTTGAGGAAGTCTCCTGAACTCTGAAGACATCTCCACGAGGGTGGGGAACCAGGCTTGGCGAGGCCAATAGGGGGCTATGAATATGGCGTGCCCCCTCGACTGCCGAAGTTTCACCAACGCTCTCTGGATCAGCGGAAGAGGTGGAAAGATGTACAACAGGGGCTGGTCCCAGCGGACCATGAAGGCATCTCCTAGGGATCCGGTGCCTATCCCTGCTCTGGACGCGTAATTGCTGCATTTGGCGTTTTGTTGAGACGCAAAGACATCCAGAGTGGGGGTGCCCCAAAGGAGACACAGGTTCTGAAATACTTGGGAGTTGAGTTCCCACTCGTGGGTCTGATGCGGGAGCCGGCTGAGACAATCCGCTAGCGTGTTGTCTGTTGTGGGAACATGTATGGCATTCAAGAAGACATGGTGGAGACGACACCATTCCCAGAGGATCACTGTGAGATATAGCAGGGAGGGGGAGTGTGTGCCTCCCTGCTTGTTTATATAGTACATGGTCGTGGTGTTGTCCGTTATTACCTGAACACCACGACCACGTACCATAGGCAGGAACGCCCGAAGGGCTTTGATGACCGCCATCATCTCGAGAAGGTTTATGTGAAGATTGACCTCTCTTGGGGACCAAAGCGCATGTATCCTGTGGGGACCACAATGCGCTCCCCAACCCGACGGGCTGGCATCGGTGGTTATCTGAGCCGTCAACTGCAGGGGTTGGAATGGTCTCCCTATCCTGAGATTTGGCGCATGCGCCCACCATTGTAGTTGGATTGCAAGTTCCTTGGTGACTCGAAGACGCTTGTTCTGACTGTCCGTCACAGGGTCGAACAGAGCAAGAAACCACGACTGCAGAGACCTTAGTTTGAGCCGTGCATGGGACAAAGCAGGGGTTGTAGACGACATGAGACCTAAAAGGTGCTGCGCGTGTCTCGCTGTCACTAGAGCTCTTGGTCGAAACCGTTTGATCGCTCTCTGAATTTTCCGGATCCTCTCCCCGGGCAAAAAGACCCGGGCGACGTGGGAATCCAGACGAGCGCCTATGTAGTGGGCCACTCTGGAAGGGGAGAGATGGGATTTCTTCATGTTGACAGTAAGTCCTAGTCTCAGCAGTAAACGAAGAACGAGCCTGGTGTCCTTCAAGGCTTGAGTTCGTGAGGGCGAGACGAGAAGCCAATCGTCTATGTATGGGTAGACGTGGACGTGCTGAAGACGTAGGTAAGCCGCAACCGGGGCCATCACCTTTGTAAAAGTCCTTGGGGCCGTCGAGAGGCCGAAGGGTAAGGCCAGGAACTGGTAAATAGTGTTCTGAAACAGGAAACGAAGGTACCTGCGATGACTGGGGTGGATGGTAATGTGAAAATAAGCGTCTTTGAGGTCTATGACCACAAACCAGTTGTTTCTCTTTAACAGGGGCAAGATTGATTCCAACGTGACCATGCGAAAACGACGAGGACGAAGGTAAGTGTTCAAAAGCCTGAGATCTAAGATGGGCCGTATGCCTCCGTCTTTTTTTGATACAGCGAAATATCTGGAATAGAATCCGTTTCGCAGGTCTGTGATGGGAACTGCCTCGATAGCATGTTTCTGTAGGAGTGACGTAATCTCTTCCTCTAGAGCGACGTCGAAGGGTGTGAGACATACGGACCCTAGTGGAGGTGACTCGATAAATTCCAGTTGGTACCCGTGGGCAATGATGTTTAGTACCCACGCGTCGCCTGTGATTGAGAACCAGTCGTGTAAAAAGGGGGAAAGTCGTGTGGAGTCTGAATGGAACGAAAAATTTCTTGGAGAGTCAAAGATAACGTTTAGGTTTTTTGGCAGGTGGTTTGAAGGATTTCCTGCGCTGAGACTGCTGAGATCTATAACTGGGAGCAGAAGAGGATGCCCTCGAGGATCTTTGTTGAGGTAAGTTTCTGTAAGCCTTAAAGTTTTGGGAAGACTGCTGATACTGGCTGTAAGACCTCCGCCACTGGAATCTGTTGTAGCGTGGCTGAGTCTGGATGGAGTATGACCTAGCCGTCTTTTTGGCCTTATGGAGATCTTCTAGATGGGTATCTGTTCTTTCATTAAAGAGGCCAGTAGCATCGAAGGCCAGGTTCTCCACCTTGGCCTTGACGTCATCTAGGATGGTAGCAGCTCTTAGCCAGGCGTGTCTGCGGAGTGTGACAGCTGACATTAAGATCTTGGCCGCTGCCTCTGCTGCATGTCTAGTAGAGAGGCGCTGGTACTTAGAGACAGTCTGGGCCTCCTCGTAGAAATTTAAAAAACTTTGTCTGACCTCCTGGGGGACAAGCCTAAGCCCAGGCAAGACTTTCAACCACAGTTGCTTCTGATATGCCCCCAATGCCGTCTGATAGTTGATCAGCTTGATAAGGAAAGCCGTGAGCGAGTAGATCTTTCTGCCAATTATTTCTAGTTTTTTGCTTTCCTTGTTGATAGGGGTGACGTGCGATTTGCCAGTAGGCTTAGTGCAGCTGGTTTCTACCACTAAAGAATTTGGAACCGGGTGCTTAGTGAGGAATTTCGTATCCTCACCGTGAACTCGGTAAAAATTTTCAGTTCTGCGTGGTAAGGCAGGAGTATCAGAAGGATGTGCCCAGTGTTCCTTTATGATGTCTAATATTGCGGGTACAAAAGTCAAGCTAGGTGGTGGAGACCTTTCCTGGTTTATATCGCCAAAAATAAGGTCCTCGGTAGCAGGTGCCGGTTGGTCCAACTCAAGCTTAAGAGTCTTAGCGAGTCGTGATAGCATTTGAGAGTACGAGGAAAAGTCCTCAGAGGGCGAGGAGACGTTGGCATCTCCTATATCTGAGCCCACTGGTTCCCCTTCTGGGGGATCACCGTTGTCAGGCTGTGGAGGAAGGTCCCGGTCTGAGTTGGTAGACAAGACCGAGGAAACCTCGTCCGGGTCAGAAGAGAAAACGTCCCTTTTTTTCTTGCGCGAGGACTTGCCAATGTCGATCCCTACATTCGATGTCGATGGTTGAGGCAGAGGGGGGATGACCGCAGAAGGGGCAGGTAGAAGCGCCTGCGATGAAGCATCAATAGGTGGGTCGACCTCGTCCCGTCGATGTCGACGCCGACGATGAGGGGGTGACAAGTCCGATGAGGAAGCGATGTAGACGTACTTAGTCCTCTTGCGTCGTCGACGTCGATCCGACGATGTCGATGTCGAGCTGGTGGAAGTAGAGCGGTGTCGGTGTCGACGCCGCTTAGCTCGACGAGGGGACTGTGAATCAGATGAGGTGGAAGAATGTTTCCGACGTCGACGTTTGTCCCGACGTCGATGGGAAGCGGAGCGCCTCCTCTTGGGGGTACGCCGCCCTCGCGACGAATCCGACGAAGAGGAAGATGTTGAACTGTGCCTCTTCTTGTGCGCGCGTTTTCCCCGTGGCGATTTCGATCTCGAATGCGGGGGCGAGATGTGTTTTGTCTTGTTACGGCGCTTCCCCCGTGGGGACCTCGACCGCGAAGGAGAGGTCGAGGTCGACGGAGCCGGAGACCCAAGCCCATGAGTCGATGGGCTATGCGGGACTGAAGTCAGACCCGTAGTGGCAGCAACAAGCTGGCTCGGGGTCGGAGAAACCATGCGCGTCGGCATGACCGGCTCGACTTGTCGCGGAGGCAGAGAGGGAGCTGTCTCCGACAAGTATGCCTTCTCCCTCGATGATTCCTCGAGTAAGGGAGATGGGAGGGACTCAGAGATCGGCGGGAGCTTAGCGGGAACGTCCTTGGTCTTGTTTGAAGACTTCGCCTTACCCTGTTTCGCCGGCTTAGCTGAAGACGAGTCAGATCCTGTCTTAGCCGATGGTTTTTTAGAAGCAGGCTGTTTGGCTTGCCTTGCTGATGGCCTAGATGGTCCCGGTTGGGGAGACGTATCCGCCTCCCGCCGTGGGGTAGCCGCAGGAGAAACCATTTCCGAATCCGAAGGTCTGGTGGCCGATAGAGTAGACTCCCAAAGGTGGTAATTCAGCCGCTGACGCCTGGCTTTCAGCGCTGCCCTCGTGAAAGTCCTGCAATGTACGCAGGACGTTGTGAGGTGTCTAGCCCCCAGGCAAAAAAGACAGAGATCATGCGGATCCTGGTGGGGGATCTTACGGGAGCAGCGCACACAACGGCTGAAAGGACCTGACGGCATAAGCCGTTAGGGTAGAAAGAGGCCAGCGGGACAGTAAAAAGGCGGGAAAAAAATCCGAGGCGTCCAAATTGAAAGGAGAAACAGGAACGAAGTCCAGGCACAGTCCGCGTCAAGGGGCAATAGAATACTAGAAATCCAGTCCAGTCCAGGTCAAAAAAGCCGAAAAGAGTTATCCAAAGAGATTAATAAAACGGAGCTCAAAGGAGAGGTTCCGAACCGCAAGGCGGAGAAATGGAACTGAGGCTAGGGCGGGCGGGAGCATGCGCAATAGGGGCAGCATTACGTTTGTTGCTTTCTCTTTCAGAGCTCTAGAATATTCCGAGAGGACCGACGCAAGCGCCGGATTAACCCTTTGTGTGCATTCACAGAAGACCACGATGAAGAACCAAGCCTTATAAAGAAAGACTGAAAGAATAGGGCATATTGAGCCTTGAGAAAAGAAAAGTGAAGGGAGATAGGCTAGGCCAGCAATGGTGAACCTATGGCACGCGTGCCAGAGATGATGCCATGCAGAGCCCTCTCTGTGGGCACATGAGCCATAAGTCGCTGGATCGCTATCCCCCCGGCAGCCGAACCTTGGAAACTGTCTAGGGGCTGTTTGAATGGAGAAATACTTACCCATCCTCCAATTCCGGATTTTGGCACTCCCCTCTGCTGGTGCGGTGGTCCAGCGGAGGGGTGCGATGACGGCCATTACCAGTCTAGTCTGATGGGGGATTGGGCAATCAATAAGTATTTCTCCGTTAATACTGCCCAAAGGAGAAAAAACACAAGCATTTAACCCTTGCAGTGCAGGGGCAGCCCCACTGCAAGAGTTTTAAAAAATGGTTAGCCCAGAGCTCAGCTTTAAAGTTTTGTGAGGGTGACGCCATTAGTTTCTGCACCCCTGGGTGGCACCAGGTGACGCCAATGGTAGCGATGCCTCTGCCTGCAACACCACCAAGTTGATTTTGTGTTGCAGTTTGGGATCAAAAAGGTTCATTATCACTGGGCTAGACTGTTGTACAGAGGAGGGGCAGGATCTGTTCTCTATCATTCCTGAATTCAGGACAGGCAACAAAGGGCTCAAGTTACAGGAAGCCATTTTTCAGTGGAATATCAGGAAAGATGTCCTAACTGTTAGAGCAGTACGGCAGTGGAACCGATGACCTTGGAGGCCTTCAAGGGAAATCTAGACAACCGCCTTGCAGATATCCTTTGATTTGTATTTCTGTACCGAGCAGCGGGTTGGACTCTGTGCTCTTAGAGGCCCCTCCCGACTGCAATTATCAGGATTCTAGCAGGGAAAGGACCTTCTTACATGGGAGGGTTCGAGGTGGCCTCTCTCACGTGGCTCCAGGGTTCCGGCGGTTGTGGCGGTGAGAACCTGAGGGCTCCGACGGGAGGTCTGGCAAAAGGGATCCCCAGAAAGACGTTCACAGGCTGGCTTGTGCCCTCCACACTGGCCAGCTTCCCACGGAGGCGTCCATATTTTGTAGCCACTTCCGGACGGTAATTTCCCTGACCTAGGAAAGAGGCACACGAGGGCAGGAGTGCAAGGCCTGGCAAACAACAGGGAGCTTTTAACCAGGGTCCTCCTCCTGTCCCATTTTCTGCTGTGAATGGGGAGGGGAAGGCGGGGGGGCTCCTGGCTCACCCTCGTCTGGTTCCCTGACCCGACTCTTCCCTCCGGATCCTGGTCTCTCCCCCCCTCCCTCAGAACGTCCCAGCCCTGCCACCCCGTTTCCCCCCCAGTCCTGACATGGCCTGTACCCCCAGCTCCTGCCGAGACCCACAGCTCCTCGAGGACCACCACCCCACGAGCAAGTCCTCTGCCTTGGAGCAGAAGGAAAGCCACCTGAGAAGGCATCCAGGCAAAAGTTCGTAGAAACAGGCCATGGGCTTCCGTCTGCGACATCCTCTTGGCAAATCAATTAAAATACTTAAAGGAGGAAATATTTTAGCCCGAGTGTCCTGTCCTTAAAATCATGGGTTCTCTTGTCACCCTGACCACACATTCTCTCTTAAAAAAAAATTTTTTTTAATCAGCATCGCAGCCATACAACCCTGGAAGGCAACACTTTGGCCAAGAGGCTGGTCCTGTGTGAGGAGCCTGAGAAGGCACTTCTGCCGGAGAGCGGGGAGGGAAAGGAAGCCAGGGTTGCCAAACGGCAACCGAGCCCAGCAAAAACCATCCCTTTGTTGACGCGGTGTCTCTCAGTAGAAAGCAGGAGGAAAATAAAGCAGAAAAGGGATGTCGGTGAGGAGGCAAAGAAACCAAAATGAAACACTCCTCCAGGGCATAAGGGCTTGTTCGATGGGACCTGCCTGCCCGCATTTACCTTCCACGGCAGCGACCAGAAGCAGGCCAAGGACAGCTCCCCACCGCTGAAGCCTGGCCGAGGAAAGCAGCATTTTCTCCCCACGCTCTGCTGCTTGGAACGCCTTGCTTTTCCTCCGCCTTGCTGTGAAGACTGTGCCTGCTAGGGAAGGGCAGGAAACACCCAAGGCGAGGGAGGGAGGGGAGGGCCCAAAGGGAGCGGCTCCCCCCCCCCCCAGTTCTGCCTTAAAGGCTCTGGGCCAGCTCCCTCCCTTCCGGGGCAGCCTTGGCCGCATTCCAGCAGGGTCTGATCACACCCAGTCCAAAGGGAGCCAGAGTTCAGAGTGGGTCTCTTCAGGCCTACAAGAACAGATTGGGAAGGGGGGGGTCTGTGCGTGTGTGTGCAGGGGGGGTATTTTCACAGTCCTGTAAAGGAGGCCGCTGATTTGCACAAAACTGGACACGCAGATTTTTATAACTCAAACAAGATTATGCCTCCCATGGGGGTGAGGAGAGAGCAGGTGGACAATGACCGGGTGACCTGTGTGTGGTGAGGGGTCAGCAGTCCAGGTGGTCTTGTGGGGGGGGAGGATGGAATCAGACACACCCCGATCGCCCTTCTTGAGTCACTTTACGTCAGAGCTGGACCAGACAGCTATTCTAATGGAGGAGAACCTCAGAGGGAGGATTGTCCCTCTGGAAGTCCTCTAAATGAAGAGCCATCTGCCCTACAGCAAGACAGCGGTTTTGCATTATGTGCCGTCCCGTCCCACTTAGGGTGACCCTAATACTCTTGGAGAAAAGTATGGAAGAGTTTCAAAGAGACACGAGATACTTAAGGAGCCGTTTTACCTTTGCCACTGCTAAACCTAACCCCGGAGTCTACATGGCAAGGTTGGGATCGGGACCCAGGTCAAAATACCTGCTCGGAAGGAACACCACGTTTCCCATGTTTCAAGACAGAAAGGTGGAACAGCCCCTCCCGACAGGGTCAAAGCGCCCCTGCCCCTGGTCCCCCGCGCTCCTCCGGGCCACCCCTCTCTGTTGCTGGAAGTCCACCAGCTGCTTTAGCCAGCTCTCTCTCTCCCCACCCCACCCCACCCCACCCCACCCCACCCCCTTCGGGCTCGCTGCTGGCCAGGCTGCCTTTCCGTGTGGGGCTGGGTGAGGGCCCTGCTCCTTCCTTCCTTCTTTCCTTCCCTCCCTCTCTCTTGTGGGTGCCTTCGCCCTCTCCCTCCGAGGCCAGACCACACGTCTCTTATTCACGCTCGGTTAAAGACGTAGGGGTGGGTGGGGCGGGCCGGGAGGGGCCCGTACATGTCCACGGCGTAAAGTGCCTAATCCAGGACTGGGGAGGGCCCAGGGCAGCTTCTGGCCTCGTCCCATCCCAGCTGTTCTTCTGGCCTGCAGTTCGGACAGTCAAGCCAAACCCAAACGGGTGCTGCTTCTAGGCTGCCCCCTTAGCCTTAAAGCCCCCTCGGGCCTGTTTCCCCTTTTAATGACACAGGCTACATATGACAAGCAAACCAAGCCTGGAGGGAAATGCCCAAAGCTTTCGGTGGTGGTGCTGGCAGTGGGGGGGGGGGGGTGAGCTTTGACAGCAAGTCCAACCCTTCCATCTCCCACTCGGGGGCGGGGAGAGGGGGCTGGCTGGAGGTGACCGGGGGGGGGGGGCTCTGCAATAGCATGAGCCCCATTCAGAGACCCTCAGGTCACAGAGGCTGAGAGGATCTTAACCTGGCAACCAGCGTGGCCCTTGCAGGCGCCATGGGACCGTGAGGAGGAAGCGCCTCTGATAAGAGAAGCAGCCTTCATGTGTCTGGACAGAATTTCTTCCCACTTCCAACCAGCCAGCCATATTTTCCTCCAAGTTATGATGGCCTGTAAGGAGCTCAAACTAAATATTTTTATTTCCAACGACCTGCTTAACTTTCTCTGATTCCTGTTGCCCCGTGATGAGGTTCAGGCTTCTGTATCCTCTTTCAAGGAAAGGAGGAGGGAAGGATACCCCTCCTCTAGTTGTCGCTTTTTGATGGAAGTTTTTATTTTGGGGGGTGTTTGGTCTTCTTTCTTCACATTACAGCACTGCACAATTTAAAATTGGAGACATCTATGAAAAACAGGCATAATTAGAAAAAAATTTAAATGTTAAGATTCAATTCTAAAGGAAATCAACCCTGAGTGCTCACTGGAAGGACAGATCCTGAAGCTGAGGCTCCAGTCCTTTGGCCATCTCATGGGAAGAGAAGACTCCCTGGAAAAGACCCTGATGTTGGGGGAAGTGTGACGGCAAGAGGAGAAGGGGACGACAGAGGACGAGATGGCTGGACAGGGTCATCGAAGCAACCAGCATGAATTTGACCCAACTCCGGGAGGCCGTGGAAGACAGGAGGGCCTGGCGTGCTCTGGTCCATGGGGTCACGAAGAGTCGGACACGACTAAACGACAAAAACAAAAATGTTAAGATAATTAGACTATTTTGAGAGAATGGGGGAAAGAATAAAAATGCTGTTGGGCAGTGAAGGAAGCTGTGTGTGTACAGTCACTCGAGAAAGAGAAGATGTCAAGTGCACAACAAAGCCAGGGAGAAGACTCGGGGTCAAACCGGAGAAGACAGACTTCTCCTTTGCGAAATGTCATCCTCCCGCGCTGCTCCGCTCAGGGATGCCTCGTGTGACAGAATTCCTCCGCTCCAGCTGCCCAGCTCTTCTTCTGATCGTTTCTCTCCTCCCACATATTGAACGCAGCAGCCTTCGAGAGCATGGTCCAAAATTTACACCTAGTCATGTGTGATGCCACTGGCCTGGGGAGCCAGGTCAAGCCCAAGGCAGACGCAGGCACTCGAGGGAGCAATGCCACCCACAGGTGGGCTGCTTCTCTCACAGCCTGAAACCTGTCCACCGGCTGCATAAGAGGCAGGCGTTGCTGGGGCAGGAGACCCACCCGTGTCCTCCTGACGGACCTGCCAACTTGGAAGAACTCCAACTGTACACCATGGTGTCCCGCCTGGTGGAGCAGAAGGCCGTTTTGGAGGACATGACATCCTCCATGCTCATTCTGCCCAGAGGAAGAGAGGCGGGCATCAGTTGCAGGGATTGGCTGGCCCTTTCTCGGTTGTTGGAGGTGCTCAAGCCCTTCCGGGAGACCACCGATATCTTGGGCGAGCCTGAGGCAGGTCATCCCCCCAATTCATGCCCTCAATCGGCCCCTTGGAATCTGCTGAAGCGCACAAAAAGAAGGGCCCCCTCAGTGGATAATCTCAGCAAGCCTCAGGGGCTATGGAAGTGATTTTAAAAGGAAAGAGGGCAAGTGAAGGCCCTCTTCCTCCCCATGAGGCATCATGCCTTCCCTCCTGTTCTGCACTGCTTAGGCCTCATCGGGGTTACCGCTCTTCAAGAAGGATGATGACAAATTGGAACAAGTTCAGAGGAGGGCAGCAAGGATGATTAAACAAGCCCTGTGATGAGAGACTGAAAGAACTGGCCATGTTTCGCCTTGAGAAAAGAAGGCTGGGGGGATAGACCTACGGAGAAAGCGAAGGATCTGTTCCTGATCATCTGAGAGGGCAGGACGCGGCAGAATGGGCTCACGTGACAGGTAACCAAATTTTGGTTGAATATCAAACTGTTAGGAGCAGTGCGGCAATGGAACCAATTACAGTGGTGCCTCGCATTACGACATTAATTCGTTCCAGCGAAATCGCTGTAGAACGTCATAAAGCGATATTAAAAAGCCCATAGAAACGCATTAAAACCCGGTTAATGCATTCCAATGGGCTGGAAACTCACAGTCCAGCGAAGATCCTCCATAGCGCGGCCATTTTCGGTGGCTGTAGAGCGAGGAATCCGTCCCAGAAAAGAGCGGGGAGCCATTTTGTTTACCCGGTGGCCATTTTGAAACCACCAATCAGCTGTCCGAAAATCATCATTTTGCGAGAATCAGTTCCTGAAGCAGGGAATCGATCATCGCAAAGCGAAATTCCCCCATAGGAAACATCGTTTTGCGATCACTTTTGTGATTGCAAAAATGTTGACGTCAAGCGGTTTCATCGTTAAACGGAGCGCTCATCTTGTGAGGCACCACTGTACCTCAAGATGTCATGAGTGCTCCATCAGTGGAGGCATTCAACAGAAATTTAGATCACCATCTTTTTCCCCCCATTTTTTTATTTTTTACTTTATATACACATATCCGTACATAGACATACATATACACACATATGCCTAAATCTCTATCTACAAACGATACATACTGTAGAGCTTAGCCTACAAGCCTTTTGTATAATAACACATTTCTTTCAGCAGTGTCTTCTCCTCATTATTCCTTTTGGTCATTTTCTATTTATTACAAAGTTTTTGCTTTCCACCATTCGTAGAACATGTTCCAGCTTTCATAGTAAGTTGACTTTTCTTGCCCTTTTAGTCTCTTTGTAAGTCTATCCATTTCAGCGCACTCTAATATTTTTTTGATAATCACTTCGTCTTTTGGTGGGAAATTTAGATCACCATCTGACAGATATCCTTTGATTTGTATTCCTGCCTCGAGCATGGGGTTGGACTGGATGGCCTTATGGGCCTCTTCCCACTTCATTATTCTGTTATCCCCCTCCCCCCATCAGCACCTAGGCTCCAAGCGCTGCTGATCTCCCAAAAGAGGTGCAGAAGTGACCGGACATCTGGCAAAGACCTGGGATACCATTTTTCTCTTAGCTGTTGCAAGCAGACACCTACATTCTTGGTTACATAAAACAGTACAACTAGACCAAAGGGTAAAGGTAACTGGGAACTTGCTCTACAAAGTACTTTGCTTTCTTACTATCTGATTTGGAAAAAGAGGGACAAAGGCCACTATGTTGCTGCTCCCAGATTTTGGAACTCCCTCCCACAGGCCTTCCAGGCTGGCCCCCATCTTTGCTGTCCTTCTGCAGACTAACAAAGACCTCTGTCTTCAGGCAAGCTCTCCCTTCATGACAGTGGAAGTTTTAAAGGGATGGTGAGGTCATACTGCGTTGAATGTGCTTTTGGTGTTGGTTTTGGTTTGCTGTCTTTTTAGTGTGATGTTTGAGATTTTTTTAGTATTTGTATACCTACTTTTTTTTTGCTTTAAATATTGCCTTTTAACACCTTGGGTCCTATTTTAATGAAAAAGGTGGGTTAGAATTATTTTTAATAACTTTAACACAGCCCAAGATGTGATTCGTGGGACTCCTACCTTTCTGAAAATTAATTTTTTTAACGGAAGGGATGGCAACGAGTGCACCTCCAAGTACGTCCAGGAGCCTGTCTTGTAGTTCGTGGAGCTGGTCTGCTTCTCCCAGATGATATTCACCAAGGTGCCCTGGACTGTGTGGGAGAAAAACGATAGGGCTGAAAAGTGATGGGTGTGTTTGTGTGGCATCACCCCATCCCTCGGCTGGCTGCCAGCCGTTTGCATGCCCCTTGAGGGAAAGTGTTCCAGGGCCCCCAGTGGGGCTTTTCACCCCAGTATCCCTCGGGAGTCCCTCTGGGCTTCCCCAGCGCTTCCATTCCAGGACACGGCAGGGGGAGCAGCTACTTAAGTGCTTGCTAGCCTGGGTGGGCAGAGCTGGAGCCTGGAGCTGACTCTGCACCCCAAGAGGGGCAATCTAAGCACCCCTAAATCTTCCCAGCTGGCTCTCCAAGCTTGCTTCCCCCCTACTCACATCCCCAATTAGGGGCTTAAATGATCACAGCTCCCACGACTATAAGGTCGCCCCTGATGAAGTCGGATCCTCCCTGCTTATCTCCTCCTCTGTTTAGCATGTTTCCCAACAGTAACTTGAGGAGGAGCCCTCAAGTGAGGCACAAAACCCTTGTATCGCTGCTGCCAAAAGCTGCTTTGCCCGCTCTTTGTCCCACAAGCTACAGGGTGAGGAGGCTGCTCGGCAATGGGGACAAAGCAGAGTGGTCATGTTTTCTTAGCACAGGGGAGAGGCAACTGGTTTTTCAGATGGGCTGCAGGCAGCTCAGAAGCAGAACTACTGCTCACAGGGCGGGGCGCAGCCCATTTTTCTCTTGCTTAAACCACACAGGAACCATTTGCATTGCTTCAGAACCCTGCAGTCCTTTCAACAAATGGCAGGAAGAGGTGACTAAAAAGCAACTCTTACACAGAGAGCAAAAGCCGTTCTTGAGCCCCTTAGAGTTAGTTCTTGTGCTTCATGCGTTGCTCTTTTCTAGCCATAACTGCAGACCACTGCTAGCACAAGACAGTAAAAGCTCTCCCCCCCTGCCCCCATTCAGTGAGGAATAGACAGGGTGGATGGGTGCGCCGTTACTGGCTGGCATCCCTTCCTCTTTCATTGCGGGACGCTCCTTCCCCTATTCTAGCAGGTTAAACCAGCTCACAGTTCCAGCTCCACAACCAGAGGTAGCTTGCAGCCCATAATTTTGTCACAAAAGCAGTTCTTGTGAGTCAAAAATGTTTTCTTTAGCAAGCAGTCAAAGAAAATCCACACTTTTTATCAACTACAGTACATGCTTGCAGGTTTTTCGATGCTGAAGCCTGAGGCGTCAAACTGCCTCACACTTCACAAATACCTGCAAGACAGGGCTGGCCAGTCAACTGGACACGTGCACGATTTGCATTCTTCCCCAGGATTACTGAGTGTTTGTCTTTTGCATGATGGATGGATGAGTCTGACTGGTGGGACAGAGGCATGTGAACTTATACCCCGTTTCCCCGAGAATAAGACCTAACCTGAAAATAAGCCCTAGCACGATTTTTCAGGATGCTCGTAATATTAAGCCCTACCCCCAAAATAAGTCCCAATTAAGTGAAACCCCGCTCTCCACCATTGTGCAGCAACCAGAAGATGACATGACTGTACTTGAATAAATGTAGATAGTTGTACATGGAAAAAAAAATAGAATATTGCCTGAAAATAAGCTCTAATGCATTTTTGGAGCAAAAAGTAATGTAAGACCCTGTTTTATTTTTGGGGAAACATGGTAAGTGTGAAGGAGAAAAATGGGGGTGGCTCGTGGCACGAGTAGTTAAACTGCAGGACTGCAGCCAAGGCACTGCTCATGATCCAGGTTCCCTCCAAGTAGCCACCCCAAGCTTGCTCAGCCTTCCATTCTTCCATACATTGAGTACCCAGCTCGCTGGAGGTGTGTGTGAAGAAATATGTAAGGTTCATGCTATGAAGCACCTCACACATCTGGCAAGCAGCCTTTGCCTGGTTACCTCAGTCTGGGCATAGGAGGACAAACCAACAAAGACACAAGGGCAGAGTTTTACTGCTACTTGAAAGAGCAGCATCCCACTGGGGCTTTGATTTGGTCATCTAACAGCAAGAAAGGATGAAGAAGTAAACACAGCAGCTTCCATTTTGGAAAGCTAGGGAGTCACCTTGCCTGTCCAGTTCGGTGACTATTCCCAGGGTTTGTACCATGGCTTTTCTCTGGCACGCAGCTCCCAGACTCCTGTGGCCAGATTGACAAGGTTTGGGGGAGGCTGAAGCCCAGAAAACAAATATATTTCTTGTCCCTGTTCAAGGTGGCTCCTTTCGGATTGGAAGTCTCAAAGTTTGGAAAAGTTACTTTCTAGACTGCATCTTCCAGAGTGACCCAGCTGATACAGTCATTGGCCATGACAGAAGAAAAAACATGTAAGTTTTAGTGCACGTGCACACAGGTAACTTCTCCCAGCTCGGCAACCCTGTTTTCTCACCACTTCTTTCATCCTTTTTATTTCCCACAAACACACAAGAGGAAGTCAGTCCCAGGAGTTGCCTGAGGAGACAACTTGCCTCCAGACAACTTGCGGTCCCCCTGCCAACCTGTCCACCCAGTCCTCCCACACTGGACAGAAGGCCCAGTCCTCCTCACAGCTGCCACTGCACAAGCCTTCTGCTTCTGCCGGATGTACGGAGGCTTGGACAGGGCAGCCAGCAGAAGGCCCTTATGAGGCTCAGCACATCCCAAGTGAGGAGAGGCACCGCCCTTCGTTTCGTTCTGCAGAACAAGCCCCATGAAAGAGAAGAGGAAGGCTGGCCCTCCCGCCCCTTGCTGCAGGAGTGGCCGGGCGAGGAGGGAGGGAGGCAGGGGCGCAGCCGCTGGGCTGCTACCGCTGCAGTTGAGGCTCTGAAGAGGATGCCCGCCACGCACTGCACCCGGGAAGGGGGCCTGGTGGATTCTGGGGGTGGGGGTTCACTTGGGCAGCCAGCCGCCTGCACCGGCAGGCCAGGCTTCGTGTCCCTCCATGACTAGGGAGCCCCCTTCTGTAGTCCTTAAATGTTCCTGAAGCTGCACAGGTTTGATTTGTTTGCAAGCGGACTGCACAGTCACGAAAGCCTTGGAGCAATGTGTTCTGGGAGCGGCAACTTTTTATCACCATCTAATTGTGAAGCTGGCAGCTTGCCTGTAGTATCTGCCCTCGCGGCAAGAAAAGGCCCGACAAATCTCGCCACCACCAAATAAAAAACACATTCATATTATTGCAGTGCGGAAGAGGGCAGATGTGTCAAAAAGCTTCATTTTCTATTGTTTTTTTTTTTTTAATGTAAATATGTGATCCTCAGCTCCGCGTCCCTCCCACGGCTCTCCCTCGCCAGCACGGGGAAGCCTCTTCCGGGGCGGGCCCGAGGGACCACGAGCGCCAATCCCGACGGACCGAAGGCGCCCTCTGGCGCTCCAATTGGCCGTCCTGCTGCCGGAAGTCGGGCGGGCGGAAGGGCCCGGAAATACTCGACGCCTCTCGCCTAGGCATCAGACGAGCCTTCCTATTGGAGAGCCCCTCAGGGCGCTGTCTGAGCATGCGCACTCTCCCCGCCAATCATCGTGAAGCACGACCGGCACGTGATCGACGTAACCCGTCTGCCGCACGTCGCCACCGCCTCCTCCTCGAGCCCGGCGATCTTCCAGGAGCGGCGGCCCTCCCGGCCAGAAGCGCTTCAGGGGAAGGATGGTCCTCCGGCGGCTGCTCTTCGCCATGCTCAACGACCACCGAGTGGTGGACCGCCTGGCGGAAGCGAGGCCCATCCGGGCGGCGGCGCGGCTAACGGCTTCGGTCTTGACGCGCGGACTGCGCCTGCGCGAAACCTTTCTGCGCGAACTGAAGGAAGAGGCGGAGCGGGCCAAGAGCCGCGGCTGGTCCAATCAGCGGCCTCGGAAAGAGGGGCGGCGTGGGTGGTGAGCGGCGCCCCCTGGTGGAAGGACTGGGGAAAGGTCTGAAAAGTGCTTTTCTCTGAAAAATCAGGTCCTTCGAGACCGAAGGATGCCTAACAACAGTCAGGGTTATAAAAGGGCAGATGAATAATCCAGAACTTCATACAGCTTTATCGTCTTTGCAACAAAAGAAGAATGACACGGATCATCAAGTACATTTAATTTCGGGAAGAATGAACTTTTAAAAAAATAATTAATTCAAAAGCATCCATTCTTCGGCGGTCAGCCTTCTTTGTGGTCCAGCTCTCACTTCCATAAATCGCTACTGGAAAAACCATAAGCTTTGACTATGCGGACCTTTGTCAGCAAGGCGATGTCTTTGTTTTTTGCGATGCTGCCTAGGTTTGTCACTGCTGAGATCCACAATTAACAAATGTTCTAAATGTGTTCTTATGTCAAAAGGAAGTTGGGTTTTAAAAAAAATAAGCCAGATCCTCTGTGCTTTTACAGTTGATGGCAGTCAGTCAGACATGTGTATGTGTATTTTCAGGGGAGAGGCAAAGAAAGGAAGAGGAAGAGCACTTCCACTGGAAAAGAGTGGTGCTGTTTCATGTCAATCTTGAATGAGGAAGTATTTTTTAAAGAGGGTGAAACCCAAAAGGCATTCGTTAATGGCTGACCTATTGCTGAGAGTGGGGACAGGGACTGATGAGAAAAGAAATGCCATGGGAGTGCAAGAATAAGATTTGTGGGGTGCAAAGGAGGAGAGGAACCATCTGAAGGATAGCTGAGAAAGTAAGACAACACACACAAAAATGCAGAAGAAAAGCATTCTAGGGAGCAATGAGGAGGGCTGAGGAGAGAAAGGGGGGGAAAGAAGGATGCATGTGAGAAACCATCATGGCAAGCAGGAACAGCAGCAATGAGGCCAGCAGGTAACTAAGGAAAGAGCAAGAGAGCAGTGGGGTGGGGGAGGGAGACAGAGAATATTAATGGTGCAAGGTCCTTTTTCTCATGCATTTCCTGGAAGGGATAGAGACTCAATACTTGGACAGTAGCACCCAGCACACAATGCCGTCTTGTGGTTCCAAGGGTTGATGTCCAGACCAGGTGGGAGATATGCGGCATGATCACTGTCCTGTCTTAACCTTCCTGTGGTTCATACACAACATGCAGCGCTAGGGACCAGTGATGCCAAAATGGAGCCTGAAAGTTGGGATGGGGGTGGGGGAAATTATTTATTATTTGTTACTTGAATTTATCTACTGCATCATTAGTGCTGAAACACTATTCTGCTAGTGCTTTTTAGTACTGGTCTCTGGTTACAAGTGGTTAAAACCAAACTCCCCAACAATAGTATAGCCTAAAGACATAAAAACCAGTGTCAGCAAAATATATATATATATATTTCACAATAAAGTGGGACAGGAGGTGGGGCATGTGGCCAGAGTTGACATGAGAGGTCTCCCTGAAAAGTAATGTTTTGAACTGCCACCAAAATGAGTACAGGGAAGGGGGGGTAGGCGTAACTCCCCTGGGAGCTGATTCTGTAATCTTGCTGCCACTGCGAAGAAGAAGGCCATGCCTCTAGCAGATGACCTTTGGGCCTCTCTCGAGGTGGCCACAAGGAGGAGGAGCCTGGCCGGTGAAGATCCGGTGGGTCAGGCAGATAACATTGGGGAAAACGTTCTGATGGGTGACATGGTCCCAAACTGTGAAGAGGTTTGTACGCAAGCGTGAAGATCTTGAACCTGATCCAGGACACAACAGGTCACCAGTGGAGACTGGCCAGAACTTGCTCCAGATCTCCTGAGGACCTCCCGCAGTGGCTTCACATCGATGTAGAATAGCATTAGGGATATTGATGAGCCCTGGGGTGCCCCACAATTGAGGGTCCACGGGACCAATAACTCCTCCGCAGGCTGAACTGAACACACTGGGCAGGATCCTCGAGAAAGTATCAGAGCCAGCCTAATGCTAGGCCCTTGATTCCAGTTTCTGAGAGCCTGCCCAAGAGGATACCTTTGTCGACAGTATGAAAAGCATCTACAGATCAAGGAGAACCAGCAGGGTACAACGAGCCCCCTCAGTCTCCCTTAAAAGGTCACCACACAGGGCGACCAGGGTCGTCTTAGTACTCCAGTGATTCCCAAGCATTTTGGGGTTGTGGCTCCCTTGATTTTCTGACCACTGGCTGTGGCTCCCTTTGCTCAGTGGGGCCATTAGGGGGTCTCTCTGCCAACACCAGCAGGAAGGACCTTGACCCCCTCCCAGCCATCCCATCTCCTCCTCCACTGAAAATCCCTGCCTCCTTCCCGGTCCTGATGCAGGAGACTCCCAAGGCCACCAAGCAGGTGCCTCCACTGGGGACCATAGAGATTGGGAAAAGGACAGACAAGCACATGGTCTTCACTTCTGGTTCCTATTTGACATAAAGCTATGAACAGCTCCTCTACAGCCTTCATAGTGCTACCCTGTTTCCCCGAAAATAAGCCTTAGTTAAGTGAAACCCTGCCCTCCACCCTTGTTACAGCAACCAGAAGATGACATGACTAAAATAAAACATCCCCTGAAAATAAGCCCTAATTTGTTTTCTGGAGCAAAAATATAAGACCCTGTCTTATTTTCGGGGAAACACAGTATGTTCTGCCCCTTTTCCCATGGTGCCTCTGGCTCGGATCCTGGCTGCCCCACAGAGCCGTAGTGCACAGTTTGGGAGCCCTTTGCAGTACCCCTATTGCGGCCTGAATCCGGACTGGCATGGATCAGGGCAGTCCTATTTCTCCAGGAAGGTCTGAAGGTGATTAGCCACCACCCGCTGGATCACTGTGGCCTCAAAAGGCATGTTGGCAATTGGACAGAAGTTATTGTTAAGATCATCTGTTGCCAACAGGGTCAGATTTTTTTTTTTACATGGAGGGGAAAAACTTCCTCCTTCAGCAAAGAGTTTGCCTACACCTGTATCCTTGTGTCTTGTTTTTGAAGAGTTTCTCAGGATTCTTCTCTCTGCTTTTAACTGTTAAGTGTACAGTTGAGAAGAGAAATGAGGGCGAACCTATTGTCTGCACCTGGAGGAGGATGCATTAAAAAAAACCATGCAGAAGCTTTGCAAGACATATTCCACTAGAAAGAGATTTGCATGGCCAGCTCTCAAATCTTGGATACATGTTTGCTTTTTCTCTGCTTTGAAGGGAGGCAGGCCAGACGCCTGGCGTTGGAAGAGCTGGACTAAGGCTTGCCACAGCCTGCAGGGAATGGCTGTGATGGGGAGCGCTTCGGTGTTCTGTAGTGCAGAGCTCTTTTCTCTGAATCAGCATCTTCCTGTTTTCTGTACTCGATAAACATCTGAGTTGCAGGGATCATAACCATTTATCAAGCGAGGCAGGCGGGGTTATGACCACTTTCCCATTTTAAAATGGCCACAACAGTCACTACTTTAGGCACAAAGTTTTCTAGGAACCTGGCAAAGATCTTGCATACCTGGCTCAGCTGTTCTTTTCTGTGCCAGGCTCAAGGTTTTGTACTCTCAACATATAAAACCCTGTAGGGTTTGGGACCTTGGTGTCTGTCGGAGTGTTTCTCCTGAAGGCCAACTGCTCGTTCCACTTGATCCTCCCAGTGATCCTGTGGCTGCCGGCCACAGAGAAAGAGAATCAAGCAAGGCTGGGACCACGAATCAGGCCTGCTTGGTGGTGGCCCCTTCACTTTGGGATGGCCTCCCATCAGAGATACGTCAGTTTCCCTTCCTCCAGACTTTAAGAAATTAATGAAAACATCTGTTTGAAGAGGCCTTCCAGGATATTCTCCCTCTCAGGTGGCAGCCTGGCCCTTGGTTTTAGCTCTGTGACAGAGGGATTTCACCACTACTGTACTTACATTTATTCAGTTATATGGGTTATTGTTCTAAGTTTGTTATATGTTGTTGTCTTATTTGGGAGGGGGTGGCTTGTCTGTGTGTGGGGGGTGCTTTTTGGTTTTCTTTGCTGATTGTTTATGGATGTGTATATGACCACCCAGATTAGTGGATTTTCACTAAATGGGGTGGTATAAAATGTATTAAATAAATTATTCCATGTAATACAATCAACAAGCAGAGAAGCAGATGTGGTTATTTGTTCATGATCCTCTTGAAAGATTCAAGCCACACTAGATTTGGTAGAGCATATTCTTTACAGATCCATCAGATCCCTTCTTTGTGAAGAAGCAAGAGTGGGCCATTGGAGCCTAGCCAGTGTTTCCCAAACATGGTAGCTCTGCCCCCAGGGGCTAGTACAATGAGGGCATGCCTGGGCACCAGAGAGGATAGCCGGTTGCAACAAGCTGCAACATGGTTACCCCAGGCAGTAATAGCTATGGATGTACAGTAGACCCAGGAAACAGAAGGGCCAAAGCTGTGCAGCGTTGGTATTTGTGCCATCTGCTGTCAGCATAAGAAACAGGGCTCGAGTATGTTTGTGCGGGGAAAAAACCAGAACAAAGGTAGGCTCTTTGATGCTCGGAAGAAAAATATTGCAGTAGGATAAAACCTGCTTAAGGGTTGCAGGACTCCCACCAGTTCGCGGTGTGCAGTTGCACCATTTTGTAAAAATAAAGTTACACCTGGGAGGATTTGTAGGAAACAGCAAATCCAGTGGGATAGGTGGGGTACAAATGAAATGAATAAATAAATTGCTTAGTGGCAGCACTGCTTATGTCCTGAAATGCACTACATCAGTGTCCCTGTTTTTACTACCAAGGCATGCTGGGACTTTTTATGGGTTTCTGATGTCAACAAAGGCTTTATTTTAAAAATGATGCTATCATGTCAGAATGGCAGAGGCCTCAAGGCTCAAGGGATCAGCACAGCTGAAATGCTCGGCTGTCCAGAGCACATTTCCATGGGGAGAACCTAAAACCACACCATGACTACTGAATGTTTCTCCCTGCGGGTGGAACAGGGCAACCTCTTTCTTCCAGGGAACCAGCACTGGCAAGAGTCTGGAGAGGCTCACAGTCCTACCTCCTTATAAAGAAGCTGCTGTTGCCCCGGCCAGCCATTCTGTAGAAATGGGTGCCTCGCCCGTCACGAGCCCATTGAGAGCCCGAAGCAAAATGGCAGGAACACGGCCTTGTCCAGCATCTCGTGCTTTTCCTTATATATAAACCGACAACCTCTTTTTGATTCACAAAAGAAGCTCAGGCCAGGGAACAAAGAAAGTTACGTCTGGTACAGAAGGGTTTGCACTTCACAGTGAGCTTCTTCAGGCAAGAGGCAGGACCAGAAATCCCCGGTTCTTTAAAAAGCAGCGGCACCTTGGAGGGCGCTGGGGGGATTTAGAGCCATCCCTCCTCCTGGGGGGGGCGGGGCAGGCTGGGTGGCAAGGCTTGTCCACAGAAGGCACCGCATTCAGTCCATCCGGGGCTGGGCAAGAAGAAAGGCTCGGCCTTCCTCGTGGGGTTGCTGACGCTTCCTTGCGGCTGTCCAGGTTAACAGGCCTCACCGCTGCCGCCTCTTGTCTGGCTGCCATGTCAGTCTGTGAATCATGAGGAGCAGAACTGAGCAAAAACCAGACTTGTCATCAGCAGGAGGAGGAAGATGTTCACTGACTGGACGGCTGGAAGGTAAACATACGCACTGTTAAGAACTCAGGAGCAGCGTCTGCCCAAGTCTGCCTTTGCCAGTCCCTCCTTTGAGCTGGCAGAGACTCCCCTGGTGGGCACCACAGAGAGAGCAAGAACCCTTCCCTTCCCTTTGCCGTCCAGGGCGAGCGACCAGTGGGTGCTAGGGATGGGGGGCAGCAGGACGTGCCCTGTTCCCAGCATGCATGCCTGTACTGCCTTCCCGTCTGTCCTTTCAAAGATCAGAGCAGTTCCTCTCTTCTGCCTTCCAACCACCAGGAGAAGTTGGCCAGGCTGAAGAAGAGCATTGGTGGGCACCAGCAGACCGAGGAAGCCCTGCTTGCCTTTTTCCTCTGGTCTTCTTTTCACACTCTGACCCTTACGCCTCCCTGGTGCTCCTCTGTTCCAAGGGAAAACGTCCTGCCACTCAAACTGTCCTTTAACCCCAGCTGTTTTTTTCCCCTCCAAATCTTCTCAAAGTCTGTCTGCAACCTTCTCTGAAGAGCCGTGTCCAAAGAGAATGGCCACAGACTCCTCGCTGTCTCCCATGCGATGGATTAGGAGTCTCTGTAAGTGATGTTGGGAGAGGCTCCTGCTTGGCTTCTTATCTGTCTGTCTGTCTCTTTTTAATTTAATTTTATTTTTATACCACCCATCTGGCTACCAAGGCCACTCTGGGTGGTTTACAAATTACTGTCTAAAGATAGGGCCACTACTCTGGTTCTCTTATCCCGAGTGCAGGCATACAGCGGCAAGCAAGACTATGTCTGAGTGCTCCCCTCTGAAGGGCAGCGATTCACCCCTTTACCAGAAAGTATTGGAAGTTTAGAAAGAGTGGAAGGCACCCTGTGTTGGGTAGTGGATAGTGTGATGGACTCGGGAGGCCTGCCTGGGCTCACATCCCCACTCAGCCATGGAAACTCACTTGGATGAGAGTGGAACTGGTAAAATCACTCCTTAACTAATATATCTGTCTTACTTTGAGAGCCCTGTGAGTGGGATGGGATTTGACAGCCCATAACACTAACAGGGAGGGAGGGGGAGAGAGAGAAGGCAAGAAGGCTTGTTTTAAAAATGTGGGGCCAACGCTGCCTGCCTTGCCTTTTTTCCGAGAGGAGAGGAGGCACCTCCCAAGCTTCCTCTTGTTTCCACACCAAGCTCTGGCAATGGATGAGGGAGGCAGGAGAGATGGGGGGCGGGGGGGGGGGGTCTAGACAAACAGCTCTTCTGCCTCTGGTCGCTGTGCTGCAGAGGAGGAGGATGGGTAGGAATGGGCCAAGGACAAAGGGCACCAGGGAAGGGGGGGGACAGACAGGTGTTTCCTTCCCTGCAGAGAGACTCCACTCACCCGCTGGACCTGGACATTTCGGGGAAGCCCAGGGTTTCCTTTCCTTTTTCCCTCTTCTTGGCTAAGATGGTGCACCAGCAGAGAGGCAGTTTAATGAGCATTTAAAATCTTCCTAACTGCTTTAAAGGAACTGTGCAAATTTCCAGAGGCAGAAAAGCTTCCTGGCCTTAGGTGCTGCTCTTTTACAGATGTTTTTATTTCTGTGACTCTAGAAATGGTTTCTCTATTATCTCACTTATATTGTCATGGCCAGAATACTTCTGGTAGTTTAGGGATGTTTAATTAAATTGCATAAGACATGGCAGTGACTCTGCTGGTTGCTTTGCGATGTGTGTGCCCGACTGCGCAACAGGTAGGTGCCCAGTAATACAATTAGCACCTTGTGGGTTAACAGAAATTAGCTGCGTCAAGTTACACAATTTCACCCACACAGGGATACATCATCTGCAGGAATTTGACCATTTAATTAAATGCAAAACAATTTTTCCCTATAACATTGTGTTGTAGCCATTTTGATTTTTATACTTTGTTAGGTTGTTTGTTTTGTTTTTGCAACTTTGGGTAAGTGTGGCTAAGAAGTGGCTTATAAATTTTTAAGCCAAGAGGAAAACAATTTTCCTGGATCAGTGATCACAACAGCTGATGAGAGACTTTGCTATCCTGCAGTGAATTTCAATAATGCACTGCTAGCTAGGGAGATCAGTTGTGAATGTCATGGACAGCTCATCTGGGGGGGGGGGGGCAAAACCTTCTCTGTGTAAGCACCGGCAGAGCTGCCCCATGGCCAGGAATAAGAGTCCTGGACAAAATTCCTGACTATTAAGAGCAGTATGACAAAGCAACCCTTTCTCTCCGGAGGTGGTGAGTGCTGCAGCGCTGGAGGCCTTCAAGAGAAAATTGGACCGCCATCCGTCCGATCTGCTTTGGTTTGGATTCCTGCCTTGAGCAGGGGGTTGGGTTTGATGGCCTTAGGGGTCCCCCTTCCAAGTCCATTGTTCTTTGATTCTGTGATCCTAACTAGAGAGGAGCACAGAAGATGGCTGCTCTCTCTCCTGCTCCCACTGGTGTGATGCCCATCCCTGAATCTGCCTCTCTCCTTGTGCTGGAACATACAGGCTGGCCAGAGCCTTGCAAGAGGACCGATGCCTCAATGCAGCAGTGAAACGGAAAGTCTGCCTCTCTTTCTCAGAGAAAGAGGAAGAGAGGGAGAGGGGAACCTCAGGCGGGGCAGAAAAGAGAAGCACCCGGTCCTTCCTTCCTTGGCGTTCTTCATAGAAATGCCAACCACTTCCTCCCCTTTGGAGATGGTTGGCCAGGGGCGGGGGATTCTGCAGCTGGCCAGGCACTCACCGGTTCCCGAGCACTGGGCAGAGCTGAAGCCTTCCATCGCCTCCAGGAACTCTGGCCCCAGCCAGGCGGCCGATGTTCTTCTCTCCCCAGCAGCCACAATGCCAGTGGTGGCATCTTTGAAGATCAAATCTTTCCCATGGTATTTTGTGGAATTGAACATGCTAAATTCACTGTTGCTGTCATCACCAAAATAATCCTGAAATCCAAGCAGAGGCTTTTGTCACACTGCCCGTCAAGGTCCACTTCCTGAGGGCAGAGATAAAGGCTGAGGCGGCCGTGAGCACTGAGGGGTCACTCAAGGCAACCAACCGCCTTGTGGTCCCTGATGTGTCCCTTTATATCCTCCTCTGTGACCCACCAATGGGAACCATATGTTAGGTGGAAACAAAGAAGGGACAGGGTTGTGGAATGTGCCCTACTAGACCGTTTGGTGCTGACTCAAAACACGGCTCTCCATGCAAGCATCTGTGGCTTTACATTTTTAGTTTGGCTTCAGTGCAAACTAAAATGCTTAAAAATCTATAAATATTAAGAGCAAACAAATCAACAGCAGAATAAAACAGACTACACTGTAAACAATAGAACAGAGTACTATTGTGAACCCCCCCCCCAACAAACATGTTCTTGCGAAAGGCCCCACAGCTACACACGAAGTAGTCGAGCTGCCCTTAGTGGCAAGGGGTCAGCTGGTGGCCCCACCCTGGTCTTCTGTGTCTGAAGAAGTGGACGGTAATCCACACAAGCGGACACGGAGAGAACCTGGTTAGTCTTTAAGGTGCCGCAAGAGTTTTGTTTTGCTTCTGTTGTTGAAAAAGGCGAATGCGGCCGGCCACCTCTCCAAGGGCTGTTCTTTGGAGCCCCCGTGGTGGGATATTCATCCAAAGATCCCAAAACTCTCCTCGGCAGTGAGGGGGAAGGATGCTGATCACGAGGACACTTTCCGCCACATTTTCAGTTTAAGAAAAGTCAGTGGTACCTGAGCTTTATCCAAAAGTCCATGCACAGCCATCGTATTGGTGTCTGGGTGGACCATAATGGCCCGAGGAGGCACCTGGCCCCAGTGACACTGGGCAAACTGGCCAACTTCAGCACGAGCCCCATTTGGACACAAGAGCTGGAAATCTGCAGACTGCAGCTGAGCGGCCCAGGACTCTTCATTCCTACCTGAAAGGACAGGTGGATATGATAGGGGGCAAATATGATTTCCTGCTATTTCCTTACTATAATGATATTCTATGTGCATTTTTGTATCTGTATTTATATGTATTCTCTACAGTCAATGTATTTTGTACCCTCATTTCTCTCTTGGTTCTCCTGACCCATCCCGCTTGGCACTCACAGAAACATTCCTACATTATCACACATTCAAGGGCAACTCACTCACTTGGCCAACTAACTCAGAATAACTACTGTAACATACCGTAACAAGATGGCTCATACTCCGTCATTAACATATTTAGAGATAAACTGCACAATGGTTCACACATTCACAAACTTGGCAGCCACTAACCCTGGGATGCAATTTGGATACAGTGGTGCCTCACTTAACGAGCGCACCGTATAACGACGAATTCGCATAGCGATCACTTTTTTGAGATCGCTAATGCGATTACATACCGATGGTCTCTATGGCCAAAAATCGCATTGCGACGATCGGTAAGCGATGTTGAGAATCAGCTGTTTGGCGGTTCCAAAATGGTCGCCGGACGACCCAAAATGGCCGCCGCAACCATTTTCGCGCCCTGCCCTTGCTTACCGAGGGCGCGAAAATGGCGGCGCTATGAGGAAACATCGCTTAACGGTGAGTTTAGAAGCCATTGGAACGCATTAAACTAAGTTTAATGCGTTCCTATGGCATTTTCCTATCCGTATAGCGATGTTTCCCCATAGCGATGGTTAATACGGAATGGATTAACCTCGCTATGCGGGGCACCACTGTATTTCTTCTCACATCTACCACGGCCAACAGGATGACCCAACAGGCACACATAGGGTTCAGGAGACCAATAAGGGAATGCTGTGCTTTATTGTCCTTTGTAAGAAACTTATAAAATGCTTTACCAATGTATGATGAGCACACCCGATCTGCCTTTTAAGACAGGAGTCCAGATATATGTTTAATAAAAATAACAACTGACTCACATATAGTCTGATTGATGCACTATCTTTATCTGTTATTCCCTGCCGGAAAACTGAAACCAACTGAAACCTAAAATTGGGTGCTAACAGCTACCCTGAGTAGGCTAAGAAAAGGAAGGAAGGTCCATGCCCTTAAACAGTGGGAGCCAGCAACGTACCATCAGTGTTCTCAAAGACGGAGGTGTGCTTGACAAAGGCGACATCGCCACGGTTTTCAGCTAAACACCTGCAAAGAGAGAGTGAGAGAAGCAAAGTCAGCTTGTGGTCGGGCTTTAAAAAGGAACATTTCTTTTACTTCCAAGCTTTCAGGGATCCTCCTCAGACACAAACAGTACAAGTGCATATGCCCTCTGTAGTTCTGCCTCTCCCTGTGGCCGTAGGGAGATCCTGTACTGCAGACAAATTTTATTTTTTTTTTGAATTTCCAGCCCTTCCTCTGTGCCCTTTTTCCCTTCGGAGCTCTCAAAGAGCTTCCTCCGATGCTGGGGGTGGGGGGAGGGACCTCCGGATGCCTTCCAGGGCTTCTCCGCCGGGCAGGGGAAGTCCAGGAGTCTGAGCATGGCCGGGATCGCCCGGCTCTGCTCCCAGCAGCGGCAACGGCGTGGGAACCTCCGGAGGCCTTCCCCGCTGCCATGGGAGGCCTCTTGGAGGCCCCCCCCAAAGCTGCCGATAGTGCCTCTGAAGCACTATCAGTGGCTGCGGGGGACCTCCAAGAGATGTCCCGCCCCGCCGCCGCCACCTCCAGAGGTCCCGCCGCCGTCACCACCGCAGGCGTGGACCGGACCTACCTGGGAAAGCCGGGGGGGGGGAGCCTTCCCTGGGTAGGCCTGGCAGCTGCGATGGCGGTGGCGGGGGACCCCTTGAAGACTTTGAAAAGGTAATGTTATTTTTAAAAAATATATATTTTAATTTTGTGGGGGGGGGAGTTTCTTGGGCGGGTTACAGATTAATGAGTTTTCAATGCATTCCTATGGGGGAATGCATTTTTGACTTGAGGACTTTTCGACCTACAGACCCCGTTCCAATACGGATTAATTCCGTAGGTCGAGACCCCACTGCTGCTGGTTCCACTGTCGTACTGCTCTTAACAGCTAGGAAGTTCTTCCTCAGATTCAACCGAAATCTGGCTTCCTTTAGCTTGAGCCCACGGTGGCGTGTCCTGCCCTCTGGGACGAACGAGGACAGATCCTGCCCCTCCTCTGTAGGGACTACCTTTCCGAGTCTTTGAAGAGGGCTCCCTCCTATCCCCTTCTCAGCCTTCTTTTCTCAAGGCGTGCAGGAGAATCCCTGTGTAGACGGGCAGAGAAGGGGGCACATCTGGGGGGGGGGAGCAGCAAGGTAGCCAAGAAGCCTCACCAGCCCCTTGGCTGAACCTCCCTGGGAGGAGGAGGAGGAGGAGGAGGAGGAGGAGGCAGAAGAAGGCTAGGCCAAAAAAAAAAGGGGGTGCCTGCTGCAGGGGACACATGTACTAAGAGCCGACAGAGAGATCCGTGGGAGCCGGGAGGCCACCCAGAAAGGGCACCTGCAGGCAGGGCCGTCCGGAGGGCTCGGTACCTGGGGAGGGGAAAGAGAGGTGGCCACCTGGCTGACCGTTTTGCTCATGGCTCCCCTTTACCTGAATGCTCCGGTGTAGCCAAAATAGCGTTCCAGGCTGCTGGCCTGACACCTGTGCTCTCCGTGCTGGTCTCCAGCACACAACTCGCAAAGGTTGGCTGGGTAGTTCTGGGTCTGGTTGGTGGGAACGCAGCTGGCTGAGAAGAAGGCGCTCACAGCTGGAAAGAGGGGGGGGAGAAAGAGGGTCAGGATGGAGCCTTGGGCTGGAAGGAGGGAGCGCGTGCGTGCGATCGGGAGGAATCCCCACGGTCCCACCCTGGAAGAACGGAAAGAAGGCCCCCGGGGCTGGGCTGAGGTCACCCCTGAGCAGGATGCCAGGAAGCTATGGGCCACCTCCGGTGTCCTTGGGCTGTGCCTCCCCTTAGATGACGTCACTGGCCCAGGCCCTGAGGAGAGGGGTGGGGGGTGGGGGGGGAACGGCCCCATACCCCCATCCGGAGAGAGTCACACGCTCCCTGTCCCCACCTCAGACCGGGTCCACGTCCCATAAGGGTCGAGGCAGTGGGAGCTTTCCTCCAAAGCACCACCTGGGGCTTACATACACACACACACACACACACACACACAAAGAGAGAGAGAGAGAGAGAGAAAGAGAGAGAGACTTGATCCAAAGGTATGGATTCAAATCCCAACTTTTCTGGCAGGCTGAGTGGTTTTCTCTCTGTCTGCCTCTCCTGGAGAAGGCACAGGCAAGAGATGGTGGATCTACAGATGCAGCCACAGAATTCGTTCCCTTCAGCAAGGTCTGTGCTGTTCAAAGCCATGGAAAGGGTGGTTTGAGGGGATGGGGGGAGTGCTGGGGAGAATTACAGGCCCTCCCCCCCCCAAAAAAAGGGATTCTCCCCTCCAAAGGACTCTGCTGAGAAATGTGCGATTTGGGGCGCGTGGCAGAGTGGGGGTGATGGTGCTCAGTGCCTGGTCTGATCCAGCCCAGAGGGTCAGCCCAACCCCCTGTGCCTTTCCTCTTCCTTTACCTTTCAGGACGCTGCACCCCTGTGGCTGAATGAGTCCTTTTCTTATGAGGAGGCCCACAGGGAGTGTCCACCCAGCCCTCCGCCCGTAGCCCGTGTGGCAGGAGCGCTTCCCGCGGAGGTCGTAGATGGTGAAGGCATCCGAGGCGGAGCGCCGGACGACGGCCACCGCATAGTAGGTGCTTGTGGTGTCCCCGTCTGGACATTGGGGGCGGGGGCGGGGGGGTGGGAAATGAGAAAACAGAACAAGAGGAAACCTTTAGAGACCATGTCCTGTCCCAGGCCAGCTTTCCTCTCTGAGCGAGGCGTTTCTCTGGCCTCGCTGACTGAGCTGGGTCTTCACGCCTAGTTGCCTCTGAGAAGCAGAAAGAGCCACTGTTCAGGAGAAGAAGAAGACGTGGCAACGTCCACATCCCTCTGGGTGGACAAGATCTTCCTCTCCAGGGGCACTGGAAAGAGAGTGCCAGGTGGGAACAGCCAGGTGAGAAAAAGGCCTTGTGGAAGTAGCCGGATCGTTTGTGTGTCCAGTACAGGCGCACCCCATGCATGGCTTCTTCTGGCTGAAAGGCTCCTTCCTCCTCACATAAGGCGCTCCGGGGCTGGGCTGGGCTGGGCTGGGCGGAGTGGGCAGCCTTTAGGAGCCTCCTTCCAAATCCCAGCGTGGGGCTGGCACACCAAGCCCCTGCGCTCACCAGCCGTGACTACCTTGCTCAAAAGGCCTCAGAGGGAGGGTGTCGAGGCCAGGAAGCTCTGGAAAAGCACCCAGAGCTTGGCCCCTGACTGTGGCCCCTGAGCTCCCCCCTCCAGAGGCTGGGCAACATGCAAATGGGACGCATCCGTTCAGCCATTCATGGCCAGAGGGTCTCCTCGGCTTCCTTTTCCTTGTGGGTGTGAAGCTGCCAGGAAACCACAGCGTGGTTTTTGGAGACAGGAGGCCTCTGTTCTCTGTCCTTCTCACCTGCATAGCGCTCTCCAGCAGCAGGCACTAAGCCATAGGCCTTCCCCGCCGTGTAAATCTCCTCTCCAGCCAGAGTCACAGCATCCATGTGTTTTTTCTGAAAGGAAATCAAAACATGTGTATGGCTTGGAAAAAAACAACCTCTGAAAATCCGGCTGAGTCACAGAGGAGGGGTGGGAGGCAGAGTCGCCAAGTTGTCTGGCCATCCGTTCCCTGTGGGACAAACGGCATCCAAGCCAACTCTCTTGTGTTGAGCGTAGGCGGCAGGAAAGGATCCTTAGGGCAGGTAAAGGGCAGCCCTGGTACCACCACCACCCCCCCACGCCCAGGCTCTAGCCCTTCCCTCAATTTCCTTTTCTCCAGCTAAAAAGGGTGAAAAGCCTCTCCTAAAAGCATCCTGGAAGAGGAAGGGTGCTCTCCACCCCACCCTCTTTAGCATCAAAGACGCACCGTGTTTTTTCCAAATAGACTCACTTCCACTTTGTTTTTCACCCTCTTGGGCAGGCTCTACAGCCCCACCGTCACCACCAAAGAGGGTCCCAGAGGCAGAAAACTGGTCCCCAGGCCTGCCAAATTTGCCTTTCCAAGTTGAGATATAACCTTTGATGTTGCTGTTTAGTTGTTTAGTCGTGTCCGACTCTTCGTGACCCCATGGACCAGAGCACGTCAAGCCATCCTATCTTCCACTGCCCTCCCGGAGTTTGGTCAAAGTCATGTTGGTTACTTCGGTGACCCTGTCCATCCATCTCGTGCTCTGTCCTCCCTTCTCCTCTTGCCCTCACACTTTCCCAACATCAAGGTCTTTTCCAGGGATAACCTTTGATACTGGCAGTTATTTTGTCTCGTAGCTATTTATATTCCAGCTTAACAACGCATGGGGTGAAGAAATCATTCCTTTTACTAATAATGGTTAGGTGCCATTAAGTTCTTCTGAAGACTTCTGAAGACTCATCCAAGCTTTTCCAGGAATAAAATGCTCAGAAGCAGTTTACCAGTCCCTCCTCTTGCTCATGGCCTTCTTTGGCTGTGCAGCTTGCTCATAGCCACGGGGGGGGGGGGGGGGGGGAGAAGGCAGGGAATGCGACCCCATTAATGACACCTGCTCCAGTTGCTTCTCCCGGACCCTCTTATGGGACTTTGTGGGACAGTGGGACTTTGGACTCTTATCCACTGACTTTGCTGCAACATCTTCCTGTCCTGGATTCCCCACTATTCATCTTTGGGTTTTAACATCACATGGCGTTCCGTGTCTCGACACGCTGGCCAAGTGACCATGGAAACTATCTTTGGACAAACGCTGGCTCCATGGCTTGGAAACGGGGATGAGCACTGCGCCCTAGAGTTGGACATGACTGGACTAAATGTCAAGGGGAACCTTTACCTTTACCACCACAGAAGGGCAGAAACATCTTCGTATCCATGCTCTCTCCATCATATATAATTTTATTGATGCCTTTTTAATACCCTGTACATGCACAACCTGCCCCCAAGAGACCAGGCAGTGGCGGCGGCGGCAGCAGCACACCCTACCAGCTGATGTGCTCGTAGGTCCGCAGGCAACCCGTGGGGGTCCTACCTGTATCTGTTCCATGCACTGCTCCTGGCTCTCAGCCGAAACACACTGGATTTCTGGCATCAGCTTTTTCCCCTTAAAGGCTACGGCCATTTCGCTGCATTTATGATTTTCCTCTGTAGACAAGACACACCAGCGCAGGAATTCCGGCAACCCTGCAAAGGACCAAGATTGTGTGAATGCTTCTGGTGTGTGCGTGTCTTCTGGTTCCACCGTCCCACTCAAGGCAAAACCTGAGCACGCATCACCAGGCAGACTCGTTCCCCCAAAAGCAAAACTGTTGTTCTTAACTTGGCACTGCACACTTAACTTGGCCACAACACACTGACTGCGCATGAATGCTGATGGAATCTGCACCCTGTCAAGGACTCCAGGAGAGCTGGGGGTGGGGGGCTGCTGCAGGAAGCTTACCAGAAACATTTGCCATTGGTGTTATGAAGCAAAGGGACAAAAAAAGAAAGAAAAGAAAAGAAAAGAAAAGAAAAGAAAAGAAAAGAAAAGAAAAGAAAAGAAAAGAAAAGAAAAGAAAAGAAAAGAAAAGAAAAGAAAAGAAAAGAAAAGAAAACAGCCCATGTCCCAGTGGCCACCTGCATGAAGCTTAGCTAAGGTTGCCTTCCTCCACATTCTTCTGGTGGCCTCATTGCAAAAAAAAAAAAAAGGATTAAGAGACAAGAAGAGGCCTCTTTACCAGCAAAGAAAGGGGGCTTACAAGCTGTTGTAAAACACCCAGAGTGGCCTTGGCTGCCAGATGGACAGTATAGATGTCAAGTAAATAAATATAAATACTGAATACGATTGAGTAATGGTCTAAGGGTGTTCAATTTCTGCAAAGCCCCTCCTCCCAGAACTGAGCCTCAAGCGATGGGACTGATCGGCAGATGGGTCAGCAGAGACAAAAGGAAGTTTCCTGTCTGACAACCTGCCTTGAGGTAACATTTTCCATTTCAATGTGGTAGAGCATAACTATAGTTTTTACACAGATATTGCAACCATAAACACAAGACTTATGGTCAGTGTAATGTTTACAAACTCAACCTTTGCAAACAAATTCCCCTGTAAAATACACAATGACCAGCATGTCCAATTCAAAACCAACCCATCTTGTGACTTACCAACTAATGAACAAGTAGCATGTTTGGCAACTTGAAACTGATACCAATTGGCCCAAATCCTGTTGTTTAGCTTTTTTTTAAATATTGGTGTTTTTTTTTTTTTGTCTTATTATATTGTATGCCACCCAAGAGTGGCTTTGCAGCCAGATGGGCAATATAAAAATTGAATGAATAAATATAAACTGTACTAGAGTAGGCTCATGGAATCAATTGGGAATTAGTGAGTCAACTTTTCTTTAAGTTCCACTGATTCAAATGGGCCTTCTCCTACTGTATCTTACTATGTTACAGTAACAGAGTAGGCCTATTTGAATCAATGGAATTTACAAGGGCCTTGACCCATCAAATCCCCATTGATTCAATGGGTTTACTCTTGTGCAATTTACTATATCAAGCAACAGGATTTTAGCCTCTGTGTCTAAAAAAAGGGATGCCCTGTTTAGTCATCAGATGAGCCTGTGAAGACCACTCAGGAGGAAGAGCCCTTCTCTTCCCATCCTGGATTTGAACACGCAACCGTGACCACCTGAAGAGGGTGAGATCATTGTTATCCACGTAGCCTCTCCACATGAGCCAGAACTCTGATTCTTTCTCCCTCTGGCTGTGGCTACCCAAATACGGTCACTTTTCTTTCTTTCTTCTGACTCTTCAGATTTTGGTGTTGAAAGTCATAGAGAGGGAACCAGGCTAGCCACAGGTGTGGTCTTCCCAGGCTCATCAAATGACTGAGTAAGGCTGGTCTTCCTCCCAGTTAGAGAGAAATGGAACAAAGATCTCAGGCCTGAAGTGTCTTCCCTCCACTCAAAACATCTGTGAGAAATGCAGGCTTCTTCCAGTTGTTCATGGAGAAGCCGCACTATTTTAGAACAGTGGTGCCTCGCAAGACAGGCACTCCGCTTAACGATGAATCCACATTACGACGAGGTTTTTGCGATTGCAAAAGCAATCGCAAAATGACGTTTTAATGGGGGAATTTCGCTGTGCAATGATCGGTTCCCTGTTTCAGGAATAGATTTTCGCTTCCCGACGATCAAAACAGCTGATCGTCGGGTTCTCAAAATGGCCACTGGGTGCTCAAAATGGCTCCCTGCTGTGTTTAGGAGCCATTTTTCGCTGCACAGGCACCCAAAAATGGCCACCCCTATGGAGGATCTTCGCTGGACAGTGAGTTCCTCTTCTCCGCTTGCTTTGCCCCACAGGGTGGTTGCTGAAAGGAGGAGAACCCTGAGGGGGAAATGGGGTATGACTAAAATCACAAGTGGACTTTTTTTCCTGCTTCTTTTTGGTAAGGTTGTGCAGCTAGCCTAACTTCAGTTTAAGTGGCACGTTAACATCCACCCAACTGCCAAAGACATCCCTTCCTCCACCCTGGGCTGAAGCGAACTGGAGTTTGGAGCGGTTCCAGCAGTAACCGCTAGTCATTTTCTACTCCTTTCCCCACTTCTGTTGTATGTGTTTACGGACACCACCGTTTCTCTATTGCCTGTGTCTTTGTGGTCACAATATTTTTCCTTCCTGTCTCCCCACCAGGATTCTTTGACCAATGGGGTGTCCCATTGGCGGGCCGGCCTCCCTCCCTCCCTCCCTCCTCTGCCCCCACCCAGTTCCTTCCCCCTTTCTCAGGTTTCGCTCACGCCCGCCCATGCCCTCCTTCCCAGTGACAGCAAAAACCTCTCCTGCTTTCTTTGGGGACTAGCACTAAGCTCCAGAAGCCACAGGCCCTCCGTAGGATGGCAAGCCAGCCGGTCGGCATCCCGTACTTGCAGGGTCGCAGTCCAAGCCCCGCATGGCATGGAGATACTCATCCCCTAACCAGGCCTGGTAGGCCTGTTCCATAATGGGGACCAGTTCTGTGGTAGCATCTTTGAAGAGCAGGTTCTTCCCACCGTAGGCTGTGGAGTCAAACATCTGGAAAGGGGAGTCTTCGCCATCAAACCTTTGCTGAAACATGGACAGAACAGCAAGATCTTGTTAGCCAAAGGCCTGCAAGGCCAGAGCATCTCTCACGTCTGCAATAATTAGGAGTGCCCCCCCCGGGTGGGGGGAGGAGGAGGGGAGAGGAAATGGGCACGCAGGTCAACCAGAGGAGTAGGAGGCGTTGCCGTCGCCCTCCCTCTGCTGCTCATTCTTGCTGGGCAGCCCCTGAGTGGCTGTTGATTCCTTAGACCCTTAAGACACCCCACAGGCTGGATGGCTGGAGGCATGCAGGGGTCCTTCGGTCATTCATAGGGCCCCTGGCACATGGCCCACAGAAATTCACTGGAATTGCTTCCTGGGCGCCAAAGGGAGTAGGAGCCATAGCCCCCCCTCCCACCAGCAAGCACAAATTCTGCCCAGGAAGCATTTCTCCACATCAACTGGGTCATTGTGGCTTAAAATCCAATTGCTAGTCCTGATGAGTGCATCATCCATGAACTATGGATTTAGTGTTCACCAGCTGACTTGATGGGTCTAATCCAGTTCATAGAATCACAGAATAACACAGTCAGAGGGACTCACAAGGTCATCAAGTCCAACCCCCTAACTCAGTGCAGAATTCCAAATCACAGCAGATCTAACAGTTGGTTGTCCGATTTTCTTTTGAATGCTTCCAGTGCTGGAGTTCCCACGACCTCCTTAGATAATTGGTTTCATTGTTGTATTGCTCTAACAGTGAAGCTTTTCCTGATATTCAGTTGAAATCTGGCTTCCTATAGCTCGAGCCCACTAAGACCTGTCCTGCATTCTGAGATGATTGAGAACAGATCCTGCCCCTCCTCTGTATGATAGCCTTTCAAGTATTTGAAAAATGCTATCATTCCCCCCCCCTCAGCCTTCTTTTCTATTTGCCATATTTGGCAAAATAACATAAAGCTTACAAGATCGGTGAACTTTAAAGAGAATATATATAAGATGTTTTATAGGTGGCACATGACCCCAGAAAAATTGTCAAAGATGTACAGGTATACAGATGTATCAAATAAGTGTTGGAAATGTGAAATACAAGTGGGAAGCTATTATCATATGTGGTGGTCATGTGGAGTAGCGAAACAATATTGGAAAAGGGTGCATGCTATGTTGGAACAAATATTGCTCTGTAAGGTGCCATTAACCCCAGAACTGTTTCTATTGAGTATGATACCTGAAAATATAGATAAGTCAAAGGATTATATAGTTATATACATAGTTACGGCAGCCAGAATTCTATATGCTAAAAATTGGAAAAGACCAACGGTACCGAAACAAGAAGATCTTATTGAAAAGATACGGGAAATAGCCGAAATGGACATTTTAACAGAAGTCATGAAGGACTATCCTTTGCAAAAGGCAACAGAAAGATGGGATCTATTTAACAACTGAACTGAATCAACAGGCAGCTTATGAATAGCATATATTGAAATGAGAACTCAATCTAGAAAGCAGAAAAGAGTAAATAGAATAACTTAAAATCTTGATAAGGCAATAGGTACAGAATGGATGGAAATATGTTATTGTCTCCCCTCTTCCTCATCAATTCCAATTCCCTTTTCCTTTCTGTCATCCCTTAAATATTTTTTTTAAAGCCTTCTTTTCTTAAGGCTACACGTGCTCAGTTCTTTCCGTTTTTCCTCCTAGGGCTTGGTTTTCAGTCCCCTGGTCATCCTTCTTGCCCTCCTCTGAACTTCTTCCAATTTGCCTGGATTCTTCTTAAAGTGAGGTGTCCAGAACTGGACACAGGACTCTAGATGAGACCTAACCTGTGCTGAATAGAGGGGGAAATAGTACATCTATGGATTTGGAGACTATACATCTGTTAATGCAGCCTAAAATCACATTGGCCTTTTTTGGAGCTACATCACACTGTTGGCTCATAGCTTGTAATCTACAACAATTCCAAGATTCTTCTCACTCGTAGCATTATGAGGACGAAGTGGTTGGATGTAGTAATTAGCTTAGGCCCATGTCAGTCAGAGCAACACTTGCTTTGAAAATGAAGGAATACCTTGTGGGGAAAAAAGGTGGCATTTCTATGGCAGGAAAGCAGGGTCAAGAACGCCTACTAAGCGAGGACCGATAAGGAACAGCTTGCATTGCCTCCTGCCTGCCACTCCCGCAGGGCTGTCACCCGCTGGCCTGCAAGAGGCTGATGAGTCCAAAGGCCATTCTGGGCTGACTGAGCCCCTCCTCGGCCTGTTCTTTTTGACCCTCCCTCCGTCCAGAGCCCAGGAACCCTGACCCACCTGTCCCTGGTCAAGCAGCTGAAAGAGGAGGGCCCCATCCGTGTCGGCTCTGGCCACCACCGCATGCGCAGGAACCCGCGCCAGGTGGCAGGTCCGCCAGGCTGTGGCCGCTGCCCTGCTGCCATCACGACAGAGGAGCTGGAAGTCCTGCTGCTGAAAGCCCTCGGCCCAGGAGGAGGCGGCCGGACCTGAAATCAAGAACCCTGGGAGGAAGCTCAGCAGAAGGTGGCCAGGAATGCCACGGCCCGCACGGGGAGGAAGGCCGCGTTCTCCCGTGCGGTCAGACAAACAGTAAGAAAAAAGGTTTTCCCCAAAGCAGACACTTTTACGGGGTTTATCTACCGTATTTCAAAACTGTTGGCAAACTATAAACAAAACTGTTTTTAAATAAATAAATAAATAAATAAATAAATAAATAAATAAACAAACAAATAAACAAATAAATAAATAAATAAATAAATAAATAAAAATCCTTGTTCCATCTCACTCTACGTGCCGTTCACGTCACTCCAAAGGCTCCCTTCACAGCTGAGCTCCAATCTCCACCCCGCCCCCAGTTCCACAGAGAGTTCCCCCACTCCCCACCCTGCTTCAAGCCAAGGTTCTTCACGCAGGGACCACCATTTCTAGCCTTACTGCCATTGCTAGTCGGCGTGTGGAGACTTGTGCTCCCCCCCCCAGGTCTTGAGACCAGCACTGGCTCTTTCCCCCCCCCCCCCCCCCACCTGGCCTCCGGAGGCCAGGCCAGCATTCCCTGCCCTTTTCCTGTCAGGCAGGCCCTCCCTCCCTCCCTCCCTGCAGGCCGACTCACCCTCCAGGGCTTCCGCCACTGTGCTGTGCTTGATGAAAGCCACTTCTCCTGCTCCCTCCACGAGGCACCTAGAGCAGAAAGCCAAGGGGGGCCGTCAAAACTGGCACCCCCACAGAGCAAGGCGGGGAAGACTCCCCTGACACACACACACACACACACACACACACACACACACAGAGAGAGAGAGAGAGAGAGAGAGAGAGAGAGATGAAGTGCAAAGAAAGGAAAGATGCTGGCAGGGTTGGATGCCAACAGGAGCTACGGGTGACACTACTTCTATCATTTCTTTATTCTTTATTATTATTAAAAAGAAATGTATTTGTTAATAAACAATTACAGTCCCTCTGAAAACACAGGTGCGCGGCTTGGGGGTGTCCCTCCTGGGTTCATCTCTGAGCCTGGATGCCCAGGTTTTCATGTTGGCCAGGAGTGTCTTTGGACATTTGAAACTAGGGCACCAGCTGTGGCCGTTCCTGGAGAGGACGGATCTGGCCATGGTCATGCATGCCCTAGTTAAATCTTGACTGGATTACTGTATATACCAAGATCTAGTAGGTCTCTAGAGCCTGTGTCCTGAGCACACTCCTGTCCTGCAGTGAGTCCTGGACCCTTTTTGTGCACGGCAGGAGAGGAAGCTGAACACCTTCCATATGTGTTGCCTCCGATGGATTTTTGGTATCACCTGGCAGGACAAAGTTCCAAACAGAGTAGTCCTAGAACGAGCTGGAATTTTTAGCATGTATTACTGAAACAGCGACGTCTATGTTGGCTTGGGCACGTCGTGAGAATGGCTGATGGTCGGATTCCAAAGGATATCCTGTATGGAGAATGAGTGCAGGGACATCGCCCCAGAGGCAGACCACAGCTGCAATACATCTGCAAGCAGGATCTGAAGGCTTAGGAATGGACCTCAACCAATGGGAAACCCTGACATCTGAGCGTTCAGCCTGGAGGCAGGCAGTGCATCACGGCCTCTCCCAATTTGAAGAGACCCTTGTCCAGCAGGCCGAGGCAAAGAGGCAGTCCCGGAAGCAGCAAAACCAGGGAGCTGGACAGGGGACAGATTGTATCTGTCTTCAGTGTGGAAGGGATTGTCACTCTCGAATTGGCCTTCTCAGCCACAATAGACGCTGTTCAGAGACCTCTATTTAGAGCATTTTACCATAGTCATTGTTATATGATATTTTGTTTCCTGCCCAGAGTAGTCTATATGACTAGATGGGCAGGCTATAAATGTAATTAATTAATTAACTGTCTCTTGAGACTGAAGGTTGCCCAATGCTAATGGACATTCTGTTTTCATATTGATTATATTACTGTTTTTAATGTAATACTTGTTTAATTCTTTTTAAATATTTGTATACCTATGGTTTTTAGATTCTACATACTTGTCTTTTTAATGATGTAACCCTCCTTGGGTTCTTCTAAGGAGAAAGGTGAGACAAAAATATTTTAAATAAATAACAAATTATTAATTGCCCTGTGGCTCTCTTTCCACCCATTAGCATGTGGTGCAGGTGGAGCATGGATATATTTTGCTGAAAGGAGACCAGATTTTAAAGCAATGGCTTTCCCTTAAAGCAAGGATTTGATCCATGAGGTTCAGGCTAGATGGGCGGGAGAGAGGAATGCCACACTTTGGCACGCCATGAAGTCAGAGGTTCCTCCAGCTTTAGGCCATGACCAGATCGTCCGCTTCCATCTCTGATGTCTGAGAAAGCCGCCCCCCCCCGCAAGTCCTCAACAGGCCCCAGTGGGTGGGCACCAGACATGTCACCTCGCCCTGCTGGACACGGAGCCATTCAGCTTGGTTGCTCTGCACAGACTGGAAGACACGGCTGCCCAGCGGGGTTCAGGAAGCGTCTTTCTCCACCCCACCCTGAGATGAGGTGTGGATTGGGCTTGGCATGTTCCTCTCGCCCATCTCCACTCAGCCCCAGAGTAGGGGGCCCTCACCCCACCCCACCCCACCCCACCCCACCCCACCCTGGCAGGGTTTGGGCTGTCGTAACCCTCCCCCCGCCCAAGGAGAAGGCCCACAAAGCCCCAAGGGGCCTCTGGGGGCCACCCATGCAGGAGGTGCCAAGGACTCCCATCTGCTCTCCAGGAAACAAAGACAGCCCCACGGGGGCCCATGAGAGATACCTGAAGGCGCCAAGGTAGTCGTAATATTCCTCCTGGGGGTTCGGCTCACATCTGCCCTGCCCAGTGGCGTTCCCTTTGCAGAGCTCGCAAAGGGAGGGAGGGTAGCCATCCCCATTGGCCCCGGGGACACAGCTGGACTTGAAGAATTCCCCAGCCGCTGGAAGGGAAGGGAACAGGTGAATCTCTGGCCAGGTGGAAGGGCCTGGGCAAGGCCAGCCTTCCTGGGTCAAGGTGAGAAAGAGCCTCACACGCCCGGGAGCTCCTGGCCAGCTGGCCAGCCTTTCACACTTGCCCGAAAGGCTAAGTTCACTGGAGAAGAGTTTGGTCGCCCTGGCCCTGAAAATCTGCTGAGCTCAAGATGTGGGCTGCGAGAGTCCTTCATCCCAATGTTACTCCCTTCAGGCAAGGATCAGGAGCACTGCAGCTGGGGTTTTTTTTGGGGGGGGGATTGCACCACTGTAGGCACTGATAGGTGGCCAGGGGGGATCTATGCCCAGGGCCATAGGGATCCCCTGTGCCACCCTACAGAACTGGCGTTGGTGGGTGGGGAGTCAGCATTCTTGCAAGGCAAAGAACATGTTGGGAAGGCCCACCAAAGTCCTCCCAAGGGGACGCTGGCTTTTGGCACTCAGGAACAGGGTGACTTTTCTTGGTGGCCTGCAAAGCCCTCTGCCCCCCCCATTCCAAGGCCTGTTGAGTGCCATCCCCCCCCCCAAATTCTGTCAGCATGAGAACATCTGTGCCGCTGCTCAGAGCAGCACCAGCAGCAGCTGAGTTGGGCCCTCGGCAGCTCAGGAGGGGACCAGATAGCTCGGTGGCTGCAATTCCAGGTCTCAGGAGCTGGTGCTTCCACTGTACCAGCCAGGGAAAGAGCCACCCTTGGTGGCCTTGGGCAAGCTGCATGGAGGGCCCCAAGAAGTCAGAATCCACACTTGATGGAACACCCTTAATAAGCCATGTTCAGGCAGAATCAGGGTTGGAACACCACTCATGCGCAGCTGCTGCTTCTCTCCCTTGCTCTCCTCCACCTCCACCCCTCCCCGGTTGGTCACGGGGGCCCCACCCAGCCCAGGAAGGGCTCACCCTGGGCCACGTGGCAGTCGACCACCGGCATCCGGCCACTGTCCAGCAGGAACCCGATGGGGACGTTCCAGCCTGCGGTTCTATTCAAGGCGGTGTGGCAGCTCTTGGCCCCCCTCAGGCTGTTGATGGTCAGGTTGGAGCTTGCCTTCACCACCGCCACCGCGTAATAGGAGGTGCCGACATCTGTGCCAGGAGAGAAGGTGAAAGGATGGAGGTGGCAAGGCAGGAACTCCGGGGTGTGAGGCCCGGCTGCCCTCGGTGGGTGGGAGGGGAGGATCCTCGGCTGCCACAAGGTCGTCTTCAAGCAAGAGGGCATACGCTGGGACTTGCGCGCGCGCGCACACACACACACACACACACACACACACACACACACACACACACACACACACACACACACAGAGAGAGAGAGAGAGAGAGAGAGAGAGAGAGAGAAAGATATTCTGTCTCCTCCACTTCCAACCGGCCCCAATCGTGGTGCTGTTTGTTTGTTTAATCATGGGTTTTAGAAACAGACTTAAACCACTCACCAAAAGACAATAAACACCCTGCCCCACCCACCCACCGTCCTAGGGACCAAAGACCCTTTTTGGTTTATCCATCCATCCCACCCAAATGGCAACAGGACCACTACTCTGAGCAGCAAAGAAATCATACTAACATAATACAAACAATCCCAATACAGTGGGGTCTTGACTTGAGAACTTAATCCGTATTGGAAGGCGGTTCTCAAGTCAAAAAGTCTGTAAGTCAAGTCTCCATTGACCTACAGTGCATTGAAAACCGATTAATCCCGTAACAGGCCGTTTTTGTTCCATTTTGGTTTTTTTCTGGTCTGTAAGTCAAATCTCAGTCTGCAAGCCAAACCTAAATTTTGCAGCCAGAGAAGTCTGTAACTCAAAAAGTCTGTAAGTCAAGCCGTCTGTAAGTCAAGGGTCCACTGTAACTGTATTCGCGAAGGCTTTCATGGCCAGGATCTGATGGTTGTTGTGGGTTTTTCGGGCTCTTTGTTCTGAAGGTTGTTCGTCCTGACGTTTCCCCAGTCTCTGTGGCCATGGGCATCTTCAGAGGACAGCACTCTATGCTCTGTTGCAGTTTGTTTGAGTGTGGAGTATTTTTGTCCTTTTCACAGCCATAAATACTCCACTCCCAAACAAACTGCACCAGAGCACAGGTTGCTGTCCTCTGAAGATGCCCATGGCCACAGAGACTGGCGAAACGTTAGGAACAACAACCTTCCAGAACAAAGAGCCAATGTGTGTGTGTGTTTAGTCGTTTAGTCGTGTCCGACTCTTCGTGACCCCATGGACCAGAGCACGCCAGGCCCTCCTGTCTTCTACTGCCTCCCGGAGTTGTGTCAGGTTCATGTTGGTTGCTTCGCAGACACTGTCCAGCCATCTCATCCTCGGTCGTCCCCTTCTCCTCTTGCCATCACACCTTCCTAACATCAAGGTTTTTTCCGAGGACTCTTTTCTTCTCATGAGATGGCCAAAGTACTGGAGCCTCAGCTTCAGGATCTGTCCTTCAAGTGAGCATTCAGGGTTGATTTCCTTTAGAACTGATAGGTTTGTTCTTCTTGCAGTCCAGGGGATTCTCAAGAGCCTCCTCCAGCACCACAATTCAAAGGCATCAATTCTCCGGCGGTCTGCTTTCTTTATGGTCCAGCTCTCACTTCCATACATCACGACAGGAAAAACCATAGCTTTGACTATTCGGACTTTTGTTGGCAAGGTGATGTCTCTGCTTTTCAAGATGCTGTCAAGATTTGTCATCGCTTTCCTCCCAAGAAGAAGGCGCCTTTTAATTTCAGGGCTGCTGTCTCCATCTGCAGTGATCATGGAGCCCAGGAAGATAAAATGTGACACTGCCTCCATATCTTCCCCTTCTATTTCCCAGGAGGTGATGGGACCAGTGGCCATGATCTTAGTTTTTTTGATGTTGAGCTTCAGACCGTTTTTTGCACTCTCCTCTTTCACTCTCATTACAAGGTTCTTTAATTCCTCCTCACTTTCTGCCATCAGAGTCGTATCATCTGCATATCGGAGGTTGTTGATATTTCTTCCGGCAATCTTAATTCCGGCTTGGGTTTCTTCCAGTCCAGCCTTCCGCATGATGTATTCTGCATATAAGTTAAATAAGCTGGGGGACAATATACAGCCTTGCCGTACTCCTTTCCCAATTTTGAACCACTCAGTTGTTCCATGACCAGTTCTAACTGTTGCTTCCTGTCCCACATATAGGTTTCTCAGGAGACAGATAAAGTGGTCAGGCACTCCCATTTCTTTAAGAACTTGCCATAGTTTGCTGTGGTCCACACAGTCAAAGGCTTTCGCATAGTCAATGAAGCAGAAGTAGATATTTTTCTGGAACTCTCTGGCTTTCTCCATAATCCAGCGCAAGTTAGCAATTTGGTCTCGAGTTCCTCTGCCTCTTCGGAATCCAGCTTGTACTTCTGAGAGTTCTCGGTCCACATACTGTTGAAGCCTACCTTGTAGGATTTTGAGCATAACCTTGCTAGCGTGCGAAATGAGTGCAATTGTACGGTAGTTGGAGCATTCTTTGGCACTGCCTTTCTTTGGGATTGGGATGTAGACTGATCTTTTCCAATCCTCTGGCCACTGTTGAGTTTTCCAAACTTGCTGGCATATTGAATGTAGCACCTTAACAGCATCATCTTTCAAGATTTTAAATAGTTCAACTGGAATGCCATCACCTCCACTGGCCTTGTTGTTAGCCAGGCTTTCTAAGGCCCACTTGACTTCGCTCTACAGGATGTCTGGCTCAAGGTCAGCAACTACATTGTCTGGGTTGTCCGGGATATCCAAATCTTTCTGATATAATTCCTCTGTGTATTCTTGCCACCTCTTCTTGACGTCTTCTGCTTCTGTTAGGTCCTTCCCATTTTTGTCTTTTATCATGTTCATCTTTGCGCAAAATGTTCCTCTAATATGTCCAATTTTCCTGAACAGATCTCTGGTCTTTCCTTTTCTGTTATCTTCCTCTATTTCTTTGCATTGTTCATTTAAGAAGGCCCTCTTGTCTCTCCTTGCTATTCTTTGGAAGTCTGCATTCAAGTTTCTGTAACTTTCCCTATCTCCCTTGCATTTTGCTTCCCTTCTCCTCTCTGCTATTTCTAAGGCCTCGTTGGACAACCACTTTGCTTTCTTGCATTTCCTTTTCTTTGGGATGGTTTTCGTTGCTGCCTCTTGGACAATGTTACGAGCCTCTATCCAAAGTTCTTCAGGCACTCTCTCCACCAAATCGAGTTCCTTAAATCTGTTCGTTACTTCCACTGTGTATTCATAAGGGATTTGGTTTAGATTATACCTGAGTGGCCCAGTGGTTTTTCCTAATCTCTTCAGTCTAAGCTTGAATTTTGCTATGAGAAGCTGATGATCAGAACCGCAGTCAGCTCCAGGTCTTGTTTTTGCTGACTGTATAGAGCTTCTCCATCTTTGGCTGCAGAGAATATAATCAATTTGATTTCGATATTGCCCATCTGGTGATTTCCATGTATAGAGTCGCCTCTTGTGTTGTTGGAAAAGAGTGTTTGTGATGACCAGCTTATTCTCTTGACAAAACTCTATTAGCCTTTGTCCTGCTTCATTCTGAACTCCAAGGCCAAACTTCCCTGTTGTTCCTTTTATCTCTTGGCTCCCTACTTTAGCATTCCAGTCCCCTAGAATGAGAAGAACATCTTTCTTTGGTGTCAGTTCTAGAAGGTGTTGTAAATCTTCATAGAATTGTTCAATTTCAGTCTCCACAGCAATGCTGGTTGGTGCATAAACTTGGATTATTGTGATGTTGAATGGTCTGCCTTGGATTCGTATTGACATCATTCTATCATTTTTGAGATTGTATCCCATTACAGCTTTTCCCACTCTTTTGTTGACTATGAGGGCTACTCCATTCCTTCTACGGGATTCTTGCCCACAATAGTAGATATGATAATCATCTGAGCTGAATTCGCCCATTCCTGTCCATTTTAGTTCGCTGATGCCCAGGATGTCGATGTTTATTCTTGCCATCTCCTGTTTGACCACCTCCAGCTTCCCAACGTTCATAGATCTTACATTCCAGGTTCCTATGCAGTATTCTTCTTTGCAGCATTGGATTTTCCTTTCACTTCCAGGCACGTCCACAGCTGAGCGTCCTTTCGGCTTTGGCCCAACCACTTCATTAGCTCTGGAGCTACTTGTACTTGTCCTCCACTCTTCCTCAGTAGCATGTTGGACGCCTTCCGACCTGAGGGGCCCATCTTCCAGCATCATATCTTTTAGCCTTTTGTTTCTGATCATGGGGCGTTCTTGGCAAAGATACTGGAGTGGCTTGCCATTTCCTACTCCAGGTGGATTGCGTTTAGTCGGAACTCTCCACTATGTCCTGTCCGTCTTGGGTGTCCCTGCACGGCATAGCCCATAGCCCTTCTCTGAGTTACTCAAGCCCCTTCGCCACGACAAGGCAGCAATCCATGAAGGAGACAAAGAGCCAAAGAGCCTGAAAAACCCACAACATCCAATCTGAATAACACCCACGTAATCAGTAAACATGAAATGTAACAACAAAAATAAAATAATTGCTTTAAAAAAAGGCTATAACATATTTTAAAATATTAAATGCAATAAAGGTGGCAGAAACAGACAGATACACATAGACGAGAGGAGGATTTTAACTTGTCTCCTTCCGCTCATTGTATCTCAGATGGGAATGAGTTCCAAAGGGATGGAGTGGCTCCGGAGAAGGCCGGATTTCAAGTGGCAAATTTCTGGGCTTCCTGGGGGGGGGGGGTCACTATCTGCAACATCCCAGCGTATGAGGTGCAAGTGGGACGGATAGACATTTGGGGGGGGGGAGAGAGGTGCTCAGACGGGTAACAAGCCCCTAAACCGTTAAGGGCTTTTAAATGTCCACATAAACACCTTGAAGCTGACCCAGAAGCCAACTGGCAGCCAGGGCAGAAGCCCCCCCCCCCGGGCCAAGGGACACGTGGGGTCCGAGGGTGACTTTCCAGAGGCCAGCCTGCCCCCCCCCCCGCCTTCCGCACTTGCTGCCCCTTCTGAACCGCCTTCCCGGGGCGCCCGGCTTAGAGAGCCCGGCCGGCGTCTGTGTGCTGGAGATTGCAGGCCAGGGACCAGCCTGGTTTGGGGCTTCTGGTCCCTGGAAGCAGCCCCACTCGGGAGGGAGCCTGGCTGCAGCCTGTGGGCCCCCCCCCCCGCTGACCTTTCTGGCCTGTTTCCAAAGGCAAGCCCCCCCCATCCCCGTTGTCCGGTCCCTTCGAATAAAGGGGAGGGAGCCGGTCTGCAGCTGTTTGGAGAGTTTTAGGTAAAGAGGGCGAGCCTTGCTTTGAATCTCGAAAGCTGGAAGGCACCGCCGGCGAGCGCGGGACGGGCGGCCCGTCACACCCCCCCCCGCCCAGAGAAACCCCTCCCCGACCCTCTTCAAGGGACCGGCAGCTCCGGAGGCAGCCAAAGCCTCGCCGCCGGGCAGGGAGACCGGGAGCGGGCGGGCGGGCGGCTCTTCCGGGCCCCCCTTTGCCTCCATCAGAGCAGCCCGGGGCGGCTCCCGGGGGGGGGGGACGGGACGGGGGGAGGGGGACGGGACCGGCCCCCTCTGTCTTGGGCCCGGCGCGGCCTTCCCTCTCCAGCTCCTAGGCAACCCCGCCGCCCCCCCCCCCGGCCTCGGTCAGGAGGAACCTCCGTCCCCCGTCCGTCCCCCCCCCCGTCTCGTCCAGCCGCGCGAAAGCCGAGCCGGCGGCGGTGGGCGAAGCTGGGCGCGCCGGGCAGGACGGGCGCCGGCTCGGCTCGGCTCTGCTTACCTTGGCCGTAGGCTTCGCCCACCACCGGCTTCAGGTGGAAGTCCTTCCCGGCCAGGTAAACGAGGCCCCCGTCCACGGCCGCCGCGTCGGCCACGCTCTCCTGTACAGCAAAGACCAAAAAAAAGGGGGGGGGGGCGTTTCTCCTCTGCAGGAAAGGTTCGGGAAGCCCACCTGGCCGCCCCCCCCGTCCCCCCCCCGCCCCAGTCCCAGCCCCGGGGGGGGGGCCGCGGAGAGCCCGAGCCCGAGCGGGACGGAAGGTCAGGAAAGGCCCCTCCCCGGCAGGCGCCAGGATTCCCCCCCCACCGACCCTCCCTCAGCCGTGGCAGGGAACGGGGGGTGTCGGGGGGGGAGGCCTGTCCCGAGAGAGAGGGAGAGACACGTATTAGGAGAAGCCCGGATTGCCCTGCGGGGTCTGTGTGTGTGTGTGTGTGTGTCTGTGTGTGAGAGAGAGCGCGCTCTGCCCATGGCCAGAGACACCCTCCTCCCCTCCCAGCCAGGGACGCCAAGCGCGTGCTCGGAGCGAAACGGGCGGCGGGGGGGGCAGAGCCTTGTGAGAGGGGGGGCTCCCCAAGCCGCCTTCCCCCCTCCATAGCCGGGGGCTGGGGGGAAGAGAGAGGGGACTCTTCAGCCCCAGAAGCGTCGCCTCCACCGGGGGCTTTCCCTTCCTCCAGGGCAGCTTTCCCCGAGCGGGGACCCCCCCCTCCCTAGGCCCGGCGGCACCCCCTCGGAGCCCGAGGGAAAGCATCCCTCCTTTCGAAGCCAGACCACCCCCCCGGCCCCCCGGCCCGCCACCGAGAGGCCGTGTGCCCCCCCCGCCCGCCTCCCCGCCCGGCGCGCTCCCGGCCTCCCAAAGGAGTCCCGCGCCCTTCGCAGCCCCGCTCGGATCCTGCCCCCGAAGGACTCCTGGAGGGGGTCAGTCCGTCCCTCTCGGGTTTCCTCGGCCTTTTTTCCCCTACCGCCTTCGACCTTTTTTTTCTTCTGGCATCTGCTGATATACTGTATATAAAAACAGGCAACCCAGACTGTGTAGATGCGCATCTGTCGGTTCAAACGTATTTGCTCGGAAAGACCAGACCCGCGCAGGTAGGGGACAGAGCTCAGGAGGAGGTTGGAGGTGTCCCTGAGCCCCTCCCGGTCAGGGCCCGTGAGGACTCAGGAAGGCACCGCTGTCCTGCTCCCGCAAGAAAGCGAGTCGTTTCCCAGAGGAAAGAACGACGGGCCTGTCAGTGACTCCAGAACGTGTGTGTGTGACCAAGGCGATGTGTCCAAGCACGAGGAGGTGTGTTCTTTCTACAGATGTTTCGAAGCAGCAGTAAACGTTATCGAATGTTGCAGGCAAGAGCGCAAGGGATTTGGCTACCCCATTGCTTTGCTGCCACAAAGACACATCCGGGAGAACATCAGATTTCTTTTATACAAAGTGGTTTTTTAATCTAAGTGCTGCAAGCTGCTGTGTGCAGCAGATTCTGCAAAGCAAGATGTTATATATTATTTATTATAGCTAAAAAGCCAACATAAAAAATTACTATCTTTCCCAGGAAGCCTTGCCTTAAAGCAGACTTTGGGCTTCACTCCCGGCGTGGGATCCCTGCCCTGAAGCCCCAGTCCAGGGAGAGGGGCACAGCATGTCTTCCCTACCACCCCCTGTGAACAAGGCTGGGGCACCCGAAGCATTCCTTGCCACTCAGCCACACTGCCTTTGTGTTACCTCGTGTGGGCGCTTGCCAGGCAGGTCAGTGCGCTAGTGACCAGGAAAGGTTTCCGTGCAACGTTCCTTTCTCCCAAAACCCTCTGAGCCACTTGCTCCTTGGTGCATCAGGGAGACTAAAACAAGCAGGTGGTTGCACCTGGGTGCAAACCAACTCTGCAAGGTAGAAAACGTAAAGCCCCTTTAAAAAAAAATCCTTAAAAGACTTCCAAGCACATGGGACAGTGTGGTTAGTATCTACAATGCCTCCAGCAGTCTGAATGAAGACGGAGCTGTAAAATTCTAGTTTTATTAAAGAAATAAACCTTGCCAACAAAGGTCTGCATAGTCAAAGCTATGGTTTTTCCAGTAGCGATGTATGGAAGTGAGAGCTGGACCACAAAGAAGGCTGACCGCCGAAGAATTGATGCCTTTGAATTGTGGTGCTGGAGGAGACTCTTGAGAATCCCCTGGACTGCAAGGAGATCCAACCTATCCGTTCTGAAGGAAATCAACCCTGAGTGTTCACTGGAAGGACAGATCCTGAAGCGGAGACTCCAATACTATGGCCATCTTTTGAGAAGAGAAAACTCCCTGGAAAAGACCCTGATGTTGGGAAAGTGTGAGGGCAAGAGGAGAAGGGGACGACCGAGGATGAGATGGCTGGACAGGGTCATCGAAGTGACAAACATGACTTTGACCCAACTCCGGGAGGCAGTGGAAGATAGGAGGGCCTGGCGTGCTCCAATCTTGAAGCCTTTTCATGGCTGCTTTAAGGATCAAAAGGTTGCGATCCTGTAGCTCTTTCATGACTGCTTTACCCAAAGGGAGCTTTCCCTTCCTTTTTGCTAAGCCCCGTCACTTCACAAAAGGCTGGGAAAAGTGGTTGCCTTCCGTGTATAAAGCAACCCTCAATTTTTTGTCTAATTATTTAAAGAAAAAGCATAATTTTATACACAGAAAAATACGGTATTTAAAACATTTTACCCTGTCTTTCTCCTTAAACAGGACCCAAGGTGGCTTATATCATTAAAATAAAATATTTAAAGCTATAAACAGTAAGTACACAAATACTAAAAGGTAAAGGTTCCCCTTGACATTGAGTCCAGTCATGTCCAACTCTAGGGCATGGTGCTCATCCCTGTTTCCAAGCCCTAGAGCCAGCGTTTCTCCAAAGACAGTTTTCATGGTCATGTGGCCAGCATGACTAGACACGGAACGGCGTTACCTTCCCACCAAGGTGGTACCTATTTATTGACTCGCATTTACATGCTTTCGAACTGCTAGGTTGCCAGGAGCTGGGACAAGCGAGGGGAGCTCACTCCGTCGCATGGATTTGATCTTACCACGGCTGGTCTTCTGACCTTGCAGCACAGGGGCTTCTGAGATGTAACCCGCAGCGCCACCACTTTTAACCCACAGCGCCACCACATACACATACTAAAAAGAATTGCATAAATAACACACTAAAAGACTGTAAACAAAAGCAACACCAAAATTGTATTAAAAGCAGTAAGGCACAACAATCCAATTTGCAAATCTTCTCTCAGGCAACCAGTCACTGAGGGAAAGCTTGCTGGAAGAGAAAGGTCTTTTTCTGCTTGTGGAAGGACACCAAAGGTGTGGCCAATCTGGCCTCCAGTGGGAGTGAGTTCCACAGTCTAGGAGCAGCCACAGAGAAGGCCCTCTCCTGCGTCCCCACTAAACAGAACTCTGAGGGTGGTGGGATCAAGAAAAAGACCTCACCTGATATGGCTGGGTGGCCAGTTGGCAAGGATACCAGTTGTACAGAGTGTGGGTATTTGGAAGGGAGAGAGAGAGAGAGAGAAAGAGAGAGAGCATCTGCCTTGGCAAGTGAGAGGTTGCAAGGAAAGGCCTCCTAAGCCAGTAGAATATTCCACCAGAACTGGAGGGTGGGCATCTGTCTCCGGGGCACTGGGAAGTCTGGCACTCCACCCAAGGGTGACCTGCCCGCAGCTGGGGGCAAGTCTGCTGGACTTTGCTCGCACTGTGAAAAGTAGACAGCAAGAGGCCTGTCAAACGGCCGCGCAGGAGGGTTCCCCTTTGCCTTCCCCAAGGATGGCTCTCCTCCTCCTCCTCCTCCTCCATGGCTAGAGCCCAGCGGGACTTTGGACTGCCAGGCAGAGGAGAGCGGCAGGAAGCTGATGAGGAATTGGGGGAGGGGACACTCAGCGTTGCTTGCAATCTGCCTAAAAGACAGCTAAAAATATGACACCATGCTGCAATTATAAATATCCTACGTTAAAATGGTTGAATAAAAAGAGCGGAAAAGCACATAGGAAAGGAAAGGCGTGCAACACCCCCTCCCCTCAACTTGAGAATCCCAAACATCTCACCAGAGGAGCCCTAATCGTTGCCCACCAGCCCTTTCTGAATCACAGCACCGAGACACTTCCCAAGGCAAGTGCTTGTTCTTGGTTGAACAGCCTTCCTGTAGGTTATAATACAGTATGTGGAAACTGACCCTTTAGGTATGCAACATTTCAGTCATCCAGTACAGGTAAGTAGTTAGAGGGGGTAGCCTTCATCAAACCGCCATTTTGACAGTTGCGCCGCCCCTTTTTGGGACCTTGCAGCGGAAGGGGTGGGCCTTCCGGCGTCTAGGCTCGACCCAGGCCCCTTCCGAAGGAAGGGGCGGGTCGAGCGGTAACGTCAGGGGTTGTGGAGGGCCCCGTGGGCCTATAGGGGTCTTTTCCTCGAGTCCGGGGGTCCCCCGTGACCCTAGGGTGGCCTGAGGATTGGTCCCCGAGGGGTTGTGCCACCCCGCGGCCCTGTAGGCCAATGGGGAGCGGTTGGCGGGGTTTGGCTAGTAAGGGGTGGCCATAGGACATGCCCCGGCTTGCATTTAGGCCACTGGGGCCTGAAATTCACACCAGGGATTTTGGGGGCCCTTCTCATATGCTGTAACAGTAAATTAAATAATTAGACCTTCTAAACGGGAGACAATTTTGAAACCATGTTTAAAAACAACAATAAACCGCTTCTCTTCGGTTCTGACAGACTGCAGAGGTTGCAGGAACACCCCTAGGCCACATCTTCCAGAAGGGTTGGGTTGTGTGGGGGTGACGTAAGTGCTGTTTGAGGCCAACGTGGCCCTATAGGGGTTTCCTAGAGTTGGGTATTCCCCCGTGACTCTAGGGAGGCCTGAGCATTGGTTCCCGAAGGGAAGGGCCAGCCTGCGGCCCTGTAGGCCAATGGGGAGAGGTTGGTGGGGCATAGCTAGAAATGGGCGGGCTATCGGGCATGCCTCGACATGCCCTATAGCCCTCCCGGTTCTGAAAGGCCGCAGAGGTTGCTGGAACACCACAGTCTTGCCGAGCATTGCAGAGACCGGATCGTCTTGGAGGCCATGGAGGACAAGGAAAACCAGCACCCATGTACACAGGCAGCCCCAAAGGCTGAAATTCAAGAGAACATGGACTCCAAAACCATAGACAAACCCAGAAAGCGCTCCCTGAGTACAGGTTCTGAGAATGAGAACATGCCACCTGCAGTACCACAAGGTCTGGAAGACCCTGAAAGCTCTGAATGCTTGCATAATATGGAAGCTTCCTTTTATACAGAGAAATCATCTGAAACACAGGTATGTACTCCTTTGTAGAAGGGGGGTGTCAGAGGTTTTCTATATGTGGCTATTCTGTGTTTGTTAAAAGAATCTTTGATTTTTCAGGAACTACCCCATTTACAAGTAGGCAGAATGGCCCTGAAAAGAACAGCTGCAATGCGCTCTGCTGTAAGGGCCTGTCTTTATGGAATTTTGAAGCACTGTCTGGCTGGTTTTCTTAAAGCGGAATGTGAAGGTTGCAGACTACAAAGCCCAAGTCAAATGGACCATCCGTGTTTGTTCTGGGACAAACAAGCCCTTTCCAGGCTGTTAAGAACATTGTGTAGAAGAATATGTGTTAAGAAAGCCCTTTTTATTATTACTATGAAGGCTTACAGAAAGAATATTTTGTATCTCACCAACAACACTTTTAATTATATAAAAGAGCTTATTAAATTTGTAGGAATATCTCAAAACGCATATACTTACTTAAAAAAGCTATTGAGAAAATCTGATACGCACTTTCTAGAGGTAGTTTTACCAAATATAAAAGGCTATGATTATAAATTGTTTCTGTGTGATACAATGCAGCAATAAAACTATAAGGAATGCAGCTTTCTGTATCTATACCCTATACAATGTGAAATTTTACTTAAATTAAAGGAATCTTTTCATTCTCTCAGTTTTACCAAATATAAAAGGCTATGATTATAAATTGTTTCTGTGTGATACAATGCAGCAATAAAACTATAAGGAATGCAGCTTTCTGTATCTATACCCTATACAATGTTCTTAACAGCCTGGAAAGGGCTTGTTTGTCCATTTGACTTGGGCTTTGTAGTCTGCAACCTTCACATTCCGCTTTAAGAAAACCAGCCAGACAGTGCTTCAAAATTCCATAAAGACAGGCCCTTACAGCAGAGCGCATTGCAGCTGTTCTTTTCAGGGCCATTCTGCCTACTTGTAAATGGGGTAGTTCCTGAAAAATCAAAGATTCTTTTAACAAACACAGAATAGCCACATATAGAAAACCTCTGACACCCCCCTTCTACAAAGGAGTACATACCTGTGTTTCAGATGATTTCTCTGTATAAAAGGAAGCTTCCATATTATGCAAGCATTCAGAGCTTTCAGGGTCTTCCAGACCTTGTGGTACTGCAGGTGGCATGTTCTCATTCTCAGAACCTGTACTCAGGGAGCGCTTTCTGGGTTTGTCTATGGTTTTGGAGTCCATGTTCTCTTGAATTTCAGCCTTTGGGGCTGCCTGTGTACATGGGTGCTGGTTTTCCTTGTCCTCCATGGCCTCCAAGACGATCTGGTCTCTGCAATGCTCGGCAAGACTGTGGTGTTCCAGCAACCTCTGCGGCCTTTCAGAACCGGGAGGGCTATAGGGCATGTCGAGGCATGCCCGATAGCCCGCCCATTTCTAGCTATGCCCCACCAACCTCTCCCCATTGGCCTACAGGGCCGCAGGCTGGCCCTTCCCTTCGGGAACCAATGCTCAGGCCTCCCTAGAGTCACGGGGGAATACCCAACTCTAGGAAACCCCTATAGGGCCACGTTGGCCTCAAACAGCACTTACGTCACCCCCACACAACCCAACCCTTCTGGAAGATGTGGCCTAGGGGTGTTCCTGCAACCTCTGCAGTCTGTCAGAACCGAAGAGAAGCGGTTTATTGTTGTTTTTAAACATGGTTTCAAAATTGTCTCCCGTTTAGAAGGTCTAATTATTTAATTTACTGTTACAGCATATGAGAAGGGCCCCCAAAATCCCTGGTGTGAATTTCAGGCCCCAGTGGCCTAAATGCAAGCCGGGGCATGTCCTATGGCCACCCCTTACTAGCCAAACCCCGCCAACCGCTCCCCATTGGCCTACAGGGCCGCGGGGTGGCACAACCCCTCGGGGACCAATCCTCAGGCCACCCTAGGGTCACGGGGGACCCCCGGACTCGAGGAAAAGACCCCTATAGGCCCACGGGGCCCTCCACAACCCCTGACGTTACCGCTCGACCCGCCCCTTCCTTCGGAAGGGGCCTGGGTCGAGCCTAGACGCCGGAAGGCCCACCCCTTCCGCTGCAAGGTCCCAAAAAGGGGCGGCGCAACTGTCAAAATGGCGGTTTGATGAAGGCTACCCCCTCTAACTACTTATGAAGACTTACAACACCTTCTAGAACTGACAGCAAAGAAAGATGTTCTTCTCATTCTAGGGAATTGGAATGCCAAAGTAGGGAGTCAAGAAATGAAAGGAACAACAGGGAAGTTTGGCCTTGGAGTTCAAAACGAAGCAGGGCAAAGGCTAATAGAGTTTTATCAAGAGAACAAGCTGGTCATCACAAACACTCTTTTCCAACAACACAAGAAGTGACTCTACATACGGACATCATCAGATGGGCAATACTGAAATCAGATTGATTATATTCTCTACAGCCAAAGATGGAGAAGCTCTATACAGTCCGCAAAAACAAGACCTGGAGCTGATTGGGGCTCTGATCATCAGCTTCTTATAGGAAAACTCAAAAGTAGGAAAATCCACTGTGCTAGTCAGGTATAATCTAAACCAAATCCCTTATGAATGCACAGTGGAAGTGAAGAACAGATTTAAGGAATTAGATTTGGTGAACAGAGAGCCTGAAGAACTATGGATGGAGGTTTGTAACACTGCACAGGAGGCAGCAACAAAAACCATCGCAAAGAAAAGGAAACGCAAGAAAGCAAAGTGGCTGTCCAACGAGGCCTTACAAATAGCAGAGAGGAGAAGGGAAACAAAATGCAGGGGAGACAGGGAAAGTTACAGAAAATGGAATGCAGACATCCAAAGAATAGCAAGGAGAGACAAGAGGGCCTTCTTAAATGAACATTGCAAAGAAATAGAGGAAAATAATAGAAAGGGAAAAACCAGAGATCTGTTCAAGAAAATTGGAGATGTTAATGAAACATTTTGTGCAAAGATGTGCATTTTTGAAGACCCTTGGGGCGATAGAGAGGTCAAAAGGCAGAGCCTTGAATTCATATGTGGAGGCACCAAGAGCAAACCTGAGCAATTGCGATGGTCCAAGCAGATAGTTATGTGACAATAAAGAAAGCAGCACACCCTAGTCTATACCTTAAAGCAATTGTTACGGAAAGTTAAAAAAACCACAAATTTTATTATTTATCCTACAGATGTCTCAGAGTGAGTTACTGAGATGCAGTTAATGCCCGTTAATGAGAAAGGGGACTCTAGTAAACTTCGTACAGTAGCTATTCTCCTTTGCGGATCTCTGTACTTCTACTATTTAGCAAAGAGAATTTTAGCAGAAATTCAGAAGTCTGAAACAAGACAGCCATGGTTTTAAGGCTTTCAGCCTCACCCTCCATCTAGGAACCAATTCTTCAACTTCAGAGGTTTGTGGCACCTGGATCCCTTTGGTACAGTAGCTGGTTATAGCAAGCAACTGCCTTCTTTACGGTTGCTGCTCACAGGAGCTGCTCTGTCTCTCTGCTGGGTTCCAGACACTGTGGCCTCCTTGTCTCTCCTCGCCCTCTTGCAGCAGCCGGGTGTCTTCCCTCCGGAGTCAGGAAGCGAAGAGAGCCACTCCCAAGACAGCCCTGGCCATGGAAGGGACCACAACGGCGCTCGTATTGTCCCTGTCATTCAGTGGTGCTGACGGGGTGTACGAGAAAGCATCTGCAGGGGCTGCATTCCTGCTCTTCAAATATTTTTCTTGAATTTTTCTCTGTGTACAATTGCTGGTATAGTATTTCATTGGTTCTAAGTTTTATTCTGAACTCTTGTTTGCTACACTGAACGTTCCTGGAACAAAAGGGGGTTTCCAGGCGGCAGGGTTGCTTCATTTATGGATTTATTCTTTACCTGAAATGAATTTCTTTGCATACAGCAGAGCTGAGCCATCCAAGGCCCTCCAAGGTAAGGATAGGCCTGCCCAGGGGCTGGTGGCCAATGGAGGCACACGTGAGGTTTGCTGGGGCGCGGCGTACACAGAGAGGCACCGCTGCCAGAGACCCAGGAGGGCGGCTGCCCACACTTGCCAGCCACAGAGACGGGTGAGAAACTCCGGGCAAAGGGAACCTGGAGCAGGGCGGGTTGGGCTTGAGCGCCCTGGGGCCGACCCAGCTCCCCCAGAAATAAACTGTAAGGAGTCAGCAATGAATGGGGCTATTTTTTGGGGGGTGGGGTAGGGTATAATAGGTGGCTCCAGGCAGGGCTGTTCCCTGTTCTTTCACCCTTGGGCCTCAGTATGTGGAAAACTTGGTCTCCCCCACCCCTAACTCTGATCTTTCCTTCGAATGTCCTACACAGAACCCTCTGGCTGGATCAGACCTTAGCCGTCCCGTCTGGAACAGCCTCCGGTGTCCCTCTCCTAGCAGCCACCAGGCGCCCCACCAGTCAGCCCACAAGCAGGACAGGAGAAAAACAGTGCCTGGCCTTTCGGTTGCCCCCTCTGCACCCGCCCGGAAGGTCAAAGGAGGAAGGGCTGTGCACTTGGGGAGAGAAGGACCTACCCCCCATCCTGCTCCCCTGAACCCAAGATCCAGACACACACAAGCAACACAGACTTACGTTGATCATGGAGATGCAACCGAAGGCTGAGCCACCGACAACGCAAGCCACATCGGGAAGAAGGTTAGCCCTGGAGAAGGCTTTGCTCATGTCACTGCACTTGGCTAGCTCCTGCTCGGAGGTGGTGCACCAGCGCAAGAGGTCCGCGGGGAAGGCTGAAAAGAAGAGGCACCAAGGAAACATCAGAGCCACAGCGGCTCAGGACCAGGCTCAGGACCTGTCTCGGCAGAGCCGGACGGCCCTCCCAGGTGGCGCTTCTGGCCTCGCCAGGGGCTTCGGCCAGCCGTTGGCAGGCTCTCCCTTCGCCGCTTCTGCTGAAACAGAGTCCAGCAGGCGGCAGGCATTCAACCAGTCAGTGCCTTCAAGAGACAGTCCAGATGATGATGATGATCGTTGTCATCCTTTTGTTTATTTCGGCATCCATTTCTGGGCAGAGAAAATGTCACTGGAGGTGGATGCCTAGAGCCAGATGAAGTTACACCTCCACACAAAGCTGGGTTTGCTGAGGAGGCAGGAAGGGAACTTTGTCTCTCTGCCTCTCTGGGAAGGAGCTCCCCCCCTCTGTTTGTGTGTGTGTGTGTGTGTGTGTGTGTGTGTGTGTGTGAGAGAGAGAGAGAGAGAGAGAGAGAGAGAGAGAGAGAGAGAGAGGTCTTCACAACAACAACAACGGCCTTTTCTTAATCTCTGGTGGCTCTTGCTTGGGAGCGAAGCCTCCCGGGTGCCAAGTCCTTCTGAGACACAACCTCCCCCCCCCCAACTTCCCTCCCCAGCCATTTCCTGGGTTGCAGTGAGCCCCTCCATGCGGAGCTTCACTTAGAAGAGCTGGTTACTGTTCGAGGTTCAATGGGCGGTACAGACAGGCGACAGCGGCCTCGGATGATACTTCCAATGGCCCCAGACCCAGAGTCTGCTCTGACAGGATGCTCTGGTCGCGCCATGTGTCTCAGGACCCAGGGATGGCTTACTTTCTTGGAATAAAGAAGGCTGGTGCGATGTGTTTTTTTCTGCCAACACACCATCTACTAACATAGAGTTGAATTTTAGAGACGAAAGTAAGAAAGCCGATCAGACTGCATGAATATTAGCAGCTCAGAGTCACACAAACTCACAGGATGTTTTTCAGTTCCCTTTTTTCTCTTGCTATGTTTCCTTTTGCAGATTTTGGCCGCCTTTGGGCCTTATTTGGGCCTTCATTCTGAGAGAAGAAACTCTCAGTGGATTAGATTACTCCTTGTGAGAGATGCCACGCGTCCCTTCCCCTTGTGTTTCTTTTTACAAAGAGCTCCTTTCTCCTGGGCCACATTTGGGACTTTTTATCCCCTTACTTTCATCTTTTATTTTTATTTTCTCAACCCACAGACCAGTGGCTTTACTGCCTTATTTTACATGTTCCTTTCTGATGTTCCCATCAGGATTCTCCTGGATCGATCCATTCTCCTGCACATTCCCCTGGGTCTTCAGGAACCTGTTCCTTGAAGTATGTAGCGCAATGTTTTTCTTTCTCAGTCTCTTGACCAAAGACTGCTACACAGCTGGGAACTGAGTGAACTTTAACTAGAGGGCTGGTGGAAGGTTAGGGGCAAAGATAGTGTTTTATAAAGGGCTAACAGGAGTTAATTTTGCATAACTACAATTTCCCCTGTTGCTTTAATTGAGATTATTCTTCCTCTGATTTCTTTTCTATTGATATTCATGGCTCTTATTCTCTGTTTTCTGCTGTAATTTAAATAAATGTTCAAATTGATTGCACTTGTGAATAGCCTCAGATCCTCTCTGGTTATACCTTTTTCTTTCTAGGGCAAACGAATGATCTAATTTTCTGGTGGCACATAAAAATGCCCACTCTGTGTGGGCTCACACTCCGAGAAGGCGTCCAGTTGTCTGTTGAGGGAAGTGGCCAGCTCAAAGGAGAAGCCTGGATAGATAGAAGGCTGAGCTGGGATTTGGGAGAACGGGCCATTCCCGGCACGCCAACACTTTGAAGCCCAGGCTTCTACTGTTTTCCTAAACACAAACATTTTGGTCAGCACATGCCCAGCTGTGGGCCTCCGGGCTATAAGGTTCTCAACTTTTGCGCAAGAAGTGGGATGGTGCAGGACTGGGATTTGAACGAGGATGTTTGAACCTGGCCAGGAACGTCTCCAGCAAAATAGGCAGGAACCGCTCCCGCTGTCAGTGCCCCTTCCCTGCCCGGAAGCCACCTTTAGTCGCAATCAAAACGCAAGGCTCTCGTGGTGCCTGGCAGCAAAGTCCAAGGGTACACTGCTGCGCCAGCGGATCAGGGCTCACCTCCTGAGGGCTGCTACGGCCTTTTGTGGGAGTAGGGGTGGGGTGTGAAGCAATTCTTGGCATTGCCATCCAACGACTCTCTCGTGCTTCGTCTCCCTCTCTTTGGGTTAAATGCCAAATCCTGCTGTAAATTACATCTGGAATAGAAGGCTACTCCCTTCCCCCAGCTCCAAGCTCTATTGAAACAAAGACTAGCCATACTTTATTATTATTATTATTATTATTTTGGGGGGGGGAGGCACACTTGCTTGAAAGGATAGCTAAGAAACACCAAGAACAATGGCCACGCTGTTGTAGAAGGTAATGCCCGAAGCCATAACTGAAGAGGAGAGAAAGGCCTCTCCTCTGCCCCTGCTCTCCCCTAAGCTTCTCCAGCTTAATGATATAATAATAATAATAAAAATATCCACTATTGGGTTTTCCATTGCCTCTCTGCCCCCCCCCTTTTTGAGGAAAGTGAAATCTCAGCCTACCTGATCGACAGCAGAGCAGAAGGGCCCAGAGCCATGTGAGATGCATTTTCGCGGCTGAGACAGACAGCAACAGGTTCCTCGCTTCTCTGGACTCCTCCTTCCCTTCCCCGAGGACACCAGGCAGGTCTCCCGGTGTGCCAAACAGGCCACGTCTGCCTGGCCTGCCAGCTCCTCCTCGGCCAGGGCTAACGCCTGCCTCCCAGCCCGGTCCAACCCTCCACCTCCCTCGCCAGAGCAGACCTGGACGGGAAGAGGTGATGGAGTTGGTGGGTCATCCCTTCACTTCCACCTAGTGGCGTAATGGGGTGACTCTCCAGGTTCAGGCCAGAAAGGCTGGCAAAGGCAAATGGAAGCCCAGGTTCAGCCGGTGGGGCTCCGTCCAGCGAAGGGGATCTACAAGGGCCCTTCCCTGGGAGACGAGGTTCGCCTCCCCTCCCCTCTCTCTGGTCCGTCTGGTGAATGGTGAACCCCTCTCTCTTCAAACAGGATTTTCATTTCCAGTTTTAACATAACTGCCTATGCTCAATTCTTTTATAGCTTTTGAATGGCTATTAAACATTTTTATGCTTTTACAACTGTTTTCAGATGTGTTCTAGTATTTTGTTTTAATTCCTGTCTGTTTTAACAATAGTGTGGCTTCTTTGACCCCCTTCACTCAAATAAAGGCAACATAAAAATGCAATGAATAGTTCATTCATGCATACAGTACATACACAGATACATTTGTTTAATCATTAAGTCGTGTCCGACTCTTCATGACCCCATGGACCAGAGCACGCCAGGCCCTCCTGTCTTCCTCCCGTAGTTGTGTCAAATTCACATTGGTCGCTTCAGTGATCCTGTCCAGCCATCTCATCCTCTCTCGTCCCCTTCTCCTCCTGCCTTCACACTTTCCTAACAGCAGCGTCTTTTCCAGGGAGTCTTCTCTTCTCATGAGATGGCCAAAGTACTGGAGCCTCAGCTTCAGGATCTGTCCTTCCAGTGAGCACTCAGGATTGATTTCCTTTAGAATTGATAGGTTTGTTCTCCTTGCAGTCCAGGGGACTCTCAAGAGTCTCCTCCAGCACCACAGTTCAAAAGCATCAATTCTTTGGCGGACAGCTTTCTTTATGGTCCAGCTCTCACTTCCATACATCACGACAGGAAAAACCATAGCTTTGACTATTCTGACTTTTGTAGGCAAGGTGATGTCTCTGCTTTTTAAGATGCTGTCGAGGTTTGTCATCACTTTCCTCCCAAGAAGCAGGCGTCTTTTAATTTCATGGCTGCTGTCTCCATCTGCAGTGCTCATGGAGCCTAAGAAAGTAAAATCTGTCACTGCCTCCATATCTTCCCCTTCTATTTCCCAGGAGGTGAAGGGACCAGTGGCCATGATCTTAGGTTTTTTTTTTATGTTGAGCTTCAGACCGTTTTTGGTGCTCTCCTCTTTCACCCTCATTACGACGTTCCTTAATTCCTTCTCACTTTCTGCCATCAGAGTGGTAGCATCTGCATATCGGAGGTTGTTGATATTTCTTCCAGCAATCTTAATTCCGGTTTGGGAATCCTCCAGTCTGGCCTTTCGCATAATGTATTCTGCATATAATAAATAAGCCAGGGGACAATATACAGCCTTGTTGTACTTCTTTCCCAATTTTGAACCAATCAGTTGTTCCATATCCAGTTCTAACTGCTGCTTCCTGTCCCACATATAGGTTTCTCAGGAAACAGATAAGGTGGTTAGGCAAATTTCTTTAAGGACTTGCCATAGTTTGTTGTGGTCCACACAGTCAAAGGCTTTTGCATAGTCAATGAAGCAGAAGTAGATATTTTTCTGGAACTCTCTGTCTTTCTCCATAATCCAGCACATGTTAGCAATTTGGTCCCTAGTTCCTCTGCCCCTTCGAAATCCAGCTTGTACTTCTAGGAATTCTCCGTCCACATCCTGCTGAAGCCTACCTTGGAGCATTTTGAGCATAACCTTGCTAGCCTGTGAAATGAGTGCAATTGTATGGTGGTTGGAGCATTCTCTGTCACTGCCCTTCTTTGGGATTGGGATGTAGACTGTTTTTTTCCAATCCTCTGGCCACTGCTGAGTTTTCAAACCTTGCAGGCATATTGAGTGCAGCACCTTAACAGCATCATCTTTTAAGAATTTAAATCCTTCAACTGGAATGCCATCACCTCCACTGGCCTTGTTGTTAGCCATGCTTTCTAAGGCCCACTTGACTTCACTCTCCAGGACGTCTGGCTTAAGGTCAGCAACCACACTATCTGTGTTGTCCGGGATAGCCAAATCTTTCTGGTATAATTCATCTCTGTATTCTTGCCACCTCTTCTTGATGTCTTCTGCTTCTGTTAGGTCCCTACATTTTTGTCCTTTATAATTTTCATCTTTGCACAAAATGTTTCATTAACATCTCCAATTTTCTTGAACAGATCCCTGGTTTTTCCCTTTCTATTCTTTTCCTATATTTCTTTGCGCTGTTCACGTAAGAAGACCGTGTTGTCTCTCCTTGCTATTCTTTGGAAGTCTGCATTCAATTTTGTGTATCTTTCCCTATCTCCCTTGAATTTTATTTCCCTTCTCTTCTCTATTTGTATGGCCTCGTTGGACAGCCACTTTGCTTTCTTGCGTTTCCTTTTCTTTGGGATTGTTTTTGTTGCTTTCTTTTGAACAATGTTACGAACCTCCATCCATAATTCATCAGGTATTCTGTCCATCAAATCTAGTTTCTTAAATCTGTTCTTCACTTCCACTGTGTATTCATAAGGGATTTGGTTTAGATTATACCTGACTAACCCAGTGGTTTTTCCTACTGCCTTCAGTTTCAGCTTGAATTTTGCTATAAGAAGCTGATGATCAGAGCCACAATCAGCTCCAGTTTTTTGGTTTTTTTAATGACTATATAGAGCAGTGGTTCTTAACCTTGGGTTACTCAGGTGTTTTTGAATTGCAACTCCCAGAAAGCCCAGTCAGCACAGCTGGTGGTGAAAGCTTCTGAGAGTTGCAGTCCAAAAACACCTGAGTAACCCAAGGTTAAGAACCACTGGTATAAAGCTCCTCCACCTTTGTCTGCAGAGAATATATTCAATCTGATTTCGATGTTGCCCATCTGGTGATTTCCATGTGTAGAGTCGCCTCTTGTGTTGCTGGAAAAGAGTGTTTGTGATGACCAGCTTATTCTCTTGACAAAACTCTATTAGCCTTTGCCCTGCTTCGTTCTGAACTCCAAGGCCAAACTTCCCTGTTGTTCCTTTTATCTCTTGGCTCCCTACTTTAGCATTCCAGTCCCCTAGAATGAGAAGAACATCTTTCTTTGGTGTCAGTTCTAGAAGGTGTTGTAAATCTTCATAATATTATTCAATTTCATTTTCCTCAGCAATGGTGGCTGGTGCATAAACATGGATTATTGTGATGTTGAAAGGTCTGTCTTGGATTCATATTGACATCATTCTATCATTTTTGAGATTATATCCCATTACAGCTTTTCCCACTCTTTTGTTGACTATGAGGGCTACTCCATTCCTTCCACGGGCTCCTTCCCCACAATAGTAGATATGATAATCATCTGAATTGAATTTGCCCATTCCCATCCATTTTACTTCACTGACACCCAGGATGTCAATGTTTATTCTTGCCATCTCCTGTTTGACCACATCCAGCTTCCCAAGGTTCATAGATCTTAGATTCCAGGTTCCTATGCAGTATTTTTCTTTGCAGCATCGGACTTTCCTTTCACTTCCAGGCATGTCCACAGCTGAGCGTCCTTTCGGCTTTGGCCCAACCACTTCATTAGCTCTAGAGCTACTTTTACTTGTCCTCCGCTCTTCCTTAGTAGCATGTTGGATGCCTTCCGACCTGAGGGTCCCATCTTCCAGCATCATATCTTTTAGCCTTTTGTTTCTGTCCATGAAGTTTTCTTGCCAGTTCCTGCTCCAGGTGGATTGTGTTTAGTCAGAACTCTCCACTATGACCTGTCCGTCTTGGGTGTCCCTGCACGGCATAGCCCATAGCTTCTCTGAATTACTCAAGCCCTTTTGCCACAAGGCAGCAATCTGTGAAGGGGATATACGTATATACATACACAGTAGGCACCCTTCAGTGTCGAGAGACTATAGTAAGATACTCTGAATAGAGGTCTTGGAACAGCGTCTCGTGTGGCTGGGAAGGCCAATTTGATAACAAGTGACAACAATCCCTTACACACTGAAGAAAAATACAATTTGTTCCCTGTCTAGCTCCCTGATTTTGTGATTACCTCTTTGCCTTGGCCTGCTGGACAACTGTCTCTTCAAATTGGGAGAGGCCGTGATGAACTGCTTGCCTCCAGGCTGAACATTCAGACGTCAAGGTGTCCCATCTGTGGAGGTTCGTTCCCAAGGCCTTCAGATCCAGCTTGGGTATCTCCCTAGATTGCAGCTGTGGTCTGCCTCTGGGGCGATTTCCCTGCACTCATTCTCCATACAGGAGATCTTCTGGAATCCGACCATCAGCCATTCTCACGACATGTGAGACACCATTGTTTCAGTAATGTATACCAGTGGTTCTTAACGTGGGCAATAATGCCCCCCAGGGGGCGATTTCATTTTTCAGGGGGGCAGTAGAATGAAAAGGGGCGGTGTGGGGGCGAAAGAACAGAAGGGGGCGGTAGTGGGTCGCTGGAGCAAGCCAAACCTGTGAAGGCAACTGCAGCCGCAGTGCTGGCAGTAGATCCGGTGCTGCTGCTGCCGCCAGATGATCCAGCTCTTTCTACCTGCCACGTCTCGCCTTTCTCCTTTAGGGGAGCATTGAGTGTGGATCAAGTGGAAGGAAAGTGTCTCTTGGGTCCTCATCCTCGCCCCGTGAAGCGCTGCCTCGCACCCGGGTGGGGAGGGAGACTAGGTAGGTAGGTAGGTAGGTGGGTAGGTGGGTAGTGTGACAAACCCAGACCTACTGGGATATGCCACACGTTAACTAAGCTGCCACCAACCATTCCCTATAAGAAGTCACACAGACCAGGGATGGATTTTCAACAAATAAAAGAATAAGGTTTATTTAAATACAACACACAGGGAAAATAAAATGATCAGGTGAATAAGATATAGTAACGTGGCTTAGTTTCATTCATACATGCATACAGTTTGGTTCACACAGAACCCTTAACTTGAAGCACAGACCCTGAACCTATCAGTTCTGGCTAACCAACAGACACCTGAACCTATCAGGTTGGTACTCTGACACACAGTAGTACCCTGTCTGACACACAGACTCCCACACCAGCTTCTTCTTCCCAGCTGCTGCTTCTTCACATCCCAGCGTCTAAACTTCTCCACACACGCATCACATATATATACAGTACAGCCCCTCCTCCTGATGTCCCGCCTTCCACTCCCCATAGGATGGAACTTTCCCTCCAAACCCATGACAGACAGGTAACATCAGTGCTGTATGTAACACCTCCCCTCTTTATAAGTTGTTTTGTAGGGGGAAAGCTAAGGTGCTTTTCACCAAAAAACAACCTGGATAAAACACACAAAAACAGTTATACATACAATATCATACTTACTTATACTTACATTCTAAGTTAACCATAGCAATTAGGCATTTAAACATTTACCATATACATTACATCAATTTACCTTTATTCATACAAACCAAGTTCAAAAAACAGGTACATTTAACTTTTTGTCATCAATATATATACATAGTCCATGTTTCTTTCGCCATCTTCATTCTTCAGGTCTTCTTGACAAGGCGTCAGCAACACAGTTCACTGACCCTCTGACCACCTTCACTTCAAAGTCATAGTCCTGCAGGTTTAAAGCCCACCTCATAAGTTTGCTATTGTGGGTTTTCATTGTCTTTAACCATTGCAATGGTGAATGGTCAGTGCACAGAACAAAATGTCTTCCCCAGATGTAAGGCTTGGCCTTCTGGATCACGTAGACTATGGCCAAACACTCCTTCTCCACGGTTGCCAAATGTCTCTCACCTTTTTGAAGTTTCCTACTCAGGTAGGACACTGGATGCTGGTCACCATTCTCATCCTCCTGGCACAGAACTGCTCCTACCCCGCTGTTAGACGCATCGGTGTAGATGATGAACTCCCGGTCGAAGTCTGGAGCACGCAGCACTGGATAGTTGATGAGCGCCTGCTTCAACCTCTGGAACGCCTCCTCACAGTCGCTGGTCCACGGGATGCGGTCATCAGCCTTCTTCCTCGTCAGATCGGTCAGCGGAGCCGCAATCTCGCTAAACCTCGGGATGAACTTTCTGTAGTAGCCCACCAACCCAAGAAATGATTTGACTTTTTTCTTGGTGTTGGGTCTGGGCCAATCACGAACAGCTTCTATTTTGGCCTCTAGGGGTTTTATCACTCCTCCCCCTACCATGTGACCCAAATATTTTGTTTCTGGGATACCCAGCTGCAGTCTGTTCTCTCTGCAGAGCCTAGGCCAAAGCACTCCCTCCCCTGGATTAAAGTGCCTCTCCCTGCCTTCCTGGTCATCCCAAACTTTCTTTCTGACCTTTTGAGCTTGCAGGGTCTCTACTGCTAGCTCTAAGTTTCTCTTTAGGTCCTTCCTTAAAGAGTCTATATATGTCACAACGTCTTGTGGGTCATCCTGGGTGATCTGCTCCCAATCCTGCTTGATCAAATCACGGGGCCCTTTCACCCTTCTCCCAAATAAAAGTTCAAATGGACTGAACCCGGTACTGGCTTGTGGCACTGATCGATAAGCAAACAAAAGGGATTGCAGCTTCTGGTCCCAATTGTTTGGATTCTCTGCCAAGTAAGCCCTAATCATGCGCATTAGAGTCCCATTGAACTTCTCAGTTAACCCATTACTTTCAGGATGATAGGCAGTAGTTTCCTTGTGCTTAATTCCACAGATTTGCCATAAGCGTTTCACGAGCTTTGATGTGAACGATGCGCCCAAATCTGTGATTATTTCTGAGGCAAATCCCATCCTGGACATATACCCCACCAAGGCATCTGCCACTGTGTTAGTTTCAATGTTAGTCAAGGGTATGGCTTCAGGGTACCTCGTGGCATGGTCCACAATGGTGAGAATGAACCTGTTCCCCCTCTTTGTGGCCTTGGGCAAAGGTCCCACAATATCCACCCCTATGCATTTGAACGGAGTGTCAATCACAGGCAAAGGGCACAACTTTGCTTTGGTCCTGTCGCGGCTATTCCCCTGCCTTTGACACACATCACATTGTTTACAGAACTCCCTGATCTGCTTCCCTATGTCAGGCCAGTAAAAATTCTGTGTGATTCTCTGCTGTGTTTTGTTCACCCCTAAGTGCGCAGCAAACATGTCAGAGTGCCCCCTTTGTAAGATCATGGGGCGATACTTTTCAGGTACCACCAGCTGACTTCTGATCCCATCTCCCCCTTTTGAGATATTCCTCAGGGTCTCTCTATATAAAATCCCCTTTTTCTCCAGAAATCTCACTGGGGTTTCAGGTGTTAGCTGGGCGTCAGTCACCTGTTCAAAACACTTTTGGAGAGTGGCGTCTGCCTTTTGCTCTTGTCCAAATCTGCTGTCTGTGGTTAAGGTTTCCACCACAGCTTCTGAACTTCCCCCACCTGCTTCCGTCTCTGGCTCATCATTACCCCCTTGAACTGTCCCCGTGGTGGCTTGTGAACGTGTAATCACTAGCACCCGTTTCACATGTTCAGCCAGGTCATTTCCCACGAGCACGGCTGCTGGCAGAGTCGATGAAATCGCTAGCCGCCAAACTCCCCTCCAGCCTTGAAAGTTCACAGGTACCTCCGCGACTGGCAGTGAGATTACCTGCCCCTCAATCCCTGCCACCTTCATGCTCTCATTTGGGATTATATATTCCCTAGGAATAATATCTGGATGGCACAGGGTCACCTGGGAACAAGTGTCCCGCAGCCCCCTATACTGACGGTCAAGTATTCCTACGTCCACCCCTGCTGTTTCAAACAACTGAGAATCTGTTCTCACCAACAGGCAGCGCCTGACCTCTACAAGAGGACCATTTTCCTCAGCCTGATCAGCAGATGTAGCTGTTCCAGATTGAGTAGCCATGGCAACAGGCTCCCTCAGTGACAATGAGCCTTGCTCTTTCTGGACACAGAACACAGCTTTTGGCTTGGTTCCACTCGAATCCTGAGGCACAATTCCTTTTAGCTGCTTTAATTTCTCACACTCTGAGATTAGATGGCCCTTTCCCTGACAGAAATAACATTTTCTGGTGTATTTTGAATCTCTCTCATCTTGTTTTGGTTTTCCCTCCAAAATCTGAGGTCTTGGTTTCATGTCTGAGGGCTTCCCTTCACCATGGGCCCCTCCCCCTTGCTGGCTTTTCCCTGGTCCCTGAGAGTACTTGCTGTAGGTTTCTTTAGGTTTTCCCACAGATTTCCCCTCACCCAAGGGCTTTCTTATTTGGGAAATAAAATCTGCGATCTCGGCTGCTTCTGCCACAGATTTTGGTTTCCTTTCCCTCACCTGGAATTTCAGTTCCCCATGCAGGACTGAATAGAACTGTTCCAGCGCTATCAAGTCTTTGAGCTGCTGAAAGGTCTCTGTCCCCTCCTGAGATAGCCATTTCTCTAGCAGCCTCACCAATTGAGCCCCCACTTGGGTAAAAGTCTGCTCTGGTTTCTTTGTGAGGGACCTGAATCTTTGCCTCAGCTGTTCCGCATTTATCCCATGTCTTGCAAACACCAGTTTTTTAAACTCTGCAAAATCTCTCATCAGTTCCTGTGGCATCTCTGAATAAACCTCAGCCAGGCTACCACTGATTAAAGATCGCATGATGGTCATCTTCTCAGTTTCCCTCACTGAGAAGTCCACAAACGCTCTTTCCACTAAGGAAAAGAACACCTCAGGACAATCTCCCTTGTGGTACACAGGGAATTTCTTCAGGTCAGCTTTAGACAATTGGCCTCCCTCAGAATCCCTATTGTTATTATTGTTCTGGTTCATCATTTCCAATTTCCTTAATTCAAACGCCATCCTTTCTTTTTCCAGAGCAATTTTCTCTCTCTCCATTCTTTCTTCCCTCTCCATTCTCTCTCTCTCTCTCTCTAATTCAAATTGCCGTTGTTTCTCTCTTTCCCTTTCCTCCATTTTTTCTCTCTCTAATCTTTCCTCCATTTCAAATTGCCTCATCCTCAGTTCATGCTGTTGGGCTATGAGCAATTTTCTGAGTTCTGGGTTCTGTTCTCCCGTGCTGTCACCTTGCACTGAGCCAAATTCATCCTCAGAACCTTGGTCAGCCTGGGGGTCTTTCACTTCACCCATTTCTGCCATCTGGCTTCGAGTCAAGGGCATAATCCCCCCCCAGCACAGGCTGCTTTAAAAAGTCAAGCCTCAAAATAAAACGACCACTTTTTTTTTCTTTTTCTTTTGCCTCAGAACCAGCTTTCCCTATAGATTGCTGCTGTCCTTCAGCACTACTTGCAACTGTAGCCAGCCGGAGTCCACCCCCCTCTGCTGGGCCTCTCAGCAGACAAGCTAGCTCACTGCTATTTCACAGTTTTGCCTCAGCTTTTTCCCGCCAAAACAGGCTGCCTCAGAGCTCCCTAATCTAGCCCCCAATCTGAGGTTACACATTCTTCTACTAGTGCACCCCCCCGTGAGGTACACCTAGAAGATTACCTACGTGCTCTCAGATTGTCCCTGACTAGACCCCCCTTGCTCTGGGCACACTTGCCAAGGCTTTGCTGGACCGCTGGACAACTGGACCAGTCGTATCCCACACGCTGGACACCAATCAATGTGACAAACCCAGACCTACTGGGATATGCCACACGTTAACTAAGCTGCCACCAACCATTCCCTATAAGAAGTCACACAGACCAGGGATGGATTTTCAACAAATAAAAGAATAAGGTTTATTTAAATACAACACACAGGGAAAATAAAATGATCAGGTGAATAAGATATAGTAACGTGGCTTAGTCTCATTCATACATGCATACAGTTTGGTTCACACAGAACCCTTAACTTGAAGCACAGACCCTGAACCTATCAGTTCTGGCTAACCAACAGACACCTGAACCTATCAGGTTGGTACTCTGACACACAGTAGTACCCTGTCTGACACACAGACTCCCACACCAGCTTCTTCTTCCCAGCTGCTTCTTCTTCACATCCCAGCGTCTAAACTTCTCCACACACGCATCACATATATATACAGTACAGCCCCTCCTCCTGATGTCCCGCCTTCCACTCCCCATAGGATGGAACTTTCCCTCCAAACCCATGACAGACAGGTAACATCAGTGCTGTATGTAACAGGTAGGTGGGTAGGTAGGTAGGTAGGTAGGTAGGTAGGTAGGTAAGATATCATCACCTCAAGGAGGGGGGGGCGATGATAACTTCCTCAATGGCTCAAGGCGGCGTTTCTTTCAAAAAGGTTAAGAACCACTGATGTATACCATGGATTCCCTGGTGTCACCCATTGTTTTCAACTTCTACATGGAAGATATGGAAAAGAAGACATGGAACACATTCTAGGGGACGACTCCGACCCATTGGTTCAGGTATGTGGACAGAACATCTGTCCCCAGAAAGAGCAGGACCAGACCCACCTGAAGATCACTGTTAGTCCATCTAACAAGCCTATTCAGACCAGGGGGAAGTGAAACCAACGTGGAGGATCTAGCAGGGATCTCCTTGGATGAGTAGTGAAACATTTCAACCTAATAAGAAAGAAGTCCAGCTGCCATGACTCAACTTCCAGATAACTTCAAAAGGAATGAGAGAAGACCTTAAACTAGAGCATGACTGCCCTCCCACAACTAGCAGTCGAGTGGTTCCAAAAGCATTGCATTTTGCAAAGCATTGCACAAAAAGGCAAATTGCTCTGTGAAGCCACAGATAATAGGTCATGATTTCCACACAAGGGGCTTAAAAGGAGGAGAGAAAGATATATTTTTTTTGCACAAAACCAATAATCAGTTCTGACCCTCCAGTTCAAATAGTGCACCATTTCATTTGCTGCTCGGTTTTCAGCATCTTCATTCTTCTAAATTCTGAATTGTGAGCTGCCTTGAGACAAAGAGTTGGCATCATCCCACTGGGACTACTGGCTGGCTGGCTGGCCATTGAAGGAAGCCGGGCACTGAATCAGAGGATAGGCCTTGGGCCTGATCCTGCCACTAGTCTCCTCTGACATTCTTCCACACTTGCAGGACCAGGTCCATCTGGGCACCCAAGAGGAACAGGGTGATAGCTGTTTTCTTTATTTCCTGCCTGTCCTCTCTCGTCACGCATTCCCATCTTGTAAAATACTTTAATTTTTTTTTATTATATTCTTCTTTCCAATCCATTTTTTGTTTTTGTTTTTATTTAAAGGTAAAAGTAAGTGATTTTATGTCATCCATAATTAAAGAATTAGAGGAGAGGATGGAAAATAGGAAAGGAGAAAAATCTGATTTAATGCTGCTTGGTTTCAAATTCCTCCTTTATTTATATCAGACTGCTGTAGAATTTAAAAATATGGATGTACTGTATATAAAATATAGGCAAAATTAAAATCAAATTAAAATGTTAAGGAATTTAGACTATTTTTAGAAATTTTTGTAATTGTGGTCCTAAAAAAAGACTGTAAGATCATTTGGCCCATTAGAACATTTAACGCTGCCTGGTTTCAAAGCGTGATTGAGTGTTCTCTGTGCAAAAAACCCGGTACTGCCAGGTGAGTCAGGAAACCGGTGTTCTGGAATGCTCACAAGACCTTAAGGGGCAGGGAGAGGAAGGGCCAGGCCCCTTACGTCCACAGCGAATCCACTGCACCCGGAAAGTATTTTTTGGTGGAGAAGGGAAGAGCATTGATAGTTCTTTCACCACCTCTGGAGATCCTGCTGCACCTTCCAGTTCCCTTTAAAAAACGAGGTTACTTACCTGTAACCATTGTTCTTCAAGTGGTCATTCTGTGAATTCACACAAAGGGTTAATCCGGCGCTTGCGTCGGTCCTCTCGGAATATTCTAGAGCTCTGAAAGAGAAAGCAACAAACGTAATGCTGCCCCTATTGCGCATGCTCCCGCCCGCCCTAGCCTCAGTTCCATTTATTCGCCACAGGTATACATCCTTGGAGCATACCTTACAGTGACAGAGAGAGGGGAGGCCGGGCGGGATTGTGTGAATTCACAGAATGACCACTTGAAGAACAATGGTTACAGGTAAGTAACCTCGTTTTCTTCATCGTGGTCTTCTGTGAATGCACACAAAGGGTGATTAGCAAGCTTACTCACCGGACGGAGGGATGTCACTGTAGCAGAGATGTGAGCACGGCCCTCCCGAAAGTCGTCTCCTTCTTGGCCCTGAGATCAAGCCGATAGTGAGTAATGAAGGTCGACGGGGTAGACCACGTGGCGGCTCTGCAGATATCCGGAACATCAACGCCACGCAGAAGGGCCGTAGAGGAAGCAACGGCTCTAGTAGAATGAGCATGTAACCCGAGAGGAGGAGACTTATGGTGTAGTTCGTAGGCCAAGGAAATCGTGCTGACAATCCACCGGGAGAGAGTAGACCGTGCTGCAGGTAAACCTTTTTTGCAACCCGAGTGACAAACAAATAAACGGTTAGAAGCTCTAAGGTCCTTGGTTCTGGAGACATAAAAAGCTAAGGCTCTTCGTACATCCAGGGTGTGGAGCATGCGCTCGACATCGGAAGAAGGTTGTGGAAACAACGTTGGGAGAGAAAGAGGTTGGTTAAGGTGAAAATCAGAAACGACCTTGGGAAGGAAGGAGACATCGGGATATAACAACACCTTGTCTCTGAAGAATTGCAAATATGGTTGATCGCAACGCAGGGCTGCTAATTCACTGACACGACGTGCGGAGGTAATAGCCACCAAGAAGGCCGTTTTAAAGGTCAGTAGCCTGAGATCACAAGTGGCCATTGGTTCAAAGGGCGAGCGTGTGAGAGATCGAAGAACCAACTGGAGTGACCATTGAGGGGTTGGTGGCTTCATTGGGGGTCTCAAGTTAGAGAGTCCCTTCAAAAAAGACTTAACAGTAGGGTGTGAGAAAAAACGTGAGGAAGGCGAGTTCCTGGGTTGAAAGGACAATACAGCAGCCAGATAGACCTTAAGGGTAGATAAAGAGAGGTTAAAATCAAACAAATGCCTTAAGAATAACAACAACGTGGAGAGGGATACAGGGGATGGGACAAGACCCCTGTCTCCGGTGAACTTGAGGAAACTCTTCCATTTCTGTGCATATAAAGAAGTGGTAGACGGTTTCCTAGCTTTATCTAACACTTCCTTGACTTGTGGGAGATCCTCCAGGCAGTCAGATGCAGTGAATCCACGTCTGGGTGAAGAATGGCGCCTGCATCCTGGGTCAGGAGATCGGGTAGTTGAGGAAGTCTCCTGAACTCTGAAGACATCTCCACGAGGGTGGGGAACCAGGCTTGGCGAGGCCAATAGGGGGCTATGAATATGGCGTGCCCCCTCGACTGCCGAAGTTTCACCAACGCTCTCTGGATCAGCGGAAGAGGTGGAAAGATGTACAACAGGGGCTGGTCCCAGCGGACCATGAAGGCATCTCCTAGGGATCCGGTGCCTATCCCTGCTCTGGACGCGTAATTGCTGCATTTGGCGTTTTGTTGAGACGCAAAGACATCCAGAGTGGGGGTGCCCCAAAGGAGACACAGGTTCTGAAATACTTGGGAGTTGAGTTCCCACTCGTGGGTCTGATGCGGGAGCCGGCTGAGACAATCCGCTAGCGTGTTGTCTGTTGTGGGAACATGTATGGCATTCAAGAAGACATGGTGGAGACGACACCATTCCCAGAGGATCACTGTGAGATATAGCAGGGAGGGGGAGTGTGTGCCTCCCTGCTTGTTTATATAGTACATGGTCGTGGTGTTGTCCGTTATTACCTGAACACCACGACCACGTACCATAGGCAGGAACGCCCGAAGGGCTTTGATGACCGCCATCATCTCGAGAAGGTTTATGTGAAGATTGACCTCTCTTGGGGACCAAAGCGCATGTATCCTGTGGGGACCACAATGCGCTCCCCAACCCGACGGGCTGGCATCGGTGGTTATCTGAGCCGTCAACTGCAGGGGTTGGAATGGTCTCCCTATCCTGAGATTTGGCGCATGCGCCCACCATTGTAGTTGGATTGCAAGTTCCTTGGTGACTCGAAGACGCTTGTTCTGACTGTCCGTCACAGGGTCGAACAGAGCAAGAAACCACGACTGCAGAGACCTTAGTTTGAGCCGTGCATGGGACAAAGCAGGGGTTGTAGACGACATGAGACCTAAAAGGTGCTGTGCGTGTCTCGCTGTCACTAGAGCTCTTGGTCGAAACCGTTTGATCGCTCTCTGAATTTTCCGGATCCTCTCCCCGGGCAAAAAGACCCGGGCGACGTGGGAATCCAGACGAGCGCCTATGTAGTGGGCCACTCTGGAAGGGGAGAGATGGGATTTCTTCATGTTGACAGTAAGTCCTAGTCTCAGCAGTAAACGAAGAACGAGCCTGGTGTCCTTCAAGGCTTGAGTTCGTGAGGGCGAGACGAGAAGCCAATCGTCTATGTATGGGTAGACGTGGACGTGCTGAAGACGTAGGTAAGCCGCAACCGGGGCCATCACCTTTGTAAAAGTCCTTGGGGCCGTCGAGAGGCCGAAGGGTAAGGCCAGGAACTGGTAAATAGTGTTCTGAAACAGGAAACGAAGGTACCTGCGATGACTGGGGTGGATGGTAATGTGAAAATAAGCGTCTTTGAGGTCTATGACCACAAACCAGTTGTTTCTCTTTAACAGGGGCAAGATTGATTCCAACGTGACCATGCGAAAACGACGAGGACGAAGGTAAGTGTTCAAAAGCCTGAGATCTAAGATGGGCCGTATGCCTCCGTCTTTTTTTGATACAGCGAAATATCTGGAATAGAATCCGTTTCGCAGGTCTGTGATGGGAACTGCCTCGATAGCATGTTTCTGTAGGAGTGACGTAATCTCTTCCTCTAGAGCGACGTCGAAGGGTGTGAGACATACGGACCCTAGTGGAGGTGACTCGATAAATTCCAGTTGGTACCCGTGGGCAATGATGTTTAGTACCCACGCGTCGCCTGTGATTGAGAACCAGTCGTGTAAAAAGGGGGAAAGTCGTGTGGAGTCTGAATGGAACGAAAAATTTCTTGGAGAGTCAAAGATAACGTTTAGGTTTTTTGGCAGGTGGTTTGAAGGATTTCCTGCGCTGAGACTGCTGAGATCTATAACTGGGAGCAGAAGAGGATGCCCTCGAGGATCTTTGTTGAGGTAAGTTTCTGTAAGCCTTAAAGTTTTGGGAAGACTGCTGATACTGGCTGTAAGACCTCCGCCACTGGAATCTGTTGTAGCGTGGCTGAGTCTGGATGGAGTATGACCTAGCCGTCTTTTTGGCCTTATGGAGATCTTCTAGATGGGTATCTGTTCTTTCATTAAAGAGGCCAGTAGCATCGAAGGCCAGGTTCTCCACCTTGGCCTTGACGTCATCTAGGATGGTAGCAGCTCTTAGCCAGGCGTGTCTGCGGAGTGTGACAGCTGACATTAAGATCTTGGCCGCTGCCTCTGCTGCATGTCTAGTAGAGAGGCGCTGGTACTTAGAGACAGTCTGGGCCTCCTCGTAGAAATGTAAAAAACTTTGTCTGACCTCCTGGGGGACAAGCCTAAGCCCAGGCAAGACTTTCAACCACAGTTGCTTCTGATATGCCCCCAATGCCGTCTGATAGTTGATCAGCTTGATAAGGAAAGCCGTGAGCGAGTAGATCTTTCTGCCAATTATTTCTAGTTTTTTGCTTTCCTTGTTGATAGGGGTGACGTGCGATTTGCCAGTAGGCTTAGTGCAGCTGGTTTCTACCACTAAAGAATTTGGAACCGGGTGCTTAGTGAGGAATTTCGTATCCTCACCGTGAACTCGGTAAAAATTTTCAGTTCTGCGTGGTAAGGCAGGAGTATCAGAAGGATGTGCCCAGTGTTCCTTTATGATGTCTAATATTGCGGGTACAAAAGTCAAGCTAGGTGGTGGAGACCTTTCCTGGTTTATATCGCCAAAAATAAGGTCCTCGGTAGCAGGTGCCGGTTGGTCCAACTCAAGCTTAAGAGTCTTAGCGAGTCGTGATAGCATTTGAGAGTACGAGGAAAAGTCCTCAGAGGGCGAGGAGACGTTGGCATCTCCTATATCTGAGCCCACTGGTTCCCCTTCTGGGGGATCACCGTTGTCAGGCTGTGGAGGAAGGTCCCGGTCTGAGTTGGTAGACAAGACCGAGGAAACCTCGTCCGGGTCAGAAGAGAAAACGTCCCTTTTTTTCTTGCGCGAGGACTTGCCAATGTCGATCCCTACATTCGATGTCGATGGTTGAGGCAGAGGGGGGATGACCGCAGAAGGGGCAGGTAGAAGCGCCTGCGATGAAGCATCAATAGGTGGGTCGACCTCGTCCCGTCGATGTCGACGCCGACGATGAGGGGGTGACAAGTCCGATGAGGAAGCGATGTAGACGTACTTAGTCCTCTTGCGTCGTCGACGTCGATCCGACGATGTCGATGTCGAGCTGGTGGAAGTAGAGCGGTGTCGGTGTCGACGCCGCTTAGCTCGACGAGGGGACTGTGAATCAGATGAGGTGGAAGAATGTTTCCGACGTCGACGTTTGTCCCGACGTCGATGGGAAGCGGAGCGCCTCCTCTTGGGGGTACGCCGCCCTCGCGACGAATCCGACGAAGAGGAAGATGTTGAACTGTGCCTCTTCTTGTGCGCGCGTTTTCCCCGTGGCGATTTCGATCTCGAATGCGGGGGCGAGATGTGTTTTGTCTTGTTACGGCGCTTCCCCCGTGGGGACCTCGACCGCGAAGGAGAGGTCGAGGTCGACGGAGCCGGAGACCCAAGCCCATGAGTCGATGGGCTATGCGGGACTGAAGTCAGACCCGTAGTGGCAGCAACAAGCTGGCTCGGGGTCGGAGAAACCATGCGCGTCGGCATGACCGGCTCGACTTGTCGCGGAGGCAGAGAGGGAGCTGTCTCCGACAAGTATGCCTTCTCCCTCGATGATTCCTCGAGTAAGGGAGATGGGAGGGACTCAGAGATCGGCGGGAGCTTAGCGGGAACGTCCTTGGTCTTGTTTGAAGACTTCGCCTTACCCTGTTTCGCCGGCTTAGCTGAAGACGAGTCAGATCCTGTCTTAGCCGATGGTTTTTTAGAAGCAGGCTGTTTGGCTTGCCTTGCTGATGGCCTAGATGGTCCCGGTTGGGGAGACGTATCCGCCTCCCGCCGTGGGGTAGCCGCAGGAGAAACCATTTCCGAATCCGAAGGTCTGGTGGCCGATAGAGTAGACTCCCAAAGGTGGTAATTCAGCCGCTGACGCCTGGCTTTCAGCGCTGCCCTCGTGAAAGTCCTGCAATGTACGCAGGACGTTGTGAGGTGTCTAGCCCCCAGGCAAAAAAGACAGAGATCATGCGGATCCTGGTGGGGGATCTTACGGGAGCAGCGCACACAACGGCTGAAAGGACCTGACGGCATAAGCCGTTAGGGTAGAAAGAGGCCAGCGGGACAGTAAAAAGGCGGGAAAAAAATCCGAGGCGTCCAAATTGAAAGGAGAAACAGGAACGAAGTCCAGGCACAGTCCGCGTCAAGGGGCAATAGAATACTAGAAATCCAGTCCAGTCCAGGTCAAAAAAGCCGAAAAGAGTTATCCAAAGAGATTAATAAAACGGAGCTCAAAGGAGAGGTTCCGAACCGCAAGGCGGAGAAATGGAACTGAGGCTAGGGCGGGCGGGAGCATGCGCAATAGGGGCAGCATTACGTTTGTTGCTTTCTCTTTCAGAGCTCTAGAATATTCCGAGAGGACCGACGCAAGCGCCGGATTAACCCTTTGTGTGCATTCACAGAAGACCACGATGAAGAACCAAGCCTTATAAAGAAAGACTGAAAGAATAGGGCATATTGAGCCTTGAGAAAAGAAAAGTGAAGGGAGATAGGCTAGGCCAGCAATGGTGAACCTATGGCACGCGTGCCAGAGATGATGCCATGCAGAGCCCTCTCTGTGGGCACATGAGCCATAAGTCGCTGGATCGCTATCCCCCCGGCAGCCGAACCTTGGAAACTGTCTAGGGGCTGTTTGAATGGAGAAATACTTACCCATCCTCCAATTCCGGATTTTGGCACTCCCCTCTGCTGGTGCGGTGGTCCAGCGGAGGGGTGCGATGACGGCCATTACCAGTCTAGTCTGATGGGGGATTGGGCAATCAATAAGTATTTCTCCGTTAATACTGCCCAAAGGAGAAAAAACACAAGCATTTAACCCTTGCAGTGCAGGGGCAGCCCCACTGCAAGAGTTTTAAAAAATGGTTAGCCCAGAGCTCAGCTTTAAAGTTTTGTGAGGGTGACGCCATTAGTTTCTGCACCCCTGGGTGGCACCAGGTGACGCCAATGGTAGCGATGCCTCTGCCTGCAACACCACCAAGTTGATTTTGTGTTGCAGTTTGGGATCAAAAAGGTTCATTATCACTGGGCTAGACTGTTGTACAGAGGAGGGGCAGGATCTGTTCTCTATCATTCCTGAATTCAGGACAGGCAACAAAGGGCTCAAGTTACAGGAAGCCATTTTTCAGTGGAATATCAGGAAAGACGTCCTAACTGTTAGAGCAGTACGGCAGTGGAACCGATGACCTTGGAGGCCTTCAAGGGAAATCTAGACAACCGCCTTGCAGATATCCTTTGATTTGTATTTCTGTACCGAGCAGCGGGTTGGACTCTGTGCTCTTAGAGGCCCCTCCCGACTGCATGCATCATGATTCTAGCAGGGAAAGGACATTCTTACATGGGAGGGCAGGCCATTCGGGAGCCCATGTGTCTTGTCTTGAGCACACAGCCCCCTTCAGGTCAAACATCAGTGTCCCTCGGCACCTGGCACGACATGAGCATGACTAGCCGGCTGACGGGTTAGCAGAAGAGTCAACTTCCTTCTATCTGCCGTGGCCTGCTACCAAATATGTCTGCTGGACAACGGAGATCCTTAGCTGTCTGTATTACATGCGCCTCTGCATGAAGTCTAAAGTCAAGAAACATGCGAAATGAAGCGTCCTCATTGTTCTGGCCACACATGACAGTTTTTGCAAACTGGATCAAAAAATCTTGTGAAATTGTACATCACTGTTTTTTTTTTAAAAAATGCAACTGATCAATCAACCATTAACACCAACACCATCAACATGGCATCTGGCCACACATACACACACGAACACAGAGGATGCATGCATAGGTTCCAAATCTCCTTCTATTGGAGGTGCACATTTACCGATGGGCTGAGTTGGATGTTTGAGAAACAGAACTTGCTCACAATTTTGCCCCAGAATGGAAGGGGTGGAGGAGGGATGTGATTCAGGCCCCCCTCAAGAGCTTAAGAGGAAAGGTGTTATTCTTCAAACCTTTCCCCAAACCAAAATATGGTGGTATTGCTTGGTATGGAAAGATGCAAATAAAATAATTCCCACAATTAAGTCTTTAGTTAAAGAAAGTTTAATATATATATTTATATATACATATATGTGCATATATGCATGTATATATTTTATTATAACAAAATAGGCAATTATTATGGGTAAAATATTCATCAAAATCTGACCTCTACGAACATATTTATACTTCCAGGCTCTAAAACAGAGCCTTGGCCATAATAATAATAATAATAGTATCTTTCAAAATATTTTCAGAACAAAATTCATCATTCCTAGGTGGGATACAAGCTTTTTAAGCACCTAAATAGTACTTGGATTCAAAAATGCAATGATGGTCAGCTATCAATGATATTTGTTAAGAAGTTCCAAACAGTCTTGAATGAACTAGTTTAAAAATAGTTACTCTTGTCTCTAGCAACAGCATCACAAAAAAGGAGGGGGGAAAAGATAAGACAATAAAGAATATTCTTATGAAATTATGAAAATGACTTTTCCCTTGTGAAATAATGTTGATTATGCAAACATTATCTTAAGCATTTCAACAGAAAATGATGAAACTAAGTCCTGAACCCCTTGGATCAAATCATGCTAGTAAGGTTAAGCGTGCAAAATTGCTCACAATTTACATCATTAAGACCACTTTTCTTTCATTTTGTTAGGAAATCGTTGAGAGGATGTATATAAAGCTTTGTTTTCTCAAAATCTGTGAAGGATACTTTCCCTTAAACATTAAGGAGTTTACTGTGTAATTTCCCCCTTTTCCCACAAGAGCTGTTGCCTCTTGAGCACTGAGATTAAAAAAAAAAAAACCCTGTCCGTGGCTGCCTGTGAGGATCCACGCAGTCGGCGGAAGAAAAGGAGGCAGCCCTGGGACGCCGCCGTGGCAGTGGCAGCGGTGGCAGCGGCGGCGGTAGCAGTCCTGGTGGTGGTGATGGTTGTGGCGGGGGCGGTGGGGGCAGCTCCCACGAGATCCATCCATCCAGGGCTGGAGGTGCCGCTGGGCCTGCGGACCCCCCACACACACACAGCTGGTCAGTTGTCCGTCTGTCTGTCAGCTGGAGGAAGAGGCAGTGGGATGCTGGAGGCAGGAGGCCGAAGAGCACCGTCCCCTCAGAGCTTCTCCTTGGCAGGGGCCCAAATGTAGGGCCCCGAGTGCTCCTCAATCACTTGCTTGACTTGATTGTAAATCTCTTCCAGGGTGTCCCCTTGAACGATGGCTGGAGAGAGGAGAGAACCATCTGGCGCATGAGGGGCTCTGCCCCACTCTTTCCCGGTATCCCCACTTGTGGACACCTCCCCTGAACATTTAATCTGCATCATTCTCACGCACATCCCCAAGCCAGAACCATTCTTCCAAGAAACCAACCCAACCCCACAACCACGCCCGTGCGCGCATACACCACACAAACAGGGGCTGGCTTTGAACTCTAAGGAATGCAGGGACACGTTTGTGGCATCTCCCTAGACATGTAGAATTTCCAAAAATGTTCATTTTTCCAGAAAAAAAACAGAGGAAAATACTCTGGAAAAAGTGGAAATTTTCAGAAATTTTACACCTCTACATTTCCCCTAAAATCCCACTGGACAGGGTTCTCCCTCTAGCTCTGTGAGACTCCACGTCCGGGCTAGAAAAGAAACCCCCCCCTTCTGACATTAACAGATTTGGTACCAAGGGTGAAACAAACCTGTAAAATGTTCCGTAAATTCTTGCTCCAGTTTCATAGCTCTTTCAAATGTCTTCCGCGCCTGCTCATCTGTTAATCTTTTATTCATTTCCCTGAAACAGGAGAAGGTACGCAACCGTGACCATCCTGAGCTAAGCAAGGATTTCGATGTCAAGAAGAAAACAGATGCGGATATTTACAGATTCACTGAAGAGAAACACATATGCTAAAGCTGCCCATTCAAGGCCAGAGAGGTTCTGGAAACATCTGGAAGCACATGGATAATTTTGCCTTGGCGAGGCTTCAGAGACTGGTCCAGGAAAGGCTTAATCCCATTGATCAGGATGGGGCGTAGCTGCCAGGCCCCCTTCCCACGGTCTGGCTGACCTTGGTCTCCTCACAGCAACACCCCCACCCCCCCACCCGGGCCCTCCCAGGCCAGGCCTCTGGCTCCTTAAGGCCACCCAAAGTAGGGGGAGGCTTTGCCTAGCGTACAGAATGTCTCAATCTCAGGAAATGCAAGGAGGCGACTCGCGTGGGACGCAGAACAGCCCAGGGCAGCCATTCCGGAGTTCCCTAGAAGCCAGAAGGCAGTCGCTCCTGCCACTGGACCTTGAGCGAAGAAGGGCACCAAGGAACAGGGGGCTGGTTTCAACTCACGTGATATTTTCCACTGATTTGGGTTTGATGAAGATGGCGACTGGGTGCAGCTGGGCTACCTGGAGCCTCTTGATCGCGTTTCCAGAGACATCAAGGATGCAGTGCTTGCCCTGGCACAGAGAGCAGAGGGAAAAGGCCGTCTGAGGGAAGGAGGGAACTGAGTCGCCCAGGCTGCCTGGCCAACTACCCCCCATAAGCCACGGAAGGTGGCCTGTAGGGCCGAAAGATGCAGAAGGGAAATCAGTGCACGCGGGCCTGCGCATGCGCGGAAGGTTCTCCGGATCCACCGCTGGCACCCGGCAGACCTGAAACCAGGAGACACCTCAGGGGGGCGGTGGTGGGGGTGGTGGAGCCCATCATGTACCTTCTCCGCCACCTCCCGCACAGACTGGACGCTCGTCCCGTACAGATGGTTGTTGTACTGCCCGGCTTCAATGAACCGGTGGTCTTGGATGTCTTTCTCCATCTGTTCCCTCGACGTTACGAAGTGATAATCCCGCCCATCCACCTCGTAGTCTCGCTTTGGTCGGGTTGTATCTTCACAGGAGGAGAGCAAAAGAGAAAGAGGCTGCGGTTAAAAAGAAGGACTCCCTTGTTCACCTCAGCACAGCTGCCTCTCTGAGACAGCCATTCGTGATGAGGGACCTCTACTCGGCGGAGCCCCACCAGAAGGCAACGCTTCCGCTGTGCCATCCCTGACTGCCTCCCCCCCACCCGAGCAACATCACCCTCCTGGGAACAGCGCTGTGCTGCGAACTATACATCCTGCCCACATCCCCTCACACCCCACGTGCTGTCACCCTCTTCCTTCCCCTGCGCGCCGCCTCCTCCTCCTCCTCCCGATAATCTTCCCCCCCCCGCCGCTAACTCTTTCCTCCCTTTGATCTGCAACTATTCCCCTCTCCTCCTCCTGATTCCAACAGGACCGCACAAGGGAGGCCCTTGAGACCATGAGACCCACACACTGTGGAGGAGGTGGGGGGGGAGCTCTCTGTCTCCCAGCAGCGAGCTGGTATGAGGAAGATGAAGGAAGGAGGGAGGCCGACAGGCCAGAGGGCTCAGCCGCAAGAGGGCCAGGACAGGGCAGGAAGGTCGTCTAAGAGATCCAACGGGCCACGTTTCAGGGCCACAGATTCTGTCGAAGCAGGCGGGGCGAATAGGTCAAAGGAAAAGCCCTCCGGGAAAGCGTTGGCCCTGCCTGAATTTGGGGGGACGGGACGGGGCAACAGGCCTCCCCCTCCCAACAGTGGTTCCACCTGCTTCTCTCCACCATTCAACCTTGTGAAGGAACTTTTGTGGAACCGCCTCTGCCTGAAACCTGCCCGTCCCTTGGAAGCTTTGGCTGAACCCCCTAAGCAAAAGGGCAGAGTCTGAAAGATGCCCTCGCTTGGCCCTGCCTGCCTCTCCACACACATACCCCCGCTAGCAGCATGTCAGCTCTTTGGGGAGAACCCTCCCCATTTCGGAAGACCCAAAGCCCTTTATTTTATTAATTTATTTAATCTGGTCTACTAGACCACTCTAGGCGGCTTCCAAGACAGAATAAAACAATAAAACACAAGAATGCACATGATCATTCAATAAAAATTTCACTAAGATAAAAGAAAAATAAAATAGAGAAAAGATGTACGTACGAGGCACACAGGAGCCAAACTTGTCAGGGAATTCAGAGATCAGGTCGTCGTTGATTCGGTCCTTCATCGGTCCCAGAATGATCACAGGCCGCGTATAGTTGACTGAAAGGGAAGGGGATCCAAAACGATGTCAGTGCAGGGACAGCAGCCCTCCAGGGCCCCCCTGCGTCTCCCCAAAGGGCACATCGCCTCACCCCTCCGCTGCCTGCCTGCCAGCTGGCCGGGACCCCCCTCCCACCTGTGGGCCTCCATGGGGCAGAATCAGGTGGACACGGGGGCAGTGGGGAGGGGGGGAGGGAAGGCCGCCCGGCCCCGGCAGCCATCTTGCCAGGGGCTTCCTTGGGTGTCCTGCTAAAACCCGACAAGGTTCATTGGCTGGGAACGCTTTGGCTTAAGCCTCTGCTCTTCTCCTTGAGCATTCTGGGGTTTCTTCTTTTAAGAAGCTCCCTGTTAGCTGCTGGATCCTTTTGTATTCCTCACTGTTCTAGAACCTAGCTGCAGTGAGGGAGAAACCATTCTGACCTGCCCCCAACAGCTCCCTTGCTAGCCGCTGGCTTCCCCTCCCTCGGGTCTCTCGGCCACTGACTCTCGGCTGCACAGCCTTGGCTCAAGGCTCCTATTTGCAGAACTCCTTCCTGTATTAATGTGTAGTCTCACCACGAGTCGGAGGTGACCTGACAGCACCATAGCAACCACCTGAAGGAAGCAAAGAAGGGTGCAGGGTGCTGCTTATATACCCCCCCCACACACACACAGTGCTTAAAGCGCTTTCTGGGCAGTTGGCAGTCTAATTCTGCAGACAACAACCGGCCCCCTCAGCAAGCTGGGCGCTCAGTTTACAAACCTCAACAGGATGTAAGCCTGAGTGAACCTCGCTCGAGCTACCGGAGCCTGTCAGGATCCAACTCAGGCCCTGAGCAGAGGCTGGACTTCAGTGTCACCACAGCGCTATGGGGCTCCTGACCAGCTGGCTCATAACACAGGCCACCTATTCAACTGCCGTCCAACACTGCATATCCCTATCTGGCATAAGGCTTTTGGGGCTTTGCAGCTACGCTGTAAAGAAAATGGGAGAAGCCCATTTTCAAGGCTCCTGCAAGGGAGGCAACTGCTCCAGAGCCCAAGGACACAGGGAGCCCCATGTCCCCTGCCCCAAAGCTCCCCGGTCCAAATGAGCAGCCGGGGGGGGGGGGGGAAAGAAAGAGGCTTTGTGAAGGAGGAACCCAGGAGGGTCTCACCCCTTTCTTCCACTAAGGAAAGAGTTGTGCTCTACCCCAGAGCAGCTGCTACGTCACTGTTCATACTGTACACAGTTTCTGAGACGTGTCCTTCAGATTTACTCCTGAGCCTCCTGCGCTTCAACCCCCCCCCCCCCAGCAGCTGAACAAGCCTCTGCCATCCTGGCTCTCTCTCTCTCTCTCTCTCTGACCTCCCCTCCGCAGCTGTTTCACTTCACACCAAAGAGGGCACAAACCTTCTTGCTGAACGACGGGCTCGTAAGACAGGACGTATTCTTCCTGGCCACCTAGAAATGCAGAGACAGACGGGTTGAGAGGCCTGGCCCTGGACAAAAGGCCATTGTTTCAAACCAGGGAAGAGTCGGAGGTTAACTATTGTGAGCATTTCTATACAGGTAACAAGCAAGTGTCAAATTTTAATCAGATTAAGGGGAGTTCTGGAGTTTAAAGCACCTGACACGTACTGTACTTTCACATGTCACGAAAGCCAGCCCAGCCACAACAGAAGTTGCTGGCAAAGCTGGAGGTGAAATTTCAGGAGAACCCCCTCTCCCCCCAGTTAGGGCAAAGAGGCAGGGATCCGTCCTTCCCAGTCCCAGTTATGTCAGAGTTTTAGGCTGCAGTGAGAAGGCCCGATAGGTAGAAGGCCCTGCCTATCAGCCTGGCTTTATCACCTCCAATCCTTCTGTAGCGAATGCATGATGGGATGGTTTTTTATGCACAAGCCATGGACCTCCGCCAGAGCCAAAGAAGAAACCTGACACAGGCCATTTGAAGGCAGCGGCCTCAAAAGGCTGTGGGCTCTTTGCTGATGAGGGGGGGGGGGAATTGCCAGCCAGGAAGGAGGATGGCCAATGGCCGCTGAGTCCGTGGACGGACGAAGCCTTCTTGGCCTCTCTGGGCCTTTGCTCTGTGCGAGGGAGAGCTGTTAAGTCCTGGGAATTCACAGCCATGGGCTTTTTGGCCCCTGGAACTGCCTGGAGCCTAGGAAGTTGTTCGCCCCACCCAAACACCAAACACATGCTCTCTCTCTCCTCACACCCCCCCCCCCCACTGCCCATGGTTAATATTGAGCTCCCGGGTCTGCCGCTGAATAAAATACAGCGAGTGGCAGACCGAGAGGAGCCTGGGCGAGTCGTGCGAACTGCGACCAGGCTCATTTCCTGGCCAGCAGGAGGTCAGGTCAGCACAGATGAAAAGACTGCTTGACGGAACGATGCATCACGTCTAGCTCTCACCTGCGGTCTAGAATGCTTGGTGAAAACGGAAAATAAATCTCAAAAGGATGTGGAACGAAAGTCTGCTTGTCGGGAGTTTTTCTACTTCCTCAAGACCAAAGGTCATTGGGAGACGAGAGGAAAAAGGTAGGTAAGATGATGGTTCTTTGATGTGAACATTGGAAACCACTTTAGGAAGAAAGGATACATCCATATGCAAGGCCACTTGGTGAAGATGCAACTGGAGGAAGGGTGGACCCACACGTAATGCAGCAAGCTCGCTGGCCTGACATGGGAACCAAGAATATGGTTTTGAGGGAGAGGAGCTTCTCAGAAACTGTAGCTAACGGTTCAAGGGGGGGGGGAGAAGCATGAGACGTTGTAATCCTAGGCGCAATGACCGTTGTGGAGACATGAACATCGGATTCATGAGGCTGATGCGCAATTAGGGTGGCTAGATATACCTTGAGGATAGACAGAAAGAGGCTGTGGTTGGACAGGAATGCTTAGGTGGCATCCAGAGTTGTGGGGGTGGGGAAGTCGCGCACCTGTGCGGACCTGGAGGAGGCAACCCATTTGCGGTTCACAGACGGCTTCCATGGGTGAGCGAGGACTTGAGCCATGGAGGGAGGCCTCTCCAAGCTGCCAGGTATGGCGTCTGCAGATGGGGATGGTCGGTCCTTCCGTTATTTTGCGTCAGAAGGCGAAGGAGCACAGGAAAGCGAAGGAAGTCGCTGGCCATGGACCTTAGGGTGGTGAACCAGGGTTGCCCTGGGCCACCAGGGGGCCAGTGGAATTGCACCCAACTTGTCCTGTGGGAGCCTGATGATGGGTTCTTGGGAGAAGAGGCACTGGAGGGAATACATAGAGGCGGCCGGGGGACCAGGCCACTGTAAAGGCATCCCCCCCCCAAGGGACCCGAAACCGACTCTTCGTGACCCCCCCATGGACCACAGAGCACGTCAGGCCCTCCTGTCTTCCACTGCCTCCCAGAGTTGGGTCAAAATTCATGTTGGTCGCTTCGATGGCCCTGTCCAGCCATCTCATCCTCTGTCGTCCCCTTCTCCTCTTGCCGTCACACTTTCCTAACATCAAGGTCTTTTCCAAGGAGTCTTCTCATGAGATGGCCAAAGTATTGGAGCCTCTGCTTCAGGATCTGTCCTTCCAGGAAGCACTCAGGGTTGATTTCCTTTAGAATTGATAGGTTTGTTCTCCTTGCAGTCCAGGGGACTCTCAAGAGCCTCCTCCAGCACCACCATTCAAAAGCATCCATTCTTCGGCGGTCTGCTTTCTTTATGGTCCAGCTCTCGCTTCCATACATCGCTACTGGAAAAACCATAGCTTTGATTATGAGGACCGTTGTTGGCAAAGGTGATGTCTCTGCTTTTTAAGATGCTGTCGAGGTTTGTCATCACTTTCCTCCCAAGAAACAGGTGTCTTTTAATTTCGTGGCTGCTGTCACCATATGCAGTAATCATGGAGCCCAAGGAAGGTAGAATCTGTCACTGCCTCCAGATCTTCCCCTTCTATTTGCCAGGAGGTGATGGGACCAGTGGCCATGATCTTAGGGGTTTTTTTGATGCTGAGCTTCAGGCCATTTTTTTGTGCTTTCCTCTTTCACCATCATTAAGAGGTTCTTTAATTCCTCCTCACTTTCTGCCATCAATTCTAATATACTCGGATGAATTTTGATATGATTGGGAATGGTTATTTGGTTCACACTGGAACCGTTTCAGGGGTAAATGTCAGCTGTGACAAAGACAGGCTTCTGTTTTTTCCCCCTACAAGCCCATCAGGGGGTCAATAAAGCCAGCTCTCAGGAAGACTTTCTAAACTTAGAGGCCGACATGATTCATGGGTTTCCCTGATGGCAAGGGTGGGCAAATGCTGGGCTGTGGGGCGACAGCCGTACTCCACAAGACTCCCCACAGGCCACACGGGCATAGGAAGATGTGCTCGCCCTCTCTCTCGGGGACCAAGGCTAAGACCCTCACGGCAGCTGCTTTCCCTGGTCCCCTGGATCACCCTTTCCCTGGAATAAATATGCCTCGGATGGTGTGATCGGCAGCCTACCAAGAGCTGCGTCAGATAAACCAGTTTTTGCCGCAAAAGATTTAAGGCAGCTGCTGGTTCCGTATCATTCTTGTTACCATTTAACAGAAATGAGGCTCACTGAAAGTTTATATATTTACAAGGTTTGCAAACTGTGTTTCAACTACCCTGTTTCCATCGTGGCCTCGGTGGGGCTCAGGAGGGGGCGCCGACGTGGGCGGCTGGGGAATGCCCGCCATCTGGCCCAGAGCCTTGCTTCCTACGAGGAGGCCCACAGATGCGGTGGGAAGAAGGTACCTGCCCTCCTGCTAGGCCTGAAAGGGGAAACGCCTGAGGGGGCAAGGGAGAATTCAAGGCAGGCCGGGAAAAGAGCCTCGTCCCCCACCCTCCCAGCCGTTTTCCAACAGGCTCTCCTCTCTCTCTCTCCTGGGGCCTCTGCGAAAGAGACGGCCGGAGGGGCCCAGAAAGCAGCCCAGCATCGGCAGAAGTCGCCCAGGCGAGAAAAACGACAGGGCCCACTTACGGTAGCTGCTTTCGCTGTCGCTGGCGTTGGAGGTGACGTGCTCTGGAACAGAAGGACAAAGGAGGAATAAGAAAGGCGGCACCAGAACTGCAAACGGCCGAGAGTCAAAGGCGGCCTAAGTCAGCCAACAGTCCCACCCTCAGCGGCTTCAGGGATTCAGCTCCCCATCCTCGCTCTTCAAGGGAAACTGAGGGACACAGGAGGAGAAGCAAGAGAAAGCAAAGCCTTTTCGGGGTGTCCCTATGGAGAAGAGCCAGGAAGAGCCCAAACTTCAAAGGAGACCAGCGACCCGGCCCGGAGGCTCAGTGTGCCTGGGGGGGGGGGCGGGCGGGGTGGCAGGCGGGTGGCAGGCGGGGTCTCGCATGCACAGTTCCAGTTTTCTTCCACTACCTCCCATTCTGAAGAGGGTCCTGTCCTGGGCTTGGCCAGAAAAGCAGCCCCCAGAGCCCCAAGGGTGAACTCCCGGCCCAACTGGCCAGGCCACTCGGGGGTGCCTCTGTCTTGGCAGCAGGTCCCCTGGCCCAGGTGGTGGTGGATGTCCTGGCAGGCGGCCGGCGGCCCTGGAGCCTGACTCCGCTGCAGAAGCCCTCTCTGCACAAGGTCCGGCTTCCAAACGGAAGGAATGACAGAACAATCCCCGCACCCTGATCCAGGCCATTCAGCAGCAGCAGCAGCAGCAGCAGCAGCCCCCCCCCCCCCCCCGCTGAAGGACTCAGCCCCAAGGATCTCCCTTTTATGGCTGGAGAGTAGCCCAGACCCAGGTCCCTTCGCATCAGCCCCCCCCCCCAAGAGGGAAGGAGGTCCCTAATACAGTATTGCAACGGTCCTGAAATGTCTTCTTCTTTGGTTTTGTTCCTCTGGATTTTGCCTGAGGTCATGACCCGGGACGTGCTTATTGCATGGGGAGCCTTCTCCCTGCGCTCCGCCATGGCGCACGTGGGAAAGGGGCCGGGATCCTCTGTCAGGATGCCAGATGGTCCTCGCCCCCCCCGAGCAGATTTGGGGTGGGGTGGGGCAGGGGGGCAAGAGCGGCATTCTTTGGCTGGGCTCGTCTGGACAGAAAGCAGAACCCAACGCCCCCCCACCACCACCGAGGGCCTCAGATGGAAGCGGGAGGCTTGGGCTCAGCGACCAGCCAGCCAGGGCCCTGGACGCCGGCCACTGGCTCAGGCCAGACCAGCCTCTCAGGGCTTTCTCTCGCTCTGGAAGACCCTGGGGGTCTGGGGAAGACACCCCAGAGGGGGAATGGGGGGAGCCGGCAGAGTCGCCTGGCCCTTCTTGAGTCCTCATTTGCATCGTACCTCCCAAAAAGCGTAGCGGTGCAACTAGAGCTGGGTGGTAGAAATCCTTGCCACCCACCGCTCCCCCCCCAGTAAAGGCAGAGCCACTGGACCCGGTCTGGAGACCTGCTGGGCTCCTCTGGCTAAACTGGACCTGGGAGAGAAGGGAGAGCATGCGCGGGGGGGGGGGAGGGGGGGGCGTCCAGCCCCTCCTGCAGGCAGATGGCTTGTGCCTCTAGCTGCCCAGTTAAGAGCACCCCCACCCTTGCCCCTGAGGTTGATTCCCTCCAACTCACACCCCCTCCTACATGCATTCTTGGTGGCCTCTCCTATGAGGAGAAGAGTGCACACCATTAACACAATGGGGCTCTACGTGGGACTGCCTTCGGAAAGTGTCCAGAAACTTCAGTGGGCCTGAAACACGGCAGCCAGACGGCCGACGGGCGCTGGTCACAGGGATCACAGAAGCCCCCCCCCCGGCCCGCCCGCTGCAGCTGCTCCACGGGCTGCCGATCCCTCTCTGGGCACAATTCCAAGGGCTGTTTTTCGCCTAGGGCTTGAGTCCAAGCTGTTTCAAGGACTGTGTCTCCAATAATGAGCTGCCTGGGTGGCCTTTCTCTCGGTCCCGCCACCTTCACAGACACGTTTGGTGTAGGGACACAGGAGACCTGGGCCTCTTTGGTGGCTGCTCCCAGAGACTCTGGAACTCCCTCCCACTGGAGGCCAGGCTGGCTCCATCTTGGCAGGCAAAAACCTTTCTCTTCAGGCAAGTCTTCCCTCAGTGATGAGCTGGCTAAAGTTTTTTCCCTTCAAATGGGGCTGTTGTTTTTAAAATGTGTTTTCAGTACTGCTTTTATCTGAGTTTTTAATATATTTGTTTAATTCTTTTCAACGCTGTAATCATTTATTGTTTTTAGCTTTTATAGTTAATTTTTTAAATACTGTAAGCTGCTTTGGATCCTTTTAGGAGAAAGGCAGGACAAAAACATTTTAAACAAACAGAGAAACAAGGAGAGGTAACAGGAAAGGGACCAAGACCACAGCATTCTGAAACTGACACCAGCGTGCTTGAAAACCATGTGCCGACGCATCGAAACCGGACTCGTTGCCGATCGGATTATTCTGGTCCCCATTTCATGCCGCCTGCGCCCCAGGCCACTGAGGCATGGCTCTTTCACGACATCCGCACGGCAGCACGGACTGGGGTGGGTTGGGGCCGTGTCCCTCCTGGCCAACCCCTCCCCCCTTCCCTTCCCCCCCCCGGCTCCTAAGAAGATCCTGAGCTCAAAACTGCCCCCGTCGGATGCCCGCATGATGGGCAACACGAGGGCGCGGGGGGGGGGGAAGGGCAGTCGTCCCTTCAGGCCCCGCTTGTTGGCCTCTAGATTCTGAGGGGCCACAACCACGCCGACCGAGGCCCACAGCCACAGGTCTCGACCCCAAAGGAAGCCATTGCAGACGCAATCGTGATGCTTTGGCTCTCTGAGGCAAGCAGGTTGTGCTCGGGAATAAAGAGGTTAAGGAGCAACCACCACCACTAGAAAGCTCTCCCTTCAGCTGGATCTGAGCCACCCCAAGAGGGGGGAAAGAAGGAAGACCAGGAAAAAGAAGCACCCATTTGGGAAGGAAGGAAGGAAGGAAGGAAGGAAGGAAGGAAGGAAGGAAGGAAGGAAGGAAGGAAGGAAGGAAGGAAGGAAGGAAGGAAGGAAGGGCTGGCTTTAAAGCAGGTGCCTGGCAACCAGAGAGCCAGCCTAGATGATGATGATGATGCCAGCGGTGCCTCTGAGCATGCCAAGAGAGCTGCACACCCAGCCAAAAGGGAGGCAGAGGCTGCCCGGGTCAGCTCAGGACGGCCAGAGGCAAAGGAGGCCAACTGGCTGCAACCACCAGGACTCGAAGAGTCTTTGTCCAAACTTTTAGAACGGAAAGGCGGGTCCTCCGTTCGCATGGATGTGGTGGCCTTTAATGTGACCTCTGCAGCTGCCCCGGCTGTGCTCGGCAGGATTGCCATCTCTAACACGCACGCACGCACACATGCACACACACTCCTGGATGGGGCTCCACAGAGAAGCCTTCCCTTGCCAGGTTGCACACCTAGGCCAACATGAGCAAGGTGAGAGGGAGGGAGGGAGGGAGGGAGGTGGGGGAAGAGAATCAAAGACAGAGAGAGAGAGAGAGAGAGAAGCCAGGGTGGGGTGGGGGGGGCGTACTAATGCTTGTAAAACACAAATACTTGGAGAGTCCCAAATCGCACACTTTTAAAAGGAGAGGGCAAACTGAGAGAAAGAAAGCACAGCCCCGCCGCCGGGCCGGCTGAGGAAGGGGCAGAATTCCTTTGACCAGCTGGAGCCATCAGGCAGTCGAATGGGGTAGAATATGAAGGTGGGATTGGGGTGGGGGTGGGGGTCAGAGGTCGCTGGGGCAGGTCACTTACTCAGGCCTTTTGATCCCATGTCTTCAGGGATCTCCTGCAGAGAAGTTCCCAGAGGGAAAGCAATAAAGAGACAATCACAAAGAAAATAACCGTCAGTAACAGATCAAAGCGGTGCTGCCACGGTCAGGCGGTTCCAAGAGCAGTGCCCGGGGAGGGAGGTGGGGTGGGCGGAGGGACCCAAGCAGGTGCCCAGTTTCAGAAGGACCATCTCCCACTTTCCCAAGGATCCCTAGGCTGACAGCTCTGCCGTTCTCAGAGCAGGAGGAGGACGACCACGATGGCGGTCACTCAAACGATGTTGTGCACTTGGCGGGAGGGGCTTCAGGCCGCCCGACGCCAAGGAGGGCCACAGGGGGAGAGCCGGCTGCGTGGGCCAGGCTGGGTCTCGGCGCCGGCCCTGCGGGTGCAGGCAGGGTCTCCGGGGCTCGGCCCTCTGCCCCCCGTCCCCCGCGGGGGCTGCTCTTGGAACCCTCTCGGAGCCAGGCCAGCCGCCTGGCGGGTCTGCGCCTGCGTGTGCACGGCCCCCGCCCACGTACTTACGGTCCACATCACTGGTCTCCTGCTCACTCTGGTCCTTGTTCTTGTAGAAGGGGAATTTTCGGGAAAAGAGGTTCTTTTTACGCTTGTCATTGAATGACTGCTGAAGAAGAGAAGGGAGGAGGGCAAAACAGAGGGAGGTCGGAGGGCGTCTGGGGTGTCCCCCAGCGCCCCGCTCCTTGGGGGAGGCCGGCTTCCAGGACCCACAGCGCCCAGTGGCAGCAGCAGCAGAAGCAGCGGCAGAGCCTCTTGCTCAGCAGCACGAAGCAGCTTTTGGGCAGGTGTGGGGCAGCCCCACACACGGGGGCCTTGGCCACGCTGGGAACAGCCTCCTCTCTGGCCCAGCAGGCAGGGCACGGCAGGCTGCAATGGCCATTTCGTTCTCCTTCTGAATTCTCAGGGAGGGAGGGAGCAGAAGCGTTCACTACCTGGAAGACAGGTTTCCTTGAGGACAGTCTCATGGGGGGAAAGGAAGAGGGAGAGGGAACCCGAGAGGCTGACCACCTCACTGCCCACCTTTCCTAACATTCTTGTCCTTTAGATGTTTGGGACTACAACTTCCATCTTGTCTCATTGTTATCCACACTGGCTGCAACTTGTGGGGCTTGCAGATCCCCTGGAAGGCATGGGGCTGCCGGGTTGATGATTGAGACGTATAAAACAAGGCAGGGGGTGGATAAAGTGGAGCGAGAGGGAAGCTCTTTTCCCTCTCATGCAGTCCCAGAACCAGGGGGACATCCACTCCAGTTGAGTGCGGGGAGAGTGAGAACAGACAAAAGAAAATCTTTTTTTTACCTAGCGTGTTGTTAGTCTGTGGAACTCCTTGCCACCGGATGTGGGGATGGCATCTAGCCTAGAGGCCTTTCAAAGGAGACTGGACAGATTTCTGGAGGAAAAGGCCATCGCCGGTTACAAGCCACGATGGGGAGGTGTCATCTCCAGGCTTAAAAGGAAGGGACCGCAAAAGGCCAGACGCAAGAGAGGGGTGTCAGGTGACAGGGCTCTTGTGGTCTCAGGTGCTTCCAGAGGCATCTGGTGGGGCCACAGTGAGATCCAGAAAGCTGGACTAAGACGGGCCCTTGGCCTGATCCAACACAGGGCTTTTCTTCTTCTTATGTTCTTATGTTATGTAAGACTGGAGAGGGCTGTCCAGAACAGCTGTGGCCCCAGCACAGCCACCTGGGTGAGCGGCTGGGCCAGAGGTGGCAGTGGTGGGAGCCTCCTCCTTCAGCATCATCAGGCCACAGGAGCTCTCTTCCTCCTCCTCCTCCTCCTCTCTTACGGTCCAAGGGATCTGGCCGCCTCCTGCTGGCATTCACATTTTGCCAGTGAGTGCCTGCACTGGGACCGGAGGAGGCTGTTGCTCTCAGCCATAATGACCAGTTGTCCCTGGGGGAGAGCAGAGGGGCTGGGACAGGGCCCTCGCCTGGCAGAGGAACCCCTGGGCTCAAAGCCCTACCACCCTCTCCCTCCCTGCCCTGGAGAAGAACGGCCTCACCCAGCAGGTGCTGCTCTGCAAAACACACACCCCACCCATCGGCCAGTGGATTGCCCGGTTCAGGGAATCCACACCCCGTGGGCAGGACCTTGAGCTTGCCCAGATTCCACTCCCTCCTTTCTCATGAGGAGACCAAGGCCCCAGCACGGCCCCTAGCCCCGGGTCTCAATCATGGCCCCGCACAGGCAACGGAAGCGGTGTGGGGGTGGCTAGTCCCTCCTCGTGGGGGGGGGGGGTTTGTGACCGTTCTGAAGAGCAAGAGGCTCGCCCGCCGGCCGCCTGCAGGCAGAGAAGGGCTGAGTGAGCAAAAGGCAAACGGAAACCAAAAGCACGAAGGGCCTCAGACTCACGGTGCCTTTAATTATGGAGTTCAAAGGCTGAGGCTTCAGGCAGGAGAGCTGAGAGTTTAGTTCTAAGTGCAGATTAATGTTATTAAAACTCCCGCAGCTTTTTCTCAGACATAGCTCATTAGTATGAGGCGATTAGAAGAGGATGTGGGGAAAAGGCCGGAGGGTGACCCCTGGCCACGCTCCTTTTCTGCCAGAGGCATCGGGTGGCAGCATCTCTGTCTTAACCCAGATAAGGAAGGAGTGCGAGCCCGGAAGGGGCAGGAGTCTCTCCCTCTAGGAGACGCACGGCGTTCTAGGAGAGGAAAGCCCACCACCGCAGCTTTCTGTCCTTCTGCTCCCTAAACTCTTCCCGTTTCGCCTCTCGGCCTCACGTGGTCTCAGGAGGTGAGGGGTGACCACGAAGACAAGGCCATCCCATTCCCATGACGGTGGACCCTAAGGAGTCAAGCGACAAAGGCAGACATGCACAGAGACGCAGGCAGGCGCAGGCGGTGCAAAAGCTGGGGGTTGGTGCAGGGAGAGAAGGGAAGGGAAGGGGAGGGGAGGGGAGGGGAGGCAGTCCTCTCTCAATGGCAAGCGTAGTCAGGTCTCCATTCAGGATCTCATGCATGGCCTGGGAGTGGTATTAGGTCACGGGCAGGCACAGGGCGTGTGCAAACTAGGCTGCGGCCAAAAGGCAAAGCAAGACCTTCAAGGCAACCAGATGGTGAAGGAAGGGCTGGAGACCCTGGGGCCTCCGTGTGCACAGGACGGCCCCAAAGGAAGCACGGCCTCCAAAGGTACACAGCATGCCTGCCTGCACGTGTCACCCTGGGTTTATCCTGCTCCTGCGAGCCACGTGGAGAAGCCAGGAGCCATGCGAGCCACTCCTGCCTCGCACTCTGGCCATCTGGAGTGAAACCAGCCCCCCCTGCACCTGAACACGGGGCAATGCCAGTTCCCCGGGTTTATCAACCAACCCTTCAGGCAATGGTCCTGTGCTGTTTCGTTTTAAATGACCCCAAATGAAACTCTGTGTGTTTGTGAGTGAATTCTGCCTGAGTCCCACCTTTAGCAGCCTTCCCGGCAGACCACAGCTGCCACTGCCACGTCTGCACCCAGGGACGCCCTGCAACCAAGCCCTGAACCGTGTGACTGCACAGCCTCATCTCCTTTCCTTTCTAAAAGCTGCTGCTCCCAACAGGGTCTGAGGCAGGCTTTTTAGGCAGCAGGAAATCCCTGGGAAGGGCAGAGATGGCTGGGGGGGAAGAAATCATCTCAGGTTTGAGAAAATCATCTCAGGATGGTGCTTGGTGGGCCACTTCAAACCAGAGCCTCCCTCCCTCTCTCCTCGACCCTCAAGTTCAGGAAAAGGGCATTTCCGCCTCAGGTGACTCGGCACCGTTCTTCCGGGTCGGTCTGTTTCCATACATGCAGGGAAAGCCCTGCAGCACCTCAAAGACTAACCGACGTATTTCAGTGGGAACTTTTCTGGATCAGAATCAATTTCCAGAGGAAGGGATGGAGCCTCTGAGGAAGGTGGACGGTGACCCACAAAATCTCACACAGAGATAAACTGCTGAAGTCACAGAGGAACTTCTTTCTTTCCCTCCGGCCTTGCTCCCCAAGGCAGCTAGGGCAAAATGCTGCCTCCCCCCCAACACACACACACACACACACACACACACACATACAGGGAGAAGGAGCCTTGGAACTAGGCTCAGAAAAGGATGCCTCTCACTCAAAATACCTCAGGGAGACTCCCAGGCATGATCACACGTGAGAAAAGAACCCCAGGTACACCCGTGCATTTCATACCTCTGGTCACTTGGTGCGTGTGTGTCTGCGCGCGCGTGTGTGTATGTATCTCATTTCTTTCTATTTGAACTATTATAACAGGCTACACTGCTCTTTAATTTTGTATCAATTCGTTTTCTCTACTGTTTCTTGGGGTGGTCGCCTCCCATTAAAAAAAATTAACAAAGATGAAGCAGTAGGAGCCTTCTCTGCTCCTCCGCTTTTCCCTTCCCTCCTTTACTCACTCGTCCCCTTTTCCTTATCTCTCCCTATAATTTCATTTCTCTTTTGGACAGCATCGGGAGGAGGAAGCGGGTTTTAAAAGACTTGCATTGTGAAGAGCAAGGTTAAAAAATGCAGCACTTTCTTTACAATTCAAAGCAGGAAACCCCCTGACTCACAAGGGAGGAGGGAAGTCTGTTGGTTCTGTGGCAGCAGTGGCAGGGTGGCAACTAGTAATTTATCAACATCCCTTAAATTTTTTTTTAAAAAAGTGGCCACAGAGCCCAGAAACCTGACCTTCGCAAAGGAAATAAATCCACAGCAACATTCATACACACACTGAAACAATAAGGAATGAAGTGACACAATTGGTCCAATTTAAAACAACCCTCCTGATTGCTAGGGCAAATGAACTGATGTTGGCCATGTGTCATGTGAACAGAAAATGATGAAATGATCTAAATAACGGCCAAATTGCTACAAGTGGTGTTCTTTTGGCAGGTGTGATCAAGCCCTCGTGTGTGTGTGTGTGTGGGGGGCACTAAGGGTTAGGGTTTGCCCTAGAGTTAGTGTCACTCTGGGGTTTGCCCGAGTACAGAAGCACCTTTTCTTAAATGCTGTTTTCCAGCCTAGGATTGCCTTTGCATTTCTTTCCCAATTATTTGGTTTCTTGCTTTTTTAAATTGTTATTTCTTAAAATGAGCTATCCATTTGTTGATGCTGCTCTGAGTGTCTCCACACTGGAGAAAGAAAAGCAGAACAGCAACAAAGGCCTCTGGAATCTCCCCATCCTGGAGGCCACCTGCCCTGTGGGGCAAGGGGGCGTCCATGTTCTGGGAAGGCCTTTTCCCGCTCCTATGAACTGCCCTTTTGGAAGGAGCTGGCATTAGAAACGGAGCCGCAGCACAGAGAACCTCCTCAATAAAAGCTCCAGGAGTCAATCCTGGCCACAGCTGCCATGGGCGGCTTCCCTCATCAGTGGCAAACCCCACATCAAACCCCACCGAGGCCCATGTTATCCATATGAAGGAGTTTGTCCTCAGCAGTCCACGGTCCACACTCACCCCTTTGTCGCCTCTTGCTTTTGAATTAAATTTCACCGTCTTCAAGCGAGCTCGTTCTTTCTTCTCAACCCTGCCAGGAAAGAACGGAAAGAACACCTGTTGTTTCCCACTGTTAAGCCTGCAGTGGGGTGCCGGGCCTGGGGAGGGGGGCAGCTTGGGGGGGCTCATTTGGGAAGAAGGGACCCACCCCAATCCCAGAGGCTAAAGTGGAAATCAGCCGGGGCGCACCAACCGAGTAGCGAGGCCCTTCCTCCTCCTTGGAGGAAAGGTGCCAAAAGCCAGGCAGCTGCCCTATTCCCTGCCCTTCGACAAGGTGCACCTGCCCCGTGTGTGTGTGTGTGTGTGTATGTGTGTGTGTGTGTGTGTGTGTGCGTGCGCGTGTGTGCGTGTGCGCGCGCGCACGCGCACACACACACACACGTGCCTGTCTGTCTGTCTGTCTCGGGGCGGGGGTGTTTCAAGGACATTTGCCAGAGGAGAGGGCCCCTGAGCACTCACAGTTGCATCTGGCAACTCTCTCTCTTACAAACACAAACACACACCTGAGTTCTTCCTTGTGTTGTAATTTGGATGAGAGAAGAAACAGCCAGTGTTTCTCCAGCACATGAATGCAAAAAAGCAAAACAAAAAACCAGCCATTCCCCCTGCAATGGGAGCTTTGAGAGTTATTTATTTAGAATATGTTTATCCTGACTTCCCTCTCATCTGGCTGCTGCATTTTGGACCCTCTGAAGTTTCAGAACACTCTCCAGAGGCAGCCTGACCAAGAGCCTATTACAGTAACACAGCAGGGATGGAACTAGCCGCCTAGAGTGGTCTAATATGACCAGATAGGCGGGATAGAAATAAAATAAAATAAAATAAAATAAATAAATAAAGCATGTGTTGCTGTGGCCACATCAGAGCTCTTCAGGAACGGGTGCAGCTGGCACACGAGTTTTAATTGTGCCAACTGTCCACTCCTGGCCACTGCCGAGACCTGGGCCTCCAGGCTCAGAGAGGACTCTAGGGATGCCCCCAAGCTGTGCCCCTGGGTCTTCAGAGGGAGTGCGACACACACCCCCACCCAGCACAAGAGGCACCCCTGTTCCTTGATCTGCCTTTTCAGTGACCAGGAGCAGCTCTGTTTTTTTTTCTGGATAAAATTTCAATTTATTTAACGTTCATCCGGTCCATTAATGACACCAGACACAGATCCAAAGCTGAAACAGGGAGATGGGCCACGGCAGGAAGCCTACCGGCGCTTGCTGGGGATGACGCCAACTTCATCGCTCTCCCCGCTTGGCATCACCAGCCTCGCCTGCCACCACTCGTCGTCGGAAGCATTGATGACATGGAGGATGTCGCCAAACTGGAAGTTGAGTCCCTGGCTGGGAAGGCCACTGTCTTTGGTCTTGTCGTAGTCAAAGAGCGCTCTGGAAATGGAGAGAGAAAAAGGAGGTGAGAACTGCCGGATGGCTCCACGGCTTAAGGTCTCTGGCGGTGGAGCCAGAGGTGGAGAGTTCGATTCCCCTCCCCCCCCCACGTGGCCTCCTTGACAGGGGCTGGACCTGAGGACCCAGAGGGTCCCTTTCAGCGCTGCAGTTCTGAGATTATTTTTATCATCATCATCAAGGCTCAGCATTAGATTTGGGGCAGGAAAGGAAGAAAAACCCAACCCCTGCAATAGGAAAAACACACACACACACACAATTTCCCTCACAACCTTTATTCACACTTTGGGATGAAAACAGCGCCTAGAAATCAAACACTGCAACGACATCCCATGCTGGGTAAACGGCGGTGGCAGCAACGGGCCTCCCTCGACCACCCGCTGGCCCTCTGACCTCCCACACTTGGAGCCTCGCAGCAGCGCAGGGGTCAAACGGCCGCCCTGCAGCAGCCAAGACCTGCTCACCACCCATGGTCAATCCCGGCTTGAGGCTGACTCGGCCTTCAGTACCCATCTTCGGGGGGGGGGGAAGGGGGCAGGCAGGCAATGTCTTGCCTGCATAATGAAACTGTAAACCTCCCAGGGAAGGTTTTAAGCACACAGAGGGTGGGAGTGTGTAATAAGAGCAGCACACTTTGATTTCCTCTTGGTTGCCTGGGGGCCGGGGGGGGGGAAGCGGGGACAGTGTCCAGCCACTGCTTTTGAAAGGACTGTCCAGCGTTTCCTGCTCAGCAAACAGGCCTCCTTTTTGTGTCTTTTCATCTGTCCAGTACTGAGCTTGAGTGGACCCACCAGTCACTCAGAGTTCAGCCTCTGACCTGAAAGGAGATCTGGGAGCTGCCCCCCCACCCACCCCCCGATAATAAGCCACTCCAAACCTCTTTGGGCACATAGGCCTTGAAGACATCAGGGATCGGAAGGAGTCGTCAAAGAAGTAGCCCTGTGAGCCTGTACAAATGTTTTTATCTTATTTTTATACTGCCCCATTGGTGCAATGGACTCTTCTGGGCAGTTTGCAACATGGTAAAAAAGACACAACAAACCACAAGAATAAAGTAAAAACAAACAGACAATAACACACACAAAAATGACAAGAGGTGTGTAATTTGCAGGTAAAAGGCAGAACCTGAGGCAGGTTTGCAATGAAGGGCCTCTTTGAGAAGTACGGGTTTCCAGGGGCCTTGCAAACACTGGGAAGGAGGGGGCCGGGCACAGCTCCACGGGCGCCGGCCCTGCAGCAGCAAAGAAGGCCCTGCTTCTTGTGGAGGAGCGCTGGCTAGGAGGACCTGGTGGAGCGGGCAGGTGACCCTGAGAAAGGGCATTCCGACAAGGAGCAAGGTCCCAAGCGGTCAAGGGGTTTGCAGGTGATTGTCTGAATCTTGAACCTTACTCAGAATGCCACAGGGGTAGTCATTGCAGGTCAGCAAGAACTGGGGAGAGGCGACCAAACTTCCTCCCACTGGCCACCAGCCCGGCCACTGCAATCTGGACCTGCTGCCGGTCTCTGGGTCAGCCCCAAGGGAACCCCCAGCACACAGAGAGCCTTGCAGTAATCAGCCACTGCAGGCACCAGTGTCCTGAGGGCTCCCTCCTCTAGATGCAGGCAGCGTTGGGTCATCTGCCTCCGCCCATTTGAGACACAGTTCTGGACACAGCTGCTGCAATCCGGGAGTCCCAAGACTAGAACTGGGCCCAGAAGTACAGCCGAGTTGCAGACTTGGTCCCTAAATGGGAGGACAGCGCCATCCAGTCCGGGGGGGGGGGAATAATCCCCTCCAACCAATCCAGGCCTTTCCCCCTAGGGGCAGACTCTCCGTCTTGTCCGGGTTCAGTTGGAGCCTGCTGGCCCTGGTCTGTTCCAGATCAAAAGCCAGCCATTGCTCAAGCGTCCAGGCAGCATCCACTGCAGGGGCGGTAAAGGAGAGATAGAGTTGTGTATCATCACCATACTGATGACAACTCACTCCAAATCTCCTGAAGACCTCCTCTAACAGCTTCACAGTTTGCTAAAGAGCACTGGGGATACTGATGGCCCCTAGGGCACCCCGCAATTGAGGGTCCAGGGGGCCAACAACTCATCCCCAAATTGAACTCTCCGAATACAATCTCAGAGCCAACTCAAGGCCACACAGAGGTCCAGGAGCACCAACAGGATAGATCCTCCCACTGGCCTGCCCTTAAAAGGCCATCAAGCAACGCAACCAGTGCCGTCTCGGTACCTTGCCGAAGTGGATCAAGACACTTCTCTTCTTCCAGGAATGTCTGGAGCTGCAGTACTGCAGTCTAGCCTCTGCTCACAGCCTGGGTTCAATCAAAAATGGGCTCAGGTAGCTGGCTGGAGGTTGACTCAGCCTTCCATCCTCCTGAGGTCAGCAAACTGAGTGCATAGCTTGCTGGCGCAGAGACAACATGCAGCCTGCATAACTAAATTGTAAACTGGAGCTGCACATCCAGTCAAAAAGAAAAAATAATAATAATACTCTGGCACCTTAAAGGCCAACTGTTATACTTCAATGGGAGAATTTGTGGATCAGGTCCACTTCTTCAGACACCCAAAGGCGCCACAGTTTTGTTTTGTTTGTTTGTTTAACTGAAGGAGCCTTGGAAATTTTACAAACAAGTCATGACAGTGGAGCCAGTGACCTCAGGAGTGGGTGAATGCTCCAACACAGGAGGCATTCAAGAAAAATTTGGATAATCACCTGGCAGATATGCTTTGATGACATTCCTGCCTTGAGCAGGGGGGGGTTGGACTGTGTGGCCTCGTAGGCCCCTTGCAACTTCACTTTTCTATGATTTCTATGATTCTATGACATACATTTGGAGACTGGAGAACAGACACAGTTCAAAGAAACAGATGTGGCACCATAATGTAAGGGTTTAATAGGTGAGAACGTGCTTTTCTCCCTGTGGAGAAACCTGTAATGGCACCCCGACAGAACCTGGCGGCCTTGTTGTGGGTGTGTGGGGCTCCCTAACTAGACTTCAGCCAAGCCTCAATGAGGTAAACAGTGAGACCCTAACCAGCCGGAGGAGGGCACAGGCTTCCACGGGCAAGAGGACACTGGGACCGGTGTGAAGAAATGGAAGTGCAGGCATAGGCTAGGGCAGTGCACAAAGACGGATACGAAGCAATCCTGTGGACCTGCTGCCCCACCCGGGGCAAAAATCCCGGTGGCTCCACCGACTGGGAACCAGATGGCTGTCCATATTCCACCAATATTCCACCGGTGAAAAATGCCCCGGGGGGTTGCCGCACAGTTACGCTTGACTTCAGAAGAGAAAGAGGGACACTGGAGCCATGGATCCCTACTACTGACTGATACTTTATAAAAAAAGAAGAAGAAGAAAAAGGGGGGGAGGGGCACGGAAAACGGACTCGATCGTGTTTTAAATCATTACATAACAGAAGGCACTGAAAAGCTTAAAAGCATCAATCTAGATGTTTCCAGCATTTCACATGAACAGAAAAACATTTCTCTTCTAGAAATTTGCTCTGTTTAATTAGGAACTATTCGTCCATGTTTGCAAATAATTCTTCCATTCAAAAGCCAGAAGAGGTATTTGGGGTGATTTTTGAACTTAGTGTACTCCCTACGATAAGACTGAATGAACTCCAGAAGACAATCTTCTCTCAGGAAAAGCTGCTGAAGCCAACGACAGACTAAGCGGCTTCAAGCTTCAGAAGAAACGCCTGACAGCAAAGCTGACTAAATCACATGCCCCCCCGCCTGCCCTGAAGGACAATCTTTTGACAAATTAATCCTCATCTGTAATTCATCGAAAGACCTTGGACCCTCCCCACAAATCTGGGGCAAAACTCTTCAACACCCCCCCCCCCGCCGCAGCCCTTCAGCCCTCCTTAACCACACTGGGCGATGAGGAAAGAAGTGCACGGATCATAACAACAAGCAGCCCTTGTTCATTCTTTCTACTGAACAGGGCTTGGGGAGGAAGCAGTCGGTCAGAGTATGCGTCCAAGTATTTTCCATGCAAAATGGTTTTCTGCATTCCATTTCCTTTCTCCCTGAAGTGAAAACATGGGAAGTCCTTCTGACCTCATCTCTCTGCGCCGCAGCTATTAGATAAGCAAAGCACCGACACAATCCGCTGAATGCAAGGACCGCAAACGCTAGATAAAGACTCGTTTGACTTTGACTTGACCCCAAAGGGAGGGAGACCGCTGGGCTTTTTGTGTTGCCCTGGTCTCCAGCCATGCAGGAACTGGCAGGTGTAAGGACCACACGGCTCCCTCCTTTTTATTTCAACCATCGAGCAACGTTAGGAACCCCCCACGCCTACAAACAAGACGATAACCGTGCCACCCAAGGAAAGGCGAGGCGTCTCTCTGACCTGGGGGAGACAGGCCCCGCTCGAGTTCTTAGGACCAGGGTCTTCCTTGGGGAACGAGGCACCGTCCTGTCTGGAGGCTGCCTTCGCCAGGCAGGCGGGCGGGCGGGCGGGCGGCGAGGCCGTCCTTTAGGGTCAGGGCTGAGGTAAAAAAAAAAAGGATGGGGATGCTTAGTGGGAATTACGGTAGGCTGAAGACCAATGATGTCCCAGGACAACAGAAAACATGGGGGAATGGCTCAGAGTGGGGAAGAATTTTATGCTGGCATCATCCTGTGGGTAAGAGACCCTGACAGGCAGCAATGTCATAACTGGCATTAAGGCTTTGAAATATACCTTGAATTCTGAAATGTAGCTGAATTATCTTTTTTTTTCTAATTGTAGTTTATACGGTTACAAGTTCTTTCTGAAGTGACCCCTTTTTGTACATGAAATACAGATTTAATAAAAGCAAACAAACTTCCCAAGAGGTGAGGTGGGCCCCCTCCTTCTTGCCCTTCTGGAGACGAGGGAAGACCATCCTTTCTTAGCAGTTAATTGAGCAGGGAAGGGTTTTTCATTTTGGGCGCTACATATAATTTTATGGAAGCTTACATCTATTTCAAGGTGGGTTTGGGTTTTTTTTTAAACAGTTCTAATTATTTTGATACCAGCGGATGTTTAATGGCTTTTTAATCTAATGATTTCTGCCAGTGCTTCTGCCACAAAGCTGGAGTTGAAGGCGGCACAGACTTTCGGAACCTCTTCCCTCCTCCACCTCCTCGCCGACCAAAGTCACCGTTCAGGTCCGAGAGGCAACGGCCGCAACGCCTGGCCTCTTCCCTTCAGGAGGCCTTCAGCACGTGGGGCCCCTTCTTCCTTTCATGGGTTCCCACCTGAGGGGTCAGCCATTCCAAAGGGCTCAGGGAAGCCCTCTGCTCACCTTTCTCTTGGGAAAGAAGCGGGAAGGCCTTCCTGGCCTCTGCACACTCCAGAGGCCTTTCCCCAGCAGAGTCTTGCCCCATCTCTCATGGGCTGCCTTCCCTCCTTCTCCCTAAAGGAGTGAGGATCACCTGTGAGGAGCACATAAGAGGCAACAGTCCCCAGGAGCCATCATTCAGGGATGGAAGAGGTCGTCCTCTCCCTGATTTATAAAATTCAACAAGGGGGCAAGGATTAAATCTCTGCAGCCCTTCATGCTCAGGTGTGTGCATGTGCGTACGCACAGGAGGGGGGTGGCTCTGATCACCCAGCCAACACCCAATGTGGCACTTGCTCACTCCTGGACTCCAAAGACCTCTTGAGATTCTGCAATGGAAAGTTTCAGGGCAGATCAGACAGAAGGATTCTGACTCTCTCTCTCTCTCTCACACACACACACACACACACACACACACACACACACACAGAGAGAGAGAGAGAGAAAGAGAGAGAGAGAGAGAGAGAGAGAGAGAGAGAGAGAGAGAGAGACTGCCACACCATATAGTTTAAACACTGGAATTCACTAACGTAAGGTGCAGTAAAAACTACCAGCAAGGATCGGTTTTAAAGGAAAGCGGGGGGGGGGAGTTGGTTTTAATTCATGGAGAACAGGCCGTATGTGGCTGGCTGAGGCTGCGCTTGCGTCGCCTCCAGCATCCGAGACCGACCGCCTGGAACCGCGGCCCCCACGCCCTCCCTGCCAGCTTCCCACCAAAGCCTCCGGTTAGCCAGCCAGCAAGTGGGAGATCGGAGAAGAGGGGCTTTGATACGACCCAGCCTTTCTTCTCCGGCTGCTTCCTCCCAGCTTCCATGATGGCCGCCACAGCATAATAAATGCCATCAAAAAGGGAACAAAATCAGAAACATCCCCTTCAAAGCTCTGCTAGAACTTCTAAAGCCATGAAAGGAGGCATCGTGCTCTGCAGCATTTCTGAGAGTCTTTATCCTTTGCAAAGACCGTGTGCGACAGTCCCATCTGGAAGTCCAACAACAATTCTGAAATGAGGATTACGTTATTCAACATGCTGGTCTGTGGGACTCAAGGAGAAGTACAGAGTAAGAGAGTGATCTTCTCAAGGTTGCACAGAGAGATGTTGGACCATCAGGCGGATCTTCCTTGCAGGGGAAAAAAACACAGGGTTCAGCAACCGACTCGGCCTCCCCTGGCTCGTCGCACCCATACAGTGCTGGGGCAGGCTTACCTCTGGGAAAAACAATGTGTGAATCCAGCACTCAGCCAAGAAGCAGTTCCTTAATTTGTTGGCCTCTACCATGGGGGTGGGCGGGGGGGGGGGGTGGAGTACAGAGAATCGACCCCAGACAAGCCAGAAATGTGGTGTGGGCCCCCTAGCTCTTTCAGTCCCGAAGCCTTCTTATTCTGCTCCCCCCCCCCCCAAAAAAATCCTGCCGTAACCGTTCACAGACTGTGGCTGGCGTCTGCGGCTCTTCTGGAGACGTCGCCTTCTGCTTGGGGGAGAGGGAGAGGGAGGTTGAGTTTGTCAGGGGTTGGGGGGACGGTCCTTCTAGGGGAGTAGCAACTGCCCCTCTGGGGGTGGGGTGTATGTGTGTGGGGGGGCTGTTGCTACTCCCCTAGAAGGCCCGTCCCCCACCCCCACCCCCTGACAAACTCAACCTCGGGCCTCTTTTGCCCCACACGGCCCTCCCGAAGGTTCAGCCTTGGTTTGGCTCTCCTTGGCAGTCCTAGAGGAAGGACTTCTGCCCAGGAAGGGAGGCGAAGGAGAGCCCCCATCATCATCGCTCACCCTCTTGCTCCCCTGAGGGCGAGGGGTGGCAGCGGGGGGAAGGCATGGCAGGACGTCCCCCGGGTCTGGAAGCAAAGCACAGCGGAGGTGAAACACACACACACACACACACAGAGGTGGGGCACCGAGACACAGACACACACCCACACCCACACCATTGCTCTCTGCCCCCCCCCCACCCAGGCAGAGCGAGACGAGGGCCCGTCTGGCCTCTGCCTGCCTCTTGGTCCTTGCCCTTCAGCCCCGTGAGCGCCACGGCCCAGCCAGGTGCCACCCACCTGCCGTGGGCCCCGCCGGGCCCCTGGTGTCACAGGCGTGGCGGAGGTCTCGCTCCGCTCGGGAGGGCCAGCGCCCAGCTCTATCTGGCCACCTCCTTCGGGTGAAGGAGGGGAGGGCTGGAAGGCAGCCGGGGCCCAATGGCTCCCTCACATCGCGGGGTCTTCGCTTCGTGCGCCATCCGAGCTTGGGATCTGGACCCCTTTTGTGAGACCAGGCTTTTGATTTGAAAAGCGATCCCCTGTCTCCCCCTCAGACTTCTTCTCTCAAGGCTCAACAAGGCCCTTTCTTTCCGTCTTCCCTCACAGGGCTTGGTCTCCATAATAATGGAATCTGGTTTCGTCTCAAGAGCAAGAAACAGGTTTCCTATCCCTCTGCCATACTCTTCCAAAACACTAATTAGGGCAGACTATTGGTTCATTTTTACAGGACTTTTATGTTTCTTAGTGCAGGACAGACACGACTGCCACAGACGCCCGGCTTCAAGCCAGCAATCTCCTTTGGCTACCTTCCGGCGGCAAGTAAAATCAAGGGAGGGGCCAAGATGGCCGAGCCTGCTTCCAGCCCACGGGTTCTCGAGGCAGGTGGACTCAAAAGGGAGGCCCACGCGACCCCCCTGCACGGAAACCTCCAAGCTCTCCAGTTTAGCAACCGAAAGAGAAAGTCTTCTTCTGAGGGCCTCCGAGGCCAGGGATGGACTCCTTTCTGCAGGACCTCCCGGTGCTCAGTATCAGGGGGTTCGGGGGGGGGGGTCTTAGAAAAAGCCCAGCAGGCCTCCCCACCCCACCCCACCTCACCCCCTTGCCAGAAGGTCCTGTCTTGGTCAAGGTGAGGCAGAGCTCGGGGGGGGGGTGGTGGTCAGAGAAGAACCACAGCGCAGGGGCGGATTGGCCATGGGGGGGTGTTCAGCCCCTGGGCTGGGACAGCGTCTGGCCTGAAGCCCGGAGGACCACAGCGGCCCCTCGGTAGGCAGCCCAGAGCTTCAGAGCCCCCCCCCAAGAAGAAGCCGCCTTCTTCCTCCTGACCACAGCGCCGCAGAGCACTGTCCCGGAGAGCCAGGGAGCGTGGCCAACCCTTGGCATCCCATCGGCCAAGCCATCCCTGCTCACTCTACGCAAACGAGGCATCCCCCCCCCCACCATGCCTCTCGCCATGCCGGGCGACGTCCACACAGGCTCGCATCCCCCCAAAGGCAAAGGGCAGGTGCAACAGGAGGGTGAAACTGCAAACCCCCTTCCTCCCCAATGCCGGAGGGAGGCTGCTCTTCCACATGCCAACTGGCAGATTGGCCGCCTTCCGTGGAAACTCCCCAGACAGGAATGGCTACGCAGACAGCTGATCTGCCAGGGAGACATGGGGGCAGTCCCGGCATCCCCTCCAGAGCTGCAACCTCTGTGATACGTCCTCCAGGCACCCAATCCTAGGTATAGGTAAAGGTTCCCCTTGACAATTTGTCCACTCGTGTCTGACTCTAGGGGGCGGTGCTCATTCCCATCTCCAAGCCGTAGGGCCAGCATTTGTTCAAAGACAATCTTTCGTGGTCAGGTGGCCAGCGCGACTAGACACGGAATGCTGTGACGTTCCCACCCTGGTGGCACCTATTGATCTACTTGCATTTGCATGCTTTCAAACTGCTAGGTTGGCAGAAGCTGGGACAAGCAACGGGAGCTCACTCCGTCGCATGGATTCGCTCTTATGGCTGCAGGTCTTCTGACCTTGCAGCACAGAGGCTTCTGCGGTTTAACCCGCAGCGCCACCACGTCCCTAATCCTAACCCTAATCCTCCTGTTGCTGCTCCAGAGACCCCCAAAGCCACACACGAGCGATTCAGAGGAGCTTTGCTGATCCGACATCAGCGGTCAAGGGCGGGCACTTGTGGACCAAGGCGTCTCCCTCTCTCGAGTCAAATGTGGTCCCAGGGACAGAAAGAGCCGTCCGCCCATCATCAGAGCCAGCCCCGTTGCCCTCCTCCTGCAGCGTGTCCAAACCAGCCACAGGCAGGCTGACCCACACCAGCGCTCCTGGAGGCTCTCGGAGCAGACAGCGGCCTCACCTGACATAGAGGGACCGCTTCTGATTCGTCCGCAGAGAACCGGATCCTGAACTGATACTGCTGTTCATCATCTGCTCCCGCAGGTCGTGGATTTTAGCTTCAAAGCGGCTGTATTCTGGGGGGGGGGGGGGGGGAAGAGAGTAAGGAATTGGAGAGACAAACAGGGAGAGGAAGGAAAGTTATGTCAAGACCAGTCAGCTGCTGAGAGACGGGACTTGGCTAAGTTTGCTGCTGCTGCTGCCAGCACTTCAGAGTCTTTACAATCGCCAGCCTGTGCTTCATGAAGAGGACTGAGCGACCATCTCTTGCATGTTCCCTCTGTAAAACGTAGCCACCCCGTGTTTCTGTTTATGTCCAAGTGGAGGGTCATGGAAAACCATAAACATCAAAGACAGAGCGACAAAGAAGGGCAAACCACCCACACCGAGCAAAGCCCCCAGGGGCGCCAGTTGCCCTGGGAAATCCAGTTGCCCAAGCGGTCCGCCAAGCCGGAGGCCTGGGGAGTGCCCACGGTCAGCCTTGCTTCTTCATGGCGACCATGGCATCCCAGAGACCTGGCTGCTTCTCCGTGTCTCCCGGGTCATGTCCCAAGCGGGGCTGGGTTCACCTCAAGAGGTCAGGTGCAGGCAGCAGGGGAGAGAGAGGACCACACCAAGAACCCTGGACCCGAAGGAAGTGAGCGTTCTGACAGAGACCAGGGGTTGCAGTCGCTGGCCTAACACACTCCTCAGAGGTCTCCCTGTTTAGGTACAAGTCTAGCTGGACCATCCAGTCTACCTCGAATGAAATGGACCGTTGAGCTCCACCCCTAGAATGCTGGGCTAAACCTCCTATAAGTCTATGGGCCTCTTCTGGAACACCCAACTTCCATGCTGCAGCCAGGATGAGCAGCCCAGGCAAGCCAGTGGAGCAGCCTAGCCGGAATAGCCCGCCTGGCCGTCGGGGATCCTGCAGCTCCCGAGGGTTAAGGGGCACCAATCTCCCGGCTCCCCAGAGTCCCCCTCCTCCATGCCTGCAGAGCTCCCCACTTTCCTCACCATCCCCTTCGCCCATCCCAGGAGCAGCAGGCAGGTGCTGGGACAGCTTAGGGTGAAAAGGGGGTAGAAGGGGGGGAGCAAGATCACCAAAGACCACCAGTAACAGGCAATCCGCCAGCTCCCCTCCTTAAGGATCTTTGGGACTCACGGACGTGGGTGTGCAGGCCAGGAGGAGCAGGAGGGTGGCCAAGCCTAAGGACAGGGTGGCTGAAGAGCACCCCGGGGGCAGAAGCCCTCCACGAAAGGGCATGTTGTCTGCAAAGGAATGAGATGGAGTCTGGCAGACAGGAAGAGGGCCAGGCCGGTGAGAGGAAGGACTTTTCTTAACTGTGTTTTTGGGAGAACCTATCTGGATTTTTAGTGCTCCTTTGCATTTAAAATGTTATTTTATATACAACGAGAGAAACTTTAATAAGATAAAGATAGACTAATCAATTCGCAACCGTCCTCACCTTCTGGACGGTATTGAGCCACAATCGTAACACTCTGGCCGGCATTCTTCAAGGCGGCGGCGGCTTCTTCGTGTGTGGCTGCTTTGAGGTCTATCCCATTTACCTGCAAGCAAATACAGAAGCAGCAGACACTTAGGAAACCCAGAGCAGCGCTCTCCTGCACGGCACCAGGGGTGGGGGTGGGCGAGCTTGGCCTGGGGTGTGTGTGTGGGGGGGGAGGTGTCTCGGGTTGACTAGCCCCCACCACACCCTCCCCAAGAGCAGCCCAGGCAGGCTCTCCAAAGCACAGTTGGAGGCAAACAGGACCCGGGTTCCAGGGGCCATTCAGACTCTCCAGGGCAGGGACCAGCACCTCCTTCCTCTCCCTAGAGCAACTGCCTAGCTTTCAAGGGAATTGAAACGGGGCCGAAAGGCTCCTCATCTTCACCCCACCTCTCTTACCGAAATGATCCTGTCCCCTTTCCGGAGCTCGCCACTCAGATCGGCAGGCCCTCCAGCCAGGATGAACGAGACGAAAATGCCTTCTCCGTCTTCCCCTCCCACTATGTTGAACCCAAGGCCCGTGGATCCTCGGTGGAGAATCACCTTCCGCGGCTCCCTAGCCGGGAGAGAGAAGGCAGGTGGTAAGTCTGTGGGTGGCCACGCAAGGGCTAGGTCAGGAAAGCCACTATCGCAAATGGAAAGGTAATCCATCGGCTTTTAGACAACGTGCAAATGATAGTGTCATGCTTGCTTCTCAATAAACATTTCAACAGGGGGAAAATCGTATCTTTTATTATTATGAATCGGGGGAAAACAAATATAAGATGTGTATAAAAGCAATGAGAAACAAAACAGCAAAGTGGAGGGAATTCTGGGCTCAGCCCATGGCTTTGATTCTGCTCTGTAGCATCAGAGCACCTGATTGTGACACACGCACGAGACATCTGGAGCACCAAAGGCTTGCCGCCCGTTCTATGGAAAGAAGAGCTGCTCGCACGTCTCAGACCAGGTCGCCCCACATGCACAGAGCTGTCCCACTAGTGGGAATCCATCCAACGCCGGACCGTGGGCAAGAGGAGCAGCCCTGCAGCCAGGGGGTCGTGTCCGGCTCCTCACCTCCTCCAGCCCCTGCCCCAGCTCAGCCACCAGCTTCACGGGCAGAAGGCTCCCTCAACAGGGAGAAGGCTCCCTGCCCAGCCCGGCCCAGCTAAAGGTTTCCTCCCATCCTCCAGGGTTGTGCCGAGAGCCTTGCAAGCTGCCCTACAGAGGCCACCAGACCTAGATCCTTCGGCAGGTGACACGGATCTCCCCAGATCTCTCTCTCTCGATCTCTCTGTGTCTCCAAAACTGACCCTCTGCTTTCCCACCCCCGCTACAATTCTGCTCTGAAGCAGGCCCTTGTGAATTTCAATTATTTCACTGAGAAGGACACCATAACACAGAAGGAAGGCTGGGATGGATCACACCAGGGACTGATCTGGGAGCGGAGTCTGTTCTTCGGGGTGGCCAGCCAGGGGCACAAGCAAGCAGCACACAGGCAAGCAGGCCGCCGACATTCCCCAACAACGTTGTCGTCCACACAGAGGGTGTCTCTTTCTGGTGCCAGAGGAGGCACGAAGCCCGCCTGCTCAGCAGCCACAGACAGCCTGAGCTCTGCCGAGGCCCCTTGGCGAAGGAGGGTCCTGCTGGCTCTGAGCACAAACCGCCTGAGCCTGCTCCCACCCTGAGCCCCCACCTCTTCTCCTGGAGCCTCCTGGTGCAGCGGCTAAACGGCAGCCCAGGGACCCTGCGCCCAGCCTGAGCCTGACTCCCAAAGGGCTCAGGGGGCAGCTGGAGCCTCCAGGGATCCAAGGTCAGTCAACGGAGAACCTACCTCAGGGGTGGTGGGGGCGAGGGGGGGGGGCTCAGAGGCAAAGTGTACCTTGCATAATTAACTGGCAAACCACCCAGAGAGTGCTTTAAGCGCTATGGGGCAGCCTATAAGCAGCCCACTTTGCTTTGCTCTGCTTCCAAGAAATAACCCCCCCCCACCTTAAGGGTCCAGTCCTGCCCTCTCCCCCTCACGCAAGAGAGAACCGCTTCCCATTCCCTTCCTACAGCACGGTCCTCATCTCGAGAGCGGCTATATTGTCTCTTGCTTCAGCCTCTCTCTTCCGTCAGAACACGGCACGGGAGGGGTGCCAGGGCTTCATCGGTGCTTTCCCTGTGACAGGGAATGTCTGGGCCCCACCTTACGCCTTGGCAGTGCCAGGCATCCCGCACTCCCGGCAGGCACAGCGTTCAGGCAACGTTTCTAGGATTCCTCTTGATACCACTCCACTCCACTCACCCATGAAAACCAAGTGCAAGATATCTGGGCCCTCATACCACGTGGCAGTGGTGGTGAGAGAGCGTCCCTGTGACTCCTCGTGAGCAACCCCTGACTTTGATCTGACAACCCACCACCGCCCCCATGAGGGGTGGGGGGCACGATTTCCCGGCGGGGGTTCTGAGCGTGCCGGGGGACACCAAGGCGTGCTCTGTGGGGTCAGAGTCAGGCAGTAGGTTCCCACCCTACCTGGTGATCTCGCTGTCTCCAAGCATCCCCTTTGGAATGGGGGAATACCTCCCTGGCGACGCCGGCGGCACAGCTTGCCCCAAGTAGGCAGATGGAGTGACGTGGTTGTCGAGGGGCTGAGAGTAAGCTGGGAAGGGGAAGGAGGAGGAAAGAGAGGCATAGAGTCAACACACACATCACGGGCACGACAACGACGACGACACCCCGGCTCAGCCCCGTTGGGCAGACGATTTATGCTGAAACGCCACACACCCCTCTTTCTGCTTGGCAGAGTCTGGCTGTTCCTCCACAAACTCTCAAGCTGTTCAGCCACAGCTGGGCCGGAAAGACTCAAAGACCCATCCACCAGCCTCTCCACCCAGACACACCCTGCACCGTCCCCGGAAGAAGAAGGAGAAGAAAAAAGACGCCCTGCGCCCCTCCATCCTCTTTCCAGGTAGAACAGGGAGGCTGCGCAGGGCCTCCCTCCCCCTCGACAGCTTCCTCCTGAAGAGCAGAAGAGGGCCCCGCCTAGTTAGACAGCTCGTGGCTTTCCGCCTCAAGAGTCGGACAGCCTTTGAGCAGGAAATGGCAGAGTCCTCACCCAGCATCCAGAAGACTTCCCACCGTGGACAGGCCCTGAAGTGAAATGGCCCCAAAGGGCAGCTGCGGGTGCGTTTCTTCTAGTTGTGTGACAGGCCCACCACCAGAAATGGGATTGTCATCCCATTAATTAGCAACAATTTGTTGCGGCAGCTTATGTGACTTAATTCATGCCTGAGTAAATCATCAATAAGATTCCAGGAAAAAAAAATCGGGACAAGGCCGTATGGGCTTCAAAACTATACAAATGCAGGTAGAGGTGATACCTTTACTGGATCATGAAGAAAATGGTCTAATACAGGTACCAAGACTTCCTGCCTTTGTATTAATAAGATTCCAGCCATTTTAAAACAATAGCCACGAAGTAGGAATACTTTAGTGGAATTCAAAGAGAACTATTTTCAAACATATTTTCTTCACGAAACATGTGTTCCAGTAACAGAAAACCATCCCAGCTGTTCACAGAAATCATGAGTTGGCTGTTCTTTTCTGTCCTCCCCTCCACAGAAGGCAATTTTTTATCACAAGCCATAAGTGTAGATAAACGCAGCCGTCTAACAAATATTTAACCATTTACTGCGCCCCGTATGGAAAATTCCCTCCATTTGTGAGTATGAGTCCTGCTGTTGCAATTAAACTTCTTAAGTTCTTGATCGTTATGACCCACCTCGCCTTCGACATCACAGAACAAAGAAGACAAACGGATTAAGGGGCCAAGGACCTCCAGCTCTCAAAGTGCGCCCAGGGGTTGGCTACCTGGAGGCTCCTCTGCCCAGCCCTGCACAGCCAAGGTGTGTGTGTGTGTGCTCCGCAGAGGTTCCTTCCCATCTTGACAGTGGCAGGAGGAGGGGAACCAGAGAGGCCAAAAACCTCCGGAAAGCTCCAGGTGCCTCTCTTCCCACCCACCCCATGCTTTGCAAGACTCAGGTGTCGCAACTGGACATGAGCTTCAAGCTCCTCCCTGTCAAGGGTTTCTTCCACATCCTGCGTTGGCGTCTGTCTGCTAGAGGCCATCTTGATTTTTCTGCCAGACGCTCTTGTTTCCTACCCTTGGCGTAGAAATGTGATTAAAGTCCGCCATGGCTTCAGAGGCTCCGCTACTCGTCCAGGGCCAAAGGCTGCCAGAGGAGGGCCCTGCCAAGGTCGAGAGCAAAAGCAGAAGGACATCCCAGCATACCCGACCGGGTGCAGTTCTCGGAACACACCACGGCCGTCTGGGTTGGCACCCAGTTTGCCTGCCACCGCTGCTCCCTTCAGACAGCCTTAGAGGCATCCAATGATTGGGGGGGCAGCGGGGAGCTGGCACAACTCCTTCCTCTGGGCGGGGGCTTTCAAGCCATGGGATGGCTGCCAGGAAAGGGGCCTTTGGCAGGCTTGCGCTGTCAGTGTTCCAACCTGTTTTTAATTCCACAATTAGTTTTTAATCTTACAGTAAGTTTCATTGCATTGACCACAACCCACATTTGGTGTTTTTATGTATTTCTTATTTTTTTATCTCTTTGATCTTGCCATGAGCTACACCAGGTTCTGGTTCTAGAAAGAAGGCAGGAGATAAAATTCATCCATCCAATAAATAAACAGTATTTTCCAGGACAGCCTTCCTGGGCTCTAGTGTCCCTTTTCAGTGCAGAATGTGACCACCGCCTATCCTAATCTCCCACCTACTGTCTCTGCATGGACTCATTCATGTGCACAAATACTCCAATCACAACATCATCATATTGACTGACCGACACAAAATTCTCTTTCCCTTTTTTCATTCTTTTCCTCTGATTTTACTTTTGCAGTAATGTTGTTAAAGGGATTTTCCTAAAGCCTCATTCGTGCTGAGGAATTTAAACAGAGCAACAAGGAAACAAAAGTTGCCGTCCTTCTTTTTCAACAAGAGCCTACCCACAAAACAGTGAACACAAACCGAACTTACAGTTGGGGATGTCTGGGTGGGCAAAGCTATCATTCATGAACATGCTGGTAGGTTTTGCAACTTTCAAATAGACAAAGTCCGAGGTGTTCTTTAAGGCAGTCACTGCTTCTTCATGGGTGACTTCTTCTAAGCAAACGCTGTTCACCTGCAGGGAGGGAGGGATGGCATGTCGAAATAGGGCCTTCTCGGCTGTTGCCCCCCAACTTTGGAATGCCCTCCCTAGAGAGATCCGCCTGGCTCCAACACTCTTGGCTTTCCGGCGCCAGGCAAAGACCTTTCTGTTCAGCCAGCATTTTAATTAAACAATATCCCCTAGCTGGCCATATGAGCACCAGGACTTATTAATTTTAATGTTTTAAGAATTATTTTAATATATGCTATTTTATATTGTCTTTTAAAATGTTTTTAATGTTTTTAGGTTTTAATGCTGTACGCCACCCAGAAGCCACTGGCAATGGTGCGGCTAAAAATATTGTAAATAAATAAATAAATAAATAAAAAGGAACTCTCCACTGAGAGGGGAAGGAAAAAAGAGCAGCCCTCACCCCCTGCCTCACCTGCTGCTGATCAGGAGGCAGGCCCCACCTGCTTGGACGAAAACTGGACCCTTTCTCTAGAGCAGACCTCCACCCAACTACCTCCCCAGCGGAAGTCTCAACCAGGGTCTCAACCAATGGCCTTTATTTCACAGAGAGACAGTCAATAGGTTGGTCTTCAGCTCGAAAAGAAAAAGCTTCAGAGAAAAAAAGTCTAAGTCGGCATTGAATGAACGTAATGCTAATTTTGTTGTTTTCTGAACTGTAATTCCAAACAATTCAGAGGGCTAGAAAGGAAGAGGCAATCTGGGTTAAAAGACTTACATGGAGGCATCAACCCCCAAGGTAAAGGTAAACGTAAAGGTTCCCCTTTGTGTCTGACTCTAGGGCACGGTGCTCATCCCCGTTTCCAAGCTATGGAGCCAGCATTTGTCCGTAGACCATTTTCGTGGTCATGTGGCCAGCGCGACTAGACACAGAACACTGTTACCTTCCCACCATGGTGGTACCTATTTATCTACTTGCATTTGTTTGCTTTTCTAACTGCTAGGTTGGCAGGAGCTGGGAAAAGCAACGGGAGCTCACTCCGTCGCATGGATTCGATCTTACAATGGCTGGTCTTCTGACACCCCAGTGCTGGGTCCTTCTGGGGCTGTCTGGGAGGCCGGGAGGAAGAGGGGGGTCTTCCTTCAACAGCCATCCCGTAGAAGGCGGGGACAGGCCATGATGGCCGGCCCAGTGCGCATGCTCTATTCCCTCCGCATGCCATGCAACACACATACACCACTCACTGCCCCACGAGCATGTTGGCCATTGTCAACAGCGAGGGAGCAGCTGTCTGTCACCATGGCTGAGCCCACCACAGTGGGGCCTCTCCTGCCTCCCTGCACCGACTGGCTTGGCTTGGCATGCCCTCCTCACCGTCCCTGCACCAAGAGCAGATGGGGATAGGGGACACCCCCCTCCCCGTGTCCCGCCCAGGGCTACCTTTGTGCCCTCCGCCTGACTTCTCTCTACAAAACAAAGGTGCACACACAAAATAGCGCAGCCTACCTCTCTGTGCACTCCCACACACAAACAAACACACAGACAAAACCTCCCCAAACCCACCAAGCAACCGCCCCCACCCCCGCTGGAAAGAGTCGCCATCTCAAGGCTCACAGCAACCATCCCAAACGAGTCTCCAGCTCGTTTACTTTCTATGCCCACACTCCTGCCCCCCGATGCCTGTCCGCCCGCCGGCCGGGCCGGATAGAAAGGCAAGGCGGGTCGGATGTGGCCCACGGGCCATAGTTTGAGGACCCCTGAGCTACATCTTTGAAAACTGTTCAGAAACTCCATCAGGCATTAGGGCAAATAACATCACACTGACCAGCACGCAGTACACGATGCCAGTCAAGCTCAGCTATACACAGATACATCTCAGAACAAATCAATGGGGACAATGCCCTGGGTGGGATACATGCAAGCAGGTGGGTGGGTGGGAAGGGCCCAGTGCTTCTGCAGCTGACAGAAGAAGAGAGGTGTGCAGAATAAATCCCTGGCCAGCCTGTCCTAGTGAGGGCAATCCTCGCCTTGGTGCCCCTTCACCCAGGAAGTAATCCACGTGTCTGGCACTAAGGCTTCTTCTTGGTCTCTTGGGTTTAAGGGCTAGGAGCTGCCAGATGCTGGAAAAGGGAGCAGCCGCTCTCTGTCCAACCAGGGAAACAGAGACCATGAGACCCATGGAAAGCTGAGCCAAGGTCCCCAATCCACGGGGTCTCCATGGGCTGGAAGTGACTTGATGGGACACAAGAACGACAGCAGCAGCAGCAGCACGGAGTGAGTGCGCAGGGCTCCCCAGAGGGCCATTCTTTCACTGCAAGAGGCAATGCAGAAGCATTCAGCCACGGGGGGGGGGGGGGGGGGCTCTCCTTTCCTACTGTAGTAAGCCACCACTAGAGTAGGCCCACTAAATCAACAGGACTTTTGGAGGCGGTGACTCACCAAACCCCCACTGATTCCAAGGCTGCTCTACCTGCAACTTTACTCCAGATTTCAGCCACTGTTTTATAAAACCCAGCAGGCAGGGAGGCAAGAGTTAAACCACTCCAGCCCTGCGTGTTTTTTCGGTGTGTTCCTGGGCTTGCAGGTGTGGCCCTGATCACCCAGCCAACACCGAGTGGGGCACTCGGGCCCCCTCTGTGTCTCCAGGACCTCCCGGACTCTCTCTAATCTGGCTCTCCAGATCATCAAAAGGTTGTGCTAAAGCGCTCCGCCTCGAATCTCAAGCCCGGATATTGCATAGGGAGAGTCTGCCCTGTTTCCTCGAAAATAAGACAGGGTCTTATATTAATTTTTGCTCCAAAAATACACTAGGGCTTATTTTCAGGGGATGAGACCTCTGGGTAGTGTGGGCGGCATATAAATTGAATAAATACATTGAATAAATAAATGTTCTTATTTATTTATTTAATTTATTTAATTTATACCCCGCCTATCTGGCCCACCGGACCACTCTAGGCGGCTATTTTACAGTCATGTCACCTTCTTCTGGTTGCTGCACAAAGGTGGAGGGCAGGGTTTCACTTAACTGGGGCTTATTTTGGGGGGTAGGACTTATATTACGAGCATCCTGAAAAATCAAACTAGGGCTTATTTCCAGATTAGGTCTTATTTTCAGGGAAACTGGTTAGCTACTGCCTGGGGTTCCAGATCACCGAAAGCCAGGCTGATCTCTATAGTCCAGGAGCCAATGAAGAGTCCCAGGGGCTCCCCTCTGTCTGGGATAGACGAATCATGGCCTGCAAGGTCCCCCTCGCCCTCCTCCTCCCCCCCCCAGCTGCAAGTGGCTGTACCTCCGCCCTGGCAAAAGAAAGCAGAGTGGGGAAGAGCCATATCTTTCCTATGAAGCCACATTTTAAATCTATGCCATGGCTCTTTCAGTGTTTATCATTCAAATGCTTTTCATTTTTCAAAACACAACAGCTATAATTTGTATAGTGCTGCAGATCGAAGATCTCATTATGGAATAAGAGTTATGCATTTTAATTCTATATTACAAGGCAATGCACTCCTACAATCCTTTTTGTTGTTGTTGAAGTTTAGTAAATTAGGGTTCAATGGTTCTTGGATTGGGGCCTACATTCTATGGGTCTCCATGGGTTTCTATACAGACGCCTGTGGTTTATTTCCACTATCTCCCCAGGTGCTCAGTCCAGCAGTCAGTCTTGAAGGCACAATCAGAAACCCCTGCAGTTTGTGTCTCCAGAAACACATGCGCATTAAGAGAAATGCATGGAACACAAGAAAGAACAGACCGGACCGCTCTTGCTTTCTACCTCTACAAGCAAGAGTGGCCTCACCCTGCATTTTTGGAGAAAGGGAAATCACATGATTAAACTGAGTCGCTAAGCCAGTGATCGACCTCAAGCCTGCATAAACCTGACCCTTCCCCTGCCCCCTGCTGCTGCCCCAGCCCGCAGAACCATTTGTGAAGGATCCCGCAAGATGCAGCTGGGTAACTTGCAGGGATGGGATGGGGTGGGGTGGGCAGGCAGAGAAACCCCACAGCCATTTGTGATGAGAAGAAGCAATCCAGTATTTATGCGGCACAGGGCCTCGCAAGGGGAAGCCCACGCCGGCCCCCCTTGGATGGTTCAGCCACAGGAGGGCCACCCGTGGCCCCTGGGCACGGGACCAGGAACGCCGTGCCCCCTCCCCACCTCTGGTTCTGTGCCTGTTGTCTCTCCTTCCTAGGAACGCTGCGGCGGCGTTTGGCTCCCTTCCACCCGGCAGCTGCTGCTCTGGGTTATGTAATCCTAATCTCTTCAATTTCTGCAGTGAATTGTTTGGACTGTTTCCACCTCCTCAAGATTTTTTCAGAGATGATGGCTAAAGCAACTCACAGCCCGAAACTTGTCCTGCCGCTGGGCTCTCCGCTGCAGGCTGACTCAAATCTGACCCCAAACAAACTGATGCACTGGGACTGACTGCCTTGGTGCCTTCAAGAAGCTGAGGAAAGTCCATAACGCTGCTTTGTTTCTAGCTGCTTTTAGGTCTTTTCAATCATCCGCGAAGGCAAAGAGTCAGCAAAGGGCTGCAACGTCTCTCCCCCCCCCCCCAGCACCTCCATCCCCCCTCCCATCCTGCAATCCCTCCAAATTTTCCATTTTTCCCCCTTTTAAACCTTTCTGTCACAAAGCCTGCTTTCCAGACCCACATTAGCCATCCCCCCCCCCAGGACGGAAGCAGGAAACGCAGCTTCCACTCACTGCCAGAAGCTTGTCTCCAATCTGTAGCTTGCCATCTTTATGCGCTGCCCCTCCTTCAATAATTTTGGTGACGTAGATGCTGTTGTCTCCAGGGATATGCTGGTTTCCAACACCCCCAGCAATGCTGAACCCCAGACCTGTTCAAGAGAGAAAAGACGCTCAAGCACCACACACACACCCCAGGCCCCTCCGCAAGGCCACCCCTGGGGGCTCAGGTTCAGCCTACTAAGGATGCGGCTTGGGGTGGAGGACTCTGGTCTGACTGAAGCAACACTGAGGACCTACGTGGGCTGCCCAGAGAGCTCTGTCAATCATCGGACACGGACGACGCGCCAGCAGAGAAGGAAGGAACCCCTCTCCCTTTGGACTTTGTGGAAGACTCACAAAAACCTGTGCCCGGACTGACCAGTCCCAACGCAACAGAACAGAACAGACCACCCACCCCCCCAATCTCCCTGCCAAGGGAGGCCCCTGGAGAACTGCAGGTTTGCCTCCGCAAGCCAAGCAGGGACAGGGAGGTGCGGCATCTGGCTCCCCCCGGCCGCCACAAACCTTTGGGTCCTTTCACAAGCTTGATCTCCACCATTTTCTCCGTGACTTGCTTGCGCCTCTTGATGTGCAGCCGAACCATGGAGCCCGCCTCCTTCAAGGCCTCCACCGCCCGACTATGGGTCACGTCACGGACGTCCACCTCGTTCACACGTAAAATGCAGTCGTTCACCCTGCAATTGGAAAACAGAGATCCGAGGAGGATTCAGACAACTTTCTTTTTATTTCTTATTATTTAATCATTTATTTGATTTATATACTGCCCATCTGGCAGCCAAGGCCACTCTGGGCGGTTTACAACAAATAATATAAAACAACAAAACAGCAAAATAACAAATAACAACATCAATTCATAGAGACGAAAATCAAAAGTCATAAGGTGCAGTGAGGATAAAATTACAATACAATAAATACAATTAAAAGGGTAGAAAAAGAGCACGTCAGTAGGACAGAAGTTATATTATCGGGCACTACTGTATCAGAGTGTGGTTTGTTCAGGGAAGGCCTGTCTCAATAGGCAGGCTTGGAGCAGCTTTTTGAAGGTGCCCGGGGAAGGGGGGCCAGGCGGACTTTGGGGGGGGGGGAAGAGAGTCCCATCGTTGTGGGGCTACCGCCGAGAAGGCCCGATTTCTGGTGGTTGCTTTTCGGGCCTCTCTCGGGGTCAGAACTCTCAGCTGCCCTGCCCGGGGCTGATCGTATAGGATGGGCAGACCTAACTGGAAGGAGGCGCTCGGCCAGAACATTGGGGTTAGGATTCGGGTCCCCCTCCCAGGCACACCTCCAGCTGCTGCAGCTGAGCCAGGGCGCCAGGGCGAAGACCGCGCACAGCGCTCCCTCTATGAACTCCTCCGGTTCTTGTGCACGTACAACGCAGCCTCCCGAGGACATTTCCCTGAGTGCTTCCTGCTCTGCCTGCAGCCTGACCCAAGGCCGGCCGGTGCTCAGAACCAGGCCCTATCCTGTCTGGCCCTAGGCCTCTCCCCACACTTCCATGGACCAGAGGACCTGCCCTGGCTTGCCCTTTCTGCCCCCTCCCCAATCTGGCTCCTGCGCCTCCCACAAAAGGAGGGCAAGGTGACAAAAGCGGGCCACCAAGCCCCATTCCCACCACCAAGACTGAGGAGCAAGTCCTCTGGGGAAAGGCGGAAAGGGGCTGGGAGCGTTCAGCCTTGACTGAGAAGAGCTGCCTGAGCCCTCTTTTCTTAGGTCGGTGGCGAAGCGTCCCTGGGACTGAGGGCTAGGCTTGGATCTGCGAGGGGGGCTTCGCCTGATCCCTCCCCCTTCCAGGCCGTTGCCAGAACCACCCTGAGGCGGAAGCAAGGGGGGGGGGAACAAAAGAGAGTGACGCACCGCAACCGTCCATCTTGCGCAGCTGCACCCCCAGGGATGATCTTGGTGATGAAGATACTGGAGTCATCCTCGATGTGGGGGTTGTCAGTCCCCCCTGCGATGCTAAAGCCGAGTCCTGAGTTGCCCTGAAACACAAAACCAGGGTGGCCCAGATAAAACCCCATCGGCTGGGAGAAAAGCCACCCTCCGGAGACTCCGTCGCTGGCCTCTTCCTCCTCCTCCTCCTCCTCCTCCTCCTCCTCCTCCTCCTCCTCCTCCTCCTCCTCCTCCAGCCTGGCTGGCTCTCCAAAAACCTCAGCGTGGAGGCCGCGGGGCTCTCTCCGCTTTCCGTCTCTCTTTACATGTTTTGAAACCAATTTACGCGTGGTGAAGATGTGGGCCAAGTCTAAATGGCTTAGATTTCGACTAGAGGTACTTGACCTTCTGTGCCACCAAGTCTTGCCCCACCAAGATGTCCAAATAAAGTGGTTTTTTTCCCCCCCCCATATTTGGAAGTTAAAGGCAATCATTCAGCCTCTGCACCACCCCTTCCACCACCCGGTGAAAGAACGGCCTCATGGCTGCCAACGGCACTGCCTGCAACTTTTCGGTCTCTCCCTGAGCTTTGCTGAGCCCCGGGTTCCTCGAAGTTTGGGCAAGCAGTCCTGAGCCCCGTCTCTGTTTCTATGGCCTCCACAGCCTGAAACCGAGGGGAGAGGACTGGGCAGCGGAGGGGCTCAGAGGCTTCCCAACTGAGCTCTGGAGGGGAAAAGGACAGCCTGCCGGTAATTCACTGGGCAGGGGGTGGGGTGGGGGTGAGAGAACCGCCCTGGTCAAGAACAGGACCACGAATGAGGAAAGTCGCCCCCACCCACAGCGCCAGAACCGCCACCCTCCACCCAAGAAGCGCCAGGTGAGCCGGCTCCAGTGCCCCTGGGCTGCCAAGGCCCTCGCAAAGAGAGGCTCTCCTCGGTCAGGGTGAAAGCCAAGCGGGGCCACCTCCACAGCACGCGTCCTCGTACGAAGAAGGCCCAGCCATGGGCTGACTCCACACACACACTGCTCCCCTCGGCCTCCGCAAAAGACAGGGGTGGCAGTCAGTGCCGAGGAAACCAGCCACACGGCGAGGGGCGGGTGGAGGCAGGGAACCGAGCCGAGCCTCTCTGGGCCCCTTGACCCTGCGGCTCAGCCAGCAGGGACCAGAGAAGGCCCAGCAACGCCTCAGAAGAACGGACACGAAGCCCCGGGGAGGGAGGGAGGAGGGAGGGAGGAGGGCCCACCGAAAAGAGCGGGGTGGGGCAATTCCAATTCCACATGGCCACAGAGTGGGGAGACCCACACACCGACACCCAAGGCAGCCCGAGGGAACAGCTACTCACTCTTTCCAGGGTGATTTCTTCATATTCATAGTCAGTGTCGGTGCCATTGACCTAGAGGAATAAAAAAACATACCCACACCCACGTGAGGTGGGCCGATGTCTCTCTCAAGAAGGTTGAGCGGCCTCCTCCTCCTTCCCCAACGGCCACAGGTGGCTTCCGTGGAAGGAGGGGCATCTGCTCTCCAACAAGGAAGTGACCACCCACAGGCTCTCCTCCCATCCCAGATGAAACCCGCCGCCCCCCCGGTCCTGTCCCACCACCCAGCCTTGGAAGCCACGTTCCCTCGAAGTTTTGTTCGCGCTGCGCGGGGGACCCGCCTAGGTGCACACCGAGGAGCCGGGCTTCATCTGACACAAGAATTAAACAAATTGGCTGCCGGCTGCTCGTGCGCAGCCCCAATGGAGGTCTCTCTCTGTGTGCAAATGCGCACCGGAAAGAGAACGTTGCTTGGGAAGCCCCTTTTGCGCTGTGGCTGCTCTGACAGCAGGAGTTCAAAAAACACCCTTCCGGAAAGGGACAGTTTCCTCTCCTCAGCGCGCCCTTGCGCACCTCCAGAGGCAGCTCCCGACCACCCTTTGTGTCAAAGGGCCCTGAAAAGGGAGCTTCCCAAACAGTCATATGAAGACAATGGGGCGCAGCAATCGCTTCCGGCCTCTTTCCCAAGTGCTCGGTCGCACCAAGCCTCCCCTTTCATTTTCTTTTAAGTGGCGTGTCCCATGGATTTCACGCTTCCACAGAGCTTTCCTGGGCCTGTGAGCAAAGAGCCCCTCAGAAGCAGACAAAGCAACCCAATATCAAGATGAACCTACGTAAGTCGGTGTCTCTGAAGTCTCTGTGTTCACCAAAACCGGAGGGGGATTTGCCTACAAATGTAAAATACAAAGGCTCACATTAGAGTAAGTCATCAGAAGAAAAGCCAGTCTGTCAAGAAAACCCAGTCTCTTCAAAGAGCAAAGTTTGGAAAGTGATTTTTAAGAAGAAGGAAAGACGGAAGCTAAAAGGGAGCAGGAGGGGAAAAACCTGAGCACTCCTTCCTCCTTCCTAGCCAGAAGGGTTTCTTCCTATTCCTTCCTGTCAAAAGGCTGTACTTCTTAAAAACTCCACTTTAGGAACAACTGGTCTGAAGGGCAGGCGGCCCAGCCAGGACCACCTGCCTGCTCTGGAAGACAAACCAGCAAAGCTTTGCAGAAAGCACAAGACCGTGGCAAAGCGGCAGAAGCCCAAGCAGTGGCCGAAGAAGCTGCTCCTGGCCAAAAAGGACAAGGGACCCGACTCCGCATCGCATCCCGAAGCCCAAGCGGGCCCTCCATGCTTTGCTGGCGGGACCCGAAACGCTCCCCACCCCATGCATTTCAGCCCAGCTGTGAGAGCAGGCGACAGCAGCGGTCTTCGATATTTCTTTGAAAGCCATGAGCTAGTCGGGAACGCCCCATTACAGAGGTACCAAAACCATTCAAAGCAACATCAAGCCTGAAAGAGGCAGAAATCCTCAGCTAGAAAGCCACACGAAGCAAGGGGCTTTTAATGCCTTTCCTTGGTACAGACCAACCAACCTCTCCCCTCGAAGGAGTTCCGCTTCTTTGGGCACCACCAAGAACGGCCCGTCTCCTGCGGGAACTGGGATAAACCCTTCGGTGGGCTGCCCCACAAACCCACCCGCCCACTCCCACTGCTCATCCCTAGGGAAGCCTTCATGGGTGGAGGCAGTCTTTCGCATAACCTCACCCCCAACACCCCTGGGGGGGCTTTAAAAGGCAATGCCCCTTGGCACAACTGGAACGAGTGGGCCAGCTGTGCCCGTTCCTGGGGAGGTCTGACCTGGCCACGATGGCCTGTGCCATCGTGGCCAGGTCAGCCAGATTTACTGTAACACACTCTACTCTAGGTGGGGCTGCCTACGGAAAGTGTCGGGAAACCTCCGTAGCTCCAGATGGCTAAGTGGGGTTGGACACGGAGATCTCATGGCTCCCCTTACAGCAGCTCCCCACGGATGGCCGATCTGTTTCTGGGCACCATTCAAAGTGCCGGTCCCAACCTATGAAGCCCCAGATGGGCTCTCTCTCTCAAGGACCGCCTCTCCCTCTATGAGCCGGCCCGAGTGTTAAGATCATCGGGGGGGGGGGTTTCCTCTCAGTCCCACCACCGACAGAGGTGTGCTTGGTGGAGACACGGGAGAAGGGCCTCCTCTGTGGCTGCTCCCAGACTTTGGAACTCTCTCCCACTGGAGGCCAGGCTGGCACCATCTCGGCTGTCCTTCTGCAAGCAGACAAAGACTTTTCTCTTCAGGCAAGCTTTCCCTTAACGGATTGGCTGCCTGAGTCTGATTTTAAATTGATGATCGTGTCTTACTGCTTTGAATGTGTTTTTGGTGTTGCTTTTGTTTATCATCTTTTAGTGTGCATTTCTTTCCATTTTTGCCAAAGTTTCCATTCCTCCCCACCGCCACAGACGCACCCCATTCAGCCACTGGGGGGGAAATGCCACAGACCAAAATTCGATGACTTACATTATTTAAGTAATCAATGAAAGCCGAAGTGGTGTCCACCCGTCGAGAAGTCAGCGCTTGTGCTCCTTGCTGATAAGCGGCTGCCTGCCTTAACCGGGGGGGGGGGCATGCACAGTGGCCATTGACCCCCCCTCCTGGCTTGCCCCGGCGAGGCAAGGCACAAGATTCGGTCTCTGAGTTCCATGGCTTCAACCTTTATGAAAATCTGGCCTCTCTGCCTGGCCGCCCAGAGGTTCCCTGCTGTGCCTCCCGGGCTGAAATCCTGTTGCCAAACGTTATGCCGTGATGAGCTGGTGGTGTCATCATCATCCCCTGTGTTTATTCAGAAACTGAACATTCCCCGTTCCCCTCCAAAGGTCCCGAGGGTCCCTCAAGAGTCTTCTCCTTGTGGGGAAATCACTGGGGGCCATGGGATTAGCGGAGGGCAGGTTTCCAAAAACCACCAGCAATGAAACCTTAAAGGCCTTCCCTGCCTCAGCCGACCAACGGCACCCAATGGCTTCCCCACAACGAGGGGGATCCCAAGGGGACGGACCCTCAGGGGGTGGGGGGGCAGGGAACCGGAAAGGACTGCTTTATGAAGCGATGCGGTTGGCCTTGCAAGGCGGAGGCGATGCTGCTGGAGTTCCGGCCGTGGCTCTTTCTTCAAAGGCAGCGCTCCGCCGAGAGCAGGCCTCCCCCCCTCGCCACCACATCTCCTCCTGAAGAGGCTCCCAGCCCCACGAGTGGGCAGAGGACCCCACACGCTCAGTACTACGGAGAGCCCTCTCAATCTCTCGGCTCTTCGTGCGACTGACTCACTGACGGATTGATTTAGCATTTATTTACCCGAAGGGCCCAAGGCAGCTTACATCATTAGAAGTCAATATTTAAAGCCAACAAGAGTACGTATACAAATACCAAAAGGATCAAACAAACACCACGTTAATAGACAGCAAACAAAAGCAAGACCCAAACCCCATTCAAAGCAGTCAGGCACAACCCTCCATTAAAAAAGAGACCCCACTCAGGCAGCCCATGATGGAGCTGGAGATCTAAGTGCCCACTAAAAGAAAGGGTTCCTCGTTCACTAGGGCGACGTCAGGAGGACCCGACCCAGCAGGAAGGCGAATGAACGACAGAGGAGTTGCTCTCCCCAGCTGGGGTCCCTCCTAGCCAGCCGCCAGCAGAGTCGGTTGTGGCAGGTATGGGCAACCTCCCGCAGGCCCCCACCCCACCCCACCCCAGGCCAGGCCAGGCCAGGAATGCTGGCTTTGGCTAGACGCGGCCCGCTCCTGCTAAGATCCCACACTTCCCTGGCCCGCACAGCCATTTCCACCTCCGCTGCTCCCTGTTCAGTGAGGAGGAGGAGGCCAGAGAGCAACCCACCTGCCTGTCGGTGGGAGGGCCTCTCGCCCTCCTCATCACCACCTTCTGCATTGGTTCAGTTCCGAAATACGCACCGAGGCAATGCAAGAAGCCTAAGTTCCGTCACAAGGAAATCTGGAGCGTGTGCAGGAGGGGCAAGAGCCATCAGCTGAACAAACCTGGCCTCCTGAAAAGGTCTTAAAATGCATTTCAAAGGTCCCTGCACCCCTTCCTTCGTGCTCCTTTTCTTTCTATGCTGCTTTTGTCTCTGTGAGAGGACCCTTCTTCTTCCACAATCCGAACCAGACCTCTCAAGCTTTTAAAAGACTCAAACAGGGAACCCTTCAATGCAACACCATTTGGGTGGTTTAATGGGGGGGGGCACACACAAGCAAGAGTTAGAAGCCAAGCGCCCTGGCAAGGCCAGTCCCGAAAGCACCCGGGGCAGAGAGGCGCGGAGCGGCCCCACCACTCTCCAAAGGCAGCCAGGCCAGCGCTCCCTCCTGCAGCCCACCGAGGAAGGAATGGGCGCAGCGCACGAGGTTCCCACGAGGTTCCCCACACCGGGCAGGCATGCAGCGTGAGCTCCTCAGCCAAAGGCCCCGCTCCCAGGCAAGTGGAGGAAGCAAGGGGTAAGAACAACCTGCACCGTGGACGGCGATGCGGAGGTGGCGGGCAGAGCCTCGGCTGGGGTCGGGACGGCAGAGGCCACGCGCGGAGGGAGAGGTGGTGCTGGTTCGGGGGCCTGTAGGTGGCAATGGAAAAAGGTCGTCGTCAGGTGTGGGGGTCATGGGAGGGGGGCAAGGCTCAGGCCTTGCAGGGCCACAGCAGGTACCCACCGGCAGCACAAGTCCTCTCTCTTCCCCCCCCCAGAAGGTGTTCAAGGGGGAACTGCTGCCCCTTCTTGTCAGGGGGAAGACCCTTGGCCAAAGGCACTGATTCATTTCCCAGCCAGAGCCCTCCGGAGAAATATACACAGTAAAACAAGACTGGTTAAAAAAACTTTGAAATGCAATAGAACAACAAATTCAAAGGGGCATTTCCCCCTTTGAATTTGTTGTTCTATTGCATTACAAAGTTTTGAAAACATCAGTCAGGAAAACATTATGGTGCAGAGCAGTTGTAAAAAACTCTCTCTAAAATGAAATTAAAAACTTATGAGAGTAGGTGGTGTTTGGGAGTGAAAAACCAGCAAAGACGGTCCAGGCTCAGCTCTCGCACAAGCGCACTCCAGATTGTGGGAGGACCCACAGACCAGGCCAGTTGCGCAGGCCAGCCGGTCCCGTGACAGAGAGCCCAAGCATAGTGTCCACGCAGCCACGTGCTCCGGTCCCTCCGAGAGTCACTGAGATTCATTGACTGTTAAGAGCACGGTGCCCCTCGGTGGACCTGAGCCAGCCCTGGATGGACGAATGAAATAACAGCCATTTCTTGGGCAAAGACGGTGGGAATCACTGCCTAGAAATCACAAATGTTGAAATACAAGTCGTAGTGCACTAGGACAGATGCAGAACAACTTTTTTTTAAAAAAAATAAAGCAAACTACAGGTGGGTAGCACAGAAATCCGTGGATATAGCTCTGGAAATCCTCAAATTTCACACATTTTCAAAGATGGAGATGTGCCTCCCTTTCGGACACCTCTCAAAGCAAGTCAGTGTGGAAAAACAAGCACCAAGTTTTCTGAGTCCTGGTCTGGATTCTGGGCAGGAATCACTCCAAATCCAAGAAGGGGGGGGGCCTGGCCCAGCCCAAATGAAGACTCAGCCTGAACACTTCCAAGCTCAGGTGCTCCAGAGGCGAGCGCACCTGGCAGAGCCCACCACCCTGGGCAGTTGCCAGGTCCGCCCATCAAGGGAGGGGCTCAGGGGCAGCAGCGGGGGGGGGGACGGTTATGCTCTCTCTCTCCTCCTCCTTCAGGAGGCTAGACGTCGGCATGGCCTTTCCGACTCGGGAGGTGGCCCCTCCACCCCAATGAAGCTCTGCTGCCCTTGAGCCGCTCTCGCCAGCTCTCCAGCCGAGACACACAGAGCGCGGTCATGGCCTGCACCAGGTATTCCCGCTTTCTAAATGTTTGTGCTTTATTAGGTCTTGGTCATTATTGATTTGCTTCCGTGCTTCTTTATAGGTAACCCTCTCCATCTAAGATACGCTTAACATTCTGTGATAAATCCCATTTCAACTCCTTTAAAATAAAAACAAAAGTAGGCTGTGCTAAATCCACCACGTGTTGCCATACAGCTGAGCCAGAAATACAGAGCCGGGTAAACCACCACCACCACCGCCTCCAAGCCAATTAGACCCCCTCGTGGCACGTTCCATGTTCCATCCCATACTTGTCGCTCGAGGGAGGCTGTCTCTCTTCTGACTTTTATTGCACTGGTCATTTAACCAAAGTCCAGGGTTCTGATGTCTGCCAGCACAATCTATATTATTTTAGTTTTAGACCTTCATCTTATTCTCTTAGGTGACACGGTTCCCTAGCTTTCTCCTGCTGCCGCACGGGGGGAGGGGGGGGACACAGAGAAGGCAGAGCTTGCGCTCCCCCACGCCGCCTCGACCAGAGAGGCCGCCACGATACAAGCCAGGCCTGTTCATCCAGGCGAGAGGCCTGGACAGCTGTCACTCTTCTTCACCCAGCAATACTGACATGCAGGCCACTGAGTCGCTCTGAAACGCGGGCGCAAGGCGGGTTGGGATCGCACCCGGTCCTCTTGCCCTCCCTTCTCTTGCAACCACGTCCTTTGTTTCCTTCGGCTGTTCTCCCTGCCATCCTGCCCCCCCACCCCTTGCCCCCCAGTCACAGCAGTCCCTTCTTCTCATCAACCTCCCCTCTTTTAAAGCCCCCCAGTGCCATCGAAAGCTAATAAGCCATTCACGCAACGAGCCCTGCAACAGGAAAAACAAACTCCTCCCAGCACATTCGCCCAGGATGGGTGTTACCCTGTTCACACACACACACACACACACACACACACCAAAGGGAAGCTGGTCCCAGGTGACCAGAAGCCCCTGCCAAACCAGGGGCCTGCTTTTGAAGTGTGCTCCTTGCAGGAGTGGACACAGCTAAGGACTGGCCGCAGGGCAGGGCAGGGGTACCCTGACGGCCTTTCTGGGCAGGCGGGGTGGGGCCTCTCCCCCCTCTCCCAAAGGTGGGAAGCAGCAGCCCCCGTCCCTCCATTTCTCTGTTAGCAGAGGCAGAGGCTAAATGCCATTGGCAGCACCCACAACCTGGTCTCTCTCCAAAGGCCAGGAAGGGCCACAGAGGAGCGCCAACCCTCCGCAAGGGTGAGAAACGTTTACCTTTGGGCAGAGCGGGAGGCTCCAGCCGGCACTCCTCTGGTCACCTGTATACAAAAGCAAGGCCCTTCCGCAGCCCCCCACCCCAGCCCACCCCACCCCAGCCCACCCCTCCTCCAAAAGGCCCAGGGACCAGGCTTTGCTAAAGGTACCACCCGTGACCCATTTTATTAATAGGCCATTGGAATGAAACAAAACGGATCGATCGAGGCAAGCAGCAGCCGAGGACGCCGGGCGTCCTCCCTTTCCCCTCCCACTCAGCTAGCGCTCAGCCACGGCAGCATTTCCACCCTTCAACCATCTGCTCACCCAAATGTTGGAAGTATTTTAAAAAGCCACCTCCGCACCACTGCCCGCGCACCCTCCCAACAAGCGCTGGGCTCTCTGCGGCAGGGAGGTTCGCAACACGGGAGGGAGGCTGCCGCCGCCGGTGGGGGATGCTTTCCAAACCCCTGGTCTGTTCCATGGCGCCAATGCTCCCCCAATGCATTCCTGGAAGCTCCAGGGCCGGACCGAGACTCCCTGCACAACATGAAATGCCAGGACGCGGGTGAAGGCGCTGCCTCTCGCACGACACCCGCGGAATCACAGGGAGCAGCCCCACCTTTCAAAAACATGTCGGTCTGCGTGCCGGAAACCCGGCCAGCTCCACCGCGGCAGCAGCAAAGGAGCCAGGAGAGAAGCCCCCTTCCGAGAGGCCCCCTTACCTCTGCCAAAGAACCGCCTGGCCCCGATCCACCACCTGTGGTGCTCCTGCAAGAGGCTGCCTTGACCTTGGCGGTGCTTTTCGTGGGGCTCTTCTTCACACTGTCCCGGAGGTTGGTGAACCGGCCCCTGAGCTTTGAGGCCACAGGCACAGGGGCCGAACTCAAGCCGGCCTCCCCAGCGGGCATCTGCAGCGGCTGGCGCGGGGGACCCAGCGGAGCCTCTGCCCAGGCGCTCCCTTCGCTGCCAGCCAGGCCCAGGGTCCTCGCTCGGCAGCCATCCGGAGGCCCGCAGCCCCCTGTGCACATGGGGCAGGAGGCTCTCATCGGCGGAGCTGGCTGGGCCACTCCACAACACTCCAGACAAGGACGGACCAGGGGGCAGCGGCGCCGCAGCGTGTTTCCTGGGGCCGCCAAACCCAGAAACCCCTAAAGTCGCTTTCCCAGCCTCGCGCTCGCTGTCCAGAAAGAGGAAGCCTCCCACTGGCCGGGAGGTGGCCAGCCTCTTGGCTAAGCCGGCACAATCAATGCCTTGCGGAGGGCGGAGGGGACGCGCTGAAGGTCGCCCGGCCTCGCCGCTGCCTGTGAGCACCCATGGGGCAAAGGAGACCACACCCGATCAGTTTTGAGAAAGGACGGCACTAAAAGACCTCTTGAGACCCATCGCAGCCCCCCAGGGAGATGACATCAAGGGCGAGCTTCTGTGGGAAGGAGAAGGCCTACCCAGATGACAGAAATGCTCCACCGGAGAGCAGGTCGGACCGCTTGCCACCCTCCTCAGCAGAGGAGCAAGGAGGTTCCAGATCGGTTCCCGGCCGGGAAAGCCTTGGAGAATACCCTCTCCAGACCCTCGGGTTCTTCTCTGCTTGGGCTTTGAAAGCTGGGAAAGAACCCTGAGAGGCTTCGGGCTCCCCCCACGGCCTTAACTTGGCTCCCTCTCAGTCCCATTGGAAGCCCGGTTGGCCCTTTCTTCAGGCTGCTCTGCAGACCCAGAGACAGCCTGGGGGCCAGACGTGGGTGGGGTGGACCCAAGCTGGCTGAGGTGTGAGAAGTGGGGCAGTAGGTTCTTTTCAGAGCCACTGGGGAGGGGAGGGGGTGGTGGTCTCAGACGATAAACGTTTTTCTCCCTCTCTGACTTTCCTGTCTCTGCTCTTCTGCCGCAGGTTGTCCGTCGTCTCTGCGATGGCACATCTGGAATTAGCAAAGGGGGGGGAAGCTGCCTCCTGTCCCAGAGCCCCAGGCGCCCCCCCACTCCCACCTCCTGGCTCAGGCGCCCCAATATCTCTCTGCCTGGCTGCCAGACACCACAGCTACAGCCTCGCTGATACCCTTGTGGGTCTCCAAGCTGGCTTTCAGGGTTCAGCCTCCACCCTCCCGGCCTGAAGACGGCTCACACCTCTGACCGGCTCTGTGGCTCTGCTTCCCATCTCAGCCCCCTAATTTGGATTTGCCCAAAGTGAGTGGTCTCTGCTTCTTTTTCAAACTAAGGAATGTTGACGGTCCCTCCCGTCCGGGACACTTGGCACAGCGAGGGAGGAGGCCCGTCCCTTTGCCCTCCACCCAGAAGCCACAAGGGAGGGCCTGAAAGTGCAGGAACGAAGAGGGAGCCGGGGCAGGCAAAGAGGAAGGCCCACCCTTGCTCCTCCAGAGTTCAGAAGCCAGGCTCCCACAGCCCCTGCTACCCAAGGCCATCGCCCCAAAGGGTGGGGGGGGGAGGACAGGACCCCGAGTGGGATGGGGGGGAGAAGCTGCCCACCCAGAGCCTGGAGCACTCTCGCAGGAAACGGAGGAAGGAAAAGGCTCCGGTGAGCTCCCAACACAAGCCGGACGCACAGAAGCCGGCCAGAGAGAGAGAGAGAGAGAAACGACAAACTCCGAGTTGGCCCCAGGGTAGCGCCCAGTCAATTGGTGTAGGGCAGGACTCAGTGCCACCTTATTAGGGGCGCAGAAGGACAAGCCTTGCTGAAGACGAATCCGCACTGTTTCTGCCAAGCTGAGTCCAGTCAATAACGTGGGGACAAGACAAAACAACACTGTTAAAAAGGGCCCTGGAGGCCTCTGAGGAAACTCAGCCGACACAGAAGAAAGCACGAGTCTCCCGATGGGATTACAGCAGGAAAACAAGGAGGAAGTCAAGAACGGAAACAAGGGACCGTTCTTGTCACGAGAATCTGAGGATCCGTCTAGTCCTGCATTATGGCTACGGCTTGTGCTGCTTACTCCTGAGGAAAGATGCCGTTCACGCTTCTCTCTGTGTAGGCACACCAACTGCTTGGATGGCTATTTAAAAGTGTTACGCAGTGACGACATTCTGCCACTTTTGAGCAGACACACAGATGCTGCTCTTGCTTCATTCTGAGGAGGCACAGAATGAGGAAGATTCAAACCATGGCCTCCCCTACAGAGAGAACGGGTTTCAAATCCTCTTCCAGTTTGCAGTTTGGCTGCATGGAGTAAAAAAAAAAAAAAGTACACTTTTTCTGTGACAGTGCAGGAGAAAAGGACTGCAAGTTTGCTTCCTTCCCTCTCCACCCCCACCCCACTGGCCAGGGCATCCCACCAAAGCTGGGGACGCGGGACGTTCAGGCCAACGGACAGAGCGGTCAGTCCTCTTGGAGGGAGGAGAGTCACACCCTGGCGTCGGCTGCTCCCAACTGCCAGCCGGCAGTCAGGGGCTCCTGAGTGCTGATTGGGAAGAAGCCCGCTTGCGCCGGCGACCGGTGGCCCCTGCCAGCCGTATCCTCTGCGAGCACCTCCTCAGCCCCACTGACCTTGCGGCACCGGGTGCCATGAATGGGCCGACGTCCGAAGGGGCTGAAGCGAGGGTGGTGGCAAAGGAACACAGTGCGCAGGGGCTGCCAGTCACGGGCGCTCCCTGCCTTCTCCCCGCTGAGAGCTCACCTGACCCTGACTGCCATCTCCTGGGAACAGCCCTGGGAGGGAGCAACAGCAGCTGCTCCCCCCCAACACGGGGCTCCTGGACCGGCCGAAGGCCACTGCTTGGCCACCACTGGCTGCAAAGCGTGCAGCCACGGATGGGGCTGGCCATTAACCCACCCCGGACCTTCTCTGTCTTCTCATGCCAGGAATCACTTTCAGGGAGACAGGTGGGGTACAAACCCTAATTCCCTCCAGATAACACTTATTAATCTTTTCTTCCTTAATCTATTTCTTGTTATATTGCCATCTTGAAAAATATGTCTATTGTTTATTGTTGGCTGCCTATTGTTATTGTTTAGTACACTGGTTTTTTGTTATATGTACATTTTACTGTGTTTTTATATGTCTGGAAGCTGCCTAGAGTGGTCATTTTGAACAGATAGGCGGGGCATAAATAAATTAAAATAAAATAAATAAATAAAATGCCCACCCACCCCCACATCCTAGAGAGACCTGCACGCTGCTCCACAGTCTTAAGAAGAACACTCTAGAAATGCAAAGAACTAAAGAGGATCCAGAAAACATCTTCCTGAGATTCCTTGGGGCTGAGTGCAGTGGGCATAATGGGGGGCCATGTTTCCCCACCATACACCAGCATCTCCAGCCCTCTCTGGGTCCCTCAAGAGGTCTCCGAGCTCCCAAAGCGGCCACTTGCCATCTGTACAGAACGCCCACCTGTGCAAAACCCACCTCTTTTCTCACCACGCCTCTGCGTGACAAGCCAAGGGAAGCAAGAGGAAGCCAATGGACCCCCTTCTAGCCAAGCCAGGGCCTCCGCCCAGGTCTCCACAGCAGAGGCCCTCCCCCCTTTGCCCCACACCATCAAGCGAGAGGAGAGGGACCCCGGAGCCTGGCAGAGCAGGCGCTGCCCTCTCGGGGCTCTGGAGGGGTTTCCCAACAGGTGTGGGCAGCTCTCCGGAGGTGGCCAGGTTCCACCCCTTCAATAGGATCTAAAATGGGGCTGGATATGTTAGGGGACACTTGGATTTTCAAGGTGGGATATGCCCTCATCATGTTTACCTAAAGGTGGGTCACCTGGGAGAGAAAAGGCCTCCGCTGGAAGTCTGTCAGGTTCAGCGAGACCTGGCTCTGCCTCGCTTCCTATTCAGGGCAGGAACAGGAGGCTTGCCCGGGGCTAGAACAAAGCAAGCCCCCCCCCCCAAGTGTTCTGCTTCTCCCAGATGAGCCACTTCTAGGCGTCTGTAAGTTGTGTGTGACTCCCAGAATGGGGAATTATGGGACCTGTAATCCAGGAAACCCAAAAATCCCTTCTCTGTTTTTGAGTATCACAAGGTTCTTCCTCAGGCTGAACACTGCAAAAAGCTGGGAGCAGGGAGACCGGGAAATCCCCCAAAGTCATCTTGGCCAGGTGGACGACAGCATTCTCCAGCCACTAAGGATGGCGCTTCCTTGGGCTCCCTTTCCCTGAGAGCCACAGAGCCTGAGTTTATCAGGTAAAAACAAGACAAGCCCACTTCTTCAGTGGACATTAAAGCTCACATTGAAAGGGCGCGGGGGTGGGGGTGGGGCGTTTACAGGGAGGGGAAAGGCAACCAAGCCTCTTGTAGAGGGAGACTGGAGTCAGTGCTCCCCAGTCCCTTGATGCTGACCTTGCCCGCCTCGGACGGCTGGGGCCCCCGGGGCGCTAGAGATCGGTCTCAAATCAGGGGCCACAGACCCCGAGCGGACAGGCGCCCAGATCCCACACAGACCGCCTTTCCCTTCCTTTCTTGACGCTCCCTCCAGGCATCCTGTCAAAGGCCTCTGCAATGTGGCCGTGGCAGCAGCGGCAGCAGCGGCAGCAGCAGCGGCAGCAGCAAGAGGCACGAGGCTCAACCGGGGGGGGGGGGGGGAGACAGGAAAGGCAAGTCAGCCAGGGGGACGGGGGGGGGGGGAGATCCGGCACCTGCACAAGAGGGGAACAACGAGGTCCCCTCCTTGGTGGTGCAAGAGGAGGAGCTGAGGAGCCTGCAATGGGCTCCCCAAACCTGTTGAGGTTTGGTGCTCGGAACTGGGGACTCTTGGCGACAGCCGCACACCCTCCCCCGGCTGCCTTTGTTCCTCTGTCACTGGAATGCCAGGGGCAGCCTGGCAGGAGCCAGTCCCCAAGGGTGGGCACCGGGCATGCGCCACAGCCTCTGCCTCCACCTCGCCCGAGAGGTCCGGGTCCTCGGTGCAGTGAAAGCAGGCGGGCACTGAGGCGAGAGGGGTACTCGGCAGGGCCTCTCCTCCCTTGGGAGGAGGAAGCCCTTCTCTTCGGTCCCGTGGCAGGAGCGGCTCTGGAGCTGTCCTTTCCTGAAGAATGCAGAGCTCCCCCCGCACCCCCCCCCATGAGAGAGAGAGAGAGAGGGAGAGGAAGAGGGAGAGCGGGAGATAAAGGAAATAGGAACTGGCCCCTGGCCACGGGAGAGGCGGCTCCTACGCTGCTGGGCACATTGCAGGATCCAGACTGCCGACCAAGCATCTCCCCGGGAGGGTCCAAGAGACAAGGGAGGAGGACTCTGAGCAGGAACCCAAAGGAAGCTTTCTGGACATTCCCTGTAGTGGCCGGCTCAGCCCTCCGGTCAATGGAGCCAGCTGAAGAACAAGCCAACGCCTACCCATCACACACACACACACACACACACACACAAACAGGGGGGGGGACTTAAAAACCCCACTTTTGCCTACTTGCAAAGGGATGTGGCGCAAGGTGTGGCCGGGGGGGGGGCGGAGTGAGAGAGTGAGATCCCTGGTGGGGCCTCCAGCAGAAGAGGGACGGAGTCGGAAAGAAGGGAGTGTGACCTACTAATAACCCCCTTTCCCCCCCCCGCCCCGCAAGGTATAGCTATGCCAAGCCTGGAATGCCCTGTCTGGTTTAGCAACGTCCTCCCCAGGAGGAGAGGGCCCTGCAGGTGACAGGCACCGCCTGCACTGGAGCTGCACAGGATTCCCCGGTTGCCAGAAAAGGGCCACCCTAACCTGGAAGAGGTCAGAGGAAGTGGACACTTGCGGGGCGGGGGCTTTTTCATGTTGTGGGAATGACCACTAAGGCAAGTGGCATGAAGGGCCGCGGGCCTAAGAGCGAGGGGTGTGTGGAGGGCTACAAGGCCCAGCAACCCTTTGAAGCCACAAGATGCAACAGCCGTGGTGTGTCTCTCCACGGCAAAAACCACAACTACTGGGGAGCACACCCAGCAGCCGTGGGACAAGAGAACGACTGTCGCTCTCCCCCCCCCCCGCCGGGGCTACCTGTGGGTTCCCCAGAGCCTGTGGCTGCTACGGGGGGGGGGGGGGGGGCAGGGTGCCAGGGAAGTGGCTGGACTCCGCGGAGCCCCCCTCTCCTAACACCGAGCGCACAGGGATGCCATCCAGGGCCCTGCTGGCCAGGGGGCCATGGGAACCCCCGGGGCCGCTGAGGGCCACTACTGCCAACCGCCCTTCGAAAGCCCTGCGGGTGCCTTTCTGGCCCACCAGACCACCTCCCTCCCTGCTGTGCCCCAAACTGCGTCACCATGACGACACAGGAGATCCTGCGTCTGGACATCAGCGCAACCCACCCGGCCGCAACTGACAGGCCGCACCCCCTGCGGGCTGGAACCCATCGCTCTGAGAAGGACAGGGTGGCCGACCAACGCCTGGGTCTTTCCCGGCAACTCTCGCACGGAGGTAAGGTCTTCATTTGAAAGTGCCTCTTTCTGCAAGGCTCGTCTGAGGTCCGATGGCTCCCGGGCGGCTCAGCGGCAGCCTCCAACCCTCCTGCCCGCCTCTGTCCCCGATCCCTTGTTCCCATGAGGGTCTGGGGCCAAACCAGCCCCTGTAAAAAGCACGGCAGTGCTCCCAGGCGGCGCACACTTCGAGAGATCACCACCTAGGCCATAACGGGCCACGAGGGAAGAAGCAGGGGCCCTGCATGGCGGCCTCTCCTCCCCCTGCCACGCACCTAAAAGGGCACAGCACGCCAGAGGTGTTTTGCCCCCTCGGAGGCCAACGTGACCGGCCTCAGCACCAGCACCAGCACCCACCACACCGGACAAGGCTTCTGAGCGCCACTCGTCCCCGTTGCCTTCCGTGCTCTGTAACTGGACGGGCCGTCGTCTTTGTGTCTGCGGGTAGGGCCTTTCAGAAGCAAGGCGGCAGGCCCTGAGGTTACTCTGGTTGCTGCTGCCGCCACCAGGCAGGCGCCTGCCACCTGCAAGGAGGGGTGCCCACGCAGGGCAAGGGGTGCTGAAGAGAGGGCCAGAGCCCGCTGCCTCCCTTGCAAGGTGCCAGTCTGGTGACCCCTGGAGGACAAGTCTGCCAAGCGGCAGCAGCAGGACCAATTCTGCCACCCCAACGGCCCCTCCAAGGCTCTGGCTGTGGGACGGTTGCCAAGCCACCAGGTCACACAGCACACCCCATCTGAAGACCGGGGCCAGCGGAGCCAGGCAGGGCAGAGGGGGCTCCGAAGGCCAGCCCTCCCACCGAGAGTGCCCACCCGAGCGCGAGACCGGGCCCACTTCCCCTGTGAAATCCTGGGAGCAACTTTGGCCCCAGCTTCCACCCATCACAGACCTCTCCCAGCGCACCAGCTATTTCTGGCAGGTTGAGGGGTGGGAAGGAAACAAGGCCTGGCTCTCTCCATGTATGTGTGTGTGGGGGGGGGGGGGGAGGGCAAAAAGCCCCCGCCCGCAGCAGCTCCCCCTTCCCCATTCGAAGGACTCAGTGGTGCCTCCTTTCCCCGCTGCCTCTTCCTCTTGGGACCTCCAAAAAGTCCTCGGCTGCTGAGCGGCTGTGGAGGGGGCGGCCCCCACACTCGCCCTTCCGCTGGGTGCAGGCAAGGGAGAAGAAAACCCCAAGCGCAGCAGGACTGGAGGGCTCTCAAGTCGATCAGGGACACCACGGGAGGGGTCAAAGGCTTGCGCAGAGTAACCTCCCGAGGCAAGAACCTCACCGTCGCCCCGGCTGCAAAGCCCCAAGACCAGCAAAAGGGGGCGAGGACGGCCTCTCCTCTCTTGCAGCAGGAGAGGGGCAGGGAAGACTCGCACGGCGCCCAAAGTCTGCACCAACGAGGCGGAGGAGGAAGGGAAGCTGGATGGAGGGGCTCTGCTAGAACCCTGGCCACCGAGTTCAGGGCCAGCAGGGAGGGACCAAGGGGAGGAAGCTGGCTTGTTTGGAGCGTTTCCTGAAATCACTGCCCTCCCCAGCAGGGCCTCCAAAGAAAGAGATAACCTGTCACACAAGCAGCTGCCTAGAGCACAGCTCCCTGGGCGGCGGGCGGGCGGGCGGGCGGGGGGGGGCAGAGGGAGGCACACCGCTGGTTCCTGCCTTCATTTATTCAGTAGCCCCTGGTGACAGGCAAGCACACACCAGCGGCCCCCTCCTGCTTCACCTCTCCCCACTGCCACACAATACAAGCCTCTCATGAATGGCTGGGAGTGCATTTCCTGAGTGGCAGCTGAAAAGTGTAATAGGAGCACCCCCTGCCCAAAGAACCAACCTGGGGGGGAAGGAGGGGGAGATGTGGTCCCACCTACAGCTACAGAGGGAGGGGAGGGAGGGACAAGGGAGCTGCGGGGGGGGGGGTAGAATTACAGGAAGGAAGCCGCGGGCTGTCATGTCTCAGAAGAGCCCCAGCAGGGGCCACGGCTGCCAAGAAGGGCTTGTGAAAAGTCACCGCTTGGGAACTTTCCAAGCCACAAATGGACCAGGCGCTGTCGGGGAGGCGGGGGGGCTCCCAAGATCCGGCGCTGGACCAGCTCCCTCCATGGCGCTCAGGGAACTCCCCACCAGGTCCTGCTCCCCTGCTCCCATCCAGAAGGGTCCCTCCTTGGGACTCGGTTCGGTTTCTTTCACTCTCAGGGTTGAGACCCTACCCAGACCCTTCTGGGATCCAGAGCCCCAGCAGGAGCACGACGCGCCCAGACATCCCGCCAGGGACCGGGCCACTCTGGAACCTAAAGCAAGCCGAACCGGTGCCCCCCCCACTAGCATCCACCACCCCACCCCTGACGTCTTTGCCGCTTGACATTCTTTCACGGAAGACACGCTTAGCCATCATCGGAACAGCCTGCCTGAATACCGCGCTGTTCAACCCCACAGGAGCCACGGCTACGCCGGGATACATGCTTCCTCCTTGTGACGGCGAAGGAGATGCTACAGCTGGGGGGGGTCTCCTCCCCCACCTCCCCCCACCCCGCCCGTCCCGCCTGCCTGAGCCGATCCCACACGGGTAGCAGGAAGGGCCAGCCGCTCGCCCCCACCGAGGCCCAGAGACGCTCCGAGACCCTCTACCTGGCTGGCGGAGCGGGCGGCCACCGAGATGCAGTCCAGGAGGTGGTGCCTGCGGGTGAAGAAGGCCACGATCTGCTGCCAGCGCGAAGTCGCCCCCGGCTCCTCGGGGAGAGCCTCCGCCGAGCCCTTCTTGGCCCACAGCCTCTGCTTAGAGCCCCCTGAGCAGGGGCCAGATCCGGCGTTGCCGCCCCGACTGGCACGTGAGTAGAGGAGAGCATTGTTGCCAAATATGTAATTCATCTTAGCCGCCGCTGCCGCCGCCGTGCAGGTGGTTGCCAGGCAGCCAGGCTCCCTGTCTGCTGCCCAGCGAGGGAGGAAGGTGGCAGATCAGACCGACAGCTGGCGGACAGGCTACGGCTGCATCACGGGCAGGAATGGGGGGGTGATGGGATGGGGGGGGCAGCCGGCAGGCCTCTCGCTCTCAGGGTGCTTCCGAGGCCCGCTGCCCCATGGCTGCCTCCCTCGCTGGAGCCTCGGTGCACCTGTTACTTCTCCAAGGGAGACCTGGCCGGGTGGGGAGGCTGGAGGGCAGGGAGTGGATCACGCCCCTTTGTGGCCAGTAGCCATCCCTGAAGTCTTGCCGAAGCCGCCCCCAAAGCAGGAACCTTGCTCTTTGTTAAGAATTCTCTCGGGGGGGGGGGACGAGGGGGATTCAGTCCGGGAAGCAGGCAGAAAACCGGGCCCCTTCTTTCTGGCTCCTGCTCCTACTGCTTGCTCACCGCCACCACCAGCATCCATCAGACACAACACTCTCTGTCTCTGTCTCAGGGGAATGCCTGAGAACACAGACACGCGCGGGGTGGGTGGGAAAAGCATCAGGACCACAGCGGCGTCATCACAGCTGCTGAGTTAAAAAGCCAGCGCTGCCGCATGACTCTGCGCCCAGCCCTTCTGGAAAAGGGGGAAGAAGCAGGCGCTGCAGAGGCATCCAGTGCAACAGCCCCCCAGGTTTGCTGCCCGAGTTAGGTTATTTGGAGAGAACCCCTGGAGGCGCCAGAACTCATCCCTGGCATTATTTCAGGGATTTCCTCCAAGACGATCAAAGGAAACGGTTTTGCTCCTCATATATCTGGGGCGTGGGGATAGGGGTAGGGGTAGGATTTACTGCACACACACGCCCCTGGAAATCTTCCTTGATAGCCAGAAATTGATTACAGGAACACCTATTTGGAAGACGCCCTTTCCTAACTCTCTCTAACTGCCCTGCCCCAAGAGGCTCCGAAGCCGGGAAGGGAGGCCTCCGAGTTGGCAGACGACGGCTCTTGTAATCGGAGAGCCGGATGCGCCACGGAAGGGACACCGGGAGCCAGAGTCCAGCGGAAAACCAAGGCAAGCCCACAGGAGTTTTCACAGCAGCAGGACCTCCTTGCCCCTGCTTCTGAAAGGGTGGCGGATCTGCTCTGTGAATCCCGGGGTGAAGAAGCATGGCCCTGACAAGGCGGGAGAGACGCCTGGGCACGAGCGGGATGGAGGAAGGCCTGGCCAACTTCTTTTAGGGAGAGCTTGAGCGCCTCCCAGAGCAGTTCTTCAGACACCAGGAATACAAATTCATGCCCCCCCACCCCAATATTTATTTCCGACAGTGAGGAGAATCCTGTGCAGCTGAGGAACCAGGTATGAGACAAAATACCATCAGCAGGATCCAGTGCCTCTCTGAGGGTTCTGTGGCCCCTGCTTTGAAACCGATCTCTAGCGTCCCGGGGGCCCCAGCCGTCCGAGGCGGGCAAGGTCAGCATCAAGGGATTGGGGAGCACCGAGTAGACCCACCGCTCTCCCTCAGGTCCTCGGGAGGAGGAAGAACGAGGTCAGCAGGTTTCAAACAAACAAACAAACCACCACTTGATCCAGAACGGAGCATCCTAGACCTTTTGAGGTGCTCAGGAGGTGGGAGCATCCTCAGGCTTATTTCTCAGGCTGCCCGTTTGCTGGCAGGGGTTGTCGGGCTGCTCCGCGGGCTCTTTACGGGAATGTGTGGATCGCCCGCCGTTGCCCAGGGCGAGGCAGGCCAAGGCCGTTCACTGAACGTGGTGGCAGATTAATAATGCAGAGGGTCCCTCCGTCCGTCCAGAGGGCTGAGTCCCTCCCTGCGTGCCTCACTCGGGTCTCCTTACCTGCTTTCTATGACACTTCCCAGCAGAGGAAGGAAGACCCTGCTTTCACGAGACCAATGGCTTCACAAGCGCACACCTTCCAGCTGGCTGTCAATTCTGGTGCCCAACAATGTGACTCCACCAAAGGAAGCTTCTCAGTCAAGCCCTCCCTCTGCAGGGGACAACCTCACCCACAAGCAGGGACTCATGCTAAAGGGACCCCCTCCTTCGCACCGGTGCCCCTCGTTACTGGAAAACCTGCGGTCAGAGGCACCCCACCTCCCAGCCAAGGGACTGGAGAGTCTTATGTCGTCCGGCCGCCCTTCCCCTCCCCAGCTGGTCACGTTTTCTTCCCTGTTTCACAGCCTGTGTCCTGGACTCTCCTCCCCCTGCCATGCATGCCACCAGGAGGCCAACTGCCCACTCAGCACCTGCCAGGACTACTTCGACGTCACGTTCTAAGGCTGCAGCCTGGTGACAAAAGCAACCTGCACAAGGTAAAACAAGCAGAGGCCTGCCCATCTCGTGCTGCTTCCCAGAAAGAGAAAGCCTTACATTAACTATCCAGGTGTAGAGCTGAACTGCTAAAGCATCCCACCGGGAGGGTCACGCTCCACCGCTCAGTAGCATCAGTAGAAAAGCAAACCCCCGTGTGGCTTTCCTATCTCCCACTCCCCACAAAAACCACCACCATTAAAAAAAAAAAAGCCCGCCAAGGTGGCCACGGACACAAACAGACCAAGGTTGGACCTAAGTGTTCAGACTTTCTAATATTATAATCGGGCCTTCTTGGTGGTGGGACGCCCCCAACTTTTCCCACATTGGAGGTTGAGAAAGAAAACCCTTCCTTGATTTTCAGCATTTAAAATCTATGTGCCGTCAAGTTGGAACCAATGTATAGCAACCCTAACAGGGCTTTCAGGGCAAGTGAGATATTTAAGTGGTTTGACCAGGCCCACCTACCCCGAGTGAGCTTCCATGGCTAAGCAGGGTTTCGAACCCAGGCCTCCTGAGTCCTAGTCTGTCACTCTAGCCATTACACTACACCACACCACACCAGAGGGACGTGGTGGCGCTGTGGGCTAAACCGCAGAAGCCTGTGCTGCAGGGTCAGAAGACCAAGCAGTCGTAAGATCGAATCCACGCGATGGAGTGAGCTCCCGTCGCTCGTCCCAGCTCCCGCCAACCTAGCGGTTCGAAAGCATGCAAATGCGAGTAGATAAATAGGGACCACTTCGGTGGGAAGGTAACAGCGTTCCGTGTCTAAGTCACACTGGCCATGTGACCACGGAAGATTGTCTTCGGACAAAACGCTGGCTCTATGGCTTGGAAACGGGGATGAGCACCGCCCCCTAGAGTCGAACACGACTGGACAAAAATTGTCAAGGGGAACCTTTACCTTTACCTTTACACCACACCAGAGGAAAACCATTCTTTCATTATGAAGTCTGGATATTACAATGAAATAAAAACAAACAAACCAACAGCACGTGGACAGATATATGCTGGACAAATTCTAATCACAAGACAAGAGAGGACTCATGTCCACAAAACCCCAAACAACTCAAGGATAAGTCAAGAGGTGAAAATAATCCTCCTCAATGCAGAGATTCAGTCTCTGCTGCTTGGAATAGTTCTATCGGTATCCCTTCTACTCCCAGTGGTTTATTTCTTCCAAGTGCTCTGACAGTAGCTTTAATTTCACTTTCTAAAACTGTATGTTTTTTATCACAAGATTCTTCTGCAAGGAATCTAGCATACCTTAATTTCCTCTGTATAGTTTTTCAGTAAATTATTTCCACTTTCTCTTTATTTTATCTTGGTGAAACAGTACCTGTCTCAGTGATCTTTCCACATCCCTAGTCTAGTTTTAAACTGTCCTTTAATTTCCTGCAATTTACCAGATGATTGGAGGACAGCTACAATATCACAATCTTCAAAAAGAGCAAAAAAGGAGGAAGCAGGGAAATACAAACCGGTCAGCCTGACATCAATTCCAGCGAAACTTCTGGAGGAGATTATAAAGCAGTAACTCTACAAACACTTTGAAAACAATGCAGTAGTAACTTGAGCCCAACATGGATTTGTCTAAAATCAATCTAGACTAATCCTATCTCATTTGTTTAATTGGATACCTCCCTGGTAGACTGTGGTCAGGGGGATGCTTTAGACATTATACTGTATATCTTGATGTCAGCAAAGCCTCTGACCAAGTGCCCCATGATAGTCTGATGAGCAAGCTAACGAGGTGTGGGCTGGATAGAACAAGTGTCAGCTGGATACACAACTGGTTACAGAATCAAACTCAGAGAGTACTTATCCACGGGTCCTTCTCCAACCAGGAAAAGGCAACAGGAGAAGTACTACAAGGCTCCGTCCTAGGCTCGGTGCCCTTCAACCTTTTTAATCAATTACTTGGATGAGGGAGTGCAGGGAATGCTTGTCAGATCTGCAGATGACACAAAATTGGGTGGAATAGCTAAGACCTCGGAAAGCTGGAACAAAATTCAAAAAGAGCTGGATAGGCTGGAACCAGTGGGCTGGAAACAACAGAATGAAACTGAACAGGGATAAGTGCGAAGTTCTGCACCTAGAACAATCAAACATACTGCTACAAGATGCGGGATATTTTACTCAGTAATACTACGAGTGAGAACGAGCTTGAAATTGCTGTAGACCACAAGCTGAATAAGAGCCAACAGTGTGATGTGACTGCAAAAAAGGCAAATGTGGTTTTAGGATGCATTAACAGAAGTAGAGTCTGTATTCTTAAAGGCTTTCATGGCTGGGATCTAATGGTTGTTGTGGGTTTTTCGGGCTCTTTGGCCATGTTCCGAAGGTTGTTCTTCCTAACGTTTCACCAGTCTCTGTGGCCGGCACCTTCAGAGGACTGGAGTAGGAACTCTGTCTGTGCTCTTCTGTAGTTTGCTTGGGAGTGGAGTATTTTCTACACCACAGCACATCTATTCTTCCCATGTATTTTAAATTCATCAGGTTAGTAATGCAAATTTATTCCTTATATGAACTTCAAATTTATCAAAAAGGTTACTTAATTTATATTTTGGCACTATGATCTTTTTAGGGTTGTTCTTGAGCTTCACTCTAATTTCTGACATTAGCAATTCAAAGTCAACACCACAATCTGCCCCTTCTTTGATGCAGACCTTAATGTTACGAAGGGGTTGGTGTATGTCAGAAAATCTGAGAGCAATGCCTTATGAGTCTGGTGTTCCAGCAGGGATCACCGAAGGCGGGAATGTTCACTGAGGGGGGCACCAGGCTAAGATGCCTCCGCCTTCTTCAGGTGCAACAGCTGCATCAGAAGAAGAAGGGAACGGGAGAACAGAGAATATATATCGCAGACAATAGCGGTGACACTGAAGCAGACTCTTCTTAGCCCTGCACAGAAGGCGGCAAGGGTAAACCACAGCTGAATATTTCTTATCTTGAACACTCTGCAAGGGGACAATCCAAAATGAAACAAGAGACGAGACTCCCGGGCTGGAAAGCACGCAGCCAGCTTCCGGGGGGGAAGAACCAAGGACAACAACACCTCTGCAGTGATGATGCAACTGGATCAGAGCCGGACATTCCTACAGGCCCATCACCTCTGTAGCTCGAGCCTTTTCTTCTAGTGATGCCGCTGTTGCACCTGAAAAGGGGGTGTGTGTGTGTGTGTGTGTGTGTGTGTGAATCTCAGCCTGGTGTCTTAGATTTGCCCCTTCCTCCCAGGGGGAGCCTTGCGAGGAGTCCAGCCTCCCAACAGCAACGCTCTTGGCTTTTCCCTGATGCATCTAAGCCTCACCCCTTTCAGGCCCTCTTGAGGGAGGAACGCCATGTGTGGTGGGGGGGGGGGAGGAGAATGCCTCCTGATTGCCAGGGAAGGAATCCTTGACCTGTGGTGGATCTCTGGAGCACTCAAAAACCATTTCCAGCCATCCTTAAAAGGAGGAAGACAACCATCTTAATATATATCCCACTCAGCTTGACAGCCGGTGAGAGCAGAGGCACAGCACAAATCGATAGGCAACAGACCACCAACCGTCACCTGCCACGCTGCTCTGGCTTCTTCCCCCACACAAAGCAAATGGCATACTCTCTGGAAATCGTCCCTCCGAGTGTTCCAAGCTGGTTTAGTGGTCAGACCTGTGTTCGAATCTTCCCCTCAGCCACGGTAACTAGCTGGAGGGTGGAAAGGGCAAAATAACATCTTTCTTTGTATCTTGTGCATCTTGAAAATCCTACCGGAGTCAGAAGCCACATGAGAGCACAAAGCACCCACCAAATCCTCCACCTCCCAGAAGTGAAGCCGCTGAGCTGTGCAAAGAGCCAAGGAACCCAGAAGGTCCGCTCCAAAGCATCCTGCACAGCTGCTAAGACACCAAATGGGAGGGAAACAGCTTCTTCCTGAGCCTATTCTAAAGGCCTGCAAATCCAGGGACCGTTGCAAAATGGGCCCTTCCTGAGGTTCAGCTGCAGGTGAGATTGAACAAGCCAGCCCCTCCAGCTATCCCACCTACCAAGAAGTGGAGATTGAAGTGCCGGGATGTCCGCACCTGCTTCAGGATCCTCCTGCCTGCCTTCTGAGCATGCCACGTGGAGAGAAACATGGCGCCCTCCCTGCCAGTGGCTCCCCAAAGGCACCGAAACAGAAGAGCCTCTCACGCGGCCAAGGACTCAGCACCACAGAAGAGGCAAACTGCGCCGACTGGCAGATGGGGACGGGAGGGCTGCTTTCCTCCCACCCCCACCCCCACCCCCACCCCCACCCCACTGCCAGTCGCATTAACACAACCTGATTAATCCAACTTTCATCCGCTCTGTTCGTCTGTCCACTTTAGGTTTTCTGATTATGCCGATTCAGAGAGAAGAGGCACTGGGGTTGCATCCGGCAACCACGAGATACTCTGCTTTGAGCTATAACAGGAACGGCACATTACCTACAAACGCATAAAAATGTGGATGCTGTTCTTAATCCTTCACAGAAACATACATACACACACACACTGCATTCAGACTCCTAAGGATTATGGTCCCAAAGGGGATTCTTAACCATGTCTCCTGTAATCCGTGACAACTCACACCGAAATAAATTTGTCAGTCTTGACGATAACATAATTGTTCTGAGTTTTTCCACATCAAAACAGACTAACACAGCTACCTTTTTGAAACCCTAATCACGTTTTTCCACCTAACCACGTCGCTAGCAATGCACTCTCTTGACATCTGGGAACCTCTAAAACAAAATGACAGAAAAGAGTTTCCTGAACAGGAGCGCTCAGGTCCTGCTCCTTTGCACCTTCTATCCAGGGGAAGTAGCCGGCCTCCTGTGAGCAGACTGGGGGGCCAAGAAGACCGAGGCTCCCCGAGGAGCAGGACTAGAAACACCGGGGGGGGGGGGGGGAGGCAGAAGAAAAGCTGCCCTGGGTATCATGGACAGAGACTGCCTACGGGACTGGCCGCCTTCTTCCCAAATGCCAGGCACCGCCTCAATGAAGAAAAAGGATTCCATCACGGAACCTCTGTGTCGTTCAACTAGATAGGCGGGGTAATAAATGCCAATAAATGCAATAAATAAATAAACCCCAGGAAGAACTCGGTGGCAGGTAAAGACAAACAGACCGGGCTTGGCCAAAGTTGTGGCGGGCTATCTGTAGCCCCGTCCCTTCGGTGCCTTTGAAACAGGGGGTCCCGCAGAGCGCCAAAGCTTTCGCAATGCACCACGTCCGGCCTGTGGGGCGTCCCGAAAGTCCTTGTCGCTCTTCCTGCCATCATCAACTAATACCGTGACCGCGTCCGAGACGTTCAGACTCCTTGGGGGCAGGAGGGAGCGGGACTTCCAGGCCCCCTCCCACAGTGGCCCCTGAGGCGAAGCCGGAATGGCAAGATCACAAGATCGACTGAGAAAGGGGACGCCTTCCATGGGGGTCATTTTAGAAGAGGCAGCCGCCGTTAGTCTGTGCCAGCCTCTCAGGCGCGTTAAAGATTAACCGCTATTTTTTAATGTCAGCTTTTCACGGGTTGAAGAAGTGGACTCATCCACGAAAGCTGTCATCAAACTACAGCAGTTAGTCTTTAAGGTGCCACCCATTTTATTTGATTATTATTTTTTGCCTTCTTTAGTTTTCGTTTTGGTTTTGGCCCGATGGGATAAATACAGTGGTGCCTTGCTTAACGAGGATAACCCGTTCCAGCGAAATCACTGCAGAGCGAAATCCTCATTAAGCGAAATAAAAAATCCTACTGAAATGCACTGAAAAACCGTTCAATGCGTTCCAATGGGCTGAAAACTCAACGTCCAGCAAAGCTCCTCCATAGGGGCGGCCATTTTCATTGCCTGTATAGCGAGGAATCTGTCCAAAAACACAGCGGGGAGCCATTTTACACAGCGGGCGGCCATTTTGAAGCCGCTGATCAGCTGTTTTAAAATAGTCGTAATGCGAAGAATCAGTTCCCGAAACAGGGAACCGATCATTGCAAAGCAGATGTTGCCTATTAAAACATTATTTTGCAATCGCAAAAGCAATCGCAAAACAGTCATTGTATAGCGGTTTTGTCGTTTAACGAAGCAATCGTTAAGCGAGGCACCACTGTACGGGGCAATCCCCTTGTTCTTCCTCTCTGGAATGAGAAAGGCAGAGTTCAAAAGAAATCAGGCAACTTGGTCACCAGTCCCTCTGCTGCAGGATACTAACTCCCGAATAGGAATTGGGAAAAGGTCCTCTGGTGCCAAAGCACTTCTACCTCGCAGGATGAGGCCAGTCCTGTATTTTTTATTTGCCCAGAACGGCAGTAAAGTTTTCAGGACCACTTCCCTCCAAGGAATGCCTATACAGCCCGGTGTTCAACATTAAGTCCTAAAAGTAATCAACAGGGCAAGCTGGCTTAGAATGAGGTGGGAGAGGGAAATTACAATCACCAAGGGGAAAAAGGGGTCAGTCTCATCTGCCTCAGAGAAGACTCTGCCTAAGCTCCCCATCATCACCACTCAAGACAGCATCCCTCTTTTTTTAACAAATACAGGCAGGAGGGAAATTTTACAGCACATGTTTCTGTTTGTTGCAGTTAAATGCATGTCTGGACTTGCAAGAGGATGGAAATGTGGAGAGGAACACCGAGGACCATCTGGAGGCAATTCAGAGCTCTAGAGGCAACATGGCCACCTAGTGGCATGATCCTTCATCATCACAATCATCAGCAACAATCACAAATAAATGCAAACAGTAAAGAGAGAGAAAGATCTGGTGCCACCTTTGAAATTAAAGGTGCTACAAAATGTGAGGTTCATTGCATATGACCAAAACGACAAGTACAGCAACATCTTTAAACATTGCTTCCTTACAATAATAATTTATTGTCATTGTAAGTATATACACATACAACGAAATTCACAGACACCCAGAGACCAGACACATGAACACACATAAAATTCCCCAAACACTCCCCACCCACTAAAAGTCCCCCACTAAAAATTCAAACATCTACACCGCAGACCAAGTAACACAGTCCAACTAATTACTCACTACTGGTGGTCTTTAAGCTCATTATTAATTGCAATTATAGCTCTGGGATAAAGACTATTGAGAAAACGTGTGGTCTGAGTCTTAATTGTTCTATATCTTCTGCCAGATGGTAACAGTTCAAAAAAGCTATAAGCAGGATGGGAACAGTCTCTCAGGATGCTATGTGATACAAGGGAAGTATCCGGAACTGGTTCAGGTGATAGGCCTCCCCCTAGTTTCTCACCTGACCAGTATGCAGCCTTTTTAAAATCTAAAGTGGAGGCCATCCGCCGGGACCTCTTTCCTTTTCTGAACACAGTGAGTCGAGCAGAGATGTCCAGCGCTCTGTCTTGCCCGGTAACTCTTGACTCCTTTCAGCCTGTCATGCCTGATACTGTGGCCACCACCTCCTCCTTGGACCCTTGCCCGGCCTGGCTAATGAAAGCAGCCAGGCCGATAACAGCTGAATGGGCCACAGCAATAATAAATGAGTCTTTCCACCTGCCCTCAAGGATACACTCATTAGGCCCATAAGAAAGAAACCTAGTTTGGTGGCGGACGAAATTGGCAATTATAGGCCCCTCGCCAATGTTTCTTTCACGAGCAAAGTGGTGGAGAGGGTGCTGGCCGACCAGCTTCAGGCATTTTTGGATGAAACAGATGCCCTGGATCCGTTTCAGTCAGGCTTCAGGCCGCGCCACAGTACAGAGATGGCATTGGTCACCCTGTACGATGACCTGTTGAGGGAGGCCGACAGGGGCAAAATGCCTCTGCTGGTCCTCCTCGACATCTCGGCGGCCTTCGATACCGTTGACCACGGTATCCTCCTGGGGAGGCTCTCCGAGTTGGGAATCGGTGGCCTTGCGCTGGCCTGGCTCCGCTCCTTCTTGGGGGACCGCCCCCAGAGAGTCCAGCTTGGGGAGTGTGTCTCGGCCCCATGGAGTCTCAATTGTGGGGTCCCACAGGGGTCGATCATCTCCCCAGTGCTGTTCAACATCTATATGAGGCCGCTGGGAGGGGTCATCTGGGGATGTGGGGCTTCGTGTCATCAATATGCTGATGACACCCAGCTCTACATCTCCTTTTCACCTGATGCAGGTGATGCCGTCCTGTCCCTTCAGCGCTGCCTGGGGACCGTACTGGGATGGATGCAGGAGAATGGGCTGAGGTTGAACCTGGACAAGACAGAAGTTCTAAGGGTGGGTGGCCCCGTGGTTGGCGGCTTGGGGGACTCTCTCACGTTGGGGGGGGGCGACCCTGGCCACAAAGAGTGGGGTCCGCAGTTTGGGCATACATCTGGATCCGACGCTCACCATGGAAACGCAGGTGGCGTCGGTAGGCCGTACCACCTTTTTCCATCTTTGGCGGATTGCCCGGCTGCGACCCTATTTCAACACGGGGGCACTCACTACCTTGGTGCATGCACTCATAATCTCAAGATTAGACCACTGTAACGTGCTCTACGTGGGGCTGCCTTTGAAGCTGATGCGGAAACTTCAGGTGGTGCAGAATGCTGCGGCCAGACTCCTTACCGGAGTGAGAAAATACCAACACATTTCTCCAACGCTAGCCGCATTGCATTGGCTGCCCATCCGTTTCCGCGTCGACTTCAAAATTTTAATGCTTACTTATAAGGCCCTAAATGGTTTAGGACCTCGATACTTGGCGGAACGCCTGCTCCCACCTAGATCTACCCGGATCACCCGCGCGAGTCAGGAGGTGAGGCTGAGGAGCCTGACGCTGAGAGAGGCCCGGCAGGAGAAGACACGAAACCGGGCCTTCTCGGCAGTGGCTCCTCGCCTCTGGAACAACCTTCCTCCAGAGATTCGTGCGGCTCCTACGCTGGGTGTTTTTAAAACCCAATTAGAAACACGGTTATACATCCAGGCCTTCCCTCCAGTCAATTCCTGAATCCTTTTTCTAATTTTCCTTATATTATTTTCTTCATCTTCTGTGATTGTAATTATTATTTTACGTTTATGCACATTTTTGTATATTAACTGTATTTTATTTTTATTATATACTGGAAGCTGCCTAGAGTGGTCTGCTAGTCCAGATAGGCGGGATACAAATCAAATCAAATCAAATCAAATCAATCAATCAATAAAGGGTTCTTCTATCTTATCCTTGTGGTTTGTCAGGTTTACAATTAATACTAATTATGTGAATATTAATTAACAGCAATGAAGGAACTAAAAAAGATCCTGAAATGTCCAAGATCAAAATCACCCACACTCCTATCTTTCTGGACAGGAAGGAAAGTTAACTGGGAGAAAATGGATTCTTTTGAAGTGTAGTGCTGGAGGAGAACCTGGCAGATCCCCTGGACTGCTGGAAAGACAAACAAGTGGGTCCTACATGAAATTATGTCCAGACTCTTTCAAAAGGCAAAAATGAATAAACTGAGGCTGCTGTAGGTAGGGAGATCATGGAAAGACATGGCCTGCTAGAGCAAACAATAATGCTAGGGAAAACTGAAGGCAACAGGAAAAGAAGAAGACCAAATATGAGATAGACTGACTCCAGAAAGGAAACCACAGGCTTGTGTTTGCAAGAGCTGAGCAGGGCCATAGAAAACAGAAGACTTTGAAGATCACTCATTCATGGGGTCGGCATAAGCTGGGGTTGACTGGACAGTATATACTGTAACAACAAACAATACAGTGGTGCCTCGCTTAACGATTGCCTCGTTTAGCGATGAATTCGCATAACGATGTGTTTTTTAGAAAATAATATGCCCCGTATAACGATGTTTCCTATGGGCGATTTTCGCTTAGCGAAGTTTGGGACCATGCTTCGCATAACGAATGCGATTTTAGGTCCCCTGCTTCACTTAACGATTTTTTTTTTCAATTAAAAAAGTGTCTTAGAAGGGTCAAAAACGGTTCTAAATGCTTGGATTCGTTAGAGGACCCCCTAAGTCATGTGCAAACCTGATTTGGCTTTGATCTGACTTTTCGTTAATTTATGGTTAATTTTTTTTCCGGCCCATAGGAACCAATGGACCTGTCAAAATCTGACAGCTCCATGCTTTCCTATGGGGGAGAAAACAATTCGCCATAAATTAACAAAAGTTCAGATCAAAGCCAAATCAGGTTTGCACACGACTTAGGGGGTCCTCTAACGAATCCAAGCATTTAGAACAGTTGCTGAGTCTTCATTAATTTTTTGTGAATTTTTTCTTCCCCCATAGGAAATAATGGAGCTGTCAGATTTTGACAGCTGTCAAAAGTTGGGGGGAAAAAATTCACCCTAAATTAACGAAAAGTCAGATCTAAGCCAAATTACATTTGCACCCGTTTTAGAAGGTGCAGAAGCTATTCCAAGCATTTAAAACCATTTTTGCCCCTTGTATGACACATTTAAAATCGCAAAAATTGACTTCGCAAAGCCATTGAAATGTATTGAGTCAGCTTCAATACATTCCAATGGAGGAAACATTGTTTCGCTTAGCGATGTTTCCTATGGGTTTTTTCGCTTAACGACGGCAATCCGTTCCAATTGGAACGGATTAACCGGTTTCCAGTGCATTCCTATGGGAAATGGTGTTTCGCATAGCAATGGTTTCACATAGGGATGTTTTTTTTGGAATGAATTAACATCGCTATGCGAGGCACCACTGTATTAATGTTCCTATTACCTTCCTAAAGAATATAAACTTTGAATACAAGAGAGGAGAAAAATAGGTAAGAAATAAGGAAGGAGAAAGAAGAATTGGGTACTCATGGTAACGATGGTTCTCTGAGCAGCCATCCATGTATCCAGACATGGATGGGGTTTGAGGTGGTGCCAACGCCACTTCGGAAAGCTCCAGAGGGAGCCCCAGTGACGAATGAGCGCATCTCTTTGTCTAGACCGCACAGGCGTGGCTCTGCTCTCCGCCACAGGGCAGGAGGGCGAAAGAAGAGGGGAGGTGGGCACGTTGTGTGGATACATGGGATCACCCCTCGAGGAGCCATAGTTACCGTGAGCAACCCATTCCTATTCTTCATGGTGTCCACGTATGCACACAAAAGGGGTGACTGTCCAGCTGGAGTTCGGAGGTGGGAGTTACACCAGAAGAGAGGGCAAAAAAGTCTTTCCAAACGAGGCAGTCCAATCCATGATCAAATCTACGACCAATTCTGTAATGGGTGACAAACGACAGCGGCTTGGACCATGGAGCTGCTTGGCAGATCTCCTGTATAGTTATGCTGTGTATCAAGGCAGCGGGGGAGAAGAGTCTGCTGGTGGAACGGTGTCTTTGCTAGCTCATAAGTTAGGACACTGGGTGCACCCTTTTTTGGACCTTGGTAGCAGAGAAAAGAGGAGAAGGGGACGACAGAGGACAAGATGCTTGAACAGTGTCATCAAAGCAACCCACATGACTTTGACCCAGCTCCGGGAGGCAGTGGAAGACAGGAGGGCCTGGCGTGCTCTGGTCCATGGGGTCACAAAGAGTCGGACACAATTAAACGACTCAACAACAACAAGCAGAAAAAAAGCCTGCTTGTTTGTCTAAAGTCTTTTGCTCTTTCTATGTAGAAGGCAAAGGCTCTCCTGACATCGAAAGAGTAGCGTGATCCTTCCACGTTGCTCTGCAGGCGAAGGATAAAAGGCAGGTAGAAGAAGAGACAGAGACATTTGAAAACAGGACACCACCTTGGGTAAGGTGGTTACTGTATACCCGTGTGGAGAGTGACCTGGAGAAAAAATAATGTCAGGGGAGCCACATCATAGGGCTGATATCTCCGTGGCCCAGTGGGCAGATGTGAGGACCACCAGGAGTGCTCTCTTGAGTGTTAGTAGACGGAGGTCCATTGTCACTAGTGGTTCGAAAGGATGTTTGGTGAGTTGAGGCAAGACCAAGGATCGTGCAAAGGTCTTACATCCGTATAGGCACTCTGAAGGCCTTTCAGAAACTTTTTCACAGTTTTATCCCTGAAAAAATGGAGGATGGCTGGTGTGTCACCATGACTGCAAAATCAATGTTATAGAGGAAATGGAGAGTCCCTGTTGCTTAAGGTGTCGTAATAAAAGCCAGAACGATGGAGCGAGAAATTGGAGAGTACAGCAGATTTTGCCAGGACATGGAGAATTGGGATTTTCTCCAGCTACAATTATAGAGGGAGGTGGTAGAGGCTAGCCTAGCCTGTTTTAAGATGTTGGAGAAGAGATAGAGGAGACTCAGGGACTTGGCGCTTCGACAGGGATAAGTGCAAAGTCCCGCACCTTGGAAAAAGAAACCAATTGCACAGTTACAAGATGGGGAATACCTGGCTCTGCAATACTACAAGCAAGGAGGAGCTTGGAATTATCACAGATTACAAGATGAGTATGAGCTAACAGTGTGATGTGGCTACAGCCGCTCAGAGCGGTATAAATATACCAGATGGGCGGGATATAAATAAATAAATAAATAAATAAATAAATAAATAAATAAATAAATAAATAAATAAATAAATAAATAAATAAATAAATAAATAAATAAATAAATCAATCAATCAATCAATCAATCAATCAATCAATCAATCAATCAATCAATCAATCAATCAATCAATCAATCAATCAATCAAATGTTATTTTAGACTGATTTAACTGTAGTTTCCAAATCCCACGATTTGGATTCCTGCACCGAGCAGGGGGTTGGACTTGATGACCTTAGAGGCACCTTCCAACTTCACTATTGTATGATTCTATGAAGGAATGAAGCTGAGACTGGTGATCTTTGAGGGTGAAGGCAATGAAGCTCTTACAAATCTTACAGGACGGGACTAGGTGGGCTTCTCTTAAGCAAAACAGACATGTATCATGCCCATCAAACTGAGATTTTTTTTGCCCAAAATGGCACACTTTTTCATCAAGGCAGAAGCCATAAACAGCTAGAAAAGGCAACAGCTATTAGCGGGGGGGGGGGGATAGAGGGAAGGAAAAAGGGGCAATTGGTACTAATCTTTCTTTCTTTCTTTTTTAGGAAAATGAGTAAAGAAAAAGTTAAGAAGGAAAGGCAGAAGATTTACCTAAAGATGATGCAGGTAAGTAAAGTTGAGGCTCCAGAGCAGTCCTTCACGTGGCTGCCGCAATGGATTAAAAAAAAGACTAAAGCTACACTAAGCAGCGGCAAACACAGAACTGAGGGAGGGCTGTTAAAGGCCCCAAGAAGCAATGTGGGAGAGTAGGGTCTCTAACAGTCTTTTTCTGCTCTGAGGTCCAGAATGTTTTGAGGATTCACACACGCGCAATGCAATACCCATTGGTGTGAATTCACGAAGACCACGCACCTGCGTCAGCTGATGGGAAGCAATACTTCCAAGAACGTAAGGCTACAGGGACAGCGGGGGAGTTCTCACCCTCCAAACAGATTCCCTCTCCTGCGTAAGGAGATCCAGCCACCCTGGCAGTAGTTTTGAGGGTCTGTACCTTGTGCTCTGCCAGGGAGGCAGAACAGGCCTCTCCATGGGGGGCATCCTGCCCATGGCGCTGGCCATAATTCCCCGGTCTGAGCTGGCCAGGATGTTATTGTCAAGGGTTGAAAGGCTGGATGCAAAAGTGTTAAGAAATGATTAAAGGAGGTATAGAAAACCAGCTTTGAAAATGAAAGTGCCTTCAAAATACGGCTGTGAAATTGCAAAACCATTTCTCAAGTGTACCAAAACCATTAGCTAGCTCCAGCTGAGCAAGGTCCGCAACATATAAACAATCTTGGCAGCTCAATGAGAAGTCTTGGTTATTATGGCTGGCGAACAGAGGCGAGGTACAGTACCCGTGTGGGGTCGTTGGCACGCTCTGTCGTTTCAGTGCCTTGGCGTGACAACTGATCCGAGTCCTGTAAGAATTTAGGATTTCAAATCTTTGATGCTACTGGACTGTGATTGCGTAAACTGTGCAAAAATCGTTACGCAAAAGAAAATTCATTATCAGCATAAGTGCAGCTTGATGGATTGTAGACTGCAGAACATTAAGAGTTAAAAGATAGGCAACAACAATACAACTCCCCACTGGAAAAAAAAGCATTCCTGGATCTTTAAACACTTGGGCTTACAAAACCTGCACATTAAGTTTATCTGTCTATAGTTAGAAGGAAAGGAAGACAATGGGTAAAAGTTGTTGTTGTTAAAATTAAGTTGCTTACATCTATAGAAGAGAATATTTTAAAGCTTAAAAAGTATACAAATATTACAAAAGAGTCAAACAAATACCACACTAAAACAGTAAAACAAAATAAACACCAAAAACACATACAAAACAAGGCACAATAAAAAATCTATTTAAAAAACCCTCTTAGGCAGCCAGTCACTCAGGGAAAGCCTGCCTGGGGAGAAAAGTCTTTGCCTGCTTGCGGAAAGAAAGCAAAGATGGAGGCCAGCCTAGCTTCCCATGGGAGGGGGTTCCAGAGTCCAGGAGCAGCCACAGAGAAGGCCCTTCTCCTGTGTCCCCACCATGCATACCTGTGAAGGTGATGGGACTGGAAAAAAGGCCTCCCCTGTTGATCTTAACAGCTTGGGCCCAAACTGTTTAGGGCTTTACAGGTTAAAACCAGAATTTTGAATTGTGCTCAGAAACACACGTGTGTGTGTGTGTGTGTGTGTGTGTGTGTGTGTGTGTGTGTGTGAGAGAGAGAGAGAGAGAGAGAGAGAGAGAGAGAGAGAGAGAGAGAGAGAGTGTAAGATATCCCTGTAACAAGCCCCATCTCTGGGCAGTTTGCAATTTAGTTATGCAGGCTATACATTGCCCCCACCCCCTCAGCAAGCTTGGTACTCAATTTACTGACCTCGGAAAGATGGAAGGCTGACTAAGCTTGGAGCTGGCTACCTGAATCTGCTGGAATCCAATGCAGGTGGTGAGCAGTCTTGCCTGCAGGACTGCAGTTTAGCCACTGGCTGCAGCAATTTGAACCACCTGAAGTTTCCAAACAATTTCCAAAAGCAGCCTCATATCAAGTGCATCACAGTAATCCAACCAGGATATATAAAGAAAAAAGAATAAAATGAAGTGTGCTGCTTAATACCAGGCCACAGTGCTAATCTTGAGCTGAAACAGCTTCATCAGATTTAGATGGCAAGGAGAGGCAGAGTTGGGTGTCATCCACATACTGGTGACACCAAAGCCCCCAAAACTCCAAACAACCTCTCCAGGTGGTTTCATGTAGATGTTAAATCACACAGGAGACAAAACAGAACCCCGAGGGACACAACAGGCCAACAGCCAGAATGTCGAACAGAAATCCCCCCCCCCCAGCACTACCTTCTGAGTTCAGGAAGTTCCGGGGCCACCAAATCCCATCCCAAAGAGATGGGCCAGGAGGGTCCCACAGCCGATGGCACTGGAAGCCACTGGAAGGCCTCATGCATTCCCCCTGTCCAGATCCTAGTGCGGGTCATCCACTGAGGCGACCAAGGCACTTTCTGCCCCATAACCTGGCCTGAAGCCAGACTGAAATGGATCAAGATCATCCGTCTCATCCAGGAACCCCTGGAGCTGAGAAGCCGCAACCAGCTCCAGCACCTTGCCCAAGAATGGGACGTTGGAGACTGGCCGGCAATGACCCATTCTTGTGGGACTGAAGGAAGGTTGATTTCAATAAGGGACTTACTACTGCCTCTTTTAAGCCTGGTGGGATCCTATCCTGCCCCACGGAGGCATTCCCCACCCCTCGCACCCGCTCGGCCTGTCCCTTTCTGGCAGCTTCTATGAGCCAGGGAAAGCAAGGGTCCGGCAGACGTGCGGTAGCCATTATTCACCTCTTTCTCCAAGGGACCCGATCAGATCATCGGGCTGCGGAAACTGATAATTATCCAGGAACAAAGGACCAGCAAGGGCCACGGTTATATCCACGGGACCTGAATCAACTACAGCATCCAAGTCGGGGCGGATCCGAGTGATTCTGCAAGGATCTCTCTCTCATGCAAATTATTCACAGAGAGCCACAGCATGGCCTGCAGACTCTTCCTGCGGGCCATGATGGAAGAGACCCTCGACCACTTGAAGAAAGCTCCCCTGGGCAGCCGCAAACAGGGGGCAGAGAAGCATGTCTTCTTCACCGCCGCCACGGCCTTCCAAGGGGCCCTAGCCTGTGTTCAGTCAGATTCAAGGTTCCCTCTAAGGCAGTGGTGTCGAACTGTGGCCCTCCAGATGTTCTTGGACTTCAACTCCCAGAAGCCTTCACCACCACCTCTGCTGGCCAGGAAGCAACAGGAAGTCTAAATCCTACCAAATCCTGATCTGTTCATGACAACAGAACGGCAGGGTTCCTCCTCCACACCCTGCTCACCAGCTTCTATCCAATACAGAAAGCCAGGTCTAAAGTGCAGGGATCAACCCATGGTTGTCATGGAGGTCATAAAGTCCAGAGCTACTCCTGAGAAAGCTTCCTTGGCATGATGTTCAAGTCCCCCAGCACAACAATCCAAGTGGATTTCAACACCACCCCTGAGACTAGTTCAGTTAGCTCACGAGTCTGTTGAGCAGCAGGATAGGAAGCATACCAACAGAACCTACCCCCTATTCTGTCCCAGGCTTCCACTTTCTAAAACACACATTCAAACCCAGAAAACTGGAGCGTGTTGACACCTGGTGAGGGGATTCACAACAGACCACAGCAACACCACCTCCCCGGCCCAGGTCTTCCTTGCTGCCTGCACAGAAACCGGTGGTGGACAAAGCTGGGTGAGACTGACACCCCCAGCCTCATCCAACCAAGCCTCTGTAATGCACGCTGGATCGGCCTGCTCATCCAGGACCAAATCCCGGATGACTTTTGTCTTCCCCTTTACTGACCTGGAGACAGGACACATGCAAAGGAGGCCTGCATCACAAATCCAGATCAAAGAACCACCACCATGTAGCTGCACTACAACAGGCTTCATTTCCAGATGCTGACAATAACAATCAAGATGGATTTTCCTCCATAGATTTTAATGGGTACGGCTGAGGTAACAATTTAGAAAATATCTTTGTATGTGTGTTCTTAGCATGCTTAGAAGCTAAGAAACACATTTACTCCATATATTCTTACTTTTAACAAAGTGAATAGTTCTCTTGCTTTTAAAATAAGATTAAACATTAGTTAAAACGACACTGCTTTTTATTTTTAACAATTTGAATAGTTTAAACGTTCTATTCTCTGTCTTTTGTTTTTAAATGTGGCTTATTAGACTACGAGCTCTTGCATTTTTAGAATGCAACAAAACAGTCTTTTTTCATACAGTGGGGTCTTGACTTAAGAACGGCTCGAGTTAAGAACATTTTGACTTAAGAACTGCTCTCATAGGAAAATATTGACTTGACTTAAGTACTTAGATTTGAGTTAAGAACTGAAAAAAACCACGTGGGAGGCAGGAAAAGTGCAAAATTTGAACTTTCAGTTAACTGTTGGCCAGTGAAAAGGGTGTCTGTCTGCTTCCTCACTCCTCCCAGCGTTTAGAGAGTGGATTGGGAGACAGTCTTCGGACTGCCTGGTACTGCCTGGACTGTATTTTCCCTGCCTTCCCTGAACCTTTCTTGACCTAAGAAAAAAAGAAACAAAATATCCCCCTCTAGTGGTCGAAGGCGGAATAGCAGCTTCCCATTAGTTTCTATGGACGGAAAAGAGCAGATACGGATCAAATGGTTTTCAATGCATTCCTATGGGAAATGCAGATTTGACCTGAGAACGTTTTGACTTGAGAACCGCCTTCCAATACGGATTAAGTTCTCAAGTCAAGACCCCACTGTACTTTATTTGCCTACAACCAGCATCTCTCTAAGTTGTGCAGGCATGCAGGTGTGCCCAGACAAGTGTGTGTTAACGTCCAGTTGCTTCCAGTTGCTGCCACACCCCACACACAAGGGGCGCAGCTCCCAGCCCAGCACTCTGGAAAATTAGAGGGACTGTTGCCTACAACTTAAGTTCAGTTTTCATATATTTTTAAGTATTTGTGACTATAGTTATCTTCAGAGTCATACATCTTTTGGATGTTTTCAGTAGCTGAAGTATTCTTGTGCACATGGAACATAGAAGCAATATACATACAGGCACTCCTCACTGAGACCGCTTGGATTTAGTCTTTATGACCCTCGTAAATCCCTTATTTATTTGTTTGTTTGTTTGATTTATATCCCGCCCATCTGGTATATTCTACCACTCTGGGTGGCTAACAATAAACATATAGTATATACAGTGGTGCCTCGCATAGCGAACGCTTCGCTATGCGATGAAACTGCACAACGAGGGGTCCCGGGCCATCGCTGGAGCGTTCGCTCAGCGATGGCCCCTATGGGCTTTTTTCGCTATGCGATGATCACGCGGACGCGATCAAAGCATAGCGAACAGCTGATCGGCGGTTCCAAAATGGCCGCCGCTAAAACAAAATGGCGACCGCTGTTTTGCCTCGCTAATGAGGCATCCAAAATGGCCGCCGCAATGGAGGAAACGGTGAGTTTTAAGTCCATGGGAACATATTAAATCAGTTTTAATACGTTCCTATGGGCTTTTTTGTTTCACTTAACGATGGATTCGCTGAGTGAGGGTTAATCCGGAACGGATTAACCTTGCTAAGCGAGGCACCACTGTACAGTCAAAACAATATAATATCCCTGCTTGTGTCTTCGCCACACCCCCTTCTCAACTGCAGGTGATTTATTACTCTCTTATGCATTATAAGAGATGTGGTGGCGCTACGGGCTAAACCGCAGAAGCCTGTGCTGCAGGGTCAGAAGACCAAGCAGTCGTAAGATCGAATCCACGCGATGGAGTGAGCTCCCGTCGCTTGTCCCAGCTCCTGCCAACCTAGCGGTTCGAAAGCATGCAAATGCAAGTAGATTAATAGGGTCCACCTCGGTGGGAAGGTAACAGCGTTCCGTGTCTAAGTCGCACTGGCCATGTGACCACGGAAGATTGTCTTCGGACAAATGCTGGCTCTTTGGCTTGGAAATGGGAATGAGCACCGCCCCCAAGAGTCGAACACGACTGGACAAAATTTGTCAAGGGGAACCTTTACCTTTACCTATGCATTATTATTGCTCCTCGCTTATCAACCAGTTCGCAATGGCAGAACTCAATTGTTAAGTGAGAAGTGCATGTAATTTGTTGTTGTATACGTGTTTAATTTTGATTTTGTAATTATGTTCATTGTTTTAAATTGTTGTTTTATATTATATTTGTTTAATGTGTAAACCGCTCAGAGTGGCCTTGGCAACGAGATGGGCAGTATAAAAGTCAAATAAAATAAAATAATTGTAGAATTATACAAGATGATGTTGGCTGGAATTATTGCAACAATGAAAAGAATACACTTTGATACTCAGGTGAATTTTGATTTGATTGTCAAAGACTATTTAGTTTCATTCTGGAATTAACCCTTTACTAAGATAAATGCCACCTGCGACAAACACAGGCTTCTGATTTCTTTCCCAGGAGGTCTATAAAATTTTGCCCGACTCCTAGGGAGAGAGTTCAGGTGTCCTCTTCTATGACCGATTGGACACACCACCAGACTCAAGAGGGAAGCAGGCCAGGCATGCGCAGTAGGGATGGTGGAGCTTGCTCCAAAATGCGAACTGCTCAGCTGTAGAAGGTCCCAGAATGCTTTGCCAGGTGCAAGAAAACCCACTGGCATCCATTCCCAACGTCCACGAAGAAGGACCCTTCTCTGCAGATCTACCAACACACACTCACAATATATCTTTTGAAAGAACGGAAAGGCACCTACCTTTACAGGGGAAATATGAGAGTGGGAAACAAAGCCATGGATGTTCTCAATCTGCGAGAGATTCTTCTCAGACACCTGCACGAGCTCGGGAGATATTCCTTCACTCGGAGCCTGCGGGGAGCTGCTGCTGTGCACCACGGAAGGCGTGTCCTCATCTGGACAGCGGTATTTCTGCAAGAGTTCACGCAGACGGTTCAGGTCGGTTATCTTGCATGGCAGCTGCAACAAGGCAATGGGCTCCCACAGCCCTGCAGCCCCACCCTGGGCCTGCCCCTCTTATGGGCAAGGGCACCCCCCCCCCCGGGTACCAGACATGGCTGCAGGTCTTGCTGGCGCTTCCAGCCCCCCCTTTACTGAGAGCCCCTCAGGGCTGCCTCCCGCACAGTGGCTTTCAGGGCAGCCAACTGAATGCCAGCACGCAGAAGGCAGCCCCGAGAGGCTCTCCAAGAAAGAAGGAACGAAGGACAAGCAAGGAAGCAAACAAATAAGAAAATCACCAGGTTCCTGACAGCTATATTGCAACCGTTCCATTTATACAGTTTGTACATCATTTTTACCCAATGTGTTGCTAATTTTATCCCAGGAGCTCAGTGTTTCTCCTGAATACCTCTGCCTTTTCATCCTTCTACTTCTTTCTTTATCCTATTTTCAAGGCAAAGCACGTTGCACTATAAGGGATTACAGTACATGGGAGGCATAAAAATAGACCTGAGGCCTCAAAAGGCCGAACTGCTTGTGCACTAAATATATAGCAAAGGAGCGATGTTTCTCTAAAAGCAATTCTTCCCTTTCACATCTCAAAGTTCAAGCCACTATCACATTAAAAAACATCCTTCCAAATCTAGAGAACAATCTTGTCTATTATTTTTAATGCCTTTTAATACAAAGTAGTTTTTAGCATGGCTTAATTCTCTCTCTCTCTCTCTCTCTCTCTCTCTCTCTCACACACACACACACACACACACACACACACACACACACACACACACACACACACACACACACACACACACACACACACACACACACACACACACACACACACACACACACACACACACACACACACACACACACACACAAAATACGTAAATGCTGACCGAAGCAAGTTAAAATAGGAGTGAAAAAGAGAGGTTATTTACTTGTAACTCTGGTTCTTTGCATGGCCATCTGTGAATTCACACAAATGAGTTTTAGTGCATCTGCGCAGAGAACCTTGAAACTTCTAGAGCTTTAGCACGTGTTGTTCGAATCTCCTTCCGGTCACGTTTGCCCTGCCCATGGCACAGAGGTGCCTCAGTTCTGTAGAACAATCCGCCGCTGCCCAGCATGCAAAAAGGCATATGTGACGGACAGAATGGAGGATGGGCAGGAAGTGTGAATTCACAGATGACCCCTCGAAGAACCAGAGTTACAGGTAAGCATCCTCCCTTTCTTCTTCGTGGTCTCTGTGAATGCACACAAATGACTAGCAAGCTGACTTACCAGGAGGTGGGACGTCACGATAGAGAAGAGGCAAGGACAGCGAGACCCAAGGAGGTGTCAGCCGTGGCTCGGACCTCCAGCCGACCATCAGCGGCCAAAGTGAGGGGCGTAGCCCAAGGGGCCGCTTTGCAAGCATCAGTCAGGTCACCCCTCTTAGAAATGCATGGTGCTACAGCTCTGGTAGAGTGAGCATGGGAAGGGTACTCAGACAAGGTTAGATGCCAGGCGAATTGTGGATACAATCCATTTGGAGATGCCTTGAGAGGTGACTGTGGAGCCTCTAGAATAACCATGACAGCTGATGAAGTCTTTCAGACTTCCAAAAGGAAGCAGACACGCCGGATGTCCAAGGAATGTAAGGATCGCTCTAAGTCAGTAGTAGCCAAAGGGAAGAATGCAGGGAAACAAACAGGCTGTGGTGTGTGAAAATCAGGCACCACCTTAGAAAGGAATGACCTTGTCAGGATGGAACTGCAGAAAAGTTGGGCCACCGTGAAGAGCAGAGAGCTCACTGGCTCTAGGAGCTAAAGTGATTGCGACAAGAAAGGCAGTTTTCAAAGTTTAAAGGCTCTCTGGTACAGTTCCCAATGGTTCAAATGGAGGTCGCATTAAGCAATTGAGCACTCGTTGGATCAACCATGGAGGAGCAGGTGGTCTGCATGGAGAGCAAATATTATTCAAACCACGGAAAAATTGTTTGAGTGTGGGATGCCAAAACACCGATGCAGAGTCTGAACCCTGAGGCTGATGAGCGACTATCGCCACAATATACACTTTCAAAGTGGACCGTGAAAGGCCATGCTGGAAAAGGTGAAGAAATTCAAGAACAGTGTCCAGTGTCATAGGAAGGATGGATAGGTTACGGGACGACCCAAATTTGGAGATACTGCAGCCATTAATATTGATACAGAAGCTGTGGAAGGCAGAAGACGTCGACAGCTGTGGCTTGGAGGGTCGTGAACCATGGTTGGCGGGGCCACCACAGAGCGATCAATATGGCACTAGAATTGTCCCGCTGCAGTTTGATGGTAGTGCATTGCAGAAGTGGAATGGGTGGAAAGAGATGGACCATGAAGGCATTCCCTATTGACTGAAGTCCGATCCTTGCCCTTGAACAGTAGTACAGAGGGCATATTGCGTTGACAGAGGAAGTGAACGCATCCACTTGTAGGGTGCCCCAATGACAGCACAGAAGTTGAAACAAATTTTCATCTAGCGACCACTTGTGGGTGCATGACTGTAGTCTGCTGAGGTGTTCCGTGAGTGTACTGTCCTCCGTAGAGATTTGGACTGCAACTGGGTAAATGTGGTGAGTGTAGCACCATCTCCACAGCTCTGTCAGGGAAAGGAGAGAGAAAGAGTGTGTTCCGCCCTGCTTGCTTATATACAGTAAAACTGGCCAGTGGCGTTGTCGGTAGCAACTTGAACTGCACGTCCTGTGAGAAGGCTCTCGAAGGCACAGAAAGCTTTGATGACTGCCAGAAACTATAAATGGTTGATGTGCAGACTCACCGCAGGGAACCATAGGCCATGTATGGTTGCATTGTTGCAGTGGACTCCAGAGTCTGTGGGACTGGTGTCTGTGGTGACTTGAGCAGACAAGCGAAGGGACTTGAATGGTCTGCCTATGCAAAGATCGTGAGCGTTGGGATGCTAGTTTTGTCGTGACTGTGAGAAGTTTGGAAGGGCGATGAACCATGTGGTCGCAATCTGTGAGATACCGTGCCTGGAGTGACTGCATCTTAAGGTGGGTATGTTGGACGACTACATGAGGCCTAAGAGGCACTGGGCAAAATGAGCTGTGAAAAGTGCACTGGGTGCAAAATAGTGGAGTAGAGATCAAAGGCTCGTTCTTCTTTCACTTGGTAGGAAAGCACAGCCCTAGGTCGAATCGATTACTGCTAGTATGTGCAAGACCCACTGTGAGGGTTCTAGAACTGGCTTGGATAAGTTGACGGAGTCCTAAGTTTGACAGAAGGGACAGAGTCAGGTTGACGCTATGACATGCCTTGGTGCGATATGGAGAGACCAGGAGCCAGTCGTCCAAATATGGGAAGATTGTCACGCCTTGGGAGGCGGAAATATGCTACCACAGGGGCCATGGCACAGTTGACAAGCCAAATGGAAGGGTCTAGAATTTGCATGTCGTTCCCTGGAAGGTGAACCTGAGAAATCTGTGGTGGTCCAGACGTATGTTTATGTGGAAGTAGGCGTCTTTTAAATCTATGACTGCAAACCTATCGCCTTGTTGAAGTAGTGGGATGGTACTGTCCAAGGTGACCACAGGAAAACGCTATGGGGTGATGTAAAAGTTGAGGTGGCGGAGGTCTAAGATGGGCCCGTAGCCCTCCATCCTTCTTAGGGACTGCAAAATATCAGGAGTAGAAACCGAGAGCAACATCTGCCTGTTGTACTACTAGTGATGGTATCCTTGTGCAGAAAGGAGCTGATATCCTCTTCCAAGGCGGGGGAGGGGGTGTTCCTGAAGATCCCAGTTGGCTGGAGATAGTCAAATTCAATTGTATAGCCTGAGGAGATGAGGGTGAGCACCCAGGTGTCTGAAGTAATGCTTCACCAAGCATGGGGGGGGAAGCACCAGTTGTGTGTGGTAAGTATGTGGAACCGATGGAGGGGGATGAACGTAGGGGTTGGGAGAGTCAAAGATTATGTTTTGTCTTCCTCTCAGGTCTACAGGCAGACAAACATGGGAACTGTCTGGTGGAAGGTGAAAGTGGATGAATTGGAGGCATGTGGACGTTGACGCTGTATCTGAGGTCTATACTGCTACAGTGCGATGCCAAAAATTACTTGAGTGGTATTGCTGAGCATTATACGATCTTCCTGTTCTCCTCAAGTTTTAGAATCTCATCGGTCTTATCAAAAAGACCAAGGCCATCAAAAGGTAGGTCTTCGATTCTAGACTGAGGATCATCGGATATACCGCAGCCATGCATGACGTCATAGGGCTATGGCTGTGGCCATCTGCTTAGAAGCAGCATTCACAACATGGCGTACTGCTGTCCTTTCCTGGCAAGCAAGGGTCATGGCCTCTTGTTGACCACGAGAGCGTAGGTCTTCAGAAGCAGCCTGGAGAATAGGTAGTGCTATCACAGCTCTATAATTAGCGGCCCACACAGCATCAGGCAAGGGGAGAGGAGCATTCTCATCCCCAGATAACAAGTCAAGCCATATTGTCTCCTGTCAAGGCTCTTCAGTAGGTGGTGGAGGTGGTATTGGTTCATCTGCAAGGCTTCCAGCTTTATTCGAAAGGGAAGGCTTCTTTTTCTTTCTAGGAGCATCTGTTGGTGTCGAGGTGGCCGAATGATTCAATGCAGGTTTTGACATCGATGTCGAAGGCTTAGTTTCAGACTCTGGTTTGGCCTTCTTAATGGGCTGGGGCAGCCTCAAGGTTGGACAGCAGGTCTGACAGCCAGGTGGAGGCTCTACAGGTGGGGCCTGAGGATCCATAGTCAGACACTGAGGCAGTTGTAGAGATTTTTCCCAAAAGAAAGATCTTAACCACTGAAGCTGAAGCTTTAGCACTGGTTTTGTCAAATTCTTCCAGGCCTGGCACAACGAAGCTTGATATACCTAGCTTAAAGCAGCAAAGGCACTGGGAATTTCCGTTCAAAAGAGTTCTTTTATTTGGACAGGATTCACAGCACTTGAAGGGCCTCAAAGAGGACATAAAGCAGCAAAAGGCCTGGGTGGAAAAAAAGGGTAGGAAATAAAAGGCGATTCTAATATTCCCTTACTTCTTTTCTCTCTTTATATATCTCTCTCTCTTTTTTTACTCACGAAGTGTAGAATCGAAAGAAGGTCCTAATGAGATTGAATTAATTTTCTTTTATTTTCACCCAAGGTGCTGCGGAGGTGGCGGCAAATAAGCGACTGAGGTATCTCTGTGCCCTGGCAGGGCAAGCGCAACCGGAGGGAGGTCCTAATGGACATGTGTTAAAGCTCTAGAATTTTCCAAGGTTCTCTGCGCAGGTGCACTAAAGCCCTTTTGTGTGCATTCACAGAGACCACGAAGAACCTCTCTCTCACTCCTGCTGCGGGTGTGGTGTGTACGGGAGGGCAGAGCACGGGCAGGCGCAACATCTCCTCCAGTCCCCTGCTTGTAGGTATGCAGTGTCCAAGCTGAGAGGGAACAGACACTTGGGGTGGCGATGTAGAAATTAGGAAGGGGGTTCAATCAAGCCCCCACTGACAATGCACCTCACATTTAAACACTTTTACCTAGATTTCATACACGTCCATAATTTTAACTTGTTTAATATTCTGATACTAAGAAAGAAAGTTTGACCAAACTCCGGGAGGCCGTGGAAGACAGGAGGGCCTGGTGTGCTCTGGTCCATGGGGCTACGAAGAGTCGGACCAGAAAGAAAGAAAGAAAGAAAGAAAGAAAGAAAGAAAGAAAGAAAGAAAGAAAGAAAGAAAGAAAGAAAGAAAGAAAGAAAGAAAGAAAGAAAGAAAGAAAGAAAGAAAGAAAGAAAGAAAGAAAGAAAGAAAGAAAGAAAGAAAGAAAGAAAGAAAGAAAGAAAGAAAGAAAGAAAGAAAGAAAGAAAGAAAGAAAGAAAGAAAGAAAGAAAGAAAGAAAGAAAGAAAGAAAGAAAGAAAGAAAGAAAGAAAGAAAGAAAGAAAGAAAGAAAGAAAGAAAGAAAGAAAGAAAGAAAGAAAGAAAGAAAGAAAGAAAGAGAGGGAGGGAGGGAGGGAGGGAGGGAGGGAGGGAGGGAGGGACTTTAACCAGAATTACTGTCTTTTCTCATTGCAAAGTGCCCAAAGCATGACAGATTCGCTTTCATCATTTTGCCTCCAAAGATAGTTCAGACGTAATTTGGTCTAGAACTCCTTGTTCAGCTTTCTGGAAGTCCACTCTCTCTCTCTCTCTCTCTCTCTCTCTCTCTCTCTCTCTCTCTCTCTCTGTGTGTGTGTGTGTGTGTGTGTGTGTGTGTGTGTGTGTGTGTGTGTGTGTGTGTGTGTGAGAGAGAGAGAGAGAGAGAGAGAGAGAGAGAGAGAGACCAGTGGGCACTCTGGGCAGTTCACAGTATCAAATCAAATACATTTATTGTCATTGTAAGTATATATATAGTATACCCATACAACGAAATTCACAAAGACACCCACATGCACACACATAAAAAATCCCCAAACACTCCCCACCCACTAAAAATCCCCCACTAAGAATACAAACATCTACACCGCAGGCTAAGTAACACTGTCCAACTATTCTCTACTGGTGGTCTTTAAGCTCATTATTAAGTGCAATTATAGCTCTGGGATAAAAACTATTCAGAAAACATGTGGTCCAAGTCTTAATTGTTCTATATCTAAACCTGCAACACTCTCCTCCACCACCATCTTTCAAATGAATGGATCATCTTCCTGTCAGCCTTCTCTCCTCCTGTTCAGCTTTCACATAGCTCTTGATCCAATTTTTGATCAGGAATAGAAGTATATGGATGATCTTAGCCTTATTTTTTAAAAATTCGTCTAAAATATTTTATCCCATTTTTCTCCTTAAAAGGACTCCAGGTGGCCTCGGTCTACAGTGACACCTTCTTACACTTGATGACCTTTTCTTATCCCTTCATTGCTGTACTGTATTGCCTAGTCTTTGTCTTCTTCTGATGTCTTGGCTGAGCTCTCCATTTGGAGTGAACCAAGGTATACAAAAATCTCTGTTTCCTATTTCTTCACTGCCAACATTCAAGTTGTGTACTTTTTCTGTATTCATGATTTTTGCCTTCTTGATGTTCAACTGCAGTCTTGCTCTGGCACTTTTTCCTTTCACTTTCACCCGAAGTCATTTCAAGTCATTGCTGATTTCAGCCAATAAGATGGAATGTCATCTGCATACCTTAATGTTTTTAATGTTTCTTCCACCCATTTTCACTCTCCTTCAACTTAATCAAATCCAGATTTCTGCATAATATGTTCTGTGTACAGATGGAAGAGACAGGGAGACAAACAGCACCCTTGTCTGACATCTTTGCCTACAGAAAACCATTATGTTGTAGCTTCCATAGCAGGAAAGCGAGAGCTCAAGCATCCCTGATTAGGGAGGCCCCTCCAAACTCTGCTTAAAAATCTCTAGTGAAAGAGGGCCCATCCCCTCCCACAGTTAAACAGCCTTTATTTTCAGGACGTGCCTCCTAAGGCTTTGGCGAAATCTCTTTTCTTGCCATTGTGAACTCACTACTTTGGGCCTTACCTTTTGCCACTGCAGAAAACAAGCTCACCCCATCTTTCACATGACAGCCTTTCAAATACTTGAAGACAGCTGTCAAAGCACTTCTCCATCCTCTCTTCTCCAAGCTAAACATACAGTACCTAGTTCCCTCAGCCATTCCTTACAGGCCTTGGTTTCCAGAGCCTTTACCATTCTGATCAACTCCTCTAATTGCTGCTCTGCAATGCAACCTGTCCTAATGCACGGCATGTTTATACTGGCCAGCAGGAGCTGGGCTGGCTGGTTAGCCTGCCTGAGCATCATCATCATTCCTTCGAGCTGGGCAAAGGCAGGGGGGAGGGAAGGGACCGGGCAGGCTGGAACAATTTCTTGGCTCACATCATGGTGGCAGTGGTCTTTCCTTCCCGTTGGCGTCTCGGTCCAAGCATGCCCTCTGGAGCAGCAGCTGCCCGAAAGGATTCTTCCTGCTCTTCCTGCACAGAGGGGCCAACACAGCCCTGCTACTCCATTCGGGGAGCGAGAGAGGGGTGTCAGCTTCTGCCCTCGCTCCAGGCAGCCCCTCGGGGAGACGACGCACCCAAGGCACAACGGAAGGCTCAGGAAGAGAAAGGAAGCAGCAGAGGCCTTGTGGCAAAAAGTCCAGGGGGCTTCCTGCTGATTTCCTTCATTACATGAGACACTCAAAACAAAGGCGCCCGCTTTTTCTAGAGGGCTCCAAACTCAGTCTTCAAAGAGAAAGAGAGAGCCATGCTCCTGTAACGAGAGCAAAACTAAAAGAAAAACTGTTGTGGTGTCTTAGGAGACCGGAATATTTGCTTCCTATGGCATGCACATCGGAAGAAAGCTGGCGGTAATCCACAAACGATCACACCAGTATGGATTTGCTTTGAATCAAACTGATTTTTTGACTATTTAAATCAAACCAATAGATTTTGTGACATGAATCATGATTTAAATCAATTTGATTTTTTAAAAATCATTGATTTTTACCCGCCCTGGTTCACACTGAAATAAATCTGTGAGTCTTTAAGGGACCCTAATACTTGTTCTTATGTTTGTTTTCCTGCTGCCAGCCTCACCGAGAGGCCAAGGTCACCTGAAAAACCCATCCCGGTGCTGCTTCTGTGGACAAAGCTGCCCTCCCACGGCCGTCCTCCACCTTCACAGATGAAGCTGCCGGGACAGTCGCCCTGCATGGCGGCAACGCAACGGCCCCCAACGTCTCCCCCAGGGGGTCCCCTTGGACCTCAGCGAGTGGCCTGGGGCTGCCGAGGCCTCCTCCTTTCTTCCAGGAGAGGAACGCTCCGAGTCCAAGCCGCAGAGTCCACTCCTTGTACAGAGGAAAGGCTCCATGGCTTCTTCCGAACTGTGTGACAGCAGGGGCTCTGCCTCACATCTGTGCGGCACTCTGTGCGTGCACACGCACGCACGCACACACGCGCACACACAAAGACGGCACTCTGCCCTTTGTTCAGAGCCAGGGCATGTGAGCACAAAAGCCTCTGCCCGGAGGCTCAGAGCTCTCTCTGCACAAACACAGCCCTGCCAACTCTCAACGTCTGCCCGTCCATTTTAGCATGACAGATAGCTGGCAATTTGCAGCCCTTCCGCCTCTTTCCGCCAGCAGTCAAGGCAGCTCGGAGATTTGATAGAATTGTTGTGAGCACAAAAAAAACAAAAAACAAAAAAACACCTCCAAGGCAGGAGGAGGACTGGGAGGCAAGGGGCTGTCGCAAGGAACACCGAGACCACACCGCCGAGAGGTTCTGAGTGTGGGTTAAAAGCAGACTTCGCCCTCGTGGCTGCCTTTAAAATGTGAATTCTGGCAGGCAGCAAGGAATCTAAAGCACACCAATTCTTACCGGCACTCAGAGAAAACAAGCCCCACTAGAGAGAAAGAGGGAAAGAACGAGGGAGAAACCATCCCCATTCCACCAGATAAAAGTGCTGGCCTCTGCCTGCAAGCCAAGAGAGGACACGCCAGGTAGGAGTAAGGGGGGAAGGAAGTTCCCAGAGGCAAAGCCTGGCCTCCCCAGGCACCTCTGCCAGGGAAAAGGCTCTCCTGGGCAAGCCCACGCTTGCACTTTGGCTTACAGGAAAGAGACAGCCCTGTAGATATATCCCAGTGGGGGCGTAGCGGGCAGAGCGCAGACGAGGATGCTGAATGCCTGGGTCTGAGTCACCATCCAGCCATGGAAACTCACTGGAGGTAAGTGGAACCGATAAAACCCCTCCTTAAATACCTAACTTATCTTGAAGGCATGAGAGCCAGTGCGCTGTAATAGTAAGACTGCTGGGGTAGAGCTCAGAGGACCTGGGTTCAAATCCCGTGACTATTTTACGTGCCTTGAAAACCCTATTGGGGTTCCTGTGATGAACAGAAAGTGACCTGATGGCATGTTAAAAACAAACAATTGTCCCAATGCCCCTCCCACTACATTTGGATGGAGAGCAGGGACTGGATGCAGCCGCAGCAATGGCAGTGGACAATATGGCAAAGGCGGCATTAGGATTTTTAAAAAAAAACCTGTGCAAGGCTCTCTGGCACCAATTCATCCCTTTCAGGAGCTTCTATGCAATGGCTCCCGTCTCCCTGGCCCCAGCAGTCTGGTGCAGGCTACAGAAGGTTGCATCAGAAACCCAGAGGAGGAAACGAAAACAAAGGAGCCCAACAAAGTCCCCCTTCTGCCATTAGGGCTATGGGGTGAGTGGGGTGGGGTAGGGAGAGAAGAAGGCCCTAAGAAAGGAAGAGCCACAAAACTGAAATTGCAGCCTGGTGTCACACAGCCAAGGCTGCTTCTCTTCTGCAGCCTGCAACCTCGGACAGCTCTCTGCCAAAACGCAAACAAAATGTTTGTGCTCAGCAGGCGAGTTGAGTTGCCACTCACACAGATGTTCACGCACGGTCTTCCTCCACAGCCACTGAACCAAGCGGCAGTACGGCACCGCATGCACGCAGAACACAAAGGCAGTCCTGGGAACCAATATACAAAACACCCAACACTTCACGCTAACATGCCCAGTGGGAAGATGGCTAAAAGAAAACACTGAGAATGTTCCCCATCTTCTCAGCACCAGAGAGATGTGCTGCTCTCCCTCCTGCTTTGTTTATCCAGGAGGCTGATGAGGAATTTTGTGGGACTTGAAACAACAGCCTGAACCATAATGTGTAACCTTCTGACTGGTCTAACGAAGGTACAAATCTACCATGAACTCCTTGTGTAGGAACCAATGACAGATGAGGGTTAGCTCAGGACAACCCACAAATACAAAGGATACTGATGAGGAAACTTTCAAAAGTTTAAACAATACAGAACGTTCAGCTTTCTAAAACTGGAGAAAAGAAAGTCAACAAGTGAATGCCAACCAACACTTTCCCAAGGACTCTCAATGTTTGCCTCCAAACATGGGACCCTGCCCTACAAGAACTCCCACCAGAGACCTCCATTGGGGCAGAATTACTAGCATCCGTGAAGCCTCCCAGTGCAGAAGGAAGAACAGCCCTCACGGGGCATTTTCTCATCTACCGCATGTCCTTGCTCCAGCAGTAAGTCAACCCAGGAGCTCCACAAGCACAACAGCAGCATCAACACATCATGACAATGACGACAACCACCCCCACCCCCGTGGTGGGGGGCAGCACTTGGCTCCAGAGGCGGGCTTTCCTACACAGCCTGTCCCTGCTTCTCCTAAGAGAGAGAGAGAGGCAGCGCTCTTGCATGTGTGCACGTAGGCCCGCCCCATCGGCGCTTCCCAAACGGTGACCCTCACGGTGACCCTTTCGCCCAGCACATCCTCCAAGGGAGATGACTTAATCCAACCCCACTGGTATTAAGGCTATTAATACCAGTCCCGCTTGCACAGTAATGCCGCTCATTCAGTCAGAGGTGCCCAAGATTGGCTAGAAGAGAACTCTTCAGACCCACCTTGCATCCAAATATTAAGGAGACCGCGTTGTTGCTACAGGCGACTTTACAGTGGCACAGCATTGGAGAAAAGCAATCCAAGTTTTTAATGCCAGGAGACATCTTTTCAGGCCCAGGAGACTTCATTCGGTTGAGAAAGACGCATTGAGAGGAGATACCCCACCCTGGGCGCTGACATCCCAGTCCAGAGAAAGAAGCCAAGACAGAAAGGTAAGACCCGGTTTCCCATCATATTAACATCCGCACGGCACGTAGGATGCAACTAAATAAAGCAGTGCATTCCTCTGCAAGATGCTGGCCCCTTCTTGAGTCATAGCAACTGCCTCAGACGAAGAAGACTCCACTGCCTCGCCTCCCTTCTGAAATCTTGTTGGTCAAAATTCCCGGGGGGGGCGGGAGGCAGGGGGCAGACAAAGGCACCAGTAGCAGCAGCAACAGCAGCTCCTCCTGCAACAGAGTAAGCACAACACCCTCCTCCATGAGGGGAAAACTAGCGGATCCAGCCAGAAACACTTCGGGTGCTCCCAGTGCCAGATGCCAAACAGGAGGAGGGGCAAAGCACGACAGTCGCCAGCCCAGAGCACGGCATGATGCACGCATGGACACAACCCACAGTCAAGAGAGAGAGACCGAGGCAGGAGGAAGCGCGCGTGCGCGTGCACGTGCACAGAGCCATCCATCCAGGCAACTCTTCCTCTGCACAAAGGCCTTCACAAATGACACCTCTTTTCCTGACACGGACAAATCAGAGTCCAAGCCCATGGAACGGAGGGAGAAAGGCAAGAGGCCAAGACATCTTCTGAGCTCACCTACAGTTTGGGCCACCTGGAGATGGAGAACTACCATGGGAAACAGCCAGCCCTTTTTTTCTAGTCCATTTCACCAAATATCAGCCAAAGGGTTATTTCCAGAACATGACAGAGTGGGTTTATCTGAGCTGTCTCTGGAACAGTTGTGAGGCGGCACAAACAAGAGTTGTTGTAATGCCTTAAGTGTCAGGCAGACCATTATTGGTGTAACCATCTGGATTTGTTTATAGTCCGTTAAAGCTAAAAACGACAATATCCTCACACACAGAAACAGAACTCAATAAGGAACTAATCATCTGGGTATTTCCCTTAGAAGACATTCAAGGTTTTCAGCTTCCACCTCCCCAAAAAATGTCTCCATCCCAGCGACTAGAACTGTTCCAGTTTGGCGTGTCTCAGACTGTGCCACCCAGCCAAAGAAATGGGAGTGGGCAGGGGGTGCCAATCAACCGGACCACAAATAGTGTTGGCCATCAATAACCTATGAGAATCAACACCACACATTGTCACCTACAGTTCCCAATTAAAATACTGCAAAAGACAATTCATGGTCTCCAGTCCATCCTGGAGAGTGGCACTTCCTTCTGCCAGACCTCGGGGGGAGGAAGCCTGCAGTTGCTTCAAAGAAAACCCCACCTCACCCAGCTACCAACAGACCAGATGCAGAAACTGGGAAATGGTAGCAAATCTGGATGGCCACCCTGTCCCCATACCTAGTCTGGCTCTATTGCTGCAGGATTCCCTACAAGGCCCAGCACTCATACCATGAATGCCTGCCCGCCTGCCCGCCTGCCCATTTCCCCCCGCAGGGCGATACAGTATTTGCCAGGCATGCCCTCCTGCATTCTGCACCTGACAAACAAGCTACTCTCAAGGCAAAAGGGAAAGAGAGGGAGAGACACCATCCGGACTCCTGAAACCTTAGAGGCTCCTCAGATGCAACACAACACCCCTTCGAGAGCAGTTGCACTCAGAGCCAGAGGAGGTATGACGACGCACAGCCATGGGAAGGAGAGAATGAGAAAAGCCTCAGAAAAGGCCACAGTCAAAGCGCATGGAGCTCAACCCAATTTTATTCCCAGTCAGAGCAGCACACCCACTGAAATGGGCAAGCACGGATTGTTTCTTTCGCAGGGGGAGGGGGACGGGGGGGGACTGCCACAGCTGGAGAAGGCAATACAACAACTCGTTAAAAAGTAGCAAACATTGGTCCAATTACCAAACTACGCTCTTGTGAACAGGAATCTGTCAAAGAACCACCAGCACGGTCCGTACGGTCTGCCTATCATTTCCTCCTGACCGCACTGTTTATGATTCCCATTTTCACTCCTAATCATATGCATGACGTTTTAGGGTCAGGCAAGTGATGGGAGAATAGGGAGCATCCCCCCCCCCCCCGTTGTCGGAAAACACGACTGGCCTGCAGGAAGCGGCAGAAGGGCAGCAGAGGGCAGCATTGCTCCGCAATGGCTCAGCCCACCCAAGGAACAGATCCTCCAGAGCCTGGGCGGTTCATTCTGCTTCTTCCCGCCCCCCCCCCCGTCAAGTTATCTCAAAGCAGGGGAGACAAGGTCCAACCCCCACCCACCCGACCCCGGCAAACACCTCCCTAGGACCTGCCAGGCCAGCTCTCTGGCTTCCCTGGTCAAGGCTCTGTGCAGGAAAAAGGCCATCGCATGACGTGCCAGCCCGGCTTCCCAAGGTTCACGGCAAGGGTTGCATCTGGCCTGACCGCGAGCAGCTGGCTCGTGGAGACCCGCAAGCACCTTCCGCAAGCAGGCTGACCATCCCCAAGCCAGGATCGCCATGTCAGGAGAAAGCACTGCCAGCCTCCACGGCCGCACAGCTCCGCACCTCCAGTGCCTACACGGCACCAGGTCTGGGAGGACAGTGGGGCACCTGCCAGGCGGCAGCTGGGTGGCTCGGGGCCCTGAGGGGCCTCCCCCACCCAGGGTCAAGCCATCAGGGCTCGCTTGGGTCTCTGAGTTCCAGCTGGCTGGAGGGACCCCACCCGAGAGGCCACCCTCTAAGCAGCCTTCCCCTGAGAAAGAGGGGGAGCGGGAAGGGCGAGACGCTGCGTCTCTTGCTCCCTTGCAAACGCGCACCTGGGCCCCTACACTTCCCTATGCAGATGGAGAGTGCGCTGGCTGGTCAGCCCACACATGAAGTTCAGAACCCCAGACTCCTGGGAAGGGAGAGGGCGCCAAACCGCCTCCAGGCTGCACTTAAAGTCAGGCCCTCCTCCTTTCACGCCGACACTCATTTGGAACCTCAACCATCCCGTGATCCCTGAGGGGCAGGACAAAGTGCAGCAGGCAGGGCCCCTGGGCACACCAGCCAGAAAGAAGGTCCTCAGCCAGCTGGCATCCTGAAGCGTCACCCAGCGTGGCAGGCAAGAGGGCCCTGCAGGCAGTCACTCCCCAAGGCCGACCCACCCGGGAGGCCTGGAAGCACCACAAAAAGCCTTCCCAGCCAAGCCATCGAGGGCTCCTACAATTTGCCTCTCCTTTCCAATGACACTTTAACATGCACCCTCGCGCACCGAGTTAGATGCCCAGGGCCAAGATTTAGGGACCTTGGTCAGCATTCCTCGTTTATACTGACCCGTTGGAAAAAATTCCCAACAGTCCCCAGAAACTTTCAGGCCTGGGAGAAAAAAAAAACCTTTGAGACATTTCTCAAAGGAACTAGCCCGTCTCTCCCTCCAGGGAGCAGTTTTGGCCGCCTGCTCTGCTCCACCCGGGATGCCGAGAACCCCTAGGCTCCCATCATCACATTCGGTTTGCACCAGCAGCCAGCCGTCCTTCCTTCTCTCAGACCTAAGAGTACCAGGCAGCCCCAGGTGGAGACTCTCTGGCTCTCCCAAAGGATTCACCGGCCTATACCTATCCACATTCTCAGACCAAGCAGCTGAGCCACCATGGAAGACAGGAAGCAAGAAGCTACTGCTCTATATCAGAGGAGACCTATTGGCCAACCCCATTCCTGCCCAAGCAGAGGGTCCCAGACAAAGACACTTGGTGTCCACCTATTCCTTGATTATTTCAACCAAAAAAAAAGGAGGGGGGGAGAGAATATGGCCTTCCTGAGATCACCAGGAATTGCAATTCTTTCAGCTCTTTCCCACTGGTTGTGCTGGCTAGGGGTGATGGGTAGCAATGTGCCATTCAGGTTTTTTGGACTCCAACGCCCAGAAATCTGCACAAATTCCCCAGCAGAATCCCGAGAGTTCCAGCCCACAGACCCACACCTCCAGACACCTGTAGATGTGGGAGAGACCCCAAGAGTCACAGAGGCCAAGACCTCCCGAAGCAGGAAACCCCTACCTAAAGCAATCTTAACGTGTGCCAATTTTGTATGTATAAGCTGTTAAAATACAGTGAAGGGGCCATGGAAAAAGTAGCCCTGACAATGAAAGTATATTTAGAAGAGCAACTTGGAAATAATTTACTTTAGTCATTACAAAACCTTTTTTAAAGAGTACCAGAACAATTAGCCTGTCAAACCTACAGTTCAATGCATTCCAATGGGGGGGAAAATTCATCAAAAATTAACAAAGAGTCAGAACAAAGCCAAATTAAGTTTGCAAAGGTCTTACAAGGTGCACTAACGATCCCAAGCATTTAAAAGTTTTTGAACATTTTAAGACACTTTAAAAATAGCAAAAACGGACATCGCAAAACCATTGGAATGCATTGAATAGGCTTCAATGCATTCCAATGGGGAAAACATTGTTTCGCTTAGCGATGTTTCCTATGGCGATTTTCGCTTAAGGACGGTAATCCGTTCCCATTGGAACGGATTAACCGGTTTTCAATGCATTCCTATGGGAAATGGTGTTTCGCTTAGCAATGTTTTCCCCTAGCAATGTTTTTTTGGGAACCAATTAACATCGTTAAGCGAGGCACCACTGTAGTAGCTAGGCTACTACTCTGGGCGGCCAACAGAATGACACACAGACATCAACAATGATGATGATAATAACAATAAAACAAAAGGGAGAAAAGGGGTTTCAGACTTAGCTATAGGAACCCCAAATGAAAAAAGGAAAATTCATGGCAGACGGGTGGCAGAAGGGATACAAAATATTACTTAATGAGGGGCAAACTACAGAAAGGCTTTGGGAGAACAACCAGGTGCTACAGTCAGCTCTGATGTCACCTGTCTTTCAAGGGTTTGGAGGGAAAGATGTCATCCAATGGTGGTCGGAGGGCGGGACATCAGGGGGAGGAGCTGTGTTGTATATATAGAAAGTGAGAGTTGGATGTGGGAGAGAGGAGGAGTTGGGTTCTGTGTGAACACGTCTGGAGAGCCTGTATAAGCTTGAGCCTTTCGTTACCTGATTACATGATATGTGTGTTTTACCAATCCATGTGTACCAATCAATAAACATTTAGTTCTTTTATTTTTAAATCCATTCCTGTCTGTGTGACTCAATTCAGGGAATGGTTGGTGGCAGACTACCGGAAGTGTAGAAGTGTGGTGACGTAGCGACCTTCCTTTGTGAGGTGGAAGGAGGCCGTTACACCAGGTCTTCAGTTGCCTCCTAAAACCCAGGAGGGACGGGCAGGGAGCTCCAAGGGAACCAGTCACCAAAACAAAGGTCCAGTTTCAAGTGACCGATTTGTGGGGGGAAGGTGGTCACTTGGCGCCTCTCAATATAAGAGGTGTGGGTGGATGGGTAGATGTTTCTAAACAAGGTCCTAAACTGTTAAGGGCTTTAAAAGTTAACAATAGCACCTTGAACTTGGCCAGGACAGGGGGGTTTATAGGATCATAAAGAGATGGTTCCAGAGACCAGCTGGGCGGCAGCAGCACATCTTCTCTACCTGCTGCAGCTTCCGATAAGGCATATATATTAATGATATAATACCACATTTCCCCCACTCCTGCCACAAAAAAGGCTTCCTCTATCCTCAGGTCTGGATTCGCCTATAAAGTTGTTTTAGCATGAGCGTGTAGATCAAACTGTAAGTGGAATCCCTCTTGAACCACATTTAAAAAAAAAAAAAAACAACATCTTCCGTGTGAGATCCATTCAAATACTCGGTGACGACTCCTGTATTGCCTCTCGGCCCTTCTCCTATCGAGGCTAAACACACCAGGTTTCCTCAGCGTTACCTCCCAGGGCTTCGTTTCCAGACCTCTTGCCCTTCTGGACCTTGTCCCTCCGCTTCTTGATATCCTCCTTTAAGCAGTGGTACCCAGAACTGGAGGCATTACTCCAGGCGAGGCCTGGCCAAAGCAGACGAAAAGTACTATGTATTGCCTTCCTTGATCTGGACGCCCCCCCCCTCCTGGTACACTCTTCTACAGCATTTTTCTTTTTTTGTCGCTGCATCACACTGCTGGCTTATGTTTAGTTTTAGCTCTACTAAAGCTCTATCAGCCCAAACATCTCCCTAAGTAGACACGGGTCATTCTGACCCCAAAGGGGGTCACAAAGTGTTTTCTGGGAGGTTGCTAGGCTTAAACAAACCAGGGGCCCTACTATGAATTAATGCTCTCCTATACCCCAAAAGACTCAACCCTTCTAACCAAAGCCTGCATCAGCCTTGTAAAATAAAGGATGCGGTTTCTCCACCGAGTCAATCCACCACAAATTCTGTCTCCCCCTTTTTCCTAGCATTATTGTGTTTTCCTGGGTCCGTTAAAAATGGCTCTTTATGCAAACACAGCAGGGAGGTCACAGGTTACTTGGCTACTATAAAAGATTATTGCAACTTGGAAAAGGTTGGAAAACAGCACCTTAAAAGCTCTACAGAACTTTATAGAGTTCAGTGGAAAAATCAGAAGCCAATGTTCATCACAGCTGGCATTTACATCCCCCAAAAAACACAAAAGGTTAACTCCAGAATGAAACCAAGCAGCCATTGACAATCATATCAAAATTCATCCAAGTATCAAGGTATAAGTCTTTCCATTGTTGTATTGATCCCAGGCAATATCAACTTGTCTAATTCTATAAGCTCTATTTATCTACAATGCTTCCATATTTCATGTGCACAAAAATACTTCAAAGTTGTTGCAAAAATACAAAAGTCACCCACTCCAAAAGATATGAATAAAACTGTAGACACAACCACTTAAAAATAAATCGCCATCCAAAAGTCTCACAACTATGAAAAACTCTAAAGAAACAATTAAAAAACAAAACTTAAGTGTAGGCAGAAATTAAATCAAATCATGTTTGAATTCAAAAATAAAGAAGTGTAAAAGAGGCATATTGAACCAACAGGGAAAACTTCTCAAGAACATATCATTAAAAAGTAAAAAACACTGTAATGTAAGTAAGCTTTAATCTTACTTTAAAAACATGGAAAACTGTCAAAGTTATCAAAAATAAGAATATATAAAGTAAAAAAAGTATTTCTTAGACTTTAAGCATATTAAAAATACACACAAAGAAAATTACTCTAAGTGCTCATCCAGCCAAGCCAGCCTTGTGCTAGTTTAAATCTATGGAGAAAAACCCATGTTGATTGCCTGTTGCACTGCTACATGATTTGTTGTTGGTTTCCCGTGGGGGGAGCATGGTATGGAGCCCTGTTATGTTGATGAGCTTGAATGCCTATGACCGTGTGCCTTATTTCACTATATTTAGAATATAGTGGTCTGAAAACAGAAGGAAGCTAGTTACAGTGGTGCCTCGCTTAGCGATGTTAATCCGTGCAGCAAAAATCGCTGCTATGCAATCTCATCGCCAAGCGATTTTTAAAAGCGTTTAATGTGTTCCTATGGGCTTAAAAACTCACCTTATGCGAAAATCCTCCATAGGGGCGGCCATTTTCGGTGCCTCTAAAGCAAGGCAAAACAGCAGGCGGCCATTTTGGAACCGCCAATCAGCTGTGCGGAAATGGGGCCTTTGGGATGATCGCAGGGAAGCGCTCCCCCGGCGATCATCCCAAAGGCCCCATTTTCGCACAGCTGATCTGCGGGGGCTTTGGGATGATCGCGGGGAAGCGCTCCCCCGCGATCATCGCAAAGCGAATTTTCCCCATAGGGGCCATCGCAAAGCGATCGCTCTTGTAATGGCAAAAAGTCCATCGCAAAGCGATTTTGTTGTAAAACGGAGCGATCGCTATGCAAGGCACCACTGTACTTGAGAAAAGACTCTACTTGAATTATCAGATAAATTAAATTCTTTAGCATGACGGAACAGTTCCAATGCCTGCATTGGGTTTCTCATTTATTTATTCGTTTGTTTAACTGATACTGTCCTACCTTTTCACCCTAGTGGAGACCCAAAGCAGAATATAATTTGAGAATTACATTCCCAAATATATTGTTAGATACACAGAAATAATCTTCCAGTGACTTTAGATCAATTTTTTTCAAATCCCAAATCACTGTAGGTCAGGATAAGGTAATGGAAAACTCATTACCATGAAGGTATATATGCGATTCCTGCTGTTTGTGACTTACCAAGCCTTTACAGCAATAACATGTGTGGCCTTATTGCAAAAATGCAAGGAGACCTCTCTGAGTGCAGCCCACAGTGCTCTCTTGACTGCCTGTGGAACAAATGCAACCCTGGAAATTGTGGGGGGCTTTCTTTCCCCTCTCACGCACTACATGCGTGCCCAGTCACCCCACCAGTGGACTCTTAAGTCTAATCTGAGACAGCAGGAAGAAGGCAAGGAAACCCATTGTGCTAGCACTACTTGACGGGCACCACATGGGATCTGGAGTTCACTATAAAAACGTTGCAACCATTTACCAAAAGGGGAAAACAGAATCTCCTTCTTAAGATCACTATACGTCATGCATGCCATCTCTCTGCTGCATGCTGCAGGGACTGGGGAAGCTGAATAGAGCACTCTGAACTTGACAGCTCGTTTCAAACATCTGTTTGGCAAAATACCCTGAAGCATTAGAAAGTCTTTCATGCCAATACAGTACTACAGATTCAGAATAAGCACCAAGGCAAGTGGAATCCAGATTTCTCAGGGGTTCAGTTAAAAGTTTTTCCTCTTTGCATGTGTTCTTCTCATGGGTTCTTGAAATAAATCACAAGATTATCTGAGGTTTGTTTGAATAAAACAGAAAGGTTTTATTTCAGAGTGGGGGTGCTGCTACCTCCCCTAACGCCCTGCCCCGGGAGGGTCTCCAGAGGCAACTGTCTGATCACGTTGCTGGGTATAGAAAGTTGGGCCACACAAGCTTGTTTTGGTCTCATCTGGCCTTAGCATCGATCCTACCTTCTCACGTTAAATGGAACTCACCCTCCCTTGTTTCACCGTCTGCTTTGGAGTCTGAGAAACAGATAATGAAAAACAAGGTTTTCTGTTAAGGATTTCACTGACTGGCATGTATGGAAGTGATTTCTTATCTAAAATGTGTAGCCTGCAATGTGTAGCCTGCATAATTAACTTGTAAACCGCCCAGAGAGTGCTTGAAGCACTATGGGGCGGTATATAAGCAGCATGCTTTGCTTTGCTTTTTTGCTTTGATAGCTTCTAGTATTACTAGAGTACTGACATTCAAATGGACTCTCATTCAAACAGTAACAGAACACAGTAATGCAATTAAAACAAAAAAGCACAGAATAGACGTTACTGTTAAAACTCATAAGAACCTTCTGTCAGATGACCAGACAATTTCCTGTAATTTCTGTAATACAAAGATTTGCTGGATATACCTTTGCAAAACCAATTATCAGTGGCAATCTGGGGCTCTAATCCCCAGATCTGCACACAGAACAGAATGAACTCTTCCAGGGGTGCCATTAAAGGTCACAAAGAGATCAAGAAAGCCCATAACAAGACAAGACAAAATCACATACACAGAGGTTTCTACATTCAAAGAAGGATGGACAAACGGTTCCTAGTTCTTTCAGTGACATCAAGCCTGCATCTGTTACAAGTGCCACTTACTGTTTTCTCAGCTCAAAATAGAATTCTGGCAAAAATCACAGCAACAGGTAAACAATAAATGTAATCTGTTTCAGCCATTACAATATTCACTCGAAGATGACACCCTTATGAAAAAAAAAACATGAAAAGGTTTTTCTCCTGTTAGAAACATGCAGCTACTCTAAGAAGCTGTCATCAGTAATCCAGCAAGAGATTCTGATAAAAAGCCCCCCCCCATTTTATTCTCACTTAATAACAATAATCTTAGAACTGCTGGAGACCTCTCCCAAAAGGGAGAAGAAGGTGGTCTGACCGGATCTCACATGCCTCATGCGAAAGAGGACGGCCAGCTGGAGCTTAGAGCAACGCTGGCTGCCTTTCCAAGTCCAGCTTCAAAGGGACCTCTGTTCTGATTCACCAAGCTGGACAGAGAGGGGAAAGGGTCTGACCAGCAGAGCTCACATTCAGTCCCAGGACCCTCGTACATGGGAAAGTGGCACCAGCACAGGTCCGTGTAACGGGATGCCAGGGGTTGGTTCCTTTCGAGTCACAGACATTGGGATAGCTCCATTATACAACACTTTAAAATGTTATCCCTAACAAAACCTTCCTCCGCTTTTGTTGAGGAAGAGTGGAGCACAACAGGCTACACAGCACTAACACAAAGATGGGGACCGAACCCGCAACCAGCCTAGGGGCCACCTTCTCTGCCCCATATTCATTCTAACATCAGCCAAGGTTTCCTGGGCCATTGTCAAGCGTAAGCACTACAATAATTGTGTTGTATCTGCTGTAATTTCCATACCCACGTTTCTTCCCAACTAACCAGAGTGAGCTTACAAGCTTCAAAGTAAACCGGAGATTCTTGCCTCATTAATTTAGCCACCAGGTTTGTAAGGAGAGCGACTGAATATCAAAAAGTCATTCCCAGATGTGAAATGCCATGCCATCAACGACATCTGCCCGGTAAGCAGCCTCTTTATTTTGGGGGCATGTATAAATGGATAAACTTTTACCATGTAATCTCACTCTTATTTCTGAGGAACTGGACTTGATCCACAAAAGCTCACATTAAAATATAACCGTTAGTCTTTAAGATGCCACAACCACTTTGTCTTCTTTAATTTTTACATTTGTTGTTTTTACCTGTTTTGCTGTTCTTGCCTGATGTGAGTAAAAAAAGGTTGAAAATTGTCTGTAACAAGCACCTGAGTTCTACACATGAAACAAATAAAAGATGCTAGAATCCTGATGCCTTCAAAAGCACAACATTTTATGTTGGGGGGGGGGAGCCACAGTTCATGCACACTAGTCTCAAATCCCACTAGCCGGGCAGGATCCTCTGGACTGCCTACAGAACCCTTCCATGACATAGAAACGGACGCAGAGGCTTCCACAAACGCAGAACAAAGCCCTGCAGAGAGCAGCTGCTTCTTACCTTGGTGGTGACAATACACAAGCAGTCCATTGTTCCAGCACTGCCAATGAGTTTACGGCATCTCTAGCAGTGGGCCAGTGGCCAATTACTGAAAACTCCAGGGGCAATAGGAGACGGCGCCGCACAGATAGAAGCAAAGCACCAAAACTTGCTACAGAACTGAATCTCAGAGGCAGAAAAATAATGGAAACCTAGAAAAACAACTGCAAAGGAAGCAGGCGGCTTCTTTCCTGACTTTTCTGCACAATTCACAAAGGTCTTGCTTCTTCAAACAGCTTGCTACCAGGCTCCCTCTCAGAAAGCCGCTCACAACCTTTTTATTCAGACCAGTTTCTGAAGAGTCCATGGACCGGCGGCCCCTTCCTTCTCCCGGCGTGCCCAGTTCTCAAAACGTCTTCTAGGAGATCAAAGCTCCAACTACTGTACAAGCAAAGATTGCTCCAGTTAAGCAAATTTAGGTCCTGGATCCAGTAAGATAAACGAGATGGAATATTCCATGTACAATCTTAGGGAGGGGAGGAGAGAAAACAGAATTCATGTTGCTGGAGAAGAAAAAAGTGATACCCTGCAATGCCAAAAACAAAATCTCAATTCCCACTATTTTTAGTAATCAGCCTTCCTTGCAGTCATCAGACTCAGGAGGGTGTGGCTCAGTGCCAGGGCACAGGACGCTCTGCATGCCAAAATCCCAGCGCACATATGTATCTCCCTCCCCCCAAATTAAAGGGCCCTCAGGTAGTAGGGCCAGGGAAGAAACAAGTCTGGGCTGGCTGCTTTTGGCAAGGGGGCGCAGTATGGCCTGGCACTGCGTAAAACAAAGCCCACACAGCCAAAGTGAAGAGGATCCAGAGAGACCCCCAGTGTTCTGCTCTCCATTTCCTCTCCATGCTTTGTGGCTCACATTCCAAACCAGAGGCTGCTGGAGATGGGCCACTCAGTTACTTCCCTCTCAGGTTTCTGCTGAGCCTTGTCCCAGGTGCTGCCCCACCACCCACCCCAGGGCAGACAGACGGGGTGGAGGGAAAGAAGGGGCTCCTCAGTCTTCTTCCCCACCTCCGTCTGGGCTTAGCAACAAGGCTCGCCGTGACAAAGAAGAGACTGGTTCCACTGCCACTGGATGTGCTGTGACTGTGAAGACCCCGCCGTGCCCAGGCAGGTGCCCCGTCTGCACAAGAACAGCCAAGGACGGCATGCTCCTTTCCTCCGCCCGCACCTCTGCAGCTAGGAAGAGCTTGGGGGGGCCCAGTTTCTAACGCAGGCGCCAGCTCTCAGGCAGTCGAGCCATTTGGACAAAGCAGCTCTTCTCTCCTCTCCTTTTGCACAACGCTGGATCAAGCCCTCTGCACAAGCCAGCCAGGCTGGTCTCCCGAACAGAAGGAGCCACGTCCCGCCCAAGGGCACGAACAGCTTCTCCAGCCAGGACCTCACCCCCCAACTACCCACAAGTTCCAATGGCCAGTGCTCTCGAGAGAGTTACAGAAGCAGACGTCACTCGCAGACGGCAAGAGTGCAGAGCTCATCTAAAACCTGTGCCTGCGCAGTGAGGAATGTCCGTGTCACCCAGGAGAGGACACCCCCGGTGCTCCAGCACCAACGACTGTACAGCTCTGCCCCACTGAAATCGGGCCACCCTTAATGTGAAATACGCGCCTGGCACCTTGCAGGTAAACTGATGCTGCAGCTAAAATGGAGTCCAAGCCAGATCTTTAGGAGGGAGGCTTGGCTAAGCCTGACAGTAAAGGAGTATTCCCATGGGCCTGCTCTGGTCGCTGCTTTTAAGAGTTCCTCTCCTAGGTTTTCCACTGCCTCTTGTGTTAGCCTCTGACATCTTTCTTGTGAAGCATCCTTTATTGTTTTTTTTAAAGGCAAACATATTACATTTGCAATAAAAACTGCTGCAATGGAATCACAAGAAGAACATTAAGGTAAGAATAATAAAACAGCCTGGCATTTGAGGACACAGCAGCCTGATTACGCCCACCAGGTGCTCTGGTTCCTTGCTTAGCTTCCTGAAACCCCTTCCTGAAACCTCTTTCTGTAGCAAGAATTTTAATAACAAAGTAAAGAGACTAAATAAAAGAGAAGGAGGCATTACTGTGGCCACAACCAGAATTCAACTGATGAATTACCAGGAAAGCAAACCAGGAATTTAGCAGAGTCTGAACAGGTGCTGCTGAAGGCTTCCATCTAAACTCCCTAAACACCTAAAATTCTCTGGTTTTCTCTCTGGTTCTGCTTTTTCAAGCCACAGGTGAAACCTTTATAATTCCAAGCACTTCGTAAAAGGTTTTACAGTATGTTAGAAACCTTTGGGCTGTTTTGTTGCTAAATTTACTTTGCTAAATAAATTTTATTTCCCTAACATGTTGCATTCTACATTCTAATTTGTAAGTACAGTACACTACCTGGAAAACTTTGGTTCCCGAGTGGCTTAAAAACATAAAATAGAAAGGAAAAGTTCCAAACCTTTTCCCAGCTGCATTTGATAAAACCTTGCAGCTACATGTTGAGCAACTGAAGTCTCTGAACTACCTTCAAAGACTGCCCCAGATAGAGAGCATCATAATAACATAACTAGGACATGAATGACAGACAGAAATTAATTATGCCATCTCATTTTTATGCCCCTTTTATACAATCATCTTCCTTCCGTTACTTACAGTCAAGTATTTCCCCCCCTTCCTTGAAGTTTTACCTTTCCTGCTGTAAAAGATGACAAATATTTCCATCATTCATTACAGTTCTCGATCTGATCAGAGACGGATCTCTGCTGGACCTGGTTTTGTAAAGTGAATTCTACTTGGGTCCTCTAAGGTCTCTGAAACACAGGCCTTATTGCTCAGCCAGCCCTTTCCGGTCCTTTGGGCCTTGATGGGCAGCAATGGCCCTCCAGGCAAGGGCTCTGTCCCACCTCCAGGACCGAATCTGGGGGAACTTTCTGCAGGCAAAGCATGGGCTCAGATACCTAGACAGGATCTCAGCCAAGAACTGACTTCACCTCCAACACCTTCATCCTCCTTCTAAGACAGTGCAGTTGTGCGAACCTTGGTCCCCAGACATTGCAGTTCGAAAAAGTCTGGCTGTGGTGTCGAGAGAGGGAGGGGTCTGTGAGGTCTCTTCTAAAGCACCCTAATGTATCTCAGCTCAGCAAACTATAAGCCACACCACTCAAAGGAGCGCCTTTTGCCAAGGTCATCTACCTACTCCACTAGGTCCTCCCAAGCAATGCACCTTCAGGTGGCCACTCCAAAGGAAGTCAGGAAATAATCCACCAGAGGTACAGCCTTCTTTGCAGTGGCATCAACACTCTGGAACCAACTCCCATTGGAGCTGCGCCTGGCCCCCTCCCTCCCTCCCTCCCAATGTTCAAAAGGCTCCAGAAAACATTGCTGTTCAAATATGCCTTTCATTGCAAGTCTGCCTGATTTTTTTTCTTTTGATTTTATGCTTTGCATTCCGCAATCATTTTGCAAATTACACCTCTTGTAATTTGTGTATTGGTACATGTGTGTTTTGTTTAATTTTATGGGTTGCGAGGGAGGAAGGAATGAAGAAAGGAAGGAAGGAAGCAAGCAAGCAAGCTGTCTCGGCCAGAATCAGATCACTTCAGATCAGGCAATCAAACCAAAATACCAAAAAAACACACACAAAAAAAACCTTCTCCAACCCCCCCAAACCGAAATACAAGCTGAAAACCTCTGCTGGCTCTAGACAAAAGCAGGAGAGAGTCAGATTCTCAGGCCAGAATAGGGTTCAAGCAGACAGCAGCCTCTGCCCCTCCCATCACACCTACTAGAGGCACCAAAATGAGAACATAAAAAGCCACAGGAAGGAAGCCATCTACATCTGGAAACAGGTCAGATGGGAAGCATTGCTCTTGCATGTTTTTCCTCCCTCAGAGTCATGGCTCAAAAGGCAGCCATTTGGTGGGGGTGGGGGGCACACATCCAGAGAGACTGTGGGAAAGAGGGTGGAGGGGAAGGATTTTGACTTAATTGTCCTCTTCCACGTCCAATTAGTTTGCCGTGAGCTGTCATATACTGTAGCGGGAAATCCTGATCCTAAATCTGACCTCCCCAATTTCCTTTTTTTTTTTATAATTTTATTTTCAAAACTATTGGGTAATGGGGAAGGAATACAAAAGGCAAAGGGCAGTGGGGGTGTGTGGAAAAAGGGTTTTGAGAATAAGAAAACATCAAATGCATAATCATTCAATCTTTCATATCAAGTATATAAACATCTAATCTATTCATGTTCCAATAAAGGTTCATCTTTCTTCTTCTTTTCTTCTTCTTCTTTTGACTATTTTGACTATTTTGTCTATGTATTAACCTCTTTAGCTTTCAACTTATACGTGTAATACAGCTTAAATCTATGTTACTCCCACAGCATCAGAACACCAAGGCCAATTGTGAAATATATCCCCTCTTTCACCCTCCTTTTTTCTTGAGAATACACTCAACAGACCCAAAATAATATAAATTCTGCTCTCCTCTCCCCTTTCCTCCCTGTGCTTGTTTTGTTTCTGCGACTCTTTTTTCTTCCATATTTTAAAAGGGGGAACGATATCATTCAAAATTTGCTTTTCAACCTCAATTTTCTTATCTGCTATCGCTACATCGCTTACTGGGTGGCCCTCCATCCCTTGTATATTATCTGATATCTTCATCAATACAGCCGGTTCTGAGATCTCTTTTTGGTGTAATTTAACCTCCGCTACCTTCCCTCCCCTAGAGCCTCCAATCACGTCTTCCATCTGGTCAATATAATAATTTACCTGCATGAATTTTTGCAACAGTGACATCTGGAAAGAGGTTTTCCAGTCTAGCCACCGATCTGTAATTTTCTCAGGGGGAGGTTCCATTTTCTGTTTCCACTATTTTCACTTAAAATTCCCTCTCCCCTTTACCCCAATACACATCCAATATTTCTAATATTTCACCTTGCAACTATACAATATTAGCAATAAGATAGCAGGTACATTCAAGTAAGAGATGGAATCTAAAACATGAATCTCTCAAGTGTCTTTGTAGTCCAGTCCTTTTCCACGTCGCTGATAACTTTCAGACCGGTTGCTTCTTCTTTTCCCTTCTTTTCTCTTCTCCAAGTTTGTTTTAACCTTCACCCGGCAAGACTCTATTATTAGAATGTCATTTGTCAAGGTCCCAGTTCAGTTCAAACCACATAGCCCCCAGTTCACAGCTCACAGTCCGTTCTTCTCCCTTTTACTTCCAGAGGCTTCCTTCTCCTCCCCCGAAAAGGGAGGTCCAGCAATCAGGATCCCGGCAAATATATTATCCACGGAAAGCAGAGTCCCACACAGTCTAAAAATATATATCCAAAGAGGAAAAGGGTCCAAAGTGAACAGCTTGCAACAGAATTTATTTTTTCAAAGCCTGTCAGTTGATTCTTCAAGAGTTATTTTTCCTCCTTTAATGGAGACACGAGCTATTTCTGCCTGGCTGTTCCTTTAGAAATGACTCGACCTTCAGCTTGAGTAAAAGCTGGTATGCTAGGAATGCCGCTCCTTATCTCATTTGGTCATAAATTTGCACACAATCACTTGTTCTTTATTTAAAGAGGTTTTTCATAGAACAAGGGCTTCCACTTACTTTGATGTATACTTTCGCCATGCTTCTGTTTTCTTATTCTCGGCGAACGGAGCTGTCTTTGGCTAGTTGCCAAAAATGGCGCCCGTCTTCGTCTGTGCTGATGTGAATTTCCAGAAGAAAGACAAATTGAGTTGCTGCCCAATCTTCTAACTTCTGTGGCTCACCAGCTGCTGCAGAAGGGTCTCTCCTGACTCTTCCTTGGCCCCCCCGTTTCTGGGAGGGTCCCAGACCGAAGTGGTTCTAGCTTTTCCCGGGAGCTATTCCCGAGAGCTGCTAGCTTCACCAAGACGAAGCTCCTCCCCCAATTTCCTTAAGGTCCTCATGGGCAGGTAACCCTCACTCCAAGCCCTGCAGTGTCTGAAAAGTGAGCATCCGCACTTTGAACTGTGCCCAGAATCAGGCTGGATGTTAGCACAGATGGCAGGATGCTGGCAGAACATGATCCTAGCAGTTCGTCCCACTGAGCAGCCTAGTCCTTCTGTCTTGGATTAACGGAGGTTTCAGGACCACTGGGAATATGTGAAGTGCCCTTCTACTTAGTAATAACTACCAGAACACACATGCATTAAAACAGGGAGTTTAACAAAACACAGAAAGAGCCTCGTGGCACAGTGGCTAAACTGCTGTCCTGCAGCCAAAACTGTGCTCACAACCTGGGGTTCAATCCCAGGTAGCGGCTCAAGGTTGACTCAGCCTTCTCTCCTTCCGAGGTCAGTAAAATGAGTATCCAGCTCGCTGTGTGTGGGGGGGGGGGGGCGGCAATGTGTAGCCTGCATAATTAACTTGTAAACCGCCCAGAGAGTGCTTGAAGCACTATAGGGCAGTATATAAGCAGCACGCTTTGCTTTGCTTTAGAAATTGGTATTGCTATACCATCTAGTGACTAGTGACTTTCAGATTCTAACAACCTTACAAACCAAGCACCTCCAAAACATCCATTAACATGAGCATTAACAGTCCTGATCACATACTTCAAACAAAAAGATGTGACTTTCTTTACTGAGCCAATCCATCTCATGTCTGGTCCTTCCCTCTTCTTGCTGCCTTCCACTTTTCCTCACAGTTATTGCCTTTTCCAGTGACTCTTGCCTCTCATGGTGGGGTCAAAATACATGAGATGGTAGTTTAGCCATTTTAGTAACCAGCAAGAGTTCATGTTAGATTATCAAGAATCGCTTATTTGCCCTGGCAGTCCATGGCATGGATAAAGCTTTCCACTGACATCACATTCTGAAGAAACAGATTTCAAAAAATCCTATTTACTTTAAAACACAAGAAATAGTTGACATTTTAGTTCACATCAACATCTCATGATACAAGGAAAAGAAAATGGGAGATGGAAGACAACCAATTGTACAGGAGTCAAGCACCTTATTCAGGAAAGTAGGCTGACATTTCTCCCCAAACAGCAAAGGAGTTCCTGCAACAAATGTCCTTCCTGTCTCTGGATTGCACTAGATGTGACATAGGTGTGGATCATGTCCGTGCTAGCACCCCTACCTTGTCCGTCCATCCCTTGTACAGAGGGGGAGGGTGTCTCGCTTGCAAAGGACTCACTGCAACCACACTGATATAGTGTGTGCTGCTGAACAACTCAAACCCAAAATGTGGGAACATGTGAGTCTTACCTGGCCAGAGCCAGGGACTCAGGCAGGCCACCTTCCCAATAAGGACAGGGCTGGCCTTGCAGGACAACAGAGGGGGCCCCACAGAGGGCCAGCTTGAAAGCTATACGCATCTTTTATCTATCTATCTATCTATCTATCTATCTATCTATCTATCTATCTATCTATCTATCTATCTATCTATCTATCTATCTATCTATCTATCTATCTATCTATCATTGGATTTTTATCCCACCCTTCTAGACAAGAGTCTACTCAGGGCAGCTCACAATATATTGTGCATAAACAACTTAAAAACAACAATTAAAATCTACAATAATACTATAATCAAGATGGGATAAACAGCAAAACCAAGAAAAGTAAGTCAAGTATTGGCAGGAGGGAAGGCTTGCCTGAAGAGCCAAGTTTTTAATTGGCTCTTGAAAACACCCAGCGAGGGAGGCAGGCAAATCTCTGGCGGCAAGCTGTTCCAGAGTCGAGGGGCCACCGCCGAGAAGGCCCGGTTTCTTGTTCTTTCTTTCCGGGCCTCTCTCAGCATCAGGCCCCTCAGCCGTCTTTCCTGGCTATGGTAAGTGATGCATCTCTAATATAATGGGATTTAGACCACCTTCCGCAGGAGTGGCCTTGTCAACTGCTTATGACCCCTTGAGCTTGGATCTTTTTACAACTGATAATGAGGAGAACAAAGTCTTACAGATTTTACCAAGTTGTAGCTGGTAGGCGTGGACAGAGAAATCCCTTTCCTTCTCTTTCTATGAGTCTAGGCCTGTCAAAGAAACTGATGGGCAATAGATGTAAGACAAGAAAAAGGGAATATCCCTTCCCATAGGAACACAGTGGGAATTCCAATAATCCCACTGCTTCCATTACTTTTTCAAGACCACAGAAAATCAAAGAGTTCAATTGTTATAGCAAGTGTTCCACCCTTTATTCTTCAATTTATGCCTCTTGAAGTTTTTACTATTTTTGAACTGCTCATTTAATTTATTACTACCATATTTTTCTATTTATAAGATGCCCCTGTTCGTAAGATGCTCCCCGTACTTTTCTAACCCAAAAATTAAGAAAATCTAGCTTTGAATATTCAGTCTCTGGGTTCAGAACACTCGGACATTATGAGTCCCTGCTGCATCTGAGCCTACAGGCTCTGTCACCAACAAGGTGTGTTCCAATTGGTTTTTTCAGCATCAGCTGATGTCAGTTCCATAAGGCTCGTGATTGGAGGAAGCTAAGTCTCCTGGAGGAAGCTAAGCCTCATGACTGAAGGAAGCCTGTTTACAGAGGCAAGGTACCAGCTGTTTTGTTCTCTCCATGTTCTCAGCTTACTTCTGACTATAAGATGCCCCTCAATTTTTAGTGATTTTAGGAAAAAGTAGCATACACGAAAAAATATGGTATATGCTTTCATATACTGTACTTTCCAGGTATAGTGCTTGGTACTAGTGGGACCACCCCACTAGTACCAAGCACTATAACTATTTAAGGTGCTACATTCAATATGCCAGCAAGTTTGGAAAACTCAACAGTGGCCAGAGGACTGGAAAAGATCAGTCTACATACCAATCCCCAAGAACGGCAGTGCCAAAGAATGCTCCAACTACCGTACAATTGCACTCATTTCCCACACTAGCAAGGTTATGCTCAAAATCCTCCAAGGTAGGCTTCAGCAGGATGTGGACCAAGAACTCCCAGAAGTACAAGCTGGATTCCGAAGGGGCAGAGGAACTAGAGACCAAATTCCAAACATGCGCTGGGTTATAGAGAAAGCCAGAGAGTTCCAGAAAAACATCTACTTCTGCTTCATTGACTATGAAAAAGCCTTTGACTGTGTGGACCACAGCAAACTATGGCACGTCCTTAAAGAAATGGGAGTGCCTCAACACCTTATTTATCTCCTGAGAAACTTATACGTGGGACAAGAAGCAACAGTTAGAACTGGATATGGAACAACTGATTGATTCAAAATAGGGAAAGGAATACGACAAGGCTGTATATTGTTCCCCCGGCTTATTTAACTTATATGCACAATACATGATGCGGAAGGCTGGACTGGAGGAATCCCAAGCCGGAACTAAGATTGCCGGAAGAAATATCAACAACCTCAGATATGCAGATGATACCACTCTGATGGCAGAAAGTGAGGAGGAACTAAAGAACCTTGTAATGAGGGTGAAAGAGGAAAGTGCAAAAAACGGCCTGAAACTCAACATCAAAAAAACTAAGATTATGGCCACTGGTCCAATCACCTCCTGGGAAATAGAAGGGGAAGATATGCAGGCAGTGACAGATTTTACTTTCTTGGGCTCCATGATCACTGCAGATGGAGACAGCAGCCATGAAATTAAAAGACGCCTGCTTCTTGGGAGGAAAGCGATGACAAACCTTGACAGCATCTTTAAAAGCAGAGACATCACCTTACCTACAAAAGTCCGAATAGTCAAAGCTATGGTTTTTCCTGTCGTGATGTATGGAAGTGAGAGCTGGACCATAAAGAATGCAGACCGCCGAAGAATTGATGCCTTTGAATTGTGGTGCTGGAGGAGGCTCTTGAGAGTCCCCTGGACTGCAAGGAGAACAAACCTATCAATTCTAAAGGAAATCAACCCTGAGTGCTCACTGGAAGGACAGATCCTGAAGCTGAGGTTCCAATACTTTGGCCATCTCATGAGAAGACTCCTTGGAAAAGACCTTGATGTTAGGAAAGTGTGACGGCAAGAGGAGAAGGGGACGACAGAGGATGAGATGGCTGGACAGTGTCTGCGAAGCAACCAACATGAAATTGACACAACTACGGGAAGCAGTGGAAGATAGGAGGGCATGGCATGCTCTGGTCCATGGGGTCACGAAGAGTCGGACACGACTAAACGACTAAACGAACGAACTAGTGGGGTGGTATATAAATAAAATAAAATGAATAAGCGAATGAAACGTTTGGGGCAATCTACCTCTGAGAACCAAGTCCCACCAAAGAGGACCCCATTATGATGGACAACCTCTTGAGATGTTCATGTTGGTTGAATCTCAACTCAACATTGTCAACATTTCCTGACATGGCATGACAGAGTGCATTAAATGCCCACAGGACTCACACATACTTAGTGTGAAAGCAATCAGACTGGTTCAATAATACAGAAAGGCTGCTACCAAAGAACCAACGAGATAAATAAAGAGGGCACCGCCACCACCTACCAGATCAGCACCAGTTTTACCTTTTTCATTCCATCTGTTAAGGTCAATGTTCTATTATGACAGCTCATTTTTGTCAATACAAATGTTCACGTGTGAGGCATATCAAAATCCCCCTCCAGACCTCAGCCGCTATTCTAGAAAACAGCCTCAGATGCCAAATAAACTCACACTTAAGCTGGCCCTAAAACATTTTCAGATCAGCATGAAGCTTGTTTATTGACTCTTTTGGCTGGACGAGGATCCTTCATGATGACTTTCCCCTCAGAGATGGTGGGTGACAAAGTACTCTCTGCCCTGGGCACAGAGAGAAGGGAAGACCACTGGCCTTTCAGCAGAAGATCACTTACACTGACCTGCCATCTTTGGGCTACAAGTCAAATCCCACTTCAGAACATTCACTGGCCTGGCAACAAACAAACCCCACTGAGAAAAGAAACAGGCACCTTGGAAGAATCCAGGCAAACCACAGGGTACGAATCTGGCAATGACACTCTTGCCCACCCCCAATGACTCCGTATAACAGACGGCTTCGAGATAACAATCCTGCTCGTTGTTCCAGAGCCCAGAAGGAAACACGCCATTGCCCTACATACCTCTGCGACTGGACTAAGGCTGCTGGGCAGCGTTTCAGAAGTCACTGTGGTGCTTGGAAGGCTGGAGAAGTCCCATGTGTTCACAGGCTGGACAAAGTCGATTTGCTTCGAGCGGCTGATACTTTTGGGATTGTCGAGCAAAGTCACCTCATAAAATTCTTGAATATCTGGGGACAGAGATACATTTTGGGAGAAAACACATAATGCAAAATTTCTGCATTCTGCTTGATCAGTGTGGGATGAAAACTCCAAAAGAATAGAATTACACCTCTTGGTACACAGCAGTATACAACACAAAAGCTACTCGTAAAGCAACAATGGGTAACCAGCAAGGCTGGGGTGTGGTTTTTGAGCCTGCCTCTGAACAAAGTGCCAAAGCAGAAAGATCCACACTTTTCAAACAGAGAATGGTGGCTGGTTTGTAGAAGGGGGGGTGGGGGGATGCGTGTGTACATGAATGTGTGTGTGTGTGTGTGTGTGTGAGAGAGGGGGGTGAACAAAATAAATTGAAAGACAGTGACTACCCTAAGATCATCATCAGTCAAACCACACTGTCTCTCTCAGCTTCTTTGTGTTTTTCTGAGATAAAAAGAAAGGGAGAGGCCAACCGGGGAAGTGATTACAAGAACAGGAGGCAACCAACCAGGGGAGGAAAGAAATCTTGGGAACCAGGAGCAGAGTTCAATGGAAAGGTCAACCCAGTGTGCATCTTCCGTGAAAAAGGTAAAAGCTATTTTGGAGGTTGTTAGGAAAAGAGCCCCAAGACCATAATCCTTTCCCCACAAGCACGTGATGTAACTACACCTAGAATACATGATTCTGGTCACAACACACACACCAGAAAAGGCAATTACAGTAGTGCCTCCCAAGACAATTGCCACGCAGGACGATTAATCCACAAGACGATTAGTTTTTTGCGATCGCTATGGTGACTCACAAGACGTTTTTTCTATAGCCGTGCTTCACAAGACCGGTTTTTCCCTGAGACCGATGCTTCGCAAGACAACTACATTTCATTCATCTTGCGATATTTCCCATAGGGAACATTGCAAGACTTTTTTTTCACAAGACAACGATATTCGCAGAATAAATTAAAATCGTCCTGCAAGGCACCACTGTATCTAGCTGGAGAAGATGCAGCAACGGGCAACCCAAGCAATTCAGGGGCTTGAACAACTCCTCTGTAGGAAGCAGTTACAGTGGTGCCTCACTAGACGATGATAATCCGTTCCACTGAAATAGCTGTTTAGCGAAATCATTGTCTAGCGAAAAGCATTTTCCCATTGGAATGCATTGAAACCTGTTTAATGTGTTCCAAAGGGGAAGAATCGTCGTTGTATAGCGAAGATCGGCCATAGGAAAGCTGCTTTGCGAACCGCCGATCAGCTGTTTAAATTGCTGTCTTGCGAAGCTTAGGTCCCGAAAACATCTGTTTGCGAGCACGGAGGCAGCTGTCAAAATCATTGTCTAGCGAAAATTGGTTTGCGAAGCAGGGACCAAACATTGTCCAGCAAAATTCCCCCATAGGAATCACTGTTTTGCAAATCGCTATAGCAACTGCAAAAAGTAAACGTCTAGCGAAAAAACTGTCATGCGGGGTAACTGTCTAGTGAGGCACCGCTGTACAGTCCTTTATTTATTTATTTATTTATTTATTGTATTTATACCCCGCCTATCTAGTCATTTCGACCACTCTAGGCGGCCACTTTAGGGAGGAAAAGTAAGGTATGGGTGACATGACTGAAGTATGCAAGTTAAGTAGGATAAGGAGAAGAAAGATACAGATATACTAGACTCCTGCTTTCATCGTCATCCTAATACCTGAGATTAGCCAATACTGCTGAGTAGAGGGAGGTTCAGGACAGGCAAAAGGAAAGACGTTAAGCTTAATAGCCTTTTGGCTGGGTATATTATGAGGCAAGCCAAACAAGCACAAAGGTTTGGGTTCCCTTTGATCCAAAGTAGGACCACACTGCTAGAGTCAGGCATAAAAAGGGCAACACAGCAGCTTTTAAACTGGACCTTGGAAGAAAAACTGGTAACAGAGAGCATTCTGTCCTCCCTGAGAAATAAGGGTGAGAAAGTTTTTGATTACACAAATGGGGAACATAGTCCAGGAGCATTCAGTGAAACCTATCGGGCAAAGGGACAATCAAAGAGCCACCTTGCATCTGTAGTCCTAGGCTGGATTAGGAAAACAGTAAACAATGACCCCTTCCTCTATCAAAGATGACTTATGTATAAGTAAAATGAAACAAAGTGCAGAAAACTGTAACAGAGACATATTTGACTTAAAAGCCAGAAACTCCTTCAACATAATAGAAATGATACAAGTGAAGTTAGAAAGCAACATCTGGAGTAAAATCTATTAAAACTGCTTGGAAGGTACTTGTCAGTCCCACAGCAATAAACACCACCTTTGAGGATAAAAAAGCAGAAGGTCCAGGAACCCACCAGCCTGGCTAAGAAGCCCCAGGAAGAAAGCTATCACAGAAAATTGTGCCCAGGTGGCTTGCCCAGAAGAAAGTAACTGGAGGAGTATAAGGAGCTAAGAAGCTGGCTCCAAAGAAATGCAAGCAAGGATGCAGAAGGAGGGCTTTAGGGCAGTGGTCCCCAACCTTGGGCCTCCAGATGTTCTTGGACTACAACTCCCAGTAGCCTTCACCACCAGCTCTGCTGGCCAGGATTTCTGGGAGATGAAATTCAAGAACATCTGGAGGTCCAAGGTTGGGGACCACTGCTTTAGGGAGCACAGAGCTTACAGTCTAACAACCTGGGCTTCGTTAAAATACACTCAAAGGGTTCTTTCCATTCCTCTTGGCTGGCAAAGATGGAGGACAGACTCCCTTGTCTGAGTTCGGGACCTCCTAAATCAAACACGCTGCTCCCCCCACCCCACCCCCCGCTGGCAGGGGCACACAACCACAAGGAAAGTGGCAGGGTGCTTTCCCATGGCAAGAAAGGCGCTGCCGGGGGAGTGCGGCCATTCCTCCCCTCTCGCGCACACCGGGTGGGTGGTTGGGTGGCCCCTCGGCTCAGCCCAAGGGCGGCGGCGCCAGCCCCCGCCCGGACGCCAGAGGTAGGTGGGAGGGAGGGAGGGAGGGAGGGGAAGGGGGGAGACCCACCGATCAGCGCCTGGAAGAGGCTGCTCTGGAAGATGCCGATGACCCGCTCCACCGAGCTCCGCAGCGGCCGGTCCTCCGCCTGGCTGAGCTTCGCCCGGTAGTCCTCCAAGAGGCGCAGCGCCCGCTCCGTGTCTGCAACGAGCCCAGAAGACCCGCCACCACGCCGCCGCCGTTACCGGACGGAGGGCGGGAGGGAGGGAAGCCGCGGGGGGGGGGGACGGCGACACACACCCCTCCGCGCCCCCCCCAAACGCCGGGCTTCTTCGCTCCGAAACGTCCCCGGGGGGGGGAGAGAGAGAGGTGGGGCGGCTGGCTGCCTATTGCTCCCGCGGAAGGCGACCCCGCGCTCGGCCGGCGGCTCCCCCCCTCCCTCCCGAAGCCCCCCAATCCTTCGGGGGCGCCCCCGCGCAAGAACCCCGCCCTCCCGCCCGCCCGCCTTCCTCGGACAGGGAGGGGGGGCGAGACGGGCCCGGCAGGGCGCCCGGGGGGGGGGGCTCGGGAGGGAAGGGGAGCGCGGGGCTCCGGGGCGGCCGCCTTGGCCAGGGCGGGGAGCGGCCGTGGCCCTCTGCACGCGCTCAGAGGCACCGCCGCCCAGCCTTGCGCCCGCCGCTCCGTCTCCCCCAACCCGCCTCGGGCGGCACCGGCGGCGGACAAGAGCGGGGGCGGCAGCACGAGCCCCCCCGCCCCCACCCCCTTTCTCTCCCCCCCGCCCCACCACCCCCACCCCCACCCCCGGGAGTTCTTTTTCCAGTCAGGCAAGAGGGAGGGAAGGAAGGGGGGGGCGCACCTTGCTTCCTGACGGGCATGGCGGGGCCGCCGCCGCCGCCTCTTCCTCCCCTCCGCTGCCCCCTCAGAGACCGGGCGCCGGGCGGGAGCGGGAGCGGGGGGGGTTTGCCCTCGCCTCCCCCTCGGCCGGGACGGGGCGGGCCCTGTGGGGAGTGTCTGTGTGGGGGGGGCGACTTGCCCCTCCACTCGGGCGGCCTCCCCGCGGCGGGCGGCCCGTCGGTCGGACCGTGGCGGGTGGGGGGGGGGCGGCGAAGGGCTGGCCTCTCCGGCGGGTCCTCGGGGCTCCGGTCCGGCCGCGCGCTCGGAGATTCCAAACTTTCCAGGCAAGATGGCGTCGCGGGCCTGGCCGGCGGGGGGCGGAGAGCGGCGTGGCCCCGCCCCAAAAGCCTCCTCCCGCCAATCGGAGGCCGCCTCCGCCCCCGCGCCCCGCCTCCGCCGGGCGGGGCTCGGAGGGCCAGGTGAGCGCGCCCGGCCCCACCCGGAAAGTTTCGGCAGGAGCGGGAGGGAGGGGGGGCGGCTCTTTCCTCCTCCCTCCCTCCCTCCCTCCCTCCTTGGCCAGGTGAGCGCCTTCCCTCCTTCCCGCCGCCGCCGCCGGGTGGCCGAGCCCCGTCCTGGGGGGCCCCGCGGGCTGGGCTCCCTCCTCGGGCTCCTCCGGCCGCCAACGCCGCCCTTGGAGCGCCCGCCTGCAAGAGTCTCCTTTGGGCGGCCTCGCCCTCCTCCGCCTGGCCGGCCTCTTCCGCGCCGCCCTCCCCTCCTCTCCTCTCCCCGGCCAGCCCTTCCGACGGGGGTCCGGCCGCGTGGACGAGCCTGGCGGCGGCGGCGGCGAACGCGATCTCCCCGATGTGCTGGGGGGAAGCGCCTCCGGACCCTCGGGAGGACCCCCCTCCCCCTCCCCCGCCTTCCTCGGCGGCCCCGCTTGGGCGTCGGGCCGAGGGCAGGGGCTGGACGGAAGGGCCGAAGAGTGACCAGGCTGGAGCAAAGAGGGCTCGATGGCTCCTTCGCGGCCAGCCCCAGGGGCCGCTCAACCTCGACGGCCTTTCTCTCCAGCGCCAGGCAGGCAGGCAGCCCCCCCCCCCTCCTCCTCCTCCTCCTCTCGCCCCGGGGGTCGGGGGGGGGCTTCTTCCACTTCCCCTCCGGAGTCCTCGCTCTTGCCTGGCACCCGCCTGTCTCCCATTCCTGACGTTTCCTCCACCACCGCTGTTCTCGCTCCTCCTTCCTCTGAAGCGAAGCGGGCTCCTCTTAATCCTGCCCGCAGCTGGAGCCCCGAGAGGGAGAGGAGAGGACTCCCTCCCTTCTGGGAGACCTTTTTGCCTGTGGGAGACCCTCCTGGCTTCTCCCCCTTCCCGGCCACACAGCAGAGGATCATCCAGGGCTGAGCCCCTCCTTCTAGAAGGACCCACACTTCTTCCTGATCTGCAACACTCATAAAGGTTTTGCTGCAATCTGTCGCGCCCGTGTGTCAAACGCGAGGCCTGCGGGCCGAGTCCGGCCCAACCGGCAGCGATACCAGGGGTTCCCCACCTTTTCTGAACCACAGACTGGTTGCAGGAGCGGGGTCTGTGTTGGGGGTGTGGTGGGCCTGGTGCGCTTGCACCCGTGCAGGGGGAGGGAGTCAGGAGATCTATCTCCCGGGCCCGGTCCTGTGAAGGCCACGGACCGGCACCGCAAGGAACACCCTCGCCTGGCGGCCGAACGCCAATGCCTTGGAACAGCCTGGTTCTGTTTCAAGGTGGGACTGGCCCATGCCCTCCCCAAGGGACATCCTTGCCCAGCAGCTGCTTCACACAAGGAGACTAGAGGCTCTGGGTAGGAAGGGCCGTGGACGTCACAGGATCAGGCCGACTCCTGCAAGCGCAGGATGCAACCGGAGGGTCCAGAGGAGAGGCTGTCCACCATATGAGAAAGCACCCTGTTTCACCGGGGAGTCCGTGGGCATGTTAGGAAGCACCTCCTCCCCTGAAGGCCACCTAGCTCCCCTTGCTGCTGAAATCTCACCGGCCCGTGTGGCCTCCAACACAGAGAACGGCCTTCCTGTTGAAGGACCTCCCCGGCTGAGCGGGCCTTCACGTTGTCCATTGGGAAATACTTGATACTTTACTGTCGTCGTCCGTCCCCCCCCCCCATCCTCAGTGGGGTATAGTGGGTAGAATGAGAGGCTAGGACTCAGGAGACTTGAATTCGGTTCCCTGGCTCTGCCATGGAAGCTCACGAGGGTGTGGGTGGAACTGGTAAAACCACTTCCTAAAAAAAAAATCCATTCACCTTGAAAACCTTATTAGCCGTACTATAATTCGGTTCCTTCTTGAAGACACATAACAACTAAGTGTCTGCTCAGTTGAAAGGGATTCTACCATCATCCTGCTTTCTAATTATTTGTGTTAATTGCCAGTTATGAGTTAATCTGGATTTCGTCACCATAAAGAGGAGACCCGCTGCAATTAAGGGCTCTTAGAGCTATTTTATTTAGTTAGTTATTTAAAACGTATCAAGGCCATCCTGTAGCACAGAATCTTCGGGTGGGTTACAAAAGTGTAAACAATTTTAGAGCAGAATATTTTAAAAACAATTTAAAGTCAATTTAAAGCACATTAGAACCATTGCATTAAAACTTGCACAGCCCGTGGCCCTCAACCTCCCAAGGCTGTAATAAGCGTCTCTTCCCCTGATGCAAAACAATACCAATGCGGACGACCTCTGAGCCTCCCAGGGGAGGGGAGGCCAGGCCAGGCCAGGGTGCTCCAGGTGTGCCAAAGCTCTGCCACCCTGCTCCGTGCAGGACGGGCCTCCTACCTCATTCCCAGACCTGGATGCCACCAAACCACAGAGCCTCCATCTGGTCAGGATTCAGCCTCAGGATTGAGTGGCCCATTGCAGCCTCCAGACACGGGTCCAGCAGCTGCCTCAGCCGACACCCATGAAAAGCAGAGCTTTTTTCCCCTTTTCCCCTTTGTATTTCCTACCTTATTGTTAGTTGATTAAAAAAAGAAATAAAAGGTCAGATAGAAAAGCAGAGCTGAGTGCCATCAGCCAATTGACTTATCCCGGTGGTTTCATACTGATATTGAACAGCAAGGGGGGGGCGGAAGGGAGCCCTACGGCCCCGCCACTGCTTAATCCCCACGAGGCTGAGCAGAGGTCCCTCGGGGCCAGGTCCAAAGACAGGAAGGGGACCCCTGTCGTCCAGGGCTGGCCCCTTCTGTTCTATGGAACCGGCCCACGAGGAGACTAGGATCAAGGGTTTCAAAAGCTTCCGAGGGGTCCAGGAGAACCAAGAGGGCCCCGCTCCCCCTTTCTTTAGCCCAGCGCAGGCCATCGGTACTGCACCCTGGCCTGAAACCAGGAAGATATGGGTCCATCTCATGAGAAGATTCTCTAGAAAGGGCCCTGATGTTGGGAAAGTGAAGGCAAGAGGAGAAGGGGACGACCAAGGATGAGATGGCTGGACAGTGTCATCGGAGCGGCCAACATGACTTTGACCCAACGCCGGGAGGCAGTGGAAGACAGGAGGGCCTGGCGTGCTCTGGTCCATGGGGTCACAAAGAGTTGGACACGACTTAATGACTAAACAACAACAATTCGTCCATTGGATTCAGGACTACTCTTTTTTTAACCTTTTAAAACCACCAGCCTTCCCCTAAACATATCCGCCCAGAGTTTTGATCAGTTATTCTGAACAGGGCCCACATGGCCCCCTGAGGGCCCCTGACACGTTTGAAGGGGGCTACAGACTAGTTTGACCAAACTCCAGGAGGCTGTGGAAGACAGGAGGGCCTGGCGTGCTCTGGTCCATGGGGTCACGAAGGGTCGGACACGACTAAACAACAACAACCCAATTCTTAATTACATTTCCAGCACATCTTGAAATATTTAGAATCTGTTTTATTTAGTTTTTTCTGTGTTAAGTACCATCTCCACATTGTTTGATAACCATTTTCTTTCATTCTGACTGACATGATTTTAAAAACAGTTCTATTTCAAATATTTCTCCATTCCTCTTTATGTATTTCTCCTACCTCTGCCACCCATATTATTTTTAACTCTCCTAACTGATCTGCCTCTTGTGCCAATATTCTCTAAATATTACGAATTCTCTCTTTCCTATTTTTCCGTTCATCTTATTCTCCATATTTTTACTGATACATTCAAACTTTTTCAATTGCCTATCATTTAGTTTTTTCTCCTTTCAACCATTGTTCGTTGTATAACATTTCACCAATTTAAATTTTCTTCTGCAATAATACCCGCAGTCCTTGTTTTTTGTATTATCCTTCCAACCCCCCCATTTTGTATTATCCTTCCCCTCCCCCCCGCGTGCTCTTCTGCAAAAATACCTCTTAATTGGTCCTTGTTTTTTGTATTATCCTTCCAATCCCCCCCCCCCATTTATATATCTGTTTTCTTTTTAATTTGTAAATCAGCTCCTTTATCCCATCTCTTGGAAACATTCTCCAACTCAACCACCACCATTTCATGTATAGGTGTTAAATAGCATAGGGGACAGAACAGAACCTTTGCACAGGCCAATGGCCAGGGTGCTGTTGTACAAGGAACACCCCCCCCCCTCCAGGCACCACCTTCTGAGTCCTTTCCTCCAGGAAGGTTCGGAGACACTGTGAAACCGTGCCCCTGAGTCCCAGTCCGGAAAGAGGGCCCAGGAGAATGCCACGGTCGGTGGCACTAAAAGCCGCTGAGAGGTCTGGCAGAACCAAGAGGGACACCCAGCTCAGGAACCCTGGCAGTGGGGGCCCTGTTTGGGAGCCTTTCCCAAAGGTGGCACGGCTAACACTCTTCCACGCTTAGGTGGCCGGCGCCGAAATCCTCTGGCCTGGAAGCCACGCTTCCCTTGGCGGTGCCTCTCCTTTCTCGGCCCACAGCCTTCTTGAGTGAGGATCCTAGCCGCAGAGGGCATCAGCTGCTCCCAAGGGCTTTCGCCGGCAATCACCAGGTCCAAATACTGCCCACATGAGAGTCCCCCACAAGAGTCCTGGAAACCCTTGCCCCCCGCCCCCCCCCCCCCGTGGCCAGGCCCAGCTCGGCTCTCCTCTGGGAGGCCGCCCAGTCGCTTCTGCAAAAAGGTTCTGTGGTCTGGCTTGACGTGTTCCACGCTCAGGCAGGTGCTGGCCGTTTGTGGCCTTCCCGGGAGGAGATGACCTGAAGTGCATTCTAGCTTTTCTGGACCGCCCCCCCCCGCCCCCTCCCCGCCTGCCTGTGTGTGGAGGAAGAGGCGATGATGGGGGGGGGGAAACGCAGCTTTTTCTAAGGTGAGTGGTGGACAGAGAACAGGGAGGAGGCAGGAAGCAGGCTAGGCTTCCATTTCTGCCTGATGGAGGGCCGGAGGTGGGGGGGGCGGTGGCAGCTGGGGAATGCCAGGATTTGGCCCAGTTTGGAGCAGGAAGGGGGCAAGGCGAGGCTGATTTAAAGGTTTGCACCAACCTTTCTCTGCTTGCAAAGCCCCGGAACAAGAGCCTGGGCCTCCTGCTCAGGCTGTCAGAGGATCCTGGAGTCAGAAGGAGCCTACACAGCCATCGCGTCCAACCCCCTGCTCAGTGCTCAGGTGAAAGCCTATCGAACGGTCTACCTTTCACTTGAATCACTTGAAGGGACCCTACGGACCATCGAGTCCGGCCTCAGTCAAGAAAGACACAGATTGGGGGGGGGGGGGGTTGAATTCCCAACCTCTGGCTCCTCAGCCAGATAAACCACTGAGCTACCCAGGCAGTGCTCGGCCTCTCCAGATGTGTCGTCCTGCAGCTGGCGCTCACAAGACAGGCACTGAAGATGATGCAGAAGAAGGAAGGGAGAGCAAGCCAGAAGCTGTTTTTGACAGGAAGCCAAGCATGGGGCTGCCCCACGGTGGCGTGGCACTGTGGGGAGGGATGGCGTGAGAGCTCCCTTCACAGGGGCCAAGGGGGTGCCGCGCCTGAGCCCTGCCATTCCTGGGACCCCATACAGAGGCCAAACCGTGGTGTCCGGAGATCTCGGGGTGGGGGGGGGCGTGTGCAGGGGCTTCACCTCCCAAGCCTCCGAAGGGCCTCCTTCTCCAGGGGCCTGGGGGAAGGGTTGGCTGGGGAGCTCCTGTATCACTTTGGGGTGGTTGGGAGGAGAAGGGGGTCACACGAGGCTGTTCTGGGGGGGGTCGGTCACTCTTGCCTCTTCCTTCTCCTGTTGCTATTATGGGCAGGCAGCTCCCTTCAGACTTATGGCGACCCCATGAATGAGTGGGTCTCCCGAAGGGCCCGTCCTCCTCAGTAGCCTGGCTCAGCTCATGGGAACTCAAGCCTGTGGATTTCTTTAGGGAGTCAGTCCTTCTGGTATTCGGTCTTCCTCTTCTCTTGCTGCCTCCAGCTTTTCCCAGCATTGCTCTCTTTTCCAGAGAATCCTGCCTCCTCGTGATGTTCCCAAAGTTCCAGACCCCTGATCATCATCCTTGTCGCCCTCCTCTGAACATACAACCCAATTTGTCAGCATCCTTCTTAAAGTGCAGTGTCCAGAACTGGACACAGGATTCAGGGGGAGATCTAATCGGTGCAGACTAGAGGGGAAGGAGTACCTCATGGGATTTGGAAACCATACTTCTATTAAATGCAGCCTAAAATGGCATTTGCCTTTTTTGCAGCCACATCACACTCTAGGCTCATATTCAGCATATGATCTACTACGTCAGGGGGGTCTTTCTTGCTCGTAGTGTTGCTGAGCCAGGTTTCTCCCATCTTGTAACTGTGTGTTTCGTTTCTTTTTCCGAGGTGCAGTGCTTTGCACTTATCCCTGTTGAATCTCATTCTATTGTTTTCAGCCCAGTGTACAAGCCTATCCAGATCATTTTGAATTTTGATTCTGTCTTCCAGGGTATTAGCTATTCCATCCAATTTTGTGTAATCTGCAAATGTTATTAGTATTCCCTGCACCCCCTGACCCAGGTCATTAATAAAAGTTGAAGAGCATAGGGGCCAGGACTGAGCCCTGGGGTACCCCACTTGTTACTCCCACTCAGTTTGAAAATGAGTCATTAATCATAAAAATCATAGAAAAGTGAAGTTGGAAGGAGCCTACAAGGCCATCAAGTCCAACCCCCTGCTCAATGCAGGAATACCAACAAAGCATATCTGCCAGATGATTATCCAAATTTTTCTTGAATGCTGCAGCCTTGGAGCACTTACTAACTCCTGAGGTAACTGGTTCCCTCATCATCCTCTGAGTACAATTCTGTAGCCAACTGTGTATCTATCTGACAGGTGTTCTATCCAGGCAACACCTAGTTAACTTGCTAATCAGAATATCATGGGGCACTTTGTCAAATGCTTTGCTGAAGTCAAGACATACTGTGTCTACAGCATTCCCTCTGTCCATTTTTCTAGCCCACTTTGCCCTCCAATTCAACTATACTGGTCCAGATCCAGCATCCAGCTTAGATTAGAGGGGGCACAGCTCATACCAGGTCAAATCAGGTCCTGATCTGAAACACAGAATTGGTGTCTAACCCTAACCCTCTGTCTGGCCCTAGTTCCCATCATCCACAAGGACTTTGCATAGATTTCTATACATGTTTGCACAATCTTCTTACTGTATTTTCCTTTCCTGCTCGTGTTCGTCCTATTAGCAGGTCCTTCTTTGGCCTTTGGCCTGCCCGCCTGCAGAGAGGAGGTGTACTATCACATTTGCTTTCTACACAAAGCCCGATTCAGCCAACAGCTCCAGCCCCCAGTGCAGGGCGCCACTCTGCACCAAGCCACGGTCTGCCAGGGGACGGGCTGGGCAGAAGGGCACCTTTGTCTACAATGTGTCACCCTCCTCACTCACGTCCTCCTCTCTGGGGGTGAAGGCATGGATTTGTTGCCGGTCCACCTTGGGCCCTGCGCTTGCCTTCTTCGCTCCCTGCTTTGGCTCGGCCGCTTCTTCCTGTGCCCCCTCCTGCCTCTGACCTTTTTAAGGGATCCAAGAGAGCCCCTGGCAGGGCTTTGCCCTCCTGGACTTGTGCAGGCCGGCAAAGAGCCTGGACCTGACAGGAGGCAGGCCCAGAGGAAAGGGCGATGGGCATTCACCCTCCTCCCGACATGGGGCCGGGGGCCCAGCACCCGTGTCAGCACAGATGGACACAGCCGGGAGAAGCCTGCATTTTCGTTGGGGTAGGGAGGGCAGAGGCAAGGAGAGAGAGAGAGAGAGAGAGAAAGAGAGAGAGAGAGAGAGAGAAGGGGCATGGGAAAATGAGGGGCTGACCACAGGAATTCAGGGCACTGCCGGTTCCCCTCAAACTTTATATGGGGCAAGGGAAGGGAGAGGAGGGCAAACCTGGGGACCTCGTCCTTCTGCTCCCTCTAGACCTTTGCAAACAAAGGCCATTGCGACTACAGGCCCAGAAAGCTCCCTGCAAACTAGTTCAGCAGCAATCCTGGCTTCAGCAAAGCCTTTGACCAAAGGCCCTCCATGGTATTCTGATTAGCCAGCTAACTAGGTGTGGGCTGGAAAGAATTAACTATGAATTGGACACACCGTTGGTTACAGAATCATATTCAGAGAGTGCTGATCAATGACTCTTTCTCTAATTGGGAGAAGGTAACAAGTGGGGCTCCGTCCTGGGCTCGGTGCCCTTCAACCTTTTTAATTAATGACTTGGATGAGGGAATGCTTGTCAGATTTGCAGATGACACAAAAATTGGGTGGAATAGCTAAGACCTCAGAAAGCTGGAACAAAATTCAAAAAGAGCTGGATAGACTGGAGCCAGTGGGCTCGAAGCAACAGAATGAAACTGAACAGGGATTAAGGGCAACGTTCTTCACCTGGGGTGGGGTGGGGGGAACTCAACGCACAGTTACAAAGAGGGGAATGCTTGGTTCATGAATATTACAAGTGAGAAGGATCTTGGAATTTTTGTAGACTAGAAGCTGAATACGAGCCAACACTGCGATGTGGCTGCGAAAAAGACCTAGGTGATTTTAGGCTGCATTAACAGAAGTACAGTATAGAGTCTCCAATTCTGTGATGTACAAATTATCCTCTATTTGGCACTGATTAGGCTTCATCTGAGGACATCATCTAGTGTCATCGAAGCGACCAACATGAACTTGACCCAACTCCGAGAGGCAGTGGAAGACAGGAGGGCCTGGCTTCACAAAGAGTCGGACACGACTAAACAACAACAACAAGGCTTCATCTAAACTACTGTGTCCAGTTCTGGACGCCACACTAAGAATCACCCATTTTATAAGCAGAACAAATCCTGCAGTTTTTAACCATGTGCTTGCACTCCATTTCCTTGCGCAGGAAATGTGAAGGTCCTGCAGTTACGTACTTTAGAATCTCTTTTCTTTGGAGTCAAGCAGGCAGACGAACAATCCCTGTCAGTGTCTGCTTTATTCTTACCACATTTGTTGCTGAATGCTTGTTATGCTTTTGACTTTTGTCTGAAATAGCATCCCACCCACTGCTTTGGATTTATTTCTTCCGCTGGCTTGGAGAGCAGCTTTCAGTTTGCTTTCTAGTACCGCAGGTTTTTCGTCAAAGAATTCTTTTCAGAGGAAACTGGAGCCATGGCTTTTCTTCTGTATACTCCTTCAATACATTTGTTTCCTGAAGCTACGGAGCCTTTCTGCGTGGAGACAAACAGCTTTCTGGGAGTTGGGCGTGAGGTTGTCCCTTAAAAGTAATTTTTTTTTTTTTTGCAGAAGTGGGTCTCAATAGCGGAGACAATCCGGGTGTCTGAGGAGAAGCCCACCCCCATTTGCTCCCCTTTTTTGTGCCAGGCTCCTGGCTTCAGAGGGCCTCTGGCAGCGACGAAGACCGGAGGGGGAGGAAGACAAGCCAGGCCTTGTCCTTTTCTGCCAGCCGGTGCCAGCCACGGGCACTCTTGTCGGGCCAAGAGGGTTTTTCAGAGGCAACTTAAGCAACAGAGGAACCAAGGCTGAAGCTCTCAGGGCTGGCTGGGGGAGCATCTCCGGCATAGGCAAAGCCCCCCCCCCAACTCTGTGCCTTCCGGCTGCCGCCTTCTCCTTGGAGTGGGGGCAGCCGCCAGGAGACCCTCATCCTCGTCCATTCCTGTGAGGCCCCCCGTACAGGAAGCCTAAGTAGGAGTGCCGTCGCTCCCGTTGCGGACCCAAATTACCCAAACCTCACCCCCTCCTTCTCCACCCCGTCGTGAGGATAAGCAGGTTGATACTGAGGGATTAGGAGTGATACCGGAAGAACCGGGAACCCAAGAGATTGGGATCGATACCCGAGACTTACCTCAGGTGCTGAAGGAGTTAACCCTGACACCAAAGGGGGAGAAGGTTTGGGGGGGGAAAGGGAGGGAGGAGAAGCGGGAAGAGATCGCAGGCAGGCGGCTGGGAATGGACCTGGGTAGAAAAGATCCGTGGACCGACGGGCAAGTGGGAGCAGGTGAGGGTGCCGCATGAGGAGGTGGAGAGGAGGAGGAGACAAGGTTTGAGACCCCGACCATCCTATTGGGGGGAAACTGAGGCTAAGGACTGGAGGCGTAAGTTGGAGAGAGGCAGTGTTGAGGGAGATTGAAAGGAAAAAGGCATGGCGTATGGAGGAATTGCGGAAGATGGGGGTCTACCCGCACCCTGGTTGGAGGGTCCCGGAGAAGAGTCGTCCTGGTGGGGCTGGAGCGGCGATGAAGAAACCCTTCCCTTCATTTTGCCCAACGATGGTATTCCCGAAGGCGGAGGACCAGCGAAGGATATAACTGGTCCTTGGACAGTCAAAGAGACTAACCCCTTTTTGGGACGCTTATGGACACCCTTGCGCCCCAGACCGCTGGAGGCGCAAGAGAAGTTGAATGAGGTCAAGCAAACACTTCCTGTTAACGTTAATGTTCCGATAAATGCTGAATCTGTTGGATTGTTAAACCCGTCTCAGCCTTTACTGAATGTGACTGACCCTCCAGTAAACGACCCCTCACAATTCCCCCGTCCCTTCCTGCCTGGGAGCGCGTGCGCGCACACACAGACATACAGACAGAAAGACAGCCTTTTTTAGAAGTTCAAACGGGCCTAATTCACGCCAGCGCCCCCAGCTTCTCTCTCTGAAGGTTCTGAATTTCGGCATCCTGGACTCTGCAGGGTCAGCGAGGTCAGCAGCCACTCGCAGGCGGGAAATTGAACTGGAGATGCAGGGAAGCAGAGTTTGCCGTTTCCAGCAAAAAACTCACATGTGGGGCAGAAGGCCCAGGCTCTGCCCGCTACAGGCACCTCTGGGGCAAGCGCCCAAGAGTGGGAGGCCAACAACCCCTGAACCTCACTCAATCCAACACAGGAAAAAGAAATGCGGAGGCGTGACACGGAGGGAGGGAGGGGAAGGGGGGGCACAGTGGCAGCGCCAAGACCTCCCACCGGAGTCCCCGAGGAAGAGCTGGCCGGAAGGCGAGTCTCCTTCCATTCTTAGGAGCCCTGAGGCTGCTTCAACCTCTCCTCCCGCCCCCCCCCGCAAGTGACCCCCCCACCTCCCCTCCCACACTCTGCCAAGAGGGCTCTGGCTCACCCCCACCCCCACCGCATCGCGGAGGAGACACCGAACAAGCCCACCGGTTTCGTCACTGCCATTTAATGTTATTCAAGACAGAGAACATTCGATCACAAATCCCTCCCTTGGTTAATTTGTGTTACACCAGCGCCATTCCAGGCGTGAGCGGAGCCATCACCCCCCCCCCCCTTCCCGGCCCCAATCCCTGCCCTTCCAAAGCAGACACCACCAGCGCCCCAAGACCTCTGGCCAGCCTTGGGAGCAACACAAACATATCTCCCTGTGTTTGTGTGTGTGTGTGTGTGTGAGAGAGAGAGGCCTTTTGGTACAAAAGAACACTCTGTGGGCAAGCGAGATGAGGACTCAGCTGTCCTGATAAGGTCTGATCCTGCCCCTCAGCCTTGCTGAATTTGCCACACACACACACCCCTGCAAGAGGCCCTGGGGGGGGAAGACCCCACAAGGCCCACAACAACCCTGGTGTGCGTGATTTATGACGGTGGCACCCCCAAGCACCACGGCGGGCTGGCCTGGGGGGGGGATCAGCTGACATTGGGTTTAGTGTGGGGAGCAGGAACCACCCCCTGCCCCACCCATCCTCCAGCTATAAGGGGAAGCAACCCATCTTTCCTTCTGAGGGACTAGGGTAAGGAATTGGGGTTTCCTGGGCGGGGGCTCCCCTCTTCCTCCTCCTCCTCCTCCAGTGCAAAGCCAGGGAACGGGAGGTGGGGCCAATGCAGGGAGCCAGAACGGATCGTTCCCTCATGTGGCTGCCCCAGGAAGAAGCCTGGGAGGGCCGCTGCCGGCACCTGCCTGCCTGCCTGCGAGGGAGAAAGCGGGGCTGCCAGAAGGGCTTCGGAGTGTGCGAAAGGCAGGGCGCGCCGGCAGCTCCCTTCCAGGGGACGGAGGGAGTTTCAGGCAGCCAAGAGGGGCCCCGTGGGGTGGGGTAGGGTGGGGGGGGGATGCCCTCTGAGTAACAGTCTTCCAGACACGAGGATGCCAAGGGTCCCGATGCTTCAGAGCTGCCGCGAAGGCCATCCTGCCTTGAAGAGTCGGGACCCCTGGAATAAATAGCACGGAGTGCTGGGTCCCTCCAAAGGACGTGGCCGAGACACGCCAGGCAACCGGAGTGGGGTGGGTGGGGGCAAATGAGGGCCCCAGAAGGCTTAAATTAACAACGCACAGAGCCTAAAGCAGGTACAGTACTCCGATACGGACTAACCAAGAGACTACGGGGGAACTCTGTACAGCCTGGTGACCCAAACCGTGGGTCTCCCTCCCTGGGGACGGTCTAGGTGGCGGGAGTGGAGGGACCCCCAGCCCCCCAACCCTACCCCCCCTCAGTAGATGTAGAGGCGGTCTGAGATGGCCGCCGGCATGTGGGTCATGACCTGCATGCGCAGCCACCAGTAGTAGTCCATGGGGTGGTAGCGGGTGTAGGGCGTGGTGGAGGTCAGGGCGTGGGTGATGCTGTCGATGACGGGCGAGGTGTCGGTGGAGCCGCTGTTGCAGTACGACTGCATCTTGGCCACCTGCTCGTCGAAGTACTTGCGCCCGTAGTCACGGCGCACAATCTCGGGCAGCTCGTCCCACATCTTGTCCGCGATGCTCTTGATGCGCTCGGGGCTGTACAGGCTGGTGCCGGCAATGAAGTTCCCGGGCTCCACGATGCAGACCTTCACGTCGTGAGGGCGCATCTCGTAGCGCAGGCAGTCGGAAAAGGCCTCCACCCCAAATTTGGTGATGCAGTAGGGGGAGCGGGCCGGGTTGGCCATGCGCCCCATCATGCTGCTGATGTTGACCACGCGGCCTAGTGGAAAAGAGCATGGCGTGAGGACGAAGGAGGGCCCCCCGGCTCCCAGGGGAGGCTCCTTTCCCGACCCTTCCTGGCTGAGCCAGGAGGTCCCTTCCATGGCCTTTCCGGCTGGGCCGGCGTCTCCTGGGCAGCAGGAAAAGAGGACAGACGGATCCCACCCAGATCCACGATGCTGTGGCTGAACAAGACGGCCGCCCCAGCTGAAACGTGGCTCACGGCTCTGGGGTGTGTGCGCACCTCCTTCCCTGGTAAAGCCAGGATGGGGAGAGGTGGCAAGGCCACAGGTCCCTTGCGGGGGGGCCACGCCTGGCCTGCCATGCCAGGCGGTGAGGGCGGCCCCAGGGCCATGTTCCTTGGCAGGGGCTCCCGTGGGAGGGGCGGCGCGGCAGCCGGCAGGGGGCGAAGGCCGCCCGTGGCTCCAGGGGTTTTTCGAAAAGCCCCTTTGCTGGCAGGGCTCCAGGGCCAGGGGGCCCGCCTCGCGCCTCCTGCGCCTGCCAGGCCTGTGGGATGGAGGCCCCCATCTGTGCTTTTCTTGGCAGCAGGGGGGTTGAGGAAAAGACCAGAGGCGCCACCCCCATCCCTCTTCCCTTCCGCGAGGGCCTTCCCTTCCCTTCTCGCAGGAGCAGGCCACGCTTTCTGGAGCCACGGGGCAGCCGACCAGTGAGGAGACCTCAGGGCAGCTGGAGGAGCGCTTACCTTTGGCTCGGCGGATGAGGGGCAGGAAGGCCTTGGTGGTGCGGATCGTGCCCCACAGGTTCACTTCTGCCACCTCCTTGTAGGTGTCCATGCTGGTGAATTCCACCTCCCCAAAGGTGGAGACGCCGGCGTTGTTGACGAGCCCCCAGAGACCTGGGCAAGGGGGGGGGAGAGAAACCGTCAGCTGGGCGCCCCCCCCTTCTCAGAGCAGAGTCGCAGCTGGACCCCTCTTCCCTTTGCCGGAGGGTTCAGGTGGGGAGGTCAGCTGGCCCACGACAGGGAGTTCCTCGGGAGCAGCTCCTGCCTGGCTCGATTGCTTTTCCCTAAAAGTGCTTCCGGAAGGGGGCCATGGAGTTGGGTGCAGGGAGGAAGGACCCTCCCCCCCCCTGAGAGACCCCCCCTCGCCCCGGCACCCCCTGGCTCCCCTCCCCCGCCTACCTGTCTCTGGGCCTCTCAAGGTCGACGTCATGAAGTCCACCGCCCGGGACACTTCCTCGCTGTCACAGACATTCAGCTGCACTGTCCGCATGCGGTCGCTCTTCATGTCGTCCAAGTCCTTGGAGCCCCCCCGGCCTTGCTCCTGGGGAGAGGAAGCGCTTCCGGGTCACCCCTGCCCCGCAACCAGACCAAAATGGCTTCAGGCCGTCCATCTCAATGGAATGGCTGAGGCATCCCCCCCCCTCTCTCACACACACACACATGCTGGAAGTCTCAACCCAGAAGGTAGGTGATGGGGCAGCCGTGGCCCACATGCGAAGCCCTCGACCGGCTGCCCTCCTGCGACATCCAGAGGGCAGGAGGTAGCCCACGCGGTGCTCCAGCCACCTGGGATGAGGCCCCCTCCACGCCAGACTGAAGAAGACCCAGGTTGTCCCCTGTGGTGGATCAGAGCAGGAGAGGCCTTCCAGGAGAAGAGGCCGGGCGGAGGGCCCGCCTTTCCTGATCTGCCTTGGAAGTCTACCTCTACATCCCTAAGCCACCTCTACGGCCACTGACTCTCTGGAAGCGCAAAGAAGAGGCCGTGGGGCCGAGGGCCCAAGATCTTAGGGGTCTGGGAGAAAAAAAAGGCGAGGGCCGCACCCGAGGCCCCTCTGCAACGACTGGCAAGCTGATTTCAGTGGGGCTAATTAAGGAATCCCTCCTTCTGGGTCGGAAGACCCCAAGAGGAAGGAGCTGGCAGCAGCCGCCAAGCCTTTCTTGAAATGGGAAAGCCTAAACCCACGACCACAAGCAGTTCTTTATCAGAAGGAAAAGTGGGGCGGGTGCAGAGAAACTCTAGGAAGCCAAAGGGAGTCTGCCTTGCCTTGCCTTGCCTTGCCTGCCTGCCTGCCTGCGGGAAGCCGAGGAAGGCTCCCGGTGAGGGAGAGCTCAGCGGCCTCGGCCTTCCCGCCCAAGGAAAGCCAGGCTTCGCCTGGAATAATCAAGGGAGAATCAAACGGCGGTGAGGGAACTGGTGACCGAGAGGGGATCTTAAAGCAGGGGGACTTCAAAGGAATTCCAAATCTCGGGGCCAGATCAGCGGCACCCGAGGGGAGGGAAGGGACGTGGAGAAGGAACGTCTGTGCCTTCGCTTGTCATTCGGCACAATTTGGCCAGGTTTACTGTGATACTCTTCTGGCCAAGGACCAGGCAATGACCCCCCCCCCGTTGGGCAGCCCCCCCTCCCTTGGGCAGCTTGGAGACAGTCCCTGTCCTGTGCCAGCCCCCAGGCCGAGGCTCCTAGCCCCCCCCCGCCACCACGTGGCACCCCTTCCCACACCCAAGCCCAAGGGAACGGCGACCGCCTCCTCCTACCTTCAGCAGGCAGCCAGCATAAATGATGAAGCCCTTCTCATGCAGGTGCTTGGCCAGGGCAAAGCCAAAGCCTGAATCGCAGCCGGTGATGAGAACCGCCCGCTCGCCAATCTACAACAAGGCAGAGAGGAAGAGGGGGCATCAGATCCCGGCTCCCCGGGAGGGGAGAACCTAGAGGGGGGTGCTGGGGGGCTTCTGTTCAACCCCTTGGCCGTTTGCCTGCCGGGTCCCCCCAGGTTCTGTTTTGCCACCTATGCTATTTCACGTCTACATGAAATGTCCGGGAGAGACTGCCCAGCAATTTTGGGGTTCGGTATCACCAGTATGCGGATGTCACCCAACTCTCTCTCTCTTCTTGCCACTTAAATCCAAGGAAGCTGTTCCAGCTCCAGATCCACATCTGGTGTCATTAATGGACTCGATGAAGGTTAAATAAATTGAAACTTTATCCAGACAAGATGGAGCTGATCCTGGGCAGTCAAAAGGCAGATCAAAGAATAAGGAGTCAGCCTGCGCTGGGTGGGGGTTGCACTCCCTCTGAAAACTCAGGTGCGCAGATTCATCCCTGAGCCAAGTCTCGGCCGTGGCCAGGAGCGCATTTGTACAATTAAAACTAGTAGACCAGCAACGTCCATTTCTTGAAAGGTCTGGTCTGGCCATTGTCATACACGTCCTCGTTACTTCCTGGCTGGATTACAGTAACTCGCCCTATGTGGGGCTGACCATGGAAAGTTTCAGGAAACTTCAGTGGGTCCAAAAGGCAGTAGCCAGATGGCTGACGGGAGCTGGTTGCAGCGATCACACACACACACACACACCCCGTTGCAGCAGTTCCACTGGCTGACGATCCATTTTTGGGCACAATTCCAAGTGCTGGTTTTAACCTATAAAACCCTAAACAGCCGGTGCCCAAGTTATATCAAGGTCTTAAGATCCTAGAGGAGGCCCTTTTCTCAGTATCACTACCTTCACAAGTAAGCAGGGTGGGGACACAGAAGAGGGGCTTCTCCGTGGCTGCTCCCAGAGACTCTGGAACTCCCTCCCACTGTAAGTCAGGCTGGCCCCATCTCTGCTGTCCTTCTTTTCAGGCAAGCTTTCCTTTAAACGACTGATAAACCAAGGGGATTTTTAAAAGGGGTCATTTTGCTTTGTGTGAGTTTAATCTCACCCTCATTTAATATAACAGTTCTTTAATGCTTTTTAAATATTGTAATACAGTAATTTATTATTAGTTTTTAACATTGTTTCTTTTAATGCCATGAACTGCCTTAGATCCTTTAGAAGAATGGCAGCATGCAAATATTTTAAACCAACCAACCAACCAACCCTGGGGTGGGGTGAGGATCAAGGCTCACCATCATCCCAGCTGGCCTGAACCCCCAGTGCCTGACTGAGCCAGGAGGACCCACCAGAGGGCGCCAGATCATCAGAAGCGCCCTGTAGGCTGAGGCCTGTCTAGCCCTGCCTCCGTTTGCCCTCCTTCCCCCCCAGCCACAAGGGGGCCACCCTCCCCTAAGGACCGTCTCTCCCCATCCCCGCCCAGTGGTAGCTTGGCATTTAGTGCCTCCAAACCAGAACCTGGGAAAGTTGCTGGGGGGAGGGCAAGCCCAGTTTGGGGGGGGGGACACTTTTTCTTGGAGTTGCTTGCTTGCTTGTATTTGCTGCCTTTCTTCCAGAATTGGAACCCAAGTCCATTTACAAAAACAACAGAAAAACAGCTGCCGATTAGAGGACGCCAACATTAAGGTAGCATTAAATTCATTACGTTTCTAAAGGACCACCGAAAGGAACAAGCTTTAGGGAGTGCAGCTTTGAAAGCTGCTCTCCCGAAAAAGTAACTCTCCGGAGCTTGACCCTAGCCTTCCTGGGGAGGGTTTCCGGACAAGGGCCCTCTCCTCCCCCCCCCCCCAGTTCCGTCTCACAGCCGTCAGCCTGTAGCAGAGAAGGATCCCTCCCTCACCTCGGACACTTCGGTGGTGTAGGAGCGCCGGCCGCTCGTTGCGCCCGAGACGGAGAACCAGAACTCCGGAAGGGGCCTGCAAGAGAGAACACAAACGGATCGGCACTGAGAAGGAGGGGGCAGGCCTTGGGGGGCAGCCGCTCAGGCCTCTCGGGGGGGGGGGGTTGATACCCTACCACCTTCTTCTTGCTCCCTGTTGACAGCTTTGTAAGTGTGTATACACACACACACACACACACACACACACACACACACACACACACACACACACACACACACACACACACACAAAATCTGCTGTTCTTTGTCTCTTTTGGGGCCACCAACCCTGGCCAGCAGGCCTGCTTGCCTCCCCCCCCCAATCCGAGAATCCACTGTAACTCACATAAGCCACTGCCCCAGAACTGCCCTTGCAGGCTATTCACAGCTGAGTAATCCCATTAAGGTAACAGGCGCTCCCAGCGGTGGTGTCTGTTTGCTCACTGTGTGTGAACAGCCGGCAAAGCAAGGCAGGAGAAGGTGTGGAACCGGAGCCCCAAGAGCAGCGGGTGCAGCCCCCCCCCCCAACATTGGTGCCAGGGGTGGGGAAAGGGGCTTCGGTTGCCTGGGATGGGCCCGGCTGCTTTGAGAACAGCAGGGCTGGGAGACCTACCAGAGGCAAGGAGGCCGTAGAGACCCTCGGATGTCTGGAGATCAGCAGAGGTTTCTCTCCTCCCCCCCTTCACTCTCCGCCTGGGACCTCTCTGGGGGGGGGGGAATGAGCTGTCCCTGTGGGTTGCCCTTTGCACCCGACCCTTGCCTGCTGCAGACGTGGCCTCCCTGCTCCCTCCATCCCCCTTAGGAAGCACTGGTGCACAAATGGGGAGATGGGAGAAGTCTTTGGCATACATTGGGGGGGGGGGAAGAGAACAAGAAAGGAGCTGGAAAGGGAGAACCTTCCTTGGGCTCTTGATGCGCGCTTCTTTGCTTTGCTGGATCCGGAGGGGGGGGGGAATCTGACAGATGCAGTCACAAGACTGGGGGGTTGGGATGGGGGGGTCACACTGGTACCTCCAAAGCGCCTCAACAGACCCCCCTCTCCCACCTCCAGCCAAGGGGTTTGCATAGTCAGACCTTCTGGGACGGAAGGAGGGAGCAAGTTCTGGGGCACCCAACACACACACACACACACGTGCGCTTTGCCATCTCCTGCAGAGATGGGGAAACTTGCCCCCTTCTTTGTACCAGGCCAGAGACACTTGGCCTCCAGCCAGTCCCCAGCCAGGCCAAAAAGATGGGGGTCCAGGTGGGGGTCGGGGGTGTCCCCAGCGAGTGCGGAGTGAGCCAAAGGGACCACCCCCACCGCCTCTCTAGGAGAGTGCAAAGGGAGCCCTCCTTGGGACCCAGCTGGGGCCAACAGCCCACCCAGGGGCACCTCGAGAACCCTGGGCCCGTTAGCCCACGGGGGCTGCAAGATGGAGCACCCTGGAACTGAACACGGGCCAGAATTGTACCTCTCTCTCTTTTTTTATGCCGAGTCCTAAAACACGTTTGGACTCAACACGGCAGTGAATGGCTGGAAACACCTGCAGAAGTTTTAGAGGCTGAGATGTTGATGCTGACCGTTCTGCGCCAGGACCGTGAGGAAGGTCGCCTCCTCCTCCTCCTCCTCCAGGCCCTGAATTCAGCTCCAGTCGCAACCCCCCAGTTCCTGGCCAGCCGGGGCACAAAGGGGCACAAGGTGTCCCCACCCAAGTGCCCAGAACTGGCAGCTGGATAGTTTCTCTATCCCCGGAGGAACGGCTCCCGGCGCCCATCTCCTCAGGGCCCTCCCCGCGCCACCCCTGACTTACCGCAGGCCGAGGGTGCCATCCTTGAGGTGGGGGCCCTTGAGGGCCAGCCGGGCCAGGGGCCGGGAGATGCGGGCTGCCGCCAAGAGGGTTGCCATGGGCTCCCGTCTTCACCGGGGCGGTCACACGCTGGGCTCTGTGGAACGGGGACAAAAGACACCTCTCCTTTATTTGCTCTGCGCTTTTTATGGCCTCGCTAACTTTTTAACTTGAAAGGAGGGTTCCAGGGAGCGCCCTCCTTCCCTCCCTCCCTCCCTCCGTTCCCCCAGCCCATTGGGGCAGGAGGGACACCCTCTGACACAGTCGGAATTGTCTTCCCTTGCGCCCACTCTCCGAACTCGAAACGTCAGCACCTGGAGGGGACACGTGCGTCTCCCGGGCCCCTTTGAGCCCCTTCCTGCCAAAGAAGGCCAGCCCGAAGAGGCACCGAAAGCACGCCTTGCGTTTGCAGCCAGAGCCACAGCAGCGGCACCGTTTGGGGCCGGAACAGTCGGACAGACCGAAACACGGAGCGTCAAAAAGCCGGTTTGCCTTTCAACGTGGCAGCGGGTTGAAGGGATCTGCCAGCCAAAGGGAAGGGTGCTTCTGACCCTTGAGGAAAACGGCACACCCGTGTGTCCAGGAGTGGCCTGAATGGTGGGGACGCAGAGGAAGGCCCCCGCTGGTCCGTCTGAGGCAGCCCAGGAGCTGTGCGTGCTCCTTGGAGAGGCCGAAGCCATCCTTCTCAAGGGAGAAATGAGGGAAGCGAGGGCACCCGAGCCCTCGGCCCCAGGCCCGGAGGAGAGCGCCATCCGAGAGACACCCCCCCCAAGGCGCTGGGAGCCTCCGAAACACAGAGACCGGCTCCAGAGAAACTCTTGTGTCTCAGGCTGGAACTGGGAGGTGTGCCTTCATGTCCGTCCCCCCCCGCCCACCCACCCGAAGAAAGCAGACACCCCCAGCCTCTGTCCCGGGGTGTCCTGTGCAATGGCTGTCTGCTTGGGAACTCAGTGCCAGATGTGGAGCCTGCCAGAGCCGAGGGGTGTCTTCCGCCTGCCGGAGTCAAGCTGCCATCTGGGGACAACGCCTGCTGGCAGGGGCACGCCGGATCTTGCCCCTTTCTGTGTGCCGCAGGCAGCACAACCGGGCGCTCTCTTCTGGGCCCCTGAGTCCAGCCCCAGGAACACCTCCAGATCCCGGGTGAAGGGCATGGGGTGGACCCCCCACCCCCACCAGCCACCCAAGGTCACACAAATGCCCACTGAGATGCCAGGTTGTGGGAAGGCCAGAAGCTTCGGGGGAGGGGGGCCCTTTAGGGCAGGCAATTCTGCTTTATGGCCGTTCGTAAAGTTCTCAGGGGAACTGCCCAGGAAAGAAAAGGAGCTGCAATAACCTGGCAGGCAGAGGAGGCCAAAGGGCACCCTACTCGGAAGTAAGTGGGGCAGGAGGGAGGGGGCCTGGCGGGGTGGGGGGGTGACAAGAGGAGCTGCCCGGCATGCCCACCTGGAGAGAAATAAGAGAGGCTGAGAACTCCCTGCCTGAGTCCCGAAGGATGCAGAATCTGTCCCCTGTGGTCTGGATTGGGCTCACCGCAGAAAGGGTGATGATGGTGTCACTGTGTGATACGTAATTCTATTCTATTTTATTGTGATTTCTCTTTTATTTTCTCTGTGTGGTAAAACAATAAAAAAAAATTATAAAAGAAGATAGGGACACACACCCACCCCCGCAGAAGGGGCCTGCCCTCGAGCAAAGAACCCGGAGGGCAGAAGCTGCCTTTTTTTGGAAACAGCAGCAGGGGATGCCTCGAGCGAGCGCTGGGGGGGGGGGGCGTCCCACGACCACTGGGGTGACCTTGGGGCTACCCCAGAGTTGGGGGGACCGAGATCCCTGAGCACGAGTGGGAGAGAAGGTGGGCTCACCCACCCATCCCCTCGGGGGAGCATCGCTGACCCACAGAGCCAGCGCCGCCAAGCCGCCCCCCCCCGCAGCAGCCGAGGGAGAGGCTCCCCAGGGCGAGGGCCCCCCATTTCGGGTGGGGGGGTCTTGGGGGCGCCGGTGCCCCCGCCCTCGCCCCGCACCCCCCCCCCCCCGGCACGGGTGAGGCTGCCCCCAAGGAGGCCGGCGGCTGCCGTCCCCCCCCCCCGTCCCGACCCAGAGCTCCAGGCTGGGCCCGCGGCACGGCGGCCTTCCTCCCCCCCCCCCTCCTCCTCCCGGCCCCGGGGGCCTTTCCGGGCCTCCCAGTTCCGCCGCCGCCGCCAACCCCCCCTCCCCGCTCACCCGTCGAGGCTCCGCGGGAAGGGGCCGCCGCGCTTCGGCCGGGCCCCGACGCCCTTCCCGCCCGTTGGGCCCCCCTCGCCCGCGCGGCCCCCCCCTCCGCGAACGAAGCCGCCTCCCACCCACCCCCCTGTCCCGCGAGCGGCGGGCGTCTGTCTTCGCGGCCCCCGACGGGGGTTCGCCAGGAGGCGCGATCCCGGGAGGCTGCGGGAGGGGGGCGGGGGAGGGGGGGGGCGCGAGCCGGAGCCCAGGGTCCCCCTCCTCCTCCTGCAGGTGCCGCCGCCCCCGGGGCCCCTCCCTCCCTCCTTCCTACCGCCTCTCCGGGCCCGCGCCCGCCCCGATGGGCGTCCACGAGGGGGCTCGCCATCTGACGCGGCGGCGGCGGCGGGAGGAAGGAGGGAGGGAGGGAGGGAGGGAGGGAGAAGGACGCCGCGCCCGCTCCCCGCCCCCCCCCCACCGCAACCGCCTCCGTCCGCCGAGCCGAGCCGGGCCGGTCCTTGTCCGGGGGGGGGTGAGGGCCCCGCCTGGCAAGCCGCGTCCTTCTCCGCCGCCGAGCCAGCTTGGATGGAGGGGACGGAGCGAGAGGGCCCCCCCCCCCGCACCCGAGGCTCTAGCAGGAGGGGGGGGAATGAAAACGAGGCGGCGGCGCCTTACCTCCGCGGGGCGTCGGCGGCGTCGGGGGGGGGGCGGAGGGTGGCGGTGGCGTCGGGGGGCTGCGGGAGGCTGGGAGCGCGCGCGTCCTTCCCTCTGAATGGGGCCGGCCGAGGGACCCACCGGCCTGCCTGCCTGCCCGCCTGCCTCCCTCCCTCCGACGCGGCGGCCGCAGCAGCGAGGAAGTGAGCTCACGGGCGGGCGGGCGGGCGAGGGAGGCGGCCCTCCTCCCTCCTTCCCTCCCTGCCTCCCTCCCTCCGTCTTGCTCCGCCTCGCTCGCGCCCGCCCGCTCCCCTCGCCGTCCTCGCCGTCGCCCTCGTCTTCCTTCCTTGGCGGCGGAGGCGGAGGAGGATGGGGCGGGTGGTGGCGCTCGTGGTGGCGCTCCTGGTCGCCCTGCTGGCCCTCCCGGCGGGCGGGTGGCCGGCCTCCCTCGCGGCCCTCCTCGGCCTCGGCCTCGCCCTCCTGGGGCTCCTCGGCCGGCGCCTGCCCGGTCTCGGCGGCGGCGCCCTCCCCGTGAGTAGCCGGGCCGAGCGGGCGCTGGGCGAGCCCCGGCTGGAGGGGGCGGGAGGGGAGCGGCCCGGGCTGGGAAAGGGCGACCGACCGGAGGGGACGGAGGAGGAGGAGGAGGAGGAGGAGGCACCTGCCGGACCCCGGCCAGTCCGGCGGCGGCGAGGCGGGGCGGGGGGGGAACGGGGACGGGACTTGAACCTTGTCCCGGTAGCCCGCCCTTTGCCCGGGGAGCCCCTTCCGTGGGTCCTGAAGCGCGCCGCCTTCCTGCTGCGAAACCCTGCGCGCTTTTCTGGCCCGGGGGGGGGGGGGAAGGGGCTGCGGGAGGAAGGGCAGGTCTGGAGGGGGGTGGGGGTGGGGGAAGCAGGCTGCTTCGACGGAAACAATTCTGTTTTAATTCTGTTGTGTGATTAGTGGAAGAAAACGCAAGGATCACTCCGAATCAATAAAAGAATGGAAACTCCCTCGCTGGCTTCTTTGTACAGGAATCACTTTCCCAATCACCATCCGCGCCGGGGGGGGGGGGGGAGGTCCTGAGCCCCCGTGATTTCTGCCCCGGGTTCCGTCGGGGGCGCCCCGTCCCTTTGCACGAGGGCCGCCGCGCGGGTGTGCGGGGGGGGGCGCTCCGTGGGCCCCTCCCTCTCCTGAGCGGTGAAACGGGGCCCGCGCTTCGGCACCCCATCCCGCGGCCTGCCTGCACGTGAGAAGCGCCAGGGGCGGCCGGTGCAAATGGATCGGGCCCTTCGCGCAGTGTTGCCAAGAGAGGGAGATTTCATGCAAGCACCTCTTTTAATTCTGAGAAAACCACCTTCGCCGCATCTCCTGCACGGAAGCGTGTTCATGGCTGGCGGCCTTTTCTAACCCTGCGCTCCAGGGAAAGCGATCCGCCGAAGTGGGCACGTTACTGCTCTGGAGTGAGCGGGGGGGGGGCGGGGGCGGCAAAGGGTTAACCCCCCCTCCCGAGTCATGAGCCGAGGCTTCTCTGCGCGCCTGCAAAGGGGCTCCTGGCCGCTCCCCCCCCCCGCAGGACGGACTCTTCTGGCGCCTGGCAAGCGGGGAGATCCGGGAAGGTGCCGGGCAGACCCCCTCCCCGCGCGCGCTCCGGGCTGGAGGAGGCCGCGAGCTGGTGGGCTCCTTGGCCCTGAAGGAGACCGCGTTCACCGAGGCCTTTCTGTGCCAGGATCCAACCAGGCAGAGTGGAAATGGAGACCTGCCTTGGGGGCGGGGGGGGGGCGGTCTCCGTGCCCTGGTTGCGCTTTCTCTCTCTCCCCCTATGCACAATCCTGCCCTCTGTGCTGTTTCCCCCCAGGTTGGGTCCCATCGCTTCCGGGGGGGGGGGCATGGGTGCCTCCAGGCGAAGGGGGCCGGCCGTGTGCCTAGGAAGGAAAAATATGCCCCGAGATGGGTTGCAAAGGGAGGGGGGCATCTGGGCCCACACCACCACCACCACCACCACCACCAGCCCCATGGGGAGGAAGCAAGCCCAGTCTGGAAGCCCCCAACTTGCACTGAGGGGGATCTGGGGCAGGCATCCACACACAGCGCAACCGGGGAGTTGAGCCGCAATGGGAGCCCCCCCCCCCCCGCCACTGCTTTCCGCTTCTGGTTTCAGCAGATGGCTGGTTGTGGGGCCCGGCCCTCCCCAAAGGCTGCCTTCCCTGGGGCAGGAGCCCACAGGTGACTCGTGTGCAGGTGTGAGGGGGTGGGGGTGGGGGTGGGGGCGCCTTGCTTTGCTTCCAGGTGGCTCAGGGTTCAGTACTTCATGGGCATGATCCCCCAGCTCCCCCGTAAGAAATCGCACCCTCTTCTTCTTCTGGGACCTGGCGCCCCTTAGATGAGGGGGTTGCAGGAGGGGAGCCTTGAGGAGGACCAAGGGAGCCTTCCCTCCCCCTCACAGGCTGGGGAGGGGAGGGGAGCCTGTCCTGACTTTGGCCTCCGGGCTGCCCCTTCCCAGAGAGGCCCGGTTAATGAGGAACCCTCCTCCTGGCTTTGCCCCTTGACCTCCTCGCAAGGAAAGGCGGCTACCTGTTCACAAGGGGGGGAGGGGGGAGAGGATCCTGCCCAGTGCTGAGACACAGCTGACGGGTGGGAGGGTGGGTGGGGGCTCCGGTGAGCCCCGAGGGCCAGAAGTGGCAGAAAGGGGTCAGGAGAGGGAGGGTGCAGTTCTGTACGCCTGACCCCCTCCCGGGAACCTCCCAGGCCAAGGGGCAGCAGAGGACGGCAGCCTCAGGGGGCGCTGCCATGCGAGACACACACACACACACACACGCACGCACGCACGCACGCACGCACGCACGCACGCACGCGCGAAGCAAAAAGGAAGCACAGGAGCGGTTTACCCTGGCCATCTCTCTCTCTCTCTCTCTGTGTCTGTCTGTCTGTCTGTCTCCTGAGTTTTAGCCCTGCCCTCTGTCTCCTTGGGTGTAGTAAAGGCCTCCTTGGTAGCAGTTGCACTGTTTCTTCACTCACAGGCTGGTCTCTGCGGAGGAGGGGGGAGGCTGGCCCCCTACCGTCCTGCACCCCAGAGGGGAGTCGCAAGTCAGATCAGCTGGTGCCCACTCCTCTCCTTGGCTGCCAACCAGTCCTTTCGTCCCGCCCTCCTCCTCCTCCTCCTCCTCCTCCTCCTCCTCTTCCTCCTCCTCCTCCATCCAGCTCAACCGGTCTGTCAGGATTTGCAGGCAGGGAATGAGACTTTTTGGCCAAGGTCCCTCTTGCACCTTTAGAAAGCTTCAGAGAACTTGTGCAAGGTGGGGAGAGGAAGTGGGCCTCCACATGGCAGCCCCCCCCCCGCGCCTAGGCTGGGCCTGGCGGCTTTCCAAGGACCGTCAGGAGAGTTGTGCGCTCCTCCTCCTCCTCCTCCATCTGGAAGGGGTGGGCAGGGGGCTGGCCGTGTCCTGGAAGAGCTTTCCAAGCTGAGACATTTGAGCCAGAGGTGACACAGGAGAGAGATGCCGAGCGAGGGAGGGAGCGAGCGAGCGCACTTGGGCGGCTGAGTCACTCCCGCTTGGCTGGCCGGCCTGCTTGGTTTCCTTTGGCTGCTGGCCGTCAGGTGCCCTTGTCCTTGGCCTGGCTGGGTCAAGCCCCAGTGCCCTCCAACAGCGGCTGAGGCCCTGCCCGGCCTCTGCCCCCCTCCCCCTGCCTCCTCCCCCCCCCCCGATCCTTCCCAACCTCCTCTGGTCTTGCTGGTCATCTTGGGCTGGGTCCCATGGATGACCTTCCCTGCCAGAGCACTCCAGCCCCTTCCCGCCTGCTCATCAAGCAAAGCTGCTGAAAGAGCCAAGGCCGGGTTAGCAAGGAAGCTGAGGGGGGGGCTGTGCAAGGGGGGGTCCCCCCTCCCTCCCTCCCTCCCCAAGTAGGGCTGGGGGCTTCTGCCCAGGGGGCAGCCTGCCTGAGCCTGAACCAAGTTGGACCCCTTGGCGTCCCCCCCCCCAAGGGAGCCCACGGGGCTCAACTGTGCCGCCGGCTTGCGTGACTGAAAGAGCCGCTGCCCTGAACGGGGTTTTGTGGAGGCCGTGTGTCCCTCCGTGTCCCTCCGTGGCTGCCCCAGGAAAGGCCCCTCTCTGCCCTCCGCCACAGGGAAGGCTGCTTGGCGTGCTTCGGGAGGCCCTTTAGACTCCAGGAGCGAGCTTTCGCGCACCCCTCGGGAGGCCTCGCGTCTTCCGCCCCAGGCCTGGAACGTCACCTGCCGAACAGCTTTGGGCAGGTCGGTTTCCCTCTGGTTGAACCGCTCGCTCGGAGGGATGGCTGAGCTTGCCTTCCTGCCGGCAGGTTCGGCCTTGCTGTTCTCTCTCTCCCTCGCCCCGACAGCCGGGGGGCTTATCCTGGCTCTGGTATTGATATCCGCGCTTTGGACAATGTCTTGCCCTTGACATTTCACCAGGGAGGTTTGCCAAATGGCCAGAGGTGAGATAAGCAGCCGCGTTTGCCCCATTCATGCTTCTCTTTTGCCACACCCCTCCCTCCCCCCCAGGAGCAGGAGGAAAAACACCCCACCTGCACAGGTAACCCTCTTTCTGTCAGATGAAGCCCATGAAAACACACCCCGGAGACCGAGTCAAAGCCCTTCGTCTCCACTGTGGGAGCCCCGGGGGGGGGGGTGTCAGGCTAGGACACGGGAGAGCCAGACTTGGAGTTCCCACTCAGCCCCAGAAGCTCCCGGGTGTGTGTGTGTGTGTGTGTGTGTGTGTGTGTGTGTGTGTGTGTGTGTGTGTGTGTGTGTGTGTGTGTGTGTGTGTGACGGTAACCCCCCCCTTGAACACCTCACCCACCTTAGAAACCCTGCTGAGTTGCCCTAAGACAGAGGCCAACCGAGGGCACAAGCCCTTCTCCGGGACTTCACCATGCCGGAGAATGGCTTGTTGTAACTGGCTCACGGAACTCCTTGCCACCAGCTGCAGCGAGGAGGGCCACTAGCTCAGTGGGGTCTCCGAGCACTTTGATTGAAGGCTTGGGGGCTTCCAGAGTCAGGGGCAGGCCAGCTCCCAGCAGCAAGGCAGAGGTTTTCTCCTTACCTGTGAGAGGACAGAGAGCCTCTCACGTCTTCCCCGCTAAAACACGGCCGCCACCACGCAGGCCCCTTTTGACCCGGCGGGAGTGGAGACTGGCCTCGAAAGATGCCCTCTCCCCGCCCCCTGTCATCCCAGGCTCTGTAAACAGAAACCCAGGTACCAAAGACTTCCCTTTTCCTCGGGGGCGGGGGGGGAGGAAATCTAGTTGGTGCGCAGGGGCAGTTAAGGCAGTGGAGCACGCTTGAGAGAGGAAGGAAAGGCCCACCTTTTATTATACACAGTTGAAAGATAAGGGGATCCAAAAAGATAAGGCACAACAATTAAGGCGGGGCTCCCTACTTTAGGCAGAGTTTAAGCAGGAGGCCATGCGCATCCACCTCTCTGGAGCAACCTGTATGGCAAACAAACAAGCAAGCAAGCAAGCAAGCAAGCAAACAAAGGACAGCAGCTACCTTAGATGACCCTTGAGTTCTCCTTGCCCCTGGTTCCTCCTCCCCAGAAGTGAACGGGGCGCCTGCCAGACTCCCCTAACCCTCCCCACCCCGCCAGAATAAAGAGAGAGCAAGCCAACTCCTCCCGGGCAGCTGCTCCAAAGATCCAGGAACAAGCTTGGCCGGCTCCTTCGTGCCTGCGATGCCTGAGCCGTGCGGTCACTGTCTCGCTTTGTCGTGGTGCTAACCTTTTCCTGGCATTCAACCAGCTTGTCGTTTGAAGGACGGGTCCCCTGTCGCTCGTGGTGCCTTGTGACGGCAAGGCTGACTCCCCGGGTGTCTCGTGATGGGGAGGCGGGAGTTCTGAGGCAGCAACCGCAAGAGGGGGTGGTGGTGGGGGTGGCCAAGCCCTGGCTTGTGCTTGCCTGTGCGTACCTTTGCCTGCAAGGCGCCTGCCTAGAGAGTCAGCGGTAGGAGCAGGAGGCTGGGCCAACCTCCTCTGGGGTCTGATCCGGCTTCTGGGCTCTCCTTTGCCCATTTAAAAACCAGGGAGCTGCAGCTGAGAATGAATGGGAACGGCCACCCAGAGCAGCCTGCAGTTTTTAGTATTTCCCAAATCAGGCGTTTTCTCCAGGAAAAAGCAGCGTGACCAACATGCTGTAAGAGTAACAGCAGCAGTGTAAGGAGGAATCTGAGGAGACCTGGGAAGGGAGCAGACCTACTCGAAACTTCTGAATTGTGTTGTTATTACTCACGCACATGCCTGTGCACGTGCACACGCAGACACACCCAACCGCACGTGCGTCTCTCTGTGGCAGCTGGCGTCCCCCCTTCTCTCAGGGTGACCTATATCAGACAAGGTGATCCAGACGGACCCCAAGCAGGTGTTCTTGTGGGGTCCGCCGGGGACCTGCTTCCCAGGTGAGCGTGGCTGCCTCTTCCCGGTGCGGGTTTGCAGCCCCATGAGGGAGGTGGAGCTCCAGCCTAGCCCCCCCCCAAAAAAAAACCCTGCCCTCTTGCTGCCGCGCTTTGGCCTCTGCCTGGTAGGAAGGCTGAAGCCAATCCCCAGACCATGAAACCCCCCCTGCCCTCGACCCCATTCCTGCCAAGAGCAGGAGAAGGAAAGGCTGCCAGTGGCTAAAGAGCAGGAGCCACACGCGGGGGGGGGGGGGCCCTCTTCAGTCCCAGAGGACGGGCAGCATTCTGCTCAGGTTCCCCAGTGGCGAAAGTGCTGAGGGCCAGCCTGTCCTTGCGGGATGACAGAGAGGTGGCATTTGGGGGTCTCACGCCTAGTGGCCACTGAGGGGCCCCCACACCCACGCCCAGCACCTTGCGCTGCCTAATCCCACTGGAAAGCTATGGGGGGGGCATACACCTCGCCCAGGAGGCCACCTCCAGCGAGGGGGCTCTGTTCTGCTTTGGCTCGGTGCTGGAGCCGCAGCAGCAGCTGTGACCCACTCTTCGCCCTCCTCCTCCTGTTGCTGCACGGGGGGGGGGGGCCCTGATCCTCTGCCCTCCATGTGACACCCCCCCCTTGCTTCATTTCTGCAGGCTGCTGGGAAGTCGGTGCTGATCACTGGCTGCGACAAAGGTTTTGGCTACGCCTTGGCCCGGCACCTCCACGCCCAGGGGTTCACCGTCTTTGCTGGGTGCTTGCTCAAGGTGAGTGGTAGGACCCGAATCCGGCTGTCCCAGCCGCCCGAGGAGGCAAGTCCAGACCCTGGCCTCCTGGGGAGAAGCTCTCTTGCAACCGTGTAAAGAGCTGCTGCTGCTGCTGCCCTGCAGCCTCCTAGGAAAGGCTGATGCTCAGAGTGCCCTCCCTCGGAATGGTTCGGGTCAGGATCAGGGTGAGGGCCAGGGCAAGGAGAGGAAGAGCAGGTCCCTGGCCTTTTGAGGGGGCTGCAGAGGGTCTCTCTGCCCGTTTAGGGCAGGCCAGAAGAGCAACCGGGAGAGAACCCTCCGGCCACCTCAGCCCCATGGGGAAAGCTCTCGGGGGTGGGGGGGAGGTCAAGGGGTTGGCGTGGTGAGGGGAAGGCCTTGCCCCAGAGCAGGGGCCCCCAGAGGTTCCTTGGACTGGGATTCCCAGAACTCCCGGCCAGCACAGCGTGTGGGGAAGACTTCGTGGGCGAAAACGTTGGGGTCTCAAGGATGGGCGCTGCGGCCCTAGAGGCGGCTGCCCTACAGGGCTGGAGGGCTTGCCTTGCGTTCCGTTCGGCAAAGGAGCCCCAACCGCAGCCTCATGGGAGCATTTCTGGGGCCTGTGCCTCAGACCCACAGAGCCCCATCTGCCACGAAAAGGGGGGGCGTTGGGTGCCCTGCATTTTTTGCATGAGGTGAAGGGTTCCTCCCTCTCCCCCCCCCCCCATTCTCTGGCTGGAGGGCGGCTACATCCCATCGGCTCTCTTGGGCAGTGGGGAAGAAAGAGCCCCGGCCGGCCAAGGTGACCCGGCTGGCAAGGAGTGCCCGGCCACCCGATGGCCCTGCTCTTCAGCTGACCAGGCAGCCGGCCAAATCACCTGGCCCTCCTGGGCAGCGGCCAGGCCCAAGCTGTCCCCACCCTCTGTTCAGCAGGCGGGCAGCCTTTTCCCCAGGCCGGTGGGGGAACTGGTCAGGCAAAGGCCTGAGGAGAGGGCAGTGGGGGGGGTCCGTGTTGGCCAAAGTGACCCGCTCTCCCCTGGCTCTTCTCCTTCAAGGCAGTGCCTCTCAAGGCCCCAGGCAGGCAAAGTCTCGGGAGCCCAGGGATGTTGCTTTGGGCACCCAGGGAGCCTACGACACTCATGCTCCATATTGAGAGGGAGGGAGGGAGGGAGGGAGGGAGGGAGGGAGGGAGGGGGTTTCTTCCCTGTCCCCCCCTCCCAGCCCCTGGGTTCCTGAACTCTGAAGTCCCCAGGGCAAGGTGGACTTCTGGCCCACCTGAAGAAAACCTAGCCCTCCGTTCTTTGTGCCTCCTGGGAGGCCACAGCGTTCTCCTCCTCCTCCTCCTCCTCCTCCTCCTCCTCCTCCTCCTCCTCCTCCTCCTTCTTCTTCTTCTTCTTCTTCTTCTTCTTCTTCTTCTTCTTCTTCTTCCTGTGGGGCAGGAGCGCGGGGGCGATGGGGCCAGGCAGCTGGAAGACCTGCGGTCCGAAAGCCTGCATGTCCTTCAGCTGGACGTGTGCCGTGAGGAGGAGGTGGCCGAGGCCCTCCGGTTTGTGAGGGAGAACCTGAAGGAACCTGAGCAAGGTGAGTGAGTGTCTCCCCCCCCCCCCCCGCCGGCAGGGCTCAGGTCCATCCACAGCCCATCCCGGGACGCATGGTCTCTCCTGCCCGTGCGAAGCTGCCCCTGCTCTGTGGGCCGGTCTCTGCTCCTCTCGAGGCCAGGCGGTGTGTTGGCCGCAGCCGTCTTGGCCTGGGCGGCCTCCTGGGTTGGGGGCAGGGGGGGGGTCTCCTGACCTGCAGGAGCAGGTGACGCTTGCTTGCTTGCTTGCTTGCTTGCTTCTTTGCCCTGCAGGCGGCTGGCAGGCATCGCTCTCTCTGATCAGACCGGGTGTGTAAAGGTGTGCAACCCCCTTCCCCTCCTCTTTCCCACCCATCATCCTTCTTGCCCAAGGAAGGGAGGGGGGGGGAATGTGTTCCCTGTATAATTAAAAATTGCAAACCACTGAGAGTGCCTTTGAAGTGCTCCAGGACAGGACAGAAGCAGCACACTTTGCTTTCATGCCACAGGCCAGGAACTTGTGTCAGGGAGACATTTGGGAAAGGATCTGAAAGGTACAACTAGTCTGGTTATTTTGGGGGAAACAGAAGTACGTACTGTTCAAGCCCTAACGATCAATCATGGCGGCAATGATCTAGCCGTGCCTTCTTAGAAACTCCCGCCCCGGCCTTCCCCTTCCTTGCCAGGGTTCCAGCTGGGATGGCAGGAGCCGGCTGGCCGGCCGAATGGGGGGGGGGGGACACGGCCATCCAGCTGCCTCTGGGGAAAAGGTTCTTCTGCTTCTGGAGGAGTTTGTGGGATGGCAGATCCAGGCCAGAGGGGAAGAGGGACAAAGGCAGTGATGAATTGGGGGGGGGGGCAGAAATTGTCCATTGCTGGAGAAGTGACGCTCCGAGCTTGCACAGAAGCCACGATGGAGTCGGGGAGCGGAAGGGAGTCCGGGGTCCCAAGAGGACGGTGCTGCTGGACTGCTGCCTTCTCCCGAGGAAGGGCTGCTGCCCCTCCCCTGGGAAGCTGAGCTGGAAACGTCTGTGCTGGATAAGGCCCCCCCCCCCCATGTGGCCCAGGGAGTGGCTGCCTGCCTGCCTGGGCCCCCCCTCAGGCAGCTGTTTTGTGTCAGGCGACTCATGTGTGTCTCGGGCCCTCCCCTCCCTTTGGGTGGACCACACTTTGGGGCCACTGACAGCTGGGAGTCCTGTGGGGGGGGGGAGGGATTTGCTCCTGGGGGGGCCCCAGGGTTGGCATGACATGGCAGGAGCCCCCAGGGACGTGTCTCCTCTTTGGCCCGGCAGGTCTGTGGGGCCTGGTGAACAACGCCGGCGTCGCCTCCTTCGGGGAAGTGGAATTCACCAGCATGGAGAAGTTCAAGGCAACGGCTGAAGTGAACCTGTGGGGCACGATCCGCGTCACCAAGGCCTTCCTGCCCCTCATCCGCAAGGCCAGAGGTACGGGAGGCAGTTTCCAGGGAAGGGGCAGGAGTTTCCCTCCTCCCCCCCCCCCCCCATTCTCATGGTCACCTCCGAGGGCCGGGAGGTCCCTGTTCTGGCTGCTGGGGACCCCCTTCCATGGAGGTCTGATCCTGACCCCATAACCCCCAGGGATGCCCACCTTAAGCCTCCCCCTCGCGGTGGTCCTCCCAGGTGTGGCCGCTCTGCTCAGGAACGCTGCCTTTCTTGGGACGACCCAAAGTGCCCACAGGTGGGCTTCGGGCAGGCGGGCTCAGGCCTCTTCCAGCAGGGTGACTCCCACCCCCGCCCCCCGCCCCCCACCCCCCACTGGCTCCTACTGCTGGCGAAGGTTTCTTACACTCTCTGGTGGGAAGACAATCCCTGGGACCGACCAGAGGTTGCAGGATACGGCAGTGACGTCCGTAGCAGCAGCAGCAGCAGCCATGTCTCTTCTCCAGGGCAGGCAGGGACACAGCGCTCCTGGCCTCTCCCCGAACCCTCCCCCCAAAGCCCCCTGTTGTTGATTCACCCCTTTCTGGAGCTTGCAAGGGATGCCCCACGGGACGCCCCAGCTTCTCATCCCTGCCCCAACACGGCGCACGACTCATTTCTCTCCGTGCTCACCCATTCTCAGCTGCAGCCCCTCCCCAGAGCACCAGGTGCTGGGGGGCTCCCGACAAAGACCCCCAAACACACAAGCCGCCCTCCAGGCAGCATCAGGGAGACAGCCCCCCCCCCCACCTTGACCTCTTCTGCCTTTTCCACCCGTTGCCAGCACAACCCCTTCCATCGGGCGCCCCTGCTGATGAATTTACAGGCACTGCGGGGGGGGCAGGTTTTCCCGGGGCGTCCCTCTTCTTCCCTCAGGGCTGAATCGGTGAGCTTGGGGTGAGCCCCCCCACAAGAGTAGACTGGGCTGGGGCTTCAGAGCAGGGGTGGGGTGGGGATCCTGTGCCCCTTGAGCGGCAGAGGGTCCCCCAGGGGCTCTTTTGTGGCCCCTCCACTTGGAGGCACACACAGCCCGTTTCTGTTCCTGGGGGCCTCCAAGAGTGGTGGATCTTTCAGCTTAGGGATCTTGGCCGGGGGGGGGGTCCCTAAGAAACAGACACTGGAAGGGTCCATTCAGGAAAGGCCGTATCCAGAAGGAGTGCCACCTGCGCCAGGCTCTGTGGGAAGCATCTGGCCTACCAGCCCCCCTCCCCCCCAAGAGGGCGGCCCCCTGTTTTGGCGCCTCCTTACTTCCCTGCGTGTGATGGGGGGTGGCGGAGCCCGGACCCACCAAGCGCATCCCCCAGACCTGTCTGTCCCGACATGGAATAGTGCGTAGTACCTCTGTGTTTGGGAAGGGGGGGGTCTCTTTTGCAGGCACTTGGTTCCCCCTCCTCCTTGGCAGTCAGTGCCGGGGAGAAGGCACCAGCCTTGATCCTTGCAAGCCCCCCCCTGCCTGCCCCTCCACCCCCCTGACCACCGCAAAGCTCGCCCAAGGCCAGCGCTTGGCCTGAAGTCCCTCCGTTGGCTTCTCCTCAGGTCGCGTGGTCAACCTGGCCAGCATGTTGGGCCGGATGGCCAGCCCGCAGCGCTCCTCCTACTGCGTCTCCAAGTTCGGGGTGGAGGCCTTCACGGACTGCTTGAGGCAGGAGATGTACCCCTGGGGGGTCTCGGTGGTGGCCATTGAGCCCAGCAACTTCATCGCGGCCACGGGCATCTTGACCCGGGAGGGCGTGGACTCTGAAGCCGAGCAGATGTGGCGCGAGGCCAGCGAGACCCTCCGCGCAGACTACGGGGAGGCCCACTTCTTGCAGCGGGTGGAGCAGATGAGGGCCTTTGTCCGTAGCGGCCTGAGGGACGTCTCCCCCGTGCTTGATGACATTACGGAGGCGCTGACCGCCCGACACCCGTGCACCCGCTACAACCCCATGGAGCCCCACTTGTGGATGCGGCTGCTGGCTGTGACCCACTTGCCCACGGCTCTGTCGGACTGGCTGTATGTCAAGTAGCCGTCATGGGCTGAAGGGGGGGGCACCCGCCCTGCCAGTCCGCTCTGGTTCCGGGGCTGGGGGTGGGCAGCCTTTCCACCCACCATCCTCCCTCTCTCTTCATGTTCAGGGAGCGGTTGCCCTCCGTGCCTAGGAACACTCGCCAGCTAACCGTGGGATGAAAAGGACCACCGCTCTGTTCTCCCTCTCCTCTCCTCTCCCCTGCCCTGCCTTCCAGGTGCCTGTCTCTGGACCCTCTGCAGACCACATCTGTCCGTGCAGGATGATGGTGGGGAAGGGCTGGGGAGATGATCAGCTCCTGCCCCTAATTATACCGCATTCATATTATGAGAGCACCCCCCGCCGCTGAATCACCTGCCTTTCGGCTCCATTCCTGCGGGCTGCAGATCCAAGCAGCGACACCAGTCTCCATGGTTTTGGAGTTACTGAGAGCAGGAGGAGGAGGAAGAGGAGGAGGAGGCAGTCCTGCAAAGAAGGGCACCTCAACCAGCCAGGGTCCAGGGCCCAGGGCCCAGCGGTGGACAGGGGCCACGTGCCAGGATGCTCTCCATGCAGGCCTGAGCCAGGGAACCCAGCCCCCCCACCCCCGCTCGCCTGGAGGGAGGGCATGTAAAGAAGCAGCCTCTCCTTTCGCTCCAGTTGCCAGGGAGAGGCCCTGCAGGACTCTGTGGAACTTTGTGCTTTGAAAGAACTGGGCAGGTTTAGCCTTGAGAAAAGAAGAGGGAGGGGGAGATGCGATAGCCCTCTTCAAAGACTTGAAAGGCTGTCCCACAGAGGAGGGGCAGGATCTGTTCTCAGTCATCCCAGAGTGCAGGACCCGCAACAATCAGCCGGAGCTACAGAAAGCCACATATTGATTGAATATCAAGAAAAAAATATCTTAACTGTTAGAATAGTATGACAACGGAACCCATGACCTCGGGGGGGGGGCAATGAGCACTCCAACCCTGGAGGCCTTCAAGAGAAACTTCGACCACCACCTGGCAGATCTCCTTTGATCTGTATTCCTGACTTGAGCAGGGGGTTGGACTCTGTGGCCTTACGGGCCCCTTCCAACTTCACCATTCTATGACTTGCATTCTGCACCGACCAAACAGCTGGAGCTGTCTTTTCCAGAGACATGACTTGCCTTTATTTTACATTTTTCCTTCTGATTTTCCCATCTGGTTCTTCCTGGATCAACTCTCCTCCACATTCTTGAGATTTCAGGAACCTGTTCCTTGGAATAGGGGAACAAGGTAGCTATACAATGTCTTTCTTTCTTACTCTATCAATTAAAGACTGCTCAACCCAATGAGCTTCAACTAGAGGGCTGGTGGAAGTTTAGGGGCAAATATAGTATTTCATAAAGGGCTAACTGTGGCTAATTTTGAATATGTTCACCTCATATTTTAACCGAAATGGTTCTACACCACTATATTATAAGTCCATTGATGTCCTTTTGATTTCTTTTAGATTGTGCCTTCATTTTGTGGCTCTTCTTGCCTGTTTACCTGCAGTTGTTTAAAAAGTGTGCTGCTTAAATAAATCTTCAAATGAATGGCACTTGTGAGGAGCCTCAGATCTGGACACTTGGCATGGGGCCTCCTAGGCCAGAAGGAGAGAGGGGGGGAGGGAGGGAGGGAAGGAGGGAAGGAGAGAGGATAGAGACGGGGTGGGGTGGGATGAGGAGGTCACCCAGTTGGACGCTGGCCTACACCAAGCATGCCTCAGTTCCTCTCAGGAGAGAGCCGGGAGCGAGCAACTTCTCTGGGAGAGGGGGGACCCCCTTCATCTGCCGCCCTCCTCCTCGGGGGCTTCAGGAGATGGGCTGTTCCCAGATACTTGTCCTGGAGGACAGGAAGACCAGGCAGAGACCGCCCTGCTTCTCCTTGGGACCCCTCCCTAAGATGCTTTCTACTCTGCAGCCACGGGGGACCTGCAGAAACAGCTGCAGCGTTTCAGGCAATGGCTTTGCCCTCCCATGAAAGGCACACCCTCGGCCACCAAGGCCTGCTTCCTCTCGAAAGCATTCATGAAGCAGGGGAGCGAGGGCAGCAAGGAGGAGGGCTCGGCTATGCCCAGGGCCCCCGGGCTGCTTTCCCTGCCTCCGTCCCCAAAGGGCAACCTCTGCTCCGTCTGGCTCGTAGGCACCAGTTTGGCAGAGCAACGCCAAGAGGACATCCAACCCCAGCTCCCAGCGTTTCTGTATTTTTATACCGATTAGAGCTGTGCTTGAAAGAAACAAGTCAGGAGTTTTACCAAAATTGTGCATTTCTTTAAAAATGAGATGAACGCAAACACTGGCTGACGCCAGCTTCTTGGGGTGCTAGGAACAACTCATTCAGGCAGATTTCAGGGGCTGGGGGTGGTCTGAAGCAAATATTTGGGGAGGGGGTGCTGGGTGGTTCCCAGGGAAGGACACCCAAGCCATCAGTGGCCAGCGAGGACAGGCTCCCAAAGGCCCGTTCCAGGGGACCCCTGTGAAGCTGAGGTCAATCCAGAAATGGGGCCCAGGTGTCCCTTTTGCCCACTAAAGAAACCTCGCTATGTCCTTTGGTCAAAAGCCTTTCCAGAAATGGTGGTGGGAGGCATGGGGAGGCTCAACACAACATTAGAAACAGCACAACGCCCCCTTGGCAAGCCCCTTCTCCAGAGGAGGGAGCAGGCTGGCACCAGCGCCCAAAGTGGCTCAGACCCTTGTGTGACAAACCCAGACCTACTGGGATATGTCACACAGTTACACTAAGCTGCCACCAACCATTCCCTTTAAGAAGTCACACAGACCAGGGATGGATTTTTAAACAATAAAAAGAATAAGGTTTATTTTAAATACACACAGGGAAAAATAAACAATCAGGTGAATAAAATAAAGTAACGTGGCTTATTCTCACTCATACAAGCATACAGTTTGGTTCACACAGAACCCTTAACTTGAAGCACAGACCCTGAACCTATCAGTTCTGGCTAACCAACAGACACCTGAACCTATCAGGTTGGTACTCTGACACACAGAAGTACCCTGTCTGACACACAGACTCCCACAACAGCTTCTTCTTCCCAGCTGCTGCTTCGTCACATCCCAGTGTCTCTCAGCATCTCCCTTTCACCACACAGGCATCACATATTTATACAGTACAGCCCCTCCTCCTGATGTCCCGCCTTCCACTCCCCATAGGATGGAACTTTCCCTCCAAACCCATGACAGACAGGTAACATCAGTGCTGTATGTAACACCTCCCCTCTTTATAAGTTGTTTTGTAGGGGGAAAGCTAAGGTGCTTTTCACCAAAAAACAACCTAGGTAAAATACACAACAACAGTTATACATACCATATAATACTTACTCATCCTTACACTCTAAGTTAACCATAGCAATTATGCATTTAAACATTTACCATATACAATACATCCATTTACCTTTATTCATACAAACCAATTCAAAACCAGGTACATTTAACTTTTTGTCCTCATTATATACACATAGTCCATGTTTCTTTCGCCGTCTTCATTCTTCAGGTCTTCTTGATAAGGCGTCAGCAACACAGTTCACTGACCCTCTTACCACCTTTACTTCAAAGTCATAGTCCTGTAGGTTTAAAGCCCACCTCATAAGTTTGCTATTGTGGGTTTTCATTGTCTTTAACCATTGCAATGGTGAATGGTCAGTACACAGAATAAAATGTCTTCCCCAGATGTAAGGCTTGGCCTTCTGGATCGCGTAGACTATGGCCAAACACTCCTTCTCCACGGTTGCCAAATGTCTCTCACCTTTTTGAAGTTTCCTACTCAGGTAGGACACCGGATGCTGGTCACCATTCTCATCCTCCTGGCACAGAACTGCTCCTACCCCGCTGTTAGACGCATCGGTGTAGATGATGAACTCCCGGTCGAAGTCTGGAGCCCGCAGCACAGGATAGTTGATTAACGCCTCCTTCAACCTCTGGAACGCCACCTCACAGTCGCTGGTCCACGGGATGCGGTCATCAGCCGTCTTCCTCGTCAGATCGGTCAGCGGAGCCGCAATCTCGCTAAACCTCGGGATGAACTTTCTGTAGTAGCCCACCAACCCAAGAAATGATTTGACTTTTTTCTTGGTGTTGGGTCTAGGCCAATCACGAACAGCTTCTATTTTGGCCTCCAGGGGTTTTATCACTCCTCCCCCTACCATGTGACCCAAGTATTTTATTTCTGGGCTACCCAGCTGACACTTGCTGGCCTTTACTGTTAGCCCTGCTGCACTTAACCTCTGCAGCACTAACTCCAGGTGTAACAGGTGATCTTCCCAGGTATTACTGAAGATCCCTATGTCGTCAATGTAGGCCACTGTAAAGTCACTGAGCCCTGCCAAGGTCTGGTCCATCAGCCTTTGGAATGTGGCTGGTGCATTTCTGAGACCAAAGCTCAGGACTCGAAACTCATAGAGACCAAAAGGGCTGCAAAAGGCAGTCTTTTCTTGATCCCTGGGATCAATTCTTAATTGCCAATATCCCTTTACCAGGTCCAATGATGAGATGAACCGACAACCCCCTATGGTTTCAATCAGGTTGTCTAGCCTGGGCATTGGGTAGGCATCAGGAGTGGTTACACGGTTTAATTTCCTGTAATCGACACAAAACCTAATGCTCCCATCAGGCTTGTCCACAAGGACTATCGGAGAGGACCAAGGACTAGAAGAGGGGACGATTATGTTCTCCCTAAGCATCTCGTCCAGTTCCTTCCGCACCTTGTCCCTATAGGGTCCCGTTACTCGGTATGGGGATACTGCCTGCGGGGGTGCATCCCCTGTGTGGATCCGATGCATCACTCCCTTCACTATCCCCGGCTTGTTGGAAAACACCTGTTGATATTTACTAAGCAGCATTTTTAGTTCGTGCTGCTGGTCTTGGGTGAGTGCAGGACTGATCTTTACCTCCTCTGGGTTGTATTTTACTTCCCCTCTACCCTCCCAGAAGGGTAATTCAGCTTCCTCACTCTCAGCTGCTTTTATCGCGAATAAAACCCTCTGTTCCCCTCTGTAGTAGGGTTTTAGGGCATTCACATGAACCACCCTCCTTGCTTGGTTCTCCTCCTGCTCTATTAGGTCGTTCAGGTCTGACATCTTGGAAATGACCCTATATGGTCCTGCCCATTTGAGCTGCAGTTTATTCTCTCTGCAGGGCCTAAGCCAAAGCACTTCCTCCCCTGGGTCAAAGTGCCTCTCTCTAGCTTTGTGGTCATACCATGTTTTCTGTCTGACCTTCTGAGCTTGCAGGTTTTCTGCTGCCAGCTCTAGATTTCTCCTTAGGTCATTCATCAAGGTGTCTATGTATGTTACAACGTCTTGTGGGTCATCCTGGGTGATCTGCTCCCAATTTTGTTTGATCAAATCAAGGGGCTCTTTCACCCCTAAGTGTGCAGCAAACATGTCAGAGTGCCCCCTTTGTAAGATCATGGGGCGATACTTTTCAGGTACCACCAGCTGACTTCTGATCCCATCTCCCCCTTTTGAGATATTCCTCAGGGTTTCTCTATGTAAAATCCCCTTTTTCTCCAGAAATCTCACTGGGGTTTCAGGTGTTAGCTGGGCGTCAGTCACCTGTTCAAAACACTTTTGGAGAGTGGCGTCTGCCTTTTGCTCCTGTCCAAATCTGCTGTCTGTGGTTAAGGTTTCCACCACAGCTTCTGAACTCCCCTCTGCTTCCGTCTCTGGCTCATCATTACCCCCCTGAACTGTCCCCGTGGTGGCTTGTGAGCGTGTAATCACTAGCACCCGTTTCACATGTTCAGCCAGGTCATTTCCCACGAGCACGGCTGCTGGCAGAGTCGATGAAATCGCTAGCCGCCAAGCTCCCCTCCAGCCTTGAAAGTTGACAGGTACCTCTGCTACTGGCAGAGAGATTACCTGCCCCTCAATCCCTGCCACCTTCATGCTCTCGTTTGGGATTATAAACTCCCTAGGAATAATATCTGGATGGCACAGGGTTACCTGGGAACAAGTGTCCCGCAGCCCCCTATACTGACGGTCAAGTATTCCTACGTCCACCCCAGCTGTCTCAAACAACTGAGAATCTGTTTTCACCAGCAAGCAGCGTTTTACCTCCACAAGAGGACCATTTTCCTCAGCCTGATCAGCAGAGGTAGCTGTTCCAGACTGAGTAGTCATGGCAACCGGCTCCCTCAGTGACACTGAGCCTTGCTCTCTCTGGACACAGAACACAGCTTTTGGCTTGGTCCCACCAGAATTCTGAGGCACCATTCCTTTTAGCTGCTTTAATTTCTCACACTCTGAGATTAGATGACCCTTTCCCTGACAGAAATAACATTTTCTGGTGTATTTTGATTCTCTCTCATCTTGTTTTGGTTTTCCCTCCAAAATCTGAGGTCTTAGTTTCATGTCTGAGGGCTTCCCTTCACCATGGGCCCCTCCCCCTTGCTGGCTTTTCCCTGGTCCCTGAGAGTACTTGCTGTAGGTTTCTTTGGGTTTACCTACAGATTTCCCCTCACCCAAGGGCTTTCTTATTTGGGAAATAAAATCTGCGATCTCTGCGGCTGCTGCCACAGATTTCGGTTTCCTTTCCCTCACCTGGAATTCCAATTCCCCATGCAGGACTGAATAGAACTGTTCCAGCGCTATCAAATCTTTAAGCTGCTCATAGGTCTCTGTCCCTTCCTGCGATAGCCATTTCCCAAGCAGCCTCACCAATTGGGCCCCCACTTGGGTAAAAGTCTGTTCTGGTTTTTTGGTGAGGGACCTGAATCTTTGTCTCAGCTGCTCTGCATTTATCCCATGTCTGGCAAACACCAGTTTCTTAAACTCTGCAAAATCTTTCATCAGTTCCTCAGGCATCTCGGCATAAACCTCAGCCAGGCTACCACTGATTAAAGACCGCATGATGGTCATCTTCTCAGTTTCCCTCACTGAGAAGTCCACAAACGCTCTTTCCACTAAGGAAAAGAACACCTCAGGACAATCTCCCTTGTGGTACACAGGGAATTTCTTCAGGTCAGCTTTAGACAATTGGCCTCCCTCAGAATCCCTATTATTATTATTGTTCTGGTTCATCAGTTCCAATTTTTTTAATTCAAAGGCCATTCTTTCTTTCTCCAGAGCAATTTTCTCTCTCTCCCTCTCCATTTCCATTCTCTCTCTCTCCAATCTTTCCTCCCTCTCCATTCTCTCTCTCTCTCTCTCTAATTCAAATTGCCGTTGTTTCTCCCTTTCCCTTCCTTCTCTTTCCCTTTCCTCCATTTCAAATTGCCTCATCCTCAGTTCATGCTGTTGGGCTATGAGCAATTTTCTAAGCTCTGGGTTCTGCTCTCCTGTGCTGTCACCCTGCACTGAGCCAAATTCATCCTCAGAACCTTGGTCAATCTGGGGGTCTTTCACTTCACTCATTTCGGCCATTTGGCTTCGAGTCAAGGGCATAATCCCCCCTCAGAACAGGCTGCTTTAAAAAGTCAAGCCTCAAAATAAAACAACCACTTTTTTTCCTTTTTTTTTTTTTCCTTCTTGCCTCAGAACCAGCTCTCCCCAGAGATTGCTGCTGTTCTTCAGCACTTAGCTTGCAACAGTATCGAGTCAGAGCCTACCCCCCTCTGCTGGGCCTCTCAGCTGGCAAGCTAGATCACTGTTGCTACGCAGTTTTGCCTCAGCTTTTTCCCGCCAAAACTAGGCTGCCTCAGAGCACCTTAATCTAAGTCTCCCCAGTTGGCACGTTCTTCTACTAGCGCACCTCCCCGTGAGGTACACCTAGAAGATTACCTACGCGCCTCAGACTGTCCCTGACTAGACCCCCCTTGCTCTGGGCACACCTGCCAAGGCTTTGCTGGACCACTGGACAACTGGACCAGTCGTATCCCACACGCTGGACACCAATCAATGTGACAAACCCAGACCTACTGGGATATGTCACACAGTTACACTAAGCTGCCACCAACCATTCCCTTTAAGAAGTCACACAGACCAGGGATGGATTTTTAAACAATAAAAAGAATAAGGTTTATTTTAAATACACACAGGGAAAAATAAACAATCAGGTGAATAAAATAAAGTAACGTGGCTTATTCTCACTCATACAAGCATACAGTTTGGTTCACACAGAACCCTTAACTTGAAGCACAGACCCTGAACCTATCAGTTCTGGCTAACCAACAGACACCTGAACCTATCAGGTTGGTACTCTGACACACAGAAGTACCCTGTCTGACACACAGACTCCCACAACAGCTTCTTCTTCCCAGCTGCTGCTTCGTCACATCCCAGTGTCTCTCAGCATCTCCCTTTCACCACACAGGCATCACATATTTATACAGTACAGCCCCTCCTCCTGATGTCCCGCCTTCCACTCCCCATAGGATGGAACTTTCCCTCCAAACCCATGACAGACAGGTAACATCAGTGCTGTATGTAACACCTTGTTCCGAAGGGCAAGCAGGACCAGGGGCCAACACCCTTCCCCCCCCCCCATGCCGCTGGGGCCCTTCTTCAGGGGAAGGGTGGCATGGCAGTGGGATCCCCGCGTGGCAAGAGAGAAAAGCCATATCCAGCTGCCCCTGTTGCCTCCGCCGCCCACTCTCTGCCACGTGGCACCCGGAGACCCTCAACTGACCCACAGGGAGGGAGGTCTCCACTTCTGGATGACTTTGAGGAAGCTGTGTGTGTGTGTGTGTGTGTGTGTGTGTGTGTGTGTGTGTGTGTGTGTGTGTGTGTGTGTGTGTGTGTGTGTGTGTGTGTGTGTGTGTGTGTGTGAGAGAGAGAGAGAGAGAGAGAGAGAGAGAGAGAGAGAGAGAGACCTAATGGTCCACGGAATCCAAAACTGTCCCTATGGTTCAATCCCGCTCCTCATCCAGCAACCATCCTCCCACCGCTGCCCCCCCTTCCGAGCTCTGCGTGCTCCTCCAGCTCAGGGTGGGGCAGGGAGGAAGGACGGGCCGCCCCCTCCCTGGCCATGTGGGGTGCTTTGGGATCGGGGCCCCAGCCTCCAGCAGTCACCAGGGAGCCACCCAGCTTGGAGGCTGCTGCTGGGTCAAGCCGCGGACCGCCCTCCTAGGGCTGAGCTGGGCTGGGCGTCCCTCCTCTGCCTCCTTGCAGGAGAAGGATCTGTGCCTTTTGGAAGACTGGCGTCAGCCGGGCCTTTGCTTCCCCTCCCCCAGACCCCGGGTGGGTCACCCCTCCTGTCCCGTTGGCTTAGCCCAGGGAGGGTTGTGTCTCTGCTGGCTATTTTGGAGAGTTAAGAGAGGACCTGGATGCGGTGTGTGTGTGTGCGCGTGCGCACAGGAGAGGGAGGGTGGCCCACCTCCTTCCAGGCCCTGCTTCTCTTTTGCAGCAGCTCCTCTTTGCTCCCCTCGCCCTCCTCCTCCTCCTCCTCCTCCTCCGCGTGGCCCGGGCGGCAGGTGTCTCTCTGTGAAAGGAATGTGCTGATCTCCCCCCCCACCCCCCCACCCCCGCCGGCCGGCTGCCTGCCTGCCTGCCTGCCACAGGTCAGGTCCAGGCTGGTATCAAGGCGGTTTTTTCTGGTTCAGCCAAGGTGAAATGCGTTGGTAGGGATTTCTCTTGCCATTTTGCCAACCAGTATCATGTTTGTGGGGTATTCTTGGCAAAGATTACTGGAGTGGCTTGCTAATTCCTACTCCAGGGGGGTTGCATTGAGGCTCCAATCCTTTGGCCACCTCATGAGAAGAGAAGACTCCCTGGAAAAGACCCTGATGTTGGGAAACTGCTATGGCAAGAGGAGAAGGGGACGACAGAGGATGTGATGGATGGACAGTGTCACCGAAGCCACCAACATGACTTTGACCCAACTCCGGGAGGCCGTGGAAGAGAAGAGGGCCTGGTGTGTGCTCTGGTCCATGGGGTCACCAAGAGTCGGGCACGACTAAACAACTAAACAACAACAAACAACCTTATGTTACTATCGGTAATTACGGGTGAGTTGCTGTCTTTTCATTTTGCCTATGAAAAAGTGACGTCTTGTGTCTTGTCTATAGGTGGGTCCTCCTTCATGGGCTGGTGCCCATGGCGGGAAGCTCCCCCAGGGCCTTTGTCTGGGGAGCATCAAGGGCAAGGCTGTTCATGGGTGGGTGCTGCCCACCTGCCTGGATCCAGCCACGGGCTTTCTCCAGGCGCTTCCAGGAATTGAGGGATTGAGGTCAGGCTGACTGGCCTATAGTTCCCAGGTTCCTTTTTTTGCCCTTTATGAAGATAGCGACAACATTGGCTATCTCCAATCTTCTGGCACCTCCCCTGTTTCCCAAGATTTCAAGAAAATAATAGATAGTGGTTCTGAGAGTTCTTCGGCCAGTTCCATTAGTACTCTCGGATGCAGTTCATCCGGCCCTGGAGATGTGGGGTAGGTATTCCTTGACTGTTTGTTTATCAATCTCCAGCTACAATCTCCAGACTAAAGGCAGTGAGGGTTCAGCCCTGCCCTGCCTCAACAGTCCCCCCCCCCCAGTTCACCAGACTGCTGGGATTGACCTCTCTGAGTGAGGGCCTGTCATCCTGCTGTGCTCACCTCAAGGCCTTCCAGAGAGAGAGAGAGAGAGAGAGAGAGAGAGAGAGAGAGAGAGAGAGAGAGAGGCACCTTCAGTCTGGGAAAAGAGCAGGACCTGCAGGCTCTCTCCGCATGCCAGGCCTCAGCCGTGCTCCCACCTGGCAGTGGGCAAGCCCACGGTAGCCTTCAGGAGCTCCTCAGGGTCGAAGAGGGACCCGCATTCCTGGGCCAGGCCTGGGCACATCTCCCGTCTGATGAAGGCAGCAGGTGCGAAGGATTTCCACACTCCTGCCCAGGAAGTCTGCACCTGGCAGGTGCTGCATACCTTGCTCGGTGACGAGGGCAACACCCAAGGCTGGGAAAGGCGTTCTGCTCAGCCTCTGCTCAGACCAGTTCTTCCCAAAGAAGGCCCTCTTTCCATGTCTCAGGTGTTCCTTAGGCTGTGACACCCCATGTCACCATGTTTGCTGTCCCTGCGGTTTTGTGCTCCTCCTTCCCTCCCTCTTTCCAGACAAATTGAGTTTCACAAAGGAAAAACATAAATTTCAGCATTTAGTCAGGAAAATATGAAATGCACAAATATAGGATGAACTTGATGGTAGTACATGAGAGAAGGATTTAAGTGTCTCAGTAGACTCTGGGCTAAACATAACAAGGAAGGAAGGAAGGAAGGAAGGAAGGAAGGAAGGAAGGAAGGAAGGAAGGAAGGAAGGAAGGAAGGAAGGAAGGAAGGAAGGAAGGAAGGAAGGAAGGAAGGAGAGGGAGGGAGGGAGGAAGGAAGGAAGGAAGGAAGGAAGGAAGGAAGGAAGGAAGGAAGGAAGGAAGGAAGGAAGGAAGGAAGGAAGGAAGGAAGGAAGGAAGGAAGGAGAGGGAGGGAGGGAGGGAGGGAGGGAGGGAGGGCAATACATGCCTGGGTTAAATATACAAAAGTGTAATGTCAAGGGAAGTATGTATTACGAGTACCCCTCTTTGGTGCTTTGGTCCAACTTCACCTGGAACAGTGTGTCTGGTTCTGGGCACCCCAATTTAAGAAGGAGACTGATAAAGTGGATTGGGCCCAGAATAGGGTGAGAAGAACTGAGAATGGTCTGGAAACTAGTCCTTAAGAGGCACAGGTGAGGGAGTTGGTTATGTTCTCTTCCCAGGGAAGAGAGAACGGAGAAGTGATGTGATGGCCATCTTCAAGCATCTGAAGGGCCGTCATGTGGATGATGGAGTGAGCTTGTCTCCTGCGATTCCAAAAGACAGGGCCCAAAATAATGAATTCAAAATTCAAGAGGAGATTTTGTTAGGAGGACCTCCATGACAGTAACAGCAGTTGGACCGTGAAACAGATCATCTCACAAGGCAGTGGACTTTCCTTCACTGGAGCCTTCCCAACAGAGGATAGATGGTCCACCTGTCAGGGATGCTTTACCTGTGGCCAGAGGTTGGACTCAAGGACCCCCCCCCCTTTAGGCTCCCTTTCAGCTCTACTGTCCGGTCATTGCATGCTTCCTTATTCCATTTTGATCTCCGTTCTGGAATACTGCATTCCGTTCGGGGCACCATCGTTCAAGGAAAATATGGTGACCAGGGGAAGACAGCCCGGGAAGGTGGCCTCCATGCCAGGTGGGTGAAGGAGGACAGCTCTGCCTGCCTGTGCTCAGAGTCTTTCTGCTGTTTTTCTGAGCCAGGGAGGGCTCGGCACCAGGCAGGCAAGGGGTGCCAAGGAGATGCAGCCCCTTCCCCTTTATTTGAAAATGGAAAGTTCACTCCGGCCTGGGCGGGCGGCAGGAGAAAGGAAGTGGGTTTCCTTGATGTTCACAGCCTGGCGCATGCCCTGCAGGCACCCGGGATGGGCCCCAGCTCCTGACAACAAAGGGACAAGCGAGAGCAAGAGCGTGCATGTGAGGGGAGGGTGTGGCTTGTCCTGGGGATCATCAAGTGAACTGTGATGATGACCCTGATGCGATGGAGATGATGCAGATAAAAGGAGCAGCACTTTCAGGTGTTCAGGAAAGGGCTCGGCAGCCGTCCCAACGCTTGCGAGGAGGCATCCCGGAGGAGAGCGCATCCCTTAGCTCAGGTGGGTCGGAAGGTGGCCTTCCAGGGTGGAGGAGGGCCCCGTGGGGCTTGCCTGTGGGGCTCCGCTACACAGCTTGGGGTCAGGGAGCCGGGCCAGAACAGTGACCGCTGGTGCCCATCTCAAGGGGCCGGAAGCCACACAGGGGCCATCCGGCTGTGGCTGGCATTGGTTTTGCAGGATAGTTTGCAGCTCTGAACGCACACCGCCTCTTCTCCCCCCCCCCGCCACCAACCCCATTTTACTACAATCCCTCTGCTTGGTGAAGTTCTCCCCTTGCCAAGAATGGGGGACTTGAGTTGCGGGACCGTCTGTGAAGTCAGACTTGAGTCACGCCGGACACTCGAGTGTCTGGCTTTTTTTTCTAGTGACGGACTCCACTCGTGACTCAGAAACCATCCACCCCTCCCTTTTTTCTCTTGCGGGGGGGGGAACTCGTTTTTAGCAGAGACTTGGACTCCTGGGGGGGGCAAATGCTTGGCTGACCTCCCTGGCCTTTGCCCTTATTAAGATTTACTGTTTCCCCTGCTCTGAGGGGAGACATCTGGCAATAAAAACACCCCAGGCCATGGGGGGGGGGCTCGCCTCCGTTTCCTTCTCCATGGAGGGTCTCCCCGGCTGCCTTTGGGCTCTGACCTTTGCATCAGTTCCTGGCTGTGGGGTGCCCCATCCAGAAGGGGTGCTGCTGAGCCTTCACTGAAGCCCCCCCCCGGCAGCGCTGAGGCTTCCCGGCCCACCCCCTGGCGAGGCCCGCCACCTCACCCCCTTCTTTCTCCCCCTCCTCCAGGAGGAAAGGGCCCTTCTGCCTCTGCCCGCCACTATGCCGGGCAGCTTGATGCTGTGGACCTCCCTCCTGGGGATCCTTGGTGTGGCCCAGGGCCAGAGTTTCCATGCGGGGCAGTGCCCGGACCCCCCAGTGCAGCAGCCCTTCCACATCCACAAGGTAGGAGGAGGTCTTGTTCTTTTTCTTGGGTTTTGCCCTCCTGGGTGGCTCCTCCTGCCAGAGCGGGGCTCTGGGGCCGTGAAGGAGCAGACCGGGAGGGGGGCATGCAAGTTCTCCAAAAGCAGGTCAGACCGGGGGGGGGGGGTTTGTTCAAGACGGAGCTGCCGCGCTGGGGAGTCCTCAGATAATGGCTATGCAACGCAGGCCCTTCAGTGCTGCCAACGGTCATCTTGTGTTCTCTCTCTCTCTCTCTCTCAGTACCTGGGGAAATGGTATGAGATTGAGAAGCTGCCATCAACCTTCGAGAAAGGCCACTGCATTCAGGCAAATTACTCCATGAAAGCCGACGGGAGAATCAGAGTGGTGAACCAAGAGCTTCGGTAAGAGTGCTCATGCACCAGAGAGGCGGGGTATAACATAAATAAATAAGTCCTTCCCCCCCCTTCTCCGCCTGGGGCAGCACGGCCAGGACTGAGGAGAGGGGACTGCCCCCCCCCCGCCGGGCCCTTGTTTCTCTCGCCCTGCCATGGCACAAGGAGGGAGGGCTGGTGCATGCGCCCACCGCGGCCTCCCCAGGGCAGGGGCCTATCCCTGAGAGCAGCCACTGTTGCCACACTGACCGCCCAGCCGTCTCAGTCCTGCCTTGTGCAACCGAAGGATGGGCCAGGGCAAACGGGGCCACTCTCTGAGGGGTGCCAAGAAACTGACCCTGGAGTAAGAGGAGCAGAGAGAGCTCGGTTCCCTTTGTGCTTCAGGTGGGAGGCAGACAGAGTGGCGGGGGGGGCGGTCAGTGCCAGAAATGGGGACTGGAACTTACACCCTCCAAGGGCTTTCCTGCTTGCCCATGAATATCCCCCTTATCCTTTCCTCCCGAGGAGTCCACATGCCTCCAGCGGGCAGCCAACCTGGCCCCCACCTTCCTGCAAATGCTCCCCTCTGGCGGTTGGGCCATTCCCCCCTTTTCTGAACGCCTTGCCTCGCTCCCTTACACAGGATGGACGGCTCCATTAACCACATTGAGGGGGAAGCTTTCGGAGCAGATCACAACGAACCGGCTAAGCTGCACGTGAAATTTAATTGGAGTAAGTAGGCAGGTGGCCTGACGCTGCTGGAAACCAGTTGCCGTGAGTGTGGAAAGCATGCCACAACACTGTGCCCTTCCCTGAATCATTGCTCCTGCCCACGACCCAGTGGTGGTTGTTGTTGGTGGTGGTGGTAATGAGGGGAAGGTCTGCTGACGTCTGGATCCGGTGGAGCAGGGCCTCTCTGATGAACCCCTTCCCGTTCGGCTTCAGCTGAAGCCCCTTCCCCTGGCAGCTCGGCCCCCTTCCATGCACCTCCCTCGGCTGTGCTCTCCTTTAGATGCCCGGGCTCGCCTGCAGAAGGACCCCTTTTTGGCCTTTCTTGTGTGTGTGTGTGTGTTGTGTGTGTAGGGGAGGGCCTGCTTCACCCCTTGGCAGGTTGGCTGCCCTTTGCCACCCCTCACCCACCTCCACCATCGCCTGTCCTGTGGGCGAGAGGGTCGGAATGACTGGGCCGCCCAATGTAGGGCTGCTTGTCCAGCAGAAGGCCGGTGGGCTCCGACTCAGGACGGAGGGAGAGGCTTCTTCCCACACACTGGGAGTGAGACCCAGGTTCTTTCTACTGTAGTAGGCCCAGGTTCCATAGGGCTTCATAGGCCATCAGCAGCACTTGGAAGGGGCCCCAGAAAATGGACTGGTGGCCAGGGGACCTCTTCTGCCAGCCATCCCAGCTGGGGTAGGCGTCCCGGGCGCTCTTGGAGAAAAGGAACCTCAGCCGCCAGACGGAGTAGATTCCAGGAGGGCTGACTTGATTTCAGAGCAGAGGGGTGCCGGCTTTCCTCCATAAGGATCCTCCTCCTTTGATCACATGCTGAAGTGACCTGTTAAGCCAGCCGCTGGGCTTTGCTTTATGGCGTAAATCAGGCTATGCCCCACAAAAGAGCCAGCCTGGCTCCCAGGAGGGCCAGATCCTCAGCGAGGGACGACTGGTTGAACAGGGGCATCCGTTTTATTTGGTGGCCCTGCGCTGTTCTGTGCAAAAGGAAGGCCTTTTCCCATAGAGGGGAGGGGAGGGCGTGCCTGGACCTCCCCCTCAGCCCAGTGACACCCCCCCCCGAGCCCTCTCAGGCCACTGGGGGGGCACGGGTGGGGGGGGACAGCACCTGCTCCAGCCCGGAGGGGCTTGCCGATCCCTGCCTGCTCTCTCACGCGGCGGCGGCGGCTCTTTTCCCTCCAGTGATGCCGGCAGCTCCTTACTGGGTCCTCAGCACAGACTACAAGGACTACGCCCTGGTCTACTCCTGCACCCCCTTCCTGTGGATGTTCCACGCAGATTATGCCTGGATCTTGTCCAGAACACCTGAGCTGCACCCGGAGACCGTGGACCGCTTGAAGGCCGTCCTCCAGTCCTACAATATCGACACAACTCTCATGAGACCCACGGAGCAGAAGAACTGCCCTCCTGACATGTAGCCCCCCCCCCCGGCCTGTGCCGCTGCTCCTTGTACGCTTGCTCCCGTAGGGGCTTCCTTGAGCAAAGGGTGGGAGCATCGCTCGGGCCTGCCAGGAGAAAGGGCCCTCTCTCTCTCTCTCTCTCTCTCTTGCTTGCGCTTGAAGCCCCTTGTAGAGTTCTGCCTCTTCCCCCCCGCCCCTCCCCATGGTGGTCAAGTCATTCCTGGAGGAAAAAGGACCGGCGGCGTGGAGCTGGACAGGGGGGCTGCTCGGACCCACAGTACATTCCAGGAAACTTCAGCCTTTCTTCTCAAAATAAATTCTGCTCATCAAGCAATTCGTAATTTTGCTTAATTTATTCTGTTCTGAGTGATGATCTGGATCTGTTTTCCTGGGCACAAAAATTGGGGGAGGGGGAAGGGAGCTTCCTGGGCACCTAGTATGACCCCCCCCCCCACAAACACAGCAGGGGCTGGGGGCTCAGAGCAACACCCTCCCCCCAGGCCTGCTCTGTGCCCTTTAGAGGGAGGGGGCCATTCCCTCGGTTGGGCAAGGGGGCTCCCTCCACAAGGAAGCAGCTCTTTTCCACAGAGGGGTGGGTGGGGAGGTGGGGTGGGGGAGGCCTGCCCTCTTTGTCTTCCGGCCACCCACCCAGCCCGCAGGCCCCCTATTCCTCTTCCTTGGGCAGCTGACACAGGCAAGCAGCACTTGCCGTGGATATGAGGGTGCAGCCTGCCCCTGTGATGATGAGGATGATGGTTGTCTTCCCAAAACGGGGAGGCTCTGCGGTGGCGCCAGCTGAGCGCCTCCCTCTCTTTTCCTAAGTGGGAATCAGCAGAATATTTGGGGCTGGGGGGGAGGGAGGGAGGGAGAGAGGGCTTCTTTTTTTTGGGGGGGGGGGCTCCAGAGGGGCGGCCGGGCTCCGTCTGTTCTCCAGGGGCGGCCCGCGGGCACCCAGCGCCGCTCTGCGGGGCCGCCAGGGCATCACGGGGGGCGGGTGGGTAGGCGGGTGGGCAGCCCCCCCTCCAGGACCCCAGCCCCAAAGCCCGGAGCTGGAGGAAGGGCGGCCAGGCGACCCTCGAGGCGGGATTCCTCCGAGCGCCCCCCCCCCCGCGCTCGGCTTGGAAGGCACGGGATCGGGGCCCCCCCGGGATGCCCTGCACGCCCCTTCTCCTCGCGAGGCGGCGGCACTCCGAAGCTGCTCGGACCGGGGCGGGGGCGGCGCCCCGCCTGGCAGGTGGCCGGTCGGCCTGCTTCCTTCCCTTCCCCCCCCCCCCCGCCGGTCCCTCAGGGTGGCCAGCGAGGATTGCGGGCCCCGCCAGGGACAGAGTTCGAATCCCGCTCCGCCGCGCGCGAGGCCAGCCCGACGGGGAGGGGCGCCCCTGCCTGCCTCCCTGCCTTCCTTCCGCCTCGCCCTCCTTCCCGCCCGCCCGGCCGCTGAGGCGCTCTCCGAGGGAAGCGCTCGGCGCATGCTCAGAGGAACGGCCGGGACTTCCGCCGCCGTGACGTCAAACCTGGGTAGGGGGGCAGCCGAAGAGGCCCCGCCCCCGCCGGGAGAGCTCCGCCCAGCCCTTGTGACGACACTGCACCCCCCCCGCGACGCGTGCGCAGTGGCAGCCGGCTCTCCGGAGGGCGCGGCCCCCCGTAGGCGGGGCGGGGCGGGGCGGGGCGTGGGGTGGGGGGAGGGAAGGACGACGACGACGACGACGACGAGGGAGGAAGAGGAAGAGGGAGAGGAAGGCGGTCGGTCGGTGGGGCCTTCCGGGCGTGGGCAATGGAGGCGAAAGGCTCGTCGGTCTCGGGCCGGCCCGTGAAGGGCATCCTCAAGAACCCTTCGGGCAGCGCCGGGAGCGGGCTGGGCCTGGCCGGGATGGCGGCCCCGCCTCAGCCCCAAGTGACCCAGCCGCAGCCCCAGCCGCGCCCGCAGGCCTCGCGGACCCCCCGCCCGGACGCCCAGCCCAGCGTGGAGGGGTACGGAGCGGGGAGGGGGAGCGGGAGGGGGGGGTCACGGCGGGGGGGGGGGAGGGAGGAAGAGGAGGAAGGTCCCCCCCCCACCCCGGGGTCCTCCCGCGGGACGGCGCCCCCGCGGGAGCCCCCCTCCCGTCCTCTGGGAACCCAGGGCGGAGGGAGGGAGGGAGGGAGGGGGCGGAACGCAGCTGCTCCGGGCCCGGCCATGCGGGGGGGGGGGAGGAGGAAAGCGTGCGTCCGTCTCTCTGTCCCGAGGCGTCCTCTTGGCCCTCCTCCCGCCTGGAAGGATTCGCCCTCTCCGACCCCCCCCCCCCAAAGGGAGCCTCCGCCGCCCCCCCCAACCCCATCACCTCCCTGGAGAAAGAATGGAAGAGTCCTTGCTTCTGCCTTTGAAGAGGAGGCGCGTGTGGCCCCCCCCCCACCTCACCTGCCTTTTCTTTCTCTGCCCCCAAATGCGTGTCTCCTTTGCCCCCCCCCTTTAGCAAGAAGTCCCAGAAGTGGGATGAAATGAACATCCTGGCTACCTACCATCCGGCGGGCAAAGACTATGGCTTAATGAAGATCGACGAGCCCAGTACTCCCTACCACAGGTAACGATGCTCCGCTCATGCTCACCCTCCAAGTCGCTCCTGACCCAAACGTTCCACTGCCAGGGGAGGGGTGGAGGCTCTGCCCCTCAAGCCTGGGACTTCACCCCCCCTCCCCCCCACGCAGGGTTCCGGAACCTGAGGGACTGAAACCAATCACTGTTGGTGCACGGAGGAGGAGGAGGAGGAGGAGGAGGAGGAGGAAGGCTGCTTGGAGCAGGGCAGAGTCACACAGGGACACCCCTTGGAGGGAACCTTTGCTCGTGACTTAATGGAGAACCAATGAATTCGGGATCTCCATAAGGTCCAGTCATGAATTGCCTTGCCCAGGCCTGGCAAGCACGTGAATTCCTTTATTATCTATCTATCTACTGTATAGTGGTGGCTTGCTTAACGACGATAACCCGTTCCAGAAAAATCGCCATTAAGCAAAAACATCGTAAAGCGAAATTAAAAACCACATTGAAACCCGTTCAATTCCAGTTGGGTAAAAACTCACCGTCTAGCAAAGATCCTCCATACGGCGGCCATTTTCGCTGTCTGTACAGTGAGGAATCCATCCCTAGAATACATATATTTATGATGTTTTATAACTGTTGGTATGTCGCCCCGAGTAGACTCTGTCTAGAGGGGCGGGGTAGAAGTCAAATAATAAATAAATAAAATAAATAAATCCCTCTTACTTCCTGGAGAGACAGCTCTTTCAGGAGGACCCCCTGGCTAGATCGTAATGGCTGGGTAGGTTTTATATGGAAGGAGGTGGTTCTTCAGGTATCCAGAGCCCAAGCTGTTTAGGGCTTTATACATCAAAACAAGCACTTTGAATTGGACCTGGGCAGCGATGGCTAGCCAGTGTAATTTGAACAGAATCTGCCTGATGTATTCCCTAGCGGCCCCACCACTCACCAGCTGCGCATGGTCATTATTTATGGGGTCGTTCCATCTCACATTTTGTTTTCCTCTTTGCCTAGCATTTTTATCTTTTCTAGCAAGTCACCCAAACTACGACAATCTCAAGTCTGTATTTTTCACTTTCTAGGAGCATTCACGCTAGATTTGATCTACCACCCACTTCTTTGTCTTTGTGATGGTCTGTGTAAAGCTTTCATCCAGCACCAGGTTTCAGAGGAATCCATTTTTTCCTTGTCAGCTTTATTCCTTGTTCAGCTTTTACACCCCTGTCCAGTAATCAGGAATATTGCAGTATGAATGGCGTGGGTCCTGGACTACTCAGGATTTTTTCCATTTCCTCTGTTGCTGCCCTTCTAAGTCTCAGACTTCTTATTTCTTGGCCAATGTGTAGGATTGATAGCTGAACAGTCCTGATTTCTGTATTGCCAGTGTTAAAGTTATAACTTACTCCACTGTGATTTTATGTTTGCATTTTCTTTTTTAAAAAACTTTCAAGTCATTGCTACTTTCCCTCAGTAACACGGTGTTGTCTTCACACTTTAAATTAGTTTTCTTCTTCTTCATGGATGATTAAATGTAGGGCTATGTTTGTGCACACTTTCCACAGCCAGGAAACTTGAACGAAGTCCTGGATTTTGTAGAGCTAAAGATTGGCTAGCAGGGTCTATCCTCCCTCGGAATTCCGTGGATTTGTCCCATGGACGCATTCAACTAAGAATTAATTAAAAATAATTAATTAGCAGAGCATGTAATCTGATATTGAGGATTCCTATCAGTTGTTTGTATCTGAGGTGGAAGATTAGTATTGTGGAAATATTACAGCTTCTGTGCTACGCCTGAGTGAGATTCTGTACATTGACAGAAGCCCTTCATGTTTTTTCATGGCTTTTAAAACTTAAGGACAGGCAGGGGTGTGTTATTGCGAGGACCCTTCTGTTGCAGCCTCCAGTTCATGTTCATTTAAAAAATATGGTTAGCTTGCTTGCTTTGATTTTTATACCACCCATCCAAAGTACTCTCTAATTTTCAGCCCTGCCACTCCGCCTCTCTTGCCACATGACTTCACCCATGCGTGCGCCTCCGCCCCCGCACGTAGGGTTCCATTGCGACCGGAACTAAATGCGATCACTGCGCGGAGGAGGAAGAGAGCTGCACAGAGGGAGGAAGAGTCATGCTCATGCAGGTCCAGCTTAGAGGGAACCTTGCCCCCATCCGATCGATGGTCACTCTGGGGGGTTCACAGTCTTTGGGACATGGCCTTGGGTTCTTGCAGTGTGAAAAACACAATGGAGAAGCCCTGTCTGTGCACTGCCATGGGGCTGGGCTGGTTACTCAAAGGTATACAGTGGAACCCCCTTGTCCATGAGATCAGTATCCATGTCTCCATGGTCAGAAAATATTAAAAATACGAGGAAGAAAAAATTTCAGAAAAGCATTTTCACATACATTTCCAGAACTGGCCACTGGAGGGAGCCAGAGGCATGCTATGCATAGTTAGTGAAGAACATATAGAGTGCTTTCTCTATTATCCACAGTTTTCAGTATCCACGGGGGGGGGGGCTGCTTGGAACTAATCCCCAGCAGATATGGGGGCCCTCCTCTACAGTCACGGAGCTGACCTAGTGCCAAGAAGTGTTCTTCCGCCACCTTCAGTCCTTTTAAGGAGAAGGGTGGGGTAAAACTATTTAATGTTAATGATAGTAATAACCATAGTAGTTACAGACGGTGTGATGGGTGGGTGGGGGCTCAGGCTCAAAATTTTTGCTGTGCTTTGGCCATGAGCTGGCTGTGATCTCGGCTGCTCCCCCAATCAGAAGTGGAGTGTTCCACCAGCTAGTGCTCCTGACAGTCTTGGTGTCTTTTGCCTCTTCAGGATGGCAGGTGATGATGAAGATGCAGGGAGCGACACGGAAATCAGTGAAGCCCCCGCTGCCGACCTCTTGGCTAAAAAGTAAGTGCTCCCACGAGCGGAGTGAATTAAGCTCCAGAGAGGAGAAGCACCTGCTGAGTCAGAGCAAAAGGAGCTGCTCTCCCTCGGGGACTCCGTGCAGGGCATCTCGGCAGAAGGTTCCTGGGGTGGTGGTGTAGGGAGGATGGGGGCGGGGCGGGCAGGAGAGACCTTTTGCTGTTTCCACACACACACCCCCCCCATGACTTCAGAGGATCAGAAGAGAAGTGATCCCGATGCGATGACCCCCTTTGTGCTCTGCTTCCGCCTTTCTGTGAGCCCAGGGTGGTCCCGAGTGAGTATGGCTTTGCGGCTACAGAGCTTATGAGGTCTCAGGCAAATTGGATTTGAAGTACATTTGGCTCTGGAATGTAGTGAGTGGTCCTGAGCTAGTAATTCTCTCTGCCTCACCACCCTAAGGGATTGGAAAAATTGCCCGTCGCTTTGAGTTCCCCAAAGGGAAGGTGGACTGCAGATGTAACAACAACAACAACAAAAAGCATCAGTTAAATATTCTTTTTGCAGTGCTTGTCCAGGGAGCCCATTGACAGAAAGGCCTTCTCCGTCTCTGTCCTCCCAAAGGACTTCCAGGGTTGTACTGTAGTTCTGGTTCTGATTTGCTCTCTTCACCAAAGGTGGCGACACGTGGCCTTCAGGCCCCTGCACCCTCCCATTGTAATGAACAAATGGTTTAAGATTTGCTGTGCCTGTGAAGTCCCTTTCTGTCTTCTAGGTGGTGCAGAGGCAATTTTGCTACATTTTGAGGTCTTCCAGCACCCCGGATTTGTCTGTCATTAATTTACTGTTGTTTTGTTCACCTTTTGAGGCAAATCCCATCATGGGGAAGTTCATATCATTTAAAAAAAGAAAGAGGAAGGCCCTGCCATCAGACCACCAAGGAAGGCCAAGGAAAGAGAGGGGAAGGATGAGGCAGAAATAAGGTGGGGAAGAAAGGCAGGCTTTAGAAGTCCAGAGCAAAATGGTGAGCTGGAAGGGGGCCCGTCTCCCCTGCCGAGGCTCCGTTGGTCTCCCTGTGCTGGAGTTGTTGTCTTGAGTGGCATGGGGTGGTTCTGGTGCCTTAGGCCAGTGTGTTCCTTTCTGCTTCCCAGGAAAAGAGCCGGGGGGGGGCTTCCAAGTGTCCCTACGCTGATGGAGGATGTTTCCTTCCATGGCCTCTTTCTGTCTTTTCTGCCCTGCCCCCCCTTCTTCTGGAGAACTAAGTAAATTGCAGAGTCCACGTAGAGGCGCCATTCCTGCAGGATCAATAGGTGATCCCAGTGATTCAGTTCCCTGTATTCATCGTGAAGCTCATGTTAATACAAAGTGGGACCAAATGGTGCCCTCCCCCTTGCGTGCGGCGGTAGAACAGGCATTTTTCTCAGAACCAGGTGGGGACTCTGTGGAGGAGATTTGTGCTGCTGCCTACGGAGAGGAGAGAAGGTGGGGGCACCCTCTCGAAGGGGATGGTTTGTATGGGCACTGTTGGTATGACGCGGGGTGTGCCCATGAGGGGGGTCTTTTAGAGGGCTTGGCCTCAGATGTCCGATCCCGGAGGCTATTTTCAGTCAAATGCAGATTTCATTTTACAACATCAACAGCCTCACGGTTTCCAAGTCTGTTCTGTCCTCTTCTCAGCGTAAAATTGAACCACATCGAAAACGCCTCCTTTCAGTCTTGAGTGGCAGGGCTGTGGCTGGAAGGGGCGCCAGGGCCATGGGGCGGGCGGGCTTCCTGTCCCACCCCAGGCGGGAGAGGCAGGCTGACCTCTCGTGGCGGGGGCTTTCTCTTGGCAGGTTGGCGGCTGCTGCAGCAGGCCAGGGGCCAAAGGTCCTGGCCCGTCAGGAGGAAAGCAGCGAGGAAGAGGAGGATGACGCCGAACTGACTCCTGAAGAGCTCGGTGAGTCTGGCTTGGGAGGGCGCTCGTGGCCAGAAGCCGCTGGGACTCTGGGCGGCCGCGGTCGTGTCGTTTCTGGGACACCAGAGAGCGAGAGAGAGCGCGCTGGGAGGCTGCGTTTGTCCGAGTTCAGGCCATTGCCCTCTCCTGGCGCAGAGGAGGTTCGCTGGTCCTTTTCTGCAGGTGTGTGTGTGTGCGCGCACGCACGCACGCACGCACGCCTCAGCCTCTCCATCGGTCCGTCTTGTTAACTCGCAGGGTTTGAAGCGGGAGGAAGCCAGCAGGCCATTCTGGGTAGTGGAGGGGCTTCTCTCAGGACATTGTGGCAGCCGGTGCTGTGGGCAGGTTTGGGATTAATGACTTGTCTCTGCCACAAGAGAAGGGATGTTGCCTTTTTTAACGTGGCCTAGTTCTGTAGCGGAACAACCATGTACACACTTATTCTCGTGGCCAGAAATTATGGCACTAATCCTGCTGTGGACGTGTCAAGCTTTTTGTTGCCAAGCAGCAAAACCTATTCCTTTGGCCTTTGGGTAACCCAGCAAAGGATGGGGGAAAGAGGATGGAGCCCCCCGCCCGCCCACGCTACTTTGTCTGTGATTTTCCTCTGAACACTGGTTCTCCAATGGCAAGTGGGATAATCTGTTTTGAGGGGTTCAAACATTCAGCTTCAGTCTTCCAGTTCAGGATCTGGCTTCATATTCCCAGCAGCATGTGGTTTGGGGCTGCTGGATCTTATGTAGGCCACATAAAGTGGCTCAAAAGCAAAATTAGGTGTAGCATCTGGGCGAGGGTCGTAATGTCTTGGATGTGTTTTCTTGGTCTTTGTGCAGAGAAAAAGAGACAATTTGAAATGAAGAGGAAAATGCACTACAACGAAGCTCAAAACATCAAACTGGCCAGGCAGCTAATTGCAAAGGAGCTCCACGGTGAGGCGGCAGAGGATGAAGAAGATGAAGAAGACGACGACGACGACGATGAAGAGATGCAGGATGTGGGGAAAATGACCCCAGAACTTGGTGAGCACTTCATTCACAAACTGCAGATGTGAGGCCTGCCCTGGGACACTGTGACAGCTTGCATTCACAAGCTGCAAAGTGCAGGGGCCTTTTCTTGGGTGGGTGCTGGAAGGACGCTCAGCACAGAGGAGTGGCACCCTTGGCGGCTGCCGGGCCAAGATCTCCCCGCCACCATTGGCTGCCCTCGGCCAGGCTTCAGCTGCCCTGCAGCTGCCCGGGGAGCCGAGCCCCACCTTCTGAACCGACGGCAGGCTGTGCTTCTCGGGCTTGGCCTCGTTTGGCCTGCAGGGAGGACTCTTGCGGTGGACCTGGGAGGTGAAGAGACCCAGACGGCCGGCCGGAGGTGGTTCTTGTTCTTCTGCCCTGCCTCCTCTTCCTTTTTGCCCGAAGGCTTGGGCCGTTCCCTGCCCTCCGGGTTGGCACGGTTCCCCTTCCCTGGAGGAGGTCCCCTTGGTGTGCCTGAGCACCCCAGCCGTGGAGCCGCGAGGAGGCCGACAGGTGTCTTCCCTGAACCGACCCGTCGCATTTGTATTTGCATTCCAGATGCCGCAGCCCGCAAGCGGAATGTCTCCTTCTGCTTCAGCTACCGTTGACCCTGTGTGCGCCTCTTTGTTGGGGGGCCCCTCCTGCCCCCGTGTGCCCCTTTGGGAGAGGGAAGGCGCTTTCTCTTCCAAGCCTCTTCCTCCCCTCCCCTTCTTTGTGTGTGAATAAATCGAGCGCTTTGCTTTGACTGGCGAATGTCAGTGAAAACTCAAAAAGGAGGGCTGTCTGCTTCCCACCGTGTCAATCTCTGGGCCGTACCATTTGTAAATGCTTCTTGGCAGACGTAGGGGTGGGACGGGTGGGGCTGTGATGGGTCCTGGGGCCGTTAGGAGTCCAGGTGCTTCCTCAGCGTCCTTCTCAGATGCCACTGGACTCGTGTTGCCCTGTATCCACGTGAAGGTGGGCATGGAGCTTGCATGGGCTGGGTGTGAATATTAAAAGGGAGCAGGGCCGGAAAGGGCACAATGCTGCTGAAGGCAGAGATCAAGCTAGGAGAGGGGCACCCACACCTGTGGGCCAGCCGGAGGGCAGCCGCTGGGTAGGACCCGGCATGCCAGCAAAGGATGTTCTTCCCCTGGCACGCCTGGATAGCCAGCGCCAGGAGAACCATGAACCGTGCCTCTGCTCATGGCGTCTGGCCGTTGTGAGCAGCCTTGGCTGGGCTTCCCGTAGAGACGAGAGTCCTGTGACGCTGGCGGTTGTGACGCAGAGAGGTTAGCCTCCTTTGGGGGGTGGCGGCAATGTAACGGGGTGGTTGGCAAGAAATGTGCGTGTTTTGTACCGGGAAGCACCTGTGAAGGCAGCAGAGGCACCTTTGTCCTTGGTGGGCCTGTAAAGAGGACCACACTACCTGCTCCTTCAGGAGACCAATGCAGAGTCCCTCGCAGAGAGAGAAGAACACCGGCTGTCTTGGCAGGGGGCCTTGCCGCTGTGCCTGTGAGGGAAGTCTTGCTGGCTGGTCACTCCGGCCAGCTGCCCGGCTGGGGTTTCTTAAAGCTCCAGCCCCAGCCAGCTCAGCCGGTTCCTGGAGGCTGGTTACTCCTCCTCTTCCTCCTCTTCCTCCTTTCCTGTTTGGAGTTGGGGGGAGGAGAAGCTCAGCCACCCCTCTTTGGGGAGTGTCTGGGTAGCAGACTTGGCCTTGTCATCCTTTCCTTTCCGTGTAGGGAGGGGCGGAGAAGCTCCCTCTTCCCCTTCTGGCTGTGCTGTCCCAGCGCCGCGTCCGTCCCCTTGCAGGGAGCAGGAGGAGGAAGGCGTGAAGCCTGGCTTTGGTCAGAAAGTGCCGCGGAGGCTTCCTCTGGCTGACAGAGGGGCACCTTGGGATGGGAGAACGCAGCCGTCCCTGCGTCCCCCTTGGCTTCTCAAGCCTTGAGTGGGAATAAGGTTGGACCTGTTAGAGAAGAGCGCCTTGGGCTGAGCGGCCGGAGTGGGAGCCTTTGGCCGAAAGGCCCCTCTTCGAGCGTCAACTCTGACGGAGCGATGGCGGCGGCGGCGGCAGCAGCACGGGGGTCCTCTCTGCTCGGTGCTTTGCTTTGGGTGCTTTCATCTCAGAGCAGGGTGGGCTGGCTGAGGCCCCGAGGATTCCTCCTCCTCCTCCGGGACGGTTCCAGGGGCCAGTGCTGTGACCACTAGGCCCTGGGGCAGCTCTTGGCCTCTTTCACTACAGTGAGGTTGGGGTCCTGGAATGTTTTTTTGCTTTCCTGCTTGCCTTGCTGGAAGGCCGTGTCGCTCCCAAGCCTCGGTTCCAGCTGCCTCCAGCCACCTGCTCTTCCCGAGTCTTTCACCGGGAGAGGTGTCTGGGTGAGGGCAAAAAATGCCCCTGCCCACTCCCTCGCCATGCACGGCACAGGGGGTGTGCCACCTGAAAGCAGGAGGGAATCTCGGGGAGACCCTCCTCCAGGGAGCGGACTGGGGGCAATGAAGGCCACGCCACCGCCCTCCAGCGGCGGGGAGTGCCCCCCTCTCCGTCAGGGAAGAAAAGAAGAGCAGGATCCCGAGTGGAAGGTGGCCGAGGCGGGCAGATGCTCCAAAGGCCTGCCCTGGCCTTGGTTTTGCCACGAGGGCCTCTTGGCCCCTGAAGAGATTTCTGGATCTGCGGGGGGAGGCCCTTCTGCATGGGGGGTGGGGGGGCTGTCACGGAAGGGGCTCCTCCTCTCCTGTCGTAGGCGCTTGGCCTTTGGGGTGGAGCGGGAACGTCTGACTCGGCATATCTCCCTCCCTGCTGGTGGCTGGGGCAGAGAGCTTCTTTCAGGGAGCCCGCTCTAGAGGCAGGCCTGATCCTGCCCCACTCCTTTGGATCTTCCTCAGGTTCTGAGGAGGAGACCGTGCAGGCGAGGTCCCTTCCTGGCAGCAGGGTTGGACAGACAAGGCTAGGATGGCCCTCCCTTTGGAGGATCTGTCCAGGCATGAGGCAGGGCTGGTGCACGAGGGCAGACGGAGGGAGGGAGCCGGGGAGAGGCCAGCTGCCCGCGAGGGCTTCCTTGGGGCCAGAGCCTCCTCTTGGAAGGCGGCCGGGTGGGTGCCCTTCTTGGGTGCCTGAGGCAGTGGCCTCCGGGCATCGGCCCCCTTGGTCTCCCGCAGCCAGAGAAGGGTTGTCTTCCAACCGCCAGGGAGAGCAGCGGTGGTTCAGCAGAGGAGGCTTGTGGCTCAAAGGACCGGTGTGTGTACATCTGTTTGTCAGTGCCTGGAGAGGGACCCTGGTGGATCCCCTTCTCAGATGGATGGAGGCAGGCAGGGGTGGGGTTCCACTGATTTTTAGGAAAGGGCAGCGGAGACTTTGCAAAGTTCTTCCTTCCACTCAGAAATTCTCTCTCTGTGTGTGTGCGTGCGTGCGTGTGTGTGTGTGGGTTCCTTCTGCGAGTAGCGCTTGTGCTGTTGTCTATTGAAACAAAATTTAGAAATTATATTTCCGGCTGCCAAGGCAGAGGCTCTGCTCTCAGGGACACGTAACGGCTGCCGCATGGACGGAACGGGACAGGACGAGCTGCATGCCTGATCAGAAACCCATGTCTGCTCTTCTCTCTTTCCTGCAGTACCTGCTCCTAGTGACCCGCTTGAGAACGTTGCCCACAGCCTGGAAGAGGCCTGCTCGGGACCGTAAAGCCACGAACTTTTGCATTTCCTGCGTCACGCTCCGGCCATTTTGGCGCCCGTTCTGTGGGGCAGCCAGCTCCCACTTCTCTCTTGCCAAGACTGTGAGTGACTGCTGAGACTCTTCCGTTAGGCAGCGGAGGCTCTGCTGGGCTGGCCAGGACGGGTGTAGGCGACCTTGGCAGCCGCCGCCCGGCTGTCCACTTCTTTCTAGTTCTGAAATGGCAAAACGCCCAGTCACTTGCTTTCTGCTCTTTTCTCTGGCACTCCTTGTTAGGAGGAAAACGTTCCCATGCCTCGCAGGAAGGCTTCGGCATTCACGAGTCAGACCCTTAAGGCTTGGATGAGCCCCCGCCCCGCTGTCTTCTTAAGGGCACCCCCCCATCCCACCCCGCACATCTTACTTTAGGCGGCCGGTGTGCCACGGCAGATCTGAGTGGCCATGAGTCATCCTCGCCAGCTTTACCCGATTGTTCTGTTGGATGGCCGTGGCTTTGAAGGGCTGTTCCGTGGCTCGCTCTCCCATCAGACTCTGTGCCGCCGAGAGAGGCATCCTTTTGTCTTGCCGCTGGACGCGTTGTTGAGCTGCGCCTGAAAGTGCTTCCTGTCTGGGGTGGCTCAGGCCTCATGGCCTCCCTTTGGGGGGAAGCCTCGCCAAAGGGCTGCCTGCGCAAAGCCGGGGAGCAGAGGAAGGGCGGAGAAGACCCAGGCCTGGGATGTTCGCCACAGGAGCCTCCTGGCTGACGAATAAAGCCAGGGAGGGAACCAGCGGCCCTCGGGTGGGGTGGGGTGGGACAGGGGGACGGGGCGGCTTCGTTCTTCTTTTGTTGCACTGACTGGGAGCAGAAGAAACTCTTGGGCGGCTCCCTGCTCATTTCTTAATTTTGGTTTAAATTTGATGTATTGGCACAACTCGCTGTGACTGTGTAGTTCTGTTTTAGGGTGGCTTCACGTCCACCAGAAGTGTGTGTTCATAATACAAGGCGTTCTTTCATAGCTACGTTGCACTTGGGGGCTTTCTTACCGTAACCTTTGACATGGTGAGGCAGGGCAGCGATGTAGAGACTGAACCTTCTTCATCCAATGCCATGGGGCATTTTTCACCAGTGCAACCTCTTTTTGGAGAAAGGCCAGGGGTGGGTGGCTGAGGACTTGCCAGCGCAGAAGCGCCGCCTGGGTGACCGTTTGGCAGAGTGGCCTCTTTGCTGTGGAATGGTGGGCTGAGAGTGAAAGCCAAGGCTATTTTGTTTGGTGAGTGTGTTTCCCCAGAAGCTCTGGCGGAATGTTTTTGCAAGGGTGGGGTGGGGTTGGGTTTGTCTCAGGGGAGTTTATGTGCTGGTAAAGTGCAGGAAGGGACCCGGCGCTCAGTTCCAGGGCTCTTGACCATCTGCTCCTCTGCCTTTTCTCCTGTTAGCTGGCTTAGTTTGGCAACCCTTGGGCTGGGCTGTTGCTGGGGTTCTGTACAAGCAACTGAGAGGAAACAAAGCCAGAGCCATTCAGGCAGAATGCGGTCAGAAGTCCTGGGAATATGGAGGCTATGACCTCGGGTGATATCTCTACTTTTTGGGGAAAGAAAGTGCGCACGCACGCACGCACACGCGCACGCGCACGCGCGCGCACACACACACACACACACACACACACACACACACACACACACCACCTGGGGAGTTTGTTGCAAACTCTTGTGAATACAGCGTGCATTCTGTTTGACAGCACTTGGGGCCCCTAAAATGTGCCTAGGTCACCAGCTATGGATTTTGGATTTGGGGGCTGGATCACAGTTGGCCAGGCTTGCCGGTTCCTCGGTTTAATAGCTCAATCGCTTGGGAACCACAAGGCTCCTCGGTGTGGGCGAGACTACGTTGTGAAAGGCACTTGCTTTAATGTTATTGGGCTGGGCTGCCTCACAGCTGGTCTTCTTGGTGGTTACAGTCACGATCATCACAGGTCTGACGGCAGCGGCTGGCTCAGAGGACTGCCCATCTGCAAGCCCGTCTTCCTCTCCTAGGCGGGCTGGAGAGCCAGACCTGCTGTTGCATCAGGGGGGTCATCCAGCCTAGCCAGACTCGGGTTCCCCCTTGGGCTCAAAGCTAAAAAGCAACTGGTTGGCGGAACACCCCCCCCTGCAGGCCTTGAGAGGGGGGGACGGGCGACAGGTCAGAAAGGATCCCTCTTCCCTGGCTCAATACGTGAAAGGCGGGGAGGGGCCCTCCATCCTTCCATCGCCCGGTCCTGGAAGTGAAGGGCCCCCGCCTGACCCAGCAGGTTCCGGCTCTTCCGCTCCCTGGGTGGACTTTCCTTGGGTGTCTTTTAGAGAAAAAGGCAACCACGGATGGCCTGAAGGCAAAGCCTATGGCTGGGTGTGCTGAGGTGCACACACGGGCTGGTCGTGTGTGTGGTTGCCTCTGCTGGGAGGACATGGTACAAGCAGTGGGGCTTCACTCTGCCATGGCCTTTGGGGAATGGTTGCCAAGGGGGATGGGCGTGCCCCCCCCACTTTCTCTCTCCCCCTGTATTCCACGAGGCAGGGTTGAGGGACTCCCAACTTGCTAGGGCTCATGGGAGTTGCAGTCCAATTACATTGGGAGGGCTGTGTTTCACACCCCTGCCATGTGGGCCACTTTCGACCTCTGACCCTCCGTCCCTGTATTCGGTTACAAGGGCTGAAATCCTATGGCTCCATGTAGGGAACTGCAACTCGAGTAGGCCTATTGGGATCAATGGAACCTATGGGGATGTTGACTCACCAAATCCCCACTGACTCAAGTGGTCCTTCTCTTGTGAATTGCTACGATGAGAAACAAGACTTCAGCCAGTACGTTTAGCAGGTGGTCGTACTCAATTCTGAACCAGCTGGCTGTTTCTTTTCAACTGGCCCTGTTCCCTGCTGGCATCAAAATGCCAGTATCTTTGCCCCACCTCCTGGGTGCAGACAAAGATGAGGTGAGTTCATACTGAGAAAGGTGGAAAGGCAGCAGGAAAAGAGGAAGCCCAAATACGAGATGGGCTGACTCCCTAAAGGAAGCCGCAAGCTTGAGGTGGTAAGAGCTGAGCAGGGCTGTTGATGCAGGGCGCGTTGGAGATGACCACTCGTTCATAGGGTCACCATTGAGTGTGTGTGTGTGTGTGTGTGTGTGTGTGGCTGGCTGCCTGCTTTTCTCCTGGGCTGAGCCCGCAAAATCCAAAGGAGAATTCTCGTGTGATTGTGTGTGAATCTCCAGCCCCACACAGTTGAGTTTCATAAAGAACTGGGCATTGTCACACCATGTGTGTGTGTGTGCGCGTGCGCATGTTTCTGCCCTGTTCAGTCACCATCAGAAAGTAACCGTGAGGCTCTGCAGGATGTCAGGTCTTCTTACACAAAGCTTGTATTGGACTGTTTGGTTTTGTCACATGGAATAAACGTATTAATTTAAGGTAGAAACGTGTGTGTTTTCCTTTGAGTGGGTAAAAAGGAATGTGTTACAGGATGCTGGAGTGGGAAATGGGTGTGACTATCCAGAAGTGGGTCTTAAAACCAGAGTCTCACTGGTGATACCTTTTGGCCTCTGAAGAAAAGCTACCTGAGATGCCTTGTTTGGGGTGTGTGTGTGAACGAGTTAAACCTTCTCCCAGTTCTGTCTTCCATAACAGGTCAGCGGGTGTGACTGTTGGTTCTGACTAGCAGGAGCCCTTCTTCCAGGATGTGTAGGAGTTCTGGGGTGGCTGGCTCATCCAGACCAGACCAGCCAGCAAACGGAGCACTCCTGTTGTTGACTGCTGTAGGATTGCCTGTCTGTGTCCTTCGAAGCAACAGAATGAAATTCAGCAGGGATAAGTGCAACATACTGAACCTTGGAAAAAGAAACCAAACACACAGTTCTAAGATGGGGGAGACCTGGCTCAGCAAAACTACAAGTTAGAAACACCTTGGTTGTGGGTTTTCCACCTTGCGATCTCGCCCTTATCCCAACAATACACCCACAACAAAAAACACGCAGATCACCCTAATCACCCAGTCTCCTGAAAAGGACAGAAACTGATCCCACAGTTACAAATACTCAACTGTCCCACAAAACTACACCAGGGCACAGACAGAGTTCTGACCCCTGGCCTCTGAAGGTGCCCACGGGGGGGGGGGGGCAGAGAGACGGGCAAAAGGTTAGGGAGAACCACCTTCCAGAACAAAGACCCAACCCTGGAACTCCCGACACTCCCGAGAGAGAGAGAGAGGGGGGGGGGCTTCCAAGAGAGACGGTCCCTAGGCCACCACCTGGGAGGAGATCTCCCTCCTCTGATCTTGGGGAGGGGAGGGGGTCCTGCTTGGGGCAGGGGCTTGGACTTTACAGCCCCTTTCCCAGTTCATGGTTCTACCCATCTCACATTTCGTCTTCCTCTTTTCCTCCTGCCTTCCACTCCCTCCCCCCCCCCCCCCGAGAATCCTGCCTTCTCAGGATGCGTCAAAGCCAGCAGGGCCTCCTCCTTACCCCCCCCCCGCCCTCCATCCGTCCCCAGAACTGACAGCCGGGCCCACGAACCGGGGACCTAGGCGGGAAGGGAGTGGCGCTCTAGGGCGCATGCGTAGCGTTCAGCTCTTCCGCCGCTGGCGAGTCGGTCCAAAGCGCGCCCACTCCGACCGCCAGCCTGCTGCTAGGCAACGTCGACCCGCCCGCGCTCCGTTGCTCTCGTCGGGGTTGGTTGGCCCCTGCGCAAAGGGCGGGACGGCTCATCGGCCGCGCCAATTGGGGGAACTTCTCCGGCGGAGGGCGGGCGAAAGCCGTCGCCCTTTGGCGCCGCGAGATTGGTGGAGGCGAGTCAGGTTCCTTTGTGCGATTGGCTGGCGCCAAGAAGGCGGGATGCGGAAATCGTGGCGGTCGCCGGCAGGGATTGGTCCGCCTTTTCCCCCTCCGCCTGTCAGTTAGCCTGTCGCCAAGGGGTCTCTTCTTCCGCCCCGGCGTGAGCCCCGCCCATCCGCCAGCCCGGAAGGGAAAGGAAGGGAAAGGAAGGGGAGGGAGCGAAGGCAGGACCGGCCGACCGGAGACCGCCCCTGCCCCCCCCCGCCCCGTCCCTCCTCCTCCGCCGCCGCCGCCGAGAGCAGAAGGAGAAGCCAAAGCCGGGGGTCGCCATGCGGGTGGCCGTCGACTTCGAGGAGTGCCTCAAGGACTCGCCCCGCTTCAGGTGCCCGGCGGCGTGGGGGGGGCGGGGGGGCGGCTTCCGCGGGAAGGGCCGCCGGGAGACCCGAGGGGGGCGGCGGGAGGGGGCGGCGGCGGCGGCGGCTCTTCCCCCTCCCTCGCCCTTTCCGTCGCCGGAATTGCGGGGGGGAGGGGAGAACGGGAAAAGGCCGCCGCCGCCGCCCCCCCCTGCTCTCTGCCGCCTGAGCCCACTCGGGGCCGCGGCCTCTTCCCGGGCTTGGGGGAGGAAACGGGAGCCCCAGGGAAGCGCCTCCCCTCCGGGGGGGGGAGAGAAAGGGAGGGAGGCGGGGAAGGAGAAGGACGGCCAGTCGGTGGGTCGGTCGGTGAGGCGACTTTTCCAGCTGACGGCCCCGGGAGGGGGGAGGGGGAGGGGGTCGCCCGCCTGGGCCCGGAGCTCTGGCTGCCTTGGGGGGGGGCTCCTCCTCGCGGGAGGCGTTTGGCGGCGGCGGCTCCGCCCGTGTCTGCGGCCAGGGGGGGCGGGATTGTCACCCGTTCCGTCCCCCCCCCCCGAAGAGTTCCCTGGAGGCAGCCACGGAGAAGAGGACGGCGCAGGCGGCCGGTTCCCCCCCCCCCAGCCCTGTCCCGCCCCCGGGGGGGGCTGCTTTTCGCTCTGCTGGCGTTGGGCGAAAGGGGGGCAGGCCCGGGAGGGTCGGTCGGTCGGTGGGTCCTTTCCGGTGCGCCCCCACCCCCCGCCGTCCAGTGGCCGCTCCTCCTTGTGGCGCATGGACTCTTCCCCCCCCCTCCCCGGGTCCCTTGGGAAGAGGAAGCTTTGGCGGCGGCGGCGGCTCGGCCACCCCACCCCCCACCCCGGGCAGCGCCCAGCCGGTGCGCCCCTTCGCCCCCGGCCCCGGGTTCCCTTCCCGGCCAGGGCTGCCCGCTGCGCAGGGAGGGCTCCTTCCCGTTGTTGCCCCACCGCCAGGCAGGCAGCCGGCGGGCGGGCGGGCGGGCGGAGGGGCCCCGGGTTCGCAGGTTCGTGTCTGGGCACTCATAGCACCAGCGTCGTCTTTGGCCACCGTGACTTAAAATCCCTGTTCGAGACGCTGCTCTTTTCCGTTGAAGCTTTTACAGAAGAAACATGCATGCCGTGGCCACGTTTTGCAAAGTGTGAAATGCCACATCCTTTGACATAATTCTCACAACTTGTGTCTACTAATCAGCCACTGCTTCTTTATAATGAAGCCGTATTTGCCATGTCGTCATCGTAGTTGTTTAGTCGTGTCCGACTCTTCGTGACCCCATGGACCAGAGCACGCCAGGCCCTCCTATCTTCCACTGCCTCCCGGAGTTGGGTCAGATTCATGTTGGTCGCTTCTATGACACTGTCCAACCATCTCATCCTCGGTCGTCCCCTTCTCCTCTTGCCATCACACTTTCCCAACATCAGGGTCTTTTCCAAGGAGTCTTTTCTTCTCATTAGATGGCCAGAGTACTGGAGCCTCAGCTTCAGGATCTGTCCTTCCAGTGAAAACTCAGGGTTGATTTCCTTTAGAATTGATAGGTTTGTTCTCCTTGCCATGTAGTTTCACTCTTGTCTCTGAGAAAGTGGCCTTGATCCGTGAAAAGATGCCATTAAAATAGAGGAGTTGTTGAGGTGCCACAGCAAATTTTTTTGGGGTCTTTTCTTGGTTTTTTAATTTTTTTTATTTGTTTGGTTTGCTTTTTTGGTCCCCTTCCAGCTGTAGGTGTCTCTTGTTTCATTTTGGCCTGGTCTCACAGGCCTTTCACCGTGAGGAAGGCTAGGCCGTGGTTTGTCTTCCGTGTCATCATCACAGTTGGCTCTGAAAGATCCTCTGCCAGCATCTCCTTCAGCTCCTGCTGCCTCCCAGTAACAGCCCTCCGGACGTTTCTGCGCCCTCGTCCCCGTTGGAACCATCCCTCTTCCTCTGCTGAAGGAGCCGCTCTCTCTGGAAGGAGTGGGCGCCCCTTCGTCTGGGGCCTCGGCCGGCGGCCGTTCCGCCTTGGGCGACCCTGCTCAGAGACCGGGCTTCCTGATGGCACTGCTTTTGGCTCCCCACCCAGAGAGAGAAAGTGTCTTGTCTGAATGGGGCGTGTTAGTGACAGGACAGTTGTTGCGGTGGTCGTGAGCTGTAGGATCCATGGAAGGTTTCTTCGGAACTGGTCACATAATGGGATCCTTCAGAACTGCAGGCATTTTGTCCCTTTACATCCTGATGTGTTAATCCCACCCGGGATCCACTCCCCTCAGGCTCCTTCTCCACCATTTTTGATTAGCTGTGAAGGAGAACACGTAGCCAGAGGTAATCCTGCGAGCGCTTTGTCCGCAGCATGGCTGGCCTGCTGAAACTGAAATTGGTCCTACAACCCGGGTTAAGTGCCCTAACATGCGGTTTACCAGCTTCCTGTGCAGATTGGGTTCTGTCTAGTATTAAAGCAGTTCCCTGGTGAAGTCTGGCTCAGATGGATCTCGATCGTGCTCTCCAAAGCTTTGTGGATGCCACAGGACAGTAACTGTGATGGGCAACGTTTCTCTTAAGCTGTGCGGGCGCGCCGTGCTGCATCGGGCACGCACAGCCGAGCCTGTATTGCCACCCACCCACTTGCTTTCAGTCGCGTCAGGTTGGTGGTGATGAGCCATCTGCTTAAGGGTTTTTAAACAGTGAAGGCCCAGCAGACTTGGGGTTGGTTTGTTTTCTCTTTGGAACAGAAAGGCCCAAAGCCACTTCTCCTTTCTGGGCTGCGACTCGAAATGCGGAGGAAGAGATATCTTTCTCTAGGGACTGTTTTGGCTGCGAGGAGCCGTTTCCTGGAGGACTGGTTTCCCACTTTCTCCTCTTTCCTCTTGTCCTACCCAGTGAGATAATTGTCGCTGGTCACTCACAGCAGGGCCGGTGTAGGTAGCCTGGCAGGGAGGGAAGGAAGGATGGCGGCGTGTTTGTGCCTTTCCCTTTAGGGAGAGGCTCCCATTTTTGTTATTAAGGCGAGGGCTTCCAGGTGCTTGTCGTGTCCCTTGGCCTCACTTTGCTTCCAGTTCCTCGGCCCCCTTGTTCCCTGTCTGGCGTGGAAACGTTCTGAGTTCCCTCTCAAGGATGCAGGAGCATCTCTGCCTCGATTGCAGAGGATCGGGAAGTGCGCAGGGTAGGGGGGCGCTCTGGTGATGAGCAGAGGCACTGCTCCTTCTCTCTCCCCCCACTTCTTCTCCTTTGCAGCTGGGTTGCCATGCGGGCCTTGCACGGGGCCCTCCTGACGGCAGAGACCTCCAAGGAATGAGTTCCTCCCGGCTCCTGCTGCTGGCTTGTGGGGCCCAACCTTGAAAGATATCTGCTTGGGCAGAAATGTTTTTTGGATGCTTTTCTCTAAGCAGCAGTAGCCTTTGCTTTCTCCTGCCTGGAAGCAGCCTTTTCAGCCTGGAGGATGACTCCCGCAAAGAAGCATCTGGAACACTTCCAGCAAAGCAAGAGGTCTTTGTTCACTGTCTGCCAGGCTTCTCCGGCTCTGAGCAAGGAGAGGAGGAGCGCCGCTCAAGGCTCGAGCAGCGGGCACAGCATAAAGGAAACCTTGCCCATCACAATTACTGTCCTGTGCTGCCCCCCCCCAGCACCAAGGCAGCGGCGATTTGTCACCCGTGCCCCCTCCGTCCCTTTCGCTTCCTCGAGCTGAAAAAGGGGGAACTGCTGAGAAACATGCTTGGCTTTTCTGAGCAGCCCCGGCTTGTCCTGCTGGAGGCGAGTGGTGTGGGGTTGGTAGGCCGCGCGCCATGTGGGTGAGCGAGGCCTGTCCACGGTTGGCTTTATAGATACGGGTTGGAGTGTGCGTGTGTCTTTGTGCCGTGCTGTGTAGAAGCAACTCACTGTGAAATTACTAGGACTCTTAAGTGTGTGATGAAACCCAGCGGGAATGTTGTACATCCCCAACTCTTTTGGGTTCGGACGTCCTCCGCCTCTCCCTCTGTTTTTCTGAATGGTGCCCTGATCTCTCCATTGTGACCCACTTCTATCCTTTTTTGAGTTGGAGATTATAACTTTGGGTTTGTCATTAGTCTGCAGTGAAGACAGCAGGTCGCCCTCAAGCAGAGGTCGCCTTGTGTTTTGTCTCACCACCCCCCTCCTGGTGTATCTCCTTGCAGAGCTGCTTTGGAGGATGTGGAGGGAGACGTGACGGAACTGGAAGTGAAACTAGACAAGGTGAGTGACCCTCACCCCGGGCTGCTCTCAGCCCCTCTCTCTCTCTCTCTCTCTCTCTCTCTCTCTCTCTCTCTCTCTCTCTCTCTCTCGGGACCCTTTGGAATCTCCCGCTGTCTTGTGGGAGATGCAGTTGTCCTTCACGAAAGTGCTTCTGAAACAGGCTGGCTTTGTCCAGCTGGCCTTGAACTTGGTCTGGATTTTTTTTTTCTGGGTTGGCAGAAGCCCCATGTGTTCAGCTGACACGGTTCTCCCTTGTGAGCCACCCTGCTTAGCCTCCACTTCGGGTGGCCTCTGTTGCTCTCTGCCAGTGGCAACAGCTGCCAGTTCAGAAAGCTTTCAGAGGAGGTTAAGGGCTACTTACCGGGCTGCCTGTGGCCACTGTGTGCCTTGTTCCCAGTAGCAGAAGCCGTGTGTCTTTGGATTCTAGTTGCTGGTTGTGCTGGGCATGAGCCTCTTCCGGCTGCCAGGACAGATGAGGTGGCGGTCATGGCTCTGGTGAGGAGGGCTCCGTCTCGAGGGGGCTTGGCCGTGGGTCTGGTGTTTTCTGTGGCTTCTGACCGCCCTGGTGGCTGGTCGTTTTCCCTCCTTTTCCAGCTGGTCAAGCTTTGCATTGCTATGGTCGACACGGGAAAAGCCTTCTGTGTTGCAAACAAGCAGTTCACAAACGGCATCCGAGACCTGGCCCAGTATTCCAGCAAGGACGCCCTGATGGAGGTAAGTGCTGGCCTGGCACGAGAGCTTGTGGTCTGTAGCCTGCAGTGGTCCTTTGCGGCCGGACCTGTAGCTTCGTGGGAAATCAAACCAAGTTTGCGTGGCCTGGGGTCGTTAAACCTCCCCAAGCTTTCAAGCAATGGCCCACAAGCCAGGCGTCCCTCCTGGCCCCACCCCTGGCAAGAGGGTGTCTGAGATACTTCCCGGCCCAAGGAGGCTGCTTTGCCCCCTTGGCTCAGGTCCGTGGTTCTTAACCCCAGATGTTCTTGGACTACCGCAACCAGAAATCCTGGCCAGCACAGCTGGTGGGGAAGAATTCTGGGAGTCTTGAGTCCAAGAACACCTGGGCCACCCAAGGTTGAGAACCACTAGCTTAGGTGAAAACCTGTTTGGTTTTTCACCCTTCAGGGCAGATTTTTCTCTTTTTTTCTTTAGCTCTTTGTAAGTTCGCAACATTGGCAGAGAGTAGGAAATTTATATCAAGTACAAAATTCAGGCTCTGTCTCTAGGCTTAGAAGGCCTTCTGCTGATTTCTTGTGCTTGTGCGCCAAAATTATTTATTTACTTTATTTATATTCTGCTTTTCTGCCAGAAAAGGAACTCAACATAATGTACAGTAGCTAAGAAAAGGATGTCTAAAAGCACAATAAATTAAGGTATTAATATTGAAATGAGATTAAACATTAACAGTGTCAAAACACTGATAGCTAAAACAAAATTAAAGAAAATTTAAAATAAATTTAAAACTTGTTATTAAAACTATTTGGCACCCCTTTAAAACCACAGTCCTGCGAGGGCACTCAGAGGTCAAATGCCAGCTTAAAAAGGGAGGAGGGCTTCACCTGCCGGGAGAAGGACTGTAAAGAGGGGCCCGCTAGCCTCCTGAGTCGGGGGAACTCCGTAGGAAGGGAGCAGCTCTGGAAAAATGCCCGCCCGTCGCTCCTCAGCCAACGGGTCTGGGATGGCGGTGGCACCAAGAGAGGGCCCTTCCCTGAAGTTCTCGGAGACTCAGAGGAAGGAAAGGGGAGCCTGTGGAGAGGTGGATTTAGTTTAGGTATTTAATTCTGAGATTCATGGACTGCCCCATTAGTGCACAGCGCTATTCGGGGCGGTGTACCTATATTACCAAAACAAAGACAACAGTAATATCATCAAGCAGTAAGAAAAATCCAGGGTGTAAACCCTGATGGTGTCGTCGAAACAGGGCAGGAGTGGAAGACAGGCAAGATCAGGAGAGGCTCCTCCTGCGAAGAGCCGGGAGCCCAGCAGGCCAGCCTTTTATAGGGCCTGACAGGTCATAGCCAGTACTTGGGAACTGGCCCTGGACAGGGGCCCTTGGCCCTCGGGAGGAAAGACTGACCCCTGTCTTCTCCTTCCAGGACAGCCTGACCAAGTTCTCGGACAGCCTCCAGGAGATGATCAACTACCACACAGTATGTTTCTGGGGGGGGGGATAGCGCAAGAGGGGCAGCCCCTTGGGAAGGATGCAAGGGTCCCTGGGGGCCGTCTTGACTTGCCCTTTTGTGAAAAGTGAAAGGCTAGCCCCGGGGGGATTTGGCTCTCCTTGTCTCTGTCTCCTCCCCCCCCCTTTAAAAAAAAAAGATATGCTTTTGAATGTGGTGTGGAATGCGTGTGACTGAGTTTTTCCAGGCTTCCTGGAACAGAGTCCTGGGCTCGGTTGCCTTGGTTTTCCATCTGGAAAAGCAGTTCTGCTCCTCCCTCCAGAAGCTCACAGGCAGCGGGAGGAAGGAGCCTGTGGGTTGCCTCCCTGTCAGGCCTTCGCTGTGGCTAAAAACATTCAAAACATGCGCGGCACTCTGCCAGGCCCGTGGCTTCGTGGCGGACTCTGTGGACCCAGAAGAAAAGGGGAAATGCCGGTGTCTCCCTGGGACAAGCAGCAAGCGGAGGGTCAGGGTGGGGTGGGAAGCTGCTCGCCTCTCTCTTGCTGCTCCTGGGAGATGTGCATGCGTCCGCACACCTCCCCCCCCCCCCCCCGTTCTTCGGAGGGACCAGGGTTCTGCATTTGCCCCTTTGCCACCTGACTCCCCCTGGGAGGAGGGAGGGAGGGAGGGGGCGCTTTAGACTTCCAGGGGCAGCTTTGTCTTGTCTGGATGCCGTGGGGACTGTGTGGGGAGGGGAGACTTGTGAGGCTGAGCCTTTTACAGCCCCCTGCACTTCCCCCCCCCCTGCCTTCCCGATTTCTCCAGCCTGCTAGCTGCTCTCCACAGATGCCAGAGAGGTGGTTACTGGAGCCCAGCCTGGCCACACTGGAAATGTTTTTCTTTTGGGGGCAGTTGGGTTCTGCTCCCTCTCAAAGGGAGGGGGGCATCTCTCGGACACAGGAGAAGGCAGTTCTTGCCTGCCTGCCTGTTGTCCATGCGTCCGTCCACTGGCTATGACCCAGCCCAGGGTTTCCCCGTTTTCACCAGTGCTTGGAAGGAAACTCCACCACTGCGACTGCCTTTTTGTCAACAGCAGGATGGGGCCCAGGCAGTGGCGGGGGGGGGGGCAGAGTCGTGGCTACTTTGAGGAAAAGACCAGAGAACAGGCGGAGAGGTCGATCCGACAGGTCGCCAGGCAGAGCTTGCTGGGCTGGCCCATCAACGGTGGCTCCTTGGGCTGGATTCATGGCCACCTTGTTCTTCTGATCTCATTAGACTAAAAAGGTTTATTAGCTAAGTCCTTCCCCGGCCTTTGTCCCACCGTGCCAGGTGGTGGGCAGGCATCCCCAGAGGGGGTCCCTTGGGCAGGGATGTCCGCTGGCCTGCTTGAAGCTTGGCCAGAGGCGTGGCCATGGCTGCAGCAGTAGTGGCTTTTGGGGGGGGGGAGCATCGAAGGCTGTCCTCTCTGTGCCCCCCCCCCGAGGGAAGCACATGAGGACCAGAAGAGATGTTAGGTCTGCCCTGGGCTGCTCTGCCCCATCTCCAGAGCCCTCGTCCACTGCCTGTCTGTCTCCTCCCCTTGGTGCTTGGGTGTTTCCTGCAGGGCTGCTGGGAAGGAAAGGCAGGGGAGAAGCACAGAATCCTGGAAGGATGGAGCTGAAAGGGGCCTCTGAGGCCATCCAGTCCAACCCCACCAGCTCAGGGTAGGAATTCAAACCAGGATTGTGAGCAGGCACTTCCCTCCTGCCAGGTTCCCCCCCCCCCCCAGGTCTATCCCTTGTTAGCAGGACTTGGTTTCTGCAGCTGTGGGGCAGGCTGGATTCTTTTCCTCCAGCATGGCTGGGCTCAAGAGGCAGGGACGGTCCCACATGTCAGCTCCCCACTCCGAGACCTGTTTCCGATGGAAGAGGAGCCGGTTGGAGCCCCCCCCCCTTTCCTGCCATTTCCCCCTGGAACCCTCAGGAAGAAGCCAGGGTGGAATTGGTGGGTGTCAGAGGGTTAGCGCTGAAGCCCCGTGTGCGAAGTAGCCCTGTGGGGGTCGTCAGTCTCTTGAGCTCACCCAGAAAGGAAAGGCAGGAGACCTTGAAGCTTTGAATGTGTCTTGGAAGCAGCTCCCAAGGGGCCTGGCTGGAGCTCGTGCAGGTAGTGAAGCCGCAAAACCCCTGGGGCCACCTCCCTCTGCTGTGAAAACCACCCCCGCCCGCCCCCCCAGTGGTGCTTTTTTCTTGCAGAAGGGATGCGCTCCTCGCTTGAGCCCTTGTCCCTTAAGTTCCCCTCCCACCTGTTCTCTCTAGGCCTCGATGGTCATGGTTGATTCAGGACAAGAGATTGGCATGTCATGTTGGCCGGCCAAGATGTCAGAGGCTCCTTCTGTATGATGCATGTGTGTGTGTGTGTGTGTGTGTGTGTGTGTGTGTGTGTGTGTGTGTGTGTGTGTGTGTGTGTGTGTGTGTGTGTGTGTTGGGACGGCGGCTTGTAGGGAGAGTAACATCCTAGAGGGGTTCCCCACCGGGAGGAGGGGGGGCAGCAGCGCTGTGCTCCTCTCCGGAGAGTTTGCCCACCTCAGCCCAACTTCTGAGTCGTCTGTTTCACCCTGACCTCCTCTGTCTTTCAGATCCTGTTTGACCAAACCCAGAGATCGATTAAAGCACAGCTGCAGATGTTTGTTAAAGAGTAAGTTGACTGCTAACTGTTTTACAGAGATTTGTGTTTGGCAAAGGCCAGCTGAGGGCAAACCGGCAGGACTCCTCAATTTGCCCTTGAAAAAGCTGGTGCCCCAGCTGTGTATGCACGGTTGCCTCTTTCAACCTCATCTAGACACGTTCCAGTTTCCTCAGTGCCCTTCTCTAAAAGGACCTGCTAACTAGTAAAATCTGCGTGTAAAGGAGAAAGGTCTGTTTTTGGTTATGTCTCTGGCTGGCCTCATAGACTCATAGAATCCTGGAGCTGGACGGGGCCTCTAAGGGCATCAGGTCCAACCCTCCTGCTCAAGGCAGGGATCCAAATCAAAGCAGGTTGGACAGAGGGTTGTCTAAATTTCTCTTGAACGGTTCCAGCGTTGGAGGGCTCACCACCACCTTCTGAGGTTATTGGTTCCGTTGTCGTACTGCTCTAACAGCTAAAGACTTTTCCTGATATTCAACGAAAATCTGGCTTCCTGTAACTTGAGCCCATTGTTGTGTGTCCTGCACTTGGGATGATCGGGAACGGATCCTGCCTCTTCTCTGCAGGATTACGTTTCCTATGGGGTCAGGACTGCATAACTCATAAGCTTTCTTTTTAATCTGGAGGTGCTGACCTTGCAAATGGTTTGCTAGTCTGGGATTCTTTCAAAAGGTTTTGTTGCATAACTGGCAACATGGGAAGGTAACCCAGTGATGGTTTTGCTATAGCAATATGTGAGGCTGGGTACTGAAGGCCAGAAGCCTTCCAGCCTCTCTCTGGCTTGCTTTTGGTTGCTCTGCCAGTCTTGAATTGGTGTGGAGATCTCTCTCTCTCTCTCTCTCTCTCTCTCTCACGCACACACCCAGCCCATTGTGGACCAGAAGAACTGTGAGGGTGGTTGTTTTACTTTGTGTGTTCCAGAGATATTAGGAAATTTAAAGATGCTAAGAAGCAGTTTGAGAAAGTCAGCGAAGAGAAGGAAAACGCCCTGGCCAAAAACGCCCAAGTCCCCCGGAACAAGCAGCATGAAATCGAGGAGGCCGCCAACATTTTGACGGCGACCCGGAAGTGCTTCCGCCACATTGCTCTCGACTACGTTCTTCAGGTGAGCGATTCTCAGGCGGGCCTGGAGAGCAGAGGTGGTTCCTCGCGTCGTCCGTGGTGCTCTTGGGTAGCGACCTCTGCGGGAGGCGAGGGAGGCCGACGCTGGGGAGCGGCTGCTTGCCGTTCTCCTGTCCCTGGGGTTGGGAGGGGAGGACTGAGAGCAGTTGTTGGGCTGCAGAGTCCCCGAGGAGATGCCTCGCCAGCGGTCTGGCTTCCGATGGGGAGGCCTGGCAGTGGCGGAGGCTGTCCGTGCCTGGGCAGGTGGAAACCCCTGGGGGAGAGCTCAGGGGACGCGGCAAGTGGCAAAGGAGCCGGCAGGTGGAGCCGAGGATGAGCCCTCTTGAGGTGGGCCCTCACGTCTCCTCAGAGGGGAGAAGGATGCTGGCCAGTCAGGGGTTCTCCGGGAGCTCTGGCGAAGCCCCTTCATGGCCCCCCATGTAAAACCTTTGGGAGCTGGCAAGGGCCAACCGGATTTCCTGCACCTTGCCTGGACTTCCTAGGGCCACTTCTCTATCCCATAGGGAGTTGGGGTGGTGGTGGGCTTTGGTGGATGCCCCCAGGCTTGTTTTTCTCCCTCCTGTTCTTCTGACGGGAACAGGCAGGTGCCTGGTGGCGGTTGGACAGGATAGCGGATGGTGGCGACTTGTTGTTTGCTTCCCTCAGATTAATGTTCTCCAGTCAAAGAGAAGATCAGAGATCCTGAAATCGGTAAGGCTCTTGGGGTGGGTTTCAGGAAGGGAAGGGAAGGGAAGGCGCAAGGCATGGATCCCCGGGGGGGGCAGCGCCAGCCTCCCGTCACCCTGACCCGAGGCTGGGAGGGCCCGCACTTGCCTGAGGAAGGGGGTGGCTCTTGGAGGGCCTCATTGTGCCCTCCCTCCCTCCCTCTTGGCGGCCACCAGCCAGACCCCCCCCCAACTCAGCTGACTCCAGATAATGTAGGGAATGTGCAGGGCTTTGCTGGGGGTGGGGAGGGCTCTTGCCTTTCCTGGTCCTGCAGCCCAGCTGGCTGGAAGGGAGGGTCCGCGGAGGAAGGCCTGGCTCTGGAAACCGGTGTCCTCAGCGGCCCTCCCTTGTCTGCTCTGCCTCTGGACTAAATCCGGGCAGCTGGTTCAGATCCATGGAGGATAAACTGGGAGGGGTGGGTGTGGTGCCCCTCAGGGCCACAAAGCCCTGTCTGCATTGCTGTCGACAGGAGGCCGCGTGCGTGTGTGTGTGCGTGCGTGTCTGTGTGCCTATGAGGTGGGCAGGCTTGGAGTTACTCTCCTGTCCTCCCCCCCCCCCCGACTGCAGGACAACTTCCCGGGCCGATCCAGAGCCCTCTGCCCCTCAGTGTCTCCTGCCCTCTCACAGGAAGTCTCCCTTTTGGCAGAAGGTCTCTGGGGGGGGGGGTCTGGGGGGGTCAAATCTGCGCCTCTTCAGCCACCCCTGCAGAGAGTGCCTTGGGTGCTGGGCTCCCAGCTCCATGCGAGGGTGGTGGCTTGGGAGCCACCGAGAGCAGCCACAGGCAGCGCTTATCGCCTGTCCCGCAGGGTTGTTAGCAGAGGAGAGCGAGGGGACCCCGTGCATCATCCTGAGATCCTTCTAGGAACTTGAGCAGCAATGGGGGTAAAGATGTAACACCTCAAATGCAGGGACTTTAGCCTTAGTTGTGAGTCTGGCTGAAATTCCAGTAGGAAGTCACAACTAGAGGAGGCCCATTTGCGTCAGTGGAGCTGACGGAGGAGTCGACTCACCAAAGCCCCACTGACTCATTGATCTTGCCCTGGCTGGGACTTACTGCTGGGTTTCAGCCTTGGTGAGTTGTAAACGTCTTACTGGCGGCTCATCTCTTGCAAAGTTGCAATGCAGCCTGGCTTGATTCAGCCCCACAGCTTCTGCAAAGCTTGCCTTTCGTAGCTCTTAGTTGTTGAGGGAGGGGAAAGAAGGGAAAGCTTCCCTGGAGACGCAGTTTATAGAACAGGAAGCCCAGGGGAGTGGTGGGCGCGTGGCTGGACCCTTGCCCTGCCAGCGGGCAGAGGTGGGCGCTTTTGGCTTGCCCTCGACGGCATGAGGCCAGGGGCTCCCCGGATGGCTCCTCTCCATCTGCCTCTCTTTGGGAATGCCTGGGGGGGGGGCTGTGTGTGCTGAGACGGTGAGGGCGTCTGAGGCCCTGCAGACAAACGGAGTGGCGAATCCAGGGGTTGTTCCAGGAAGCGGAGGAGATAAGCAGGGAAGGGAGCAGAGACGTTCCTGGGCCAAGGGGTGGGACATTTCCAGAGACAGAAGGCCTGGGGTGTGTTCTGAGCGGAAGCTCTGCTCGCCACAGTCGTCCCCAACCACTCCCCCTGCCCGAAGGGGGCGGGGGGGCAGCCAGCCAGCCGGCCAAAGCGGGGCTCCTGCTGGGACCCCTGTCTGCCAGGCGGCCGAGGCTGAGAGTGCCTTTACGCAAGGGATGCTGGAGATGGCTTTCTCTCTCTTCCTCTCCAGATGCTGTCCTTCATGTACGCCCACCTGGCCTTCTTCCACCAGGGCTATGACCTCTTCAGTGAGCTTGGCCCCTACATGAAGGACCTTGGAGCTCAGGTAAGGCATGCCAGGAGGAGGGCCAGAGGAAGGGCTTGTGCTTTTCCGAGCCCTCCCTGAACTCCCTCCCTTCCAAGTCTGTGGTTGGGGTGCTAAGGGCCACAGGGGCATCGGCGGGGGATTGTGGGCCTCGCCGGCTGGTGGCTACCCTGCGGGCAGCCTCGGTTGGAACAGTTGGGTACCCCTTGGGAGCGGCCTCTGTGGGTCCCTGAAGTTTGCACGCCCAGGAAGAGGGAGCTGGTCTGTTCAAAGGCCCGTATATCCTTTCTCTCTGGACCGCTGTAGAGCATGGCTTCTTGTTGCAGCCGAGAGCAGAGAAAGAGGCCCCACCCTTCCTGCCTGCCAGCAGTGGCGGGGGCGACTTAAGAAATTCCCCCTCCTTAGCTGTAGTGAAGAGAGGGTGCGTAGACGCTGCCCCCCCCCTTTCCCAGGTCTGGGGTTCCGGTGCTTTACGACCCTTTCTGCTGCCCCTGGAGGACTCGGCTCTTCTGCTCCTGCAGTTGGGGGGTGCCAGAGGAAGGGCCGGCCGGCCTTCTGTCCCAGGAGCTGGAGGTGCTTGGGCAGGGTGACTCATCTTTTTCCCCCCCAGCCGCCGCCACCTCCTCCTGCTGCTGCTGCTGCTGCTGTTGCTGCTGTGGTGATGCAGCCGCTGAGCTGCATGTCCCTGGCACTGAGGTTGCTCTTGGAAGCCAGAGTGCCAAGGGAGCCGAGGCGCTGGCGGAGGCGGCGGCAGCAACAGCAGGAGGGCCAGGGGGACGTTTGCCTTCCGGGCCAGTCAGGGGTGGGTGGACAGTGTCGGCCACGGGCAACTGCTGGCAAGGGGCCTCTCCTCGGCCGCCTCAGCACGCAGGTCCCGGCGTCTTGTGCACAGAGACGCTCCGTCGGTGTCTCCGGAGTCTGTCCGCTCAGGACGCGTTTGCCTCTGCCTCCCTTTCCCCAGCTGGACCGTCTGGCCGCAGATGCTGCGCGAGAGAAGAAGGAGATGGAGCAAAAGCACTCCACCATTCAGCAGAAGGTATTGGGAGGGGGGGTGCGGAGTGCCAGCCGTCCGCCCGTCCACATGCTTTGTGTCGCGTGGGTCGTGCCCTGCCGCCCTCACGGATGCCCTCTGTCCATGTGGTGCTCTTTGGAGAGGAATGTGTGCAAGAGGCCAGGGCATCCCTTTGCCCTGGAGCAGGGGGAGGGTGTGAGTGTGGTATTCATTCCCTCCTGTTCCTCCTCATTTCCAGCACACCAGGCCTCTGCTCCGCGTCACAAGCTGCTTTGCCCTGGTTGGGTTGAAACGGGCCTTTTAGAGGGGCAGGGGGAGGAGGGCGCCTGCTTTTGGCAGGGAGGGTTGAGGGGGGGTGGATCCGAGTCCTGAGGGGGGCGGCATCCTGCAGAGTCGCTGTGGCTCGTCCGCTGCTGCTTCCGCTCCCGGCCCATATGTGGGATAAATCCAGCGGCTTACTTGGTTGGTGTTAAGAAGCAACAGAAAGTCATGGCCCTTTGGGTGTCCAGGTGTGAAGAGGTTGCAAGATTCCCCCCCCCCCCCCGTGGACAGCAGAACACAGGGTGGCCCCTCTGGAGGGGACCGACCTGGATCTGTCCTTGCTTGTTCCCCGGCCCGGCCCGGCCCGACCCTCTTTGTTGAGCCGCCTCTGTGGCGTGGGCATGCCGCTCCGTCCTCCTGGGATCTGTGGGGCTGGCCGCGTGTGGGAAGAAGAGCAAAGGCCTAAGGCGGAGGGGGCTTGCTCAGGGGGTCAGGGTGGCCGGTCGGCCCCTGCTGTGCCTGAACTGAAGCAGGCTTCTCCCTTTGCCTGCCAGGATTTGTCCAGCGATGACACCAAGCTCGAGTACCACATGGACGCAGCCAACGGGATGGTCATGGAAGGCTACCTTTTCAAGCGGGCCAGCAATGCCTTCAAAACCTGGAACAGGTGAGGGCTTTTGTGTGTGCGTGCGTGTCTGTGGTGTCACACGGTGGGCAGCCCCTCTCTCCCCTCGGCCATTTTGCAACCAGCCTAGCTCCTGGTCCCTCTAGAAAAGATTTTCAATGGGAATCCTGAATTTTCATGGTTGGAGGTGATCTGTGTGATCTGTGCTGCCTGTTAATTAGGCTTTTTTTTTTTTTTTTTTTTGGAGTGGGCAGTGTCCTCCCTGGCAACGTCTCTGTGTGTGTAGATGGGTGTTACTGGGGATAGATCGTGCAAACCCATGAATGTCTGAAGGGGGGGGGGGAATCTGACTTTGGGGCAACTCAAGGTCCTCCAGAGGGTTGGCTGTCTTTGCACGCCTGTTCTGTTCCAGAGGAGAATTTTTGGGTCGACTCTGAGTCGGCCTGTCCTGGAGTCTCTCTATTGTCAGAGGCCTATAGGCTTGAAATCTGGGTCTCTTCCATTGCCTCAGGCTGCATTTCATGGCCCCTTCCCCCTAAAACTCAGGAATAAAGAGAGGCAGGAAGCCAGGAGAAAGAGTGGGGGGGGGCGTGGGGGGGGTCAGAGGTGGTGCAGGGGCCTTTCCTTTGGGACCAGGTCAGGGCTCCCCTGGGCCACGGCAGGCTATCGAGGCTCCCCCTGGATCCCGAGACATCCCGTAGCTGACCCCTCCAGCCACTCCGGGGGCAGGGGAGAGCATCGGTGGTATTCTTGCGCCAGCACCTAAGGTTTGCACCCGTGCCTGTTCCGTGGGGCAGGATCGCGGAAGCAGCCGCCGGTCTCTCGCATGCCCTGCCTGGAGGCTTTCTCCTCCTCCCGAGCGCACCTAGAGGTTTCCGCCTTTGCTTTGAGAGGCCCCCATCCGAAAGGAGGCTAGGCCTTTTGCAAAATGCAGTGTGTGTGGGGGGGGCGCAGCACCCGTGGCAGTAGCAACAGCTCCCACGTGGCAAAACGAGCGCTTCCTGGAGCACCCAGGCAGCCGGCGAGGGCCTGCCTGCCTGCCTGTGGCCGAGGATGTAAGTGCCTCCCACGGGGGGGGGGGGGGGAGGCCCTGGCAGGAAGGGAGACCTCTGGCCTGACCTAGCCTGCCAGGGTGGTTGATGCTTGGGGAGGGTCAATAGAAGGTAGGCTGACTGGGGGTGGGGGTGGGGGGCTGGTTGTCTTGGCTTAACTCCAAAGGGCCTGAAATAGGACCTTCTCCGTGGGGGTGCCCCATTGCAAGGCTGCCCTCCCCAGTGAAGACTGTGCATTGGGGGGGGGGGGTCTGTGGCGAGAGTACAGAGGGGGCAGACAGGCAGGGGAAGCTCTGTTCTCCAGCAGCCTGTGAGCTTTCCTTCCGTCGTTCTGGCTTGCTGCTGCTGCTGGGGGTGGGGTCGCCATGGCCTGTGGCCCCTGTGCCTTGTTCTCCATGAAGGTGCGCGCCTCCGCAGGAGTTTCTGGGGAGCAGCACTGGAGAGGGTTCCACGCTAGTGACTCGAGGCATCTGTCCATTTGTGGGCCCCTGCATCGCTCACCTCTCGGCCTCCGCGGCTGCGCCCGCCACGCTCCATCCGCTTCCTTGGCTTCTGTCCGTTGCAGCGCTAAGACTCGTGCTGGGAAGGGGTGCGCAAGCGGCGGAGGGCGAGGCCTTCCCACCGGTTCGGCCCCTCCACATCCCCCTCCCTGCTTCCCTGCTCTCCCTTCCACTGCCATGGTGTGTGTTCTGTGGATCTGCGCTCTCCCCCCCCTTCTGTGTGTGTGTGTGTGTGTGTTTCTTCATCTCTTGCTCCCACTGAGGTTGTAACCCTTCCCCCTTTTCTCCACATGACAGGAAAAAGCCCGATGGCATCAGGTACCCATCCGCTTCTGGCCTCTTCTCTTCTCTTCTCCCCTGCCCTGCCCACCCCCTGCTTTCTGGCCAAGCATGCAGGCTGGCAGGCCGACCCTAACCCTTTCCACTCTGACAACTTGCAATGGGCCAAGCGGACCAGAGGCGCGCGCACACACACACACACACACACACACACACACACACACACACACACACACACACACACACACACACACACACACACACACACACACACACACACACACACACACACACCAGGCCCCTCCTGGCAGGGGGTGGGGTCAGGTGGGGTGACCGGGCGAGTGGCCCCCTCTCCCACCTGGGGACCTGGGCTGAGTGTTGGTCCTGGGAGAGAGGGGTGCCTTTGCCTGTGGGGGGCACAGTTTTTTGGGGGGAGCCCTTTTCTCCCTAAAGGAGAAGGGCTCCCGTGGCCCATGGGCCCCTTGGCTCTGGGGGCAGATGGGGGGGGAAGTGGGTCGATCCCCTCGGCAGACTGTGGGGCCTCCTCCTCCTGCAGGAGACTCTCCTTCTTTCCTTCCTTCCTGTGTCCCTTGGCGGTTCTGCATTGCAAGTTGTCCCTCCGGCCTTTGCCTCCTCTTGCCTTCTCCCCCCCCCCAGCTTTCCACCCCCAGCCCCTGGGCAGCACTAACACTGTGTGCTTCCCCCCCTTGCACCTTTGGTCTCCGAGAGACACCCCCCCCCCGGGGCTTCCCTTCTCTCTTTCCAAAGCAGGCCACCCTTGTTGACATGCAGTAGAGTGATCTTTCTTCTTCCATTTGAACTAACCTTTAATTTTTGCCTTGGCTCCCTTTCTCGGTTGGAGTGCCTCCTTTAATAGGATTAAAAATGTATTAACTTTCCCTCAGCCTTTTGACTCCTCTCCAGCTGACTCTGCAAAATGCACTGACTCTTTTGGGCTGGATGTGAGAACTGTGGCTTGCTTCGGGGGGGTCTCTTCTCCTTCCGGCCGGAGTCCCTGGGAAACCTGTGCCGTTCACGGGCATCAGCAATCCTGCCATTCAAGCAGAGAGTCCCAGGCAGGGTCTCCATTGTTATGGGGCTGGCAGTTAGCGGGGCTGTCCCCCATGGCACAGTCCTGAGGGCTGCACCCCTGTTGCAAGGCCGTTAGCCTGGAAGTCCCATGGAAACCCAAAGGCTGAGCCTTGGCATCCCCACCTCTCTGGTGCCCACGAGTGGCGTGTGGGATGGCCGAACTGCTCCCCCAATGCCCAGGCCCCACAGAAGTCAGCAGGGACGGGCAAAGACCCCCGGGCATGAGCTCCCCCCCCCCAGAGAGCGGCTGCCAGGAGGCCTGGCTCTCGGCTTGGCCGTGTCTCTGCACCCAGACAAGGCCCGTCCCCTTTCCCTGAGCTCTTTCTTGGGCTCGCCTGACCGGATGGACAGGACCAGAGAGGGAGAGAGAGAGAGAGAGAGAGAGCTAAAAGTGGTTTTTATTGCATGTCTAATCCTAGAGTTTTGTGTGCGCGCGTGTGAAACACCTCTTCTTGCTGACGCTCATCCTCCTTTTTGAGAGCAAGGCCATTGGTAACGGTCAGAGAGGGGCCTGTCTGATCAGGACGACGGCGGGAGGTGGGGGTGGGAAGCTCTCTGTGCCAGGCATGCCCTCCCTCTTGGAGGGGATCCCGCCCTGTTAGGAGGAGTCCAGAGCTCCCTCTGGCACCTGGGCCGAGAGGGAGGGAGGAGAAGCCACCCTGGCGTCCTGTTTTGGCCAAGGAAATGGGGCAGGCGGCACAAGGGCCCCCTTGATCTAAGAGCCCTGGAGTTGGACCCTGACCTGTTCTCTCTTTGCTGCCCCCCCCAAACCCCTACCCACCCTGCCCTGTAGATTATGCAGCTGTGGGGGGGGGGGAGTGTCATCAAGGTGGACTTTTTGTGCTTTCGCTGATATCTGTGTATCTGTATATTTGCTTGTGTCCACCTCCTTACGAGGCAGGCTCGGCTAAGCACCCCTGGTTCAGAGTGTAGGTTTTTCTATGTATGGATCAGCCACCCCCTTGGAGCGCCCGAGGCCTCCTCTTTGCACGGGCCTCTCCAACATGGGAGGCCCTTGGGGTGGCAGAAAATAGTAGAACAGCGAGTTTGAATCTTGATATTGCAATATGAATAGAATGGATGTTAGTATATTTTTGTTTCTCCTCTCCCCCTAACCTAAATCCTCTTCCCTTCCCCTTTACTTTCTGTATCCCATACCCCAACCCAAGTTATCCAAATAAAATAATACCAATTTAAAAAACAGAAGTATCATCTCCAGATCTCATAAGGCACAAGTCCCCTTCTGTTCGGCACTGGTTAGACCTCACCCTTGAATTCTGTGTCCACCACATTTCAAGAAGGATGCTGACAAAGTTCAGAGGAGGGTGATGAAGAGGATCAGGGGGCTGACTGGTTCTCCCTCCCCCCCGGCCTCCCACTCAGTTCCCTACAGTCGGGGGTGTGGTGTTGATTTCCCTCCCTCCCCCTCTGCAGGCGCTGGTTCTCCATCCAGAATAACCAGCTGGTCTACCAGAAAAAATTCAAGGTAAGTCCCGGAGAAGCATGAACTTGGAAGGGCTGGCACAGCTGGGTCCCTGGCGGAGAGTGTGGTTGGGAGGAGTGGGGAGGGGAGTGTACCTGGGTAGGCCACTGCTCTGGAAGGCAGGCGCTTCGGGAGGAGCCCTCCCTGCCCCAGAGCCCTGGCAGAACATTTTGCCAGGATTGAGCCCGGGGAGAGCAGGCAGGGTCAGTTGGCTGTTGGGGACGCTCTGCTTCCCCTGCCGGTCTGAGGATGAAGCAGCTGTCTGGCCCACGGGCCGTCTGCCGGAAGAAGCAGCGGAACTCTGAGGCCTGCGCCAAGTTTAAGGAACAAACATGCCGGCAGCAGCTGGCCCTGGGGACTGGTCCCCCCCACCCCCTTTGCCTCCTCTCCCTTCTCTCCCCTTCTCCCCTCAGGATAGTCCCACGGTGGTGGTGGAAGACCTGCGCCTCTGCACCGTCAAGCACTGCGAGGACATTGAGCGGCGCTTCTGTTTCGAAGTGGTCTCTCCCACCAAGTAAGGCGAGAGCTTGGGCGGCCGCTGCTCGTTCCTCGTTGGCCTTCCAGCCCCCTGAACCAGAGCCAGCCCCTTGTAGAACGGGTGGCCAGAGAGATGCTTCCCCAAGCATTGGCGTGGACTGGAAGGGAGTCCCGGCGCCTGCCACTCGAGCATTGCCCCGGGATCCACGCCCTCTGGAGGCTCCGGGGTCTCCTGGATGCGGCCGTTCTGCGCCCGCCTTGGGATACGGAGGCTCTGGCGTGTCTGCAGAGCAGCGCCTCTGGAGACACAGCCGGCAACGGGCCTGCCCCTCTCTCACACCAAAAGGGGATTTCAGCTGCTTTGAGGGATTAGAACGAAGCCTCGCGGAAGGAGTGGATGGTCCGGGAAAGGGCCCATATCCTAAAAGGGCCAGACTGTTAAAATCTTGAGAAAGACAGACGTGGTGCTTATTTTGTCCCCTCGTGTAGATAAGGGTGGAAGTGGAGCACCTTTGATCTGGCCTTTTCTGAGAGGAAGCTGGTCTGCTGGGCCAGCCCCACAGACGCCTCCCGTCCCTTTCTCTTTCCAGGAGCTGCATCCTTCAGGCCGATTCGGAGAAGCTGCGGCAGGCCTGGATCAAGGCTGTGCAGACCAGCATTGCGACCGCCTACCGGGAGAAAGGGGAGGACGCAGAGGTGAGGGCGGGGGGGGGGGAGACGGGGCAGAGAGGCCAGGGGTTCTCCATGGGAGGCCCCCCTCCCACGAGTGACCCCCTGACTCCGCTGGAGGCAGAACAGTTGGGGTGAGGAAGCCTCCTGGGCCTTCTCCTTCCCGTGGCCCTTTGGTGATGCCGCTGGAGGCCAAAGCGCCTTCCAGCCACTCAGCCTGGGTTGGGCCTTGGATCAGGACTAGGGACGATGACTCTCAGGAACGGAGTACGAGTCCTGAACTGCTGGCCCAGTCTTCTCGTCGCCTGTGCAGGGAAGACCCCATGGGCCCCTGCCCGCCCGCCCGCCTGCCTGCCATTCGCTATGGCTGGTGCTGGCTGTCCCATCTGCCCGGCCAATGGAGGCCTGCCTTGCACCAAGGGGACTGGGCAAGCAAGCTGTGGTGGGTGGGGGCAGGAGAGGGCAAGAGATGGCCTTGAGCGTGGAAAGGGTGTGTGGGTGTGTGTGTGTCTAGCTCCGCTCCTCTCTCGGCCTCTCCCCAAAGGTGGAGCGAAAGCCGTCCCCTTCCGTGGGGAGCCCAGAGTCCAGCGCAGATTCGAAAGAGAAGCTGCTGAAAGGGGAGAGCTCCCTCCAGCGGGTCCAGAGCATGGCGGGCAATGCGGTGTGCTGCGACTGTGGCCTGGCAGATCCCCGGTGGGCCAGCATCAACCTGGGTGTCACCCTCTGCATCGAATGCTCCGGCATCCACAGGTGGGTTGCGGGGCAGCGGGGGCGCGGCTGGCCCGTTGCTCCTGGCTGTGCAGGATCAGCCGAGCCCCTAGAACAGCCGGGCGGGCGGCGCGGGGGACGGACGCCTGAGGTCTCTCCGCCTCCTTCATTGCAGTCCCTTTCCCTCCTCTTGTTCAGGAGCCTGGGTGTCCATTTCTCTAAAGTCCGGTCCTTGACTCTGGACTCGTGGGAACCAGAGCTTCTGAAGGTACTGGCTGTGGGGCAGGGTGGGGCAGGGTGGGGCTCCCTCCCCAGTACAGGGTGGGAAGAACAGGAAAGGGCAAGAGTGAGGGTGGAGAGGTTGGGGGAAGGCAAGCCACTGTGTTCCCTCCACGCCCATGTCCTGCTGCACATGTTCTGCTGCTGGGGAAATGCATGCTGGCCGGCTGGGGGTGGGTGAGGGTGGTTTGGATCCCCTCTTGATGCCGAGCAGCTTCCCCTGGAGGCTGCTGAGCTGCCAGCCACTGGAAGCAGGAGAATTCCTTGCATCCAATCCCAGTATTTTTAAAAACCCCACTGGAGGATGAGGGTGGGGTGGGGTGGGCTTTTTCACTTAGAAAAAATAAAGAAAGAAAACCTCTGGGAGAAAATGCTTGAGGGGGAAGAGAGCCAGTGTGGCCCTCGAAGTCCAGGGTTGGGTATGGACTTTAGGGGACCCAGATCTCTGCTGGTGGCCTGGGGGGGGTCTGGTCCGAGCCAGAGGGCCGGTTGGACCGCCTTTCCGTGCCCTGCGCAGCTGCCCTGCCTGCATCCCAGCTTTTTGGCCTGTGGCAAAGGGAAGGGTGTGGACGATAGCTTTTGTTGTGCAAAGGGAAGGGAGCCAACCCTCTGCTGACCCCTGGCACGCACACACAAACACACTCCACTTCTCTTGCAGCTGATGTGTGAGCTGGGAAATGACGTCATAAACAGGGTGTACGAAGCAGAGCTGGAAGAAACGGGAGTTCAGAAGCCCCAGCCAGGAAGTAACAGGTAGTCAGCCGGCCGTGCTTGGCTTTCTCACACAGGGAAAGGGGGGGGGTGCAGATGCAGAGCCCCGACAATCCTCCGCTTCAGCTGCCTTCGGTTTTCTCCTGGGCTGACATCTGGTGGCTTCGTGTAACTAGAGGTGCCCCCTTTAAACCAAGTCCCCACGGAGTCAATGGACCAGCCTTGCTGGCGCCTGGCTCTGTGAGGGAACAGGATTCCAGCCCCCCTCGCCCCCCAGTGCCTGACTAGTCTGACGTGTGACGTGCTTTCCCACGCAACAACAGCAGCGGCAGCGGCTGGGTAGTGGGTGATGAGCAGCCGCAGGCGGATGTCGGAGCCCAGCTCGGCTCAAGACTGAAAGCGCGGCTTGTGGGGGATGAGCCGGGCGAGGGGGGCGGCTCTGCCCCTGCCCTCAACTTGCTGGATGAGGGGCCGCGGGTTCTCGCCACTGGCGGCTGGGCCAGCGATGTCCCGTGGCACAAGCGAAAGGAGAAGGGGCCAGCTCTGGGCAGTTAGGGGTCTTCTCCTTCCAGCGAGCTCTGCTCAGCTTGGGGGTAAACACAGCTGCTTTTTTTGTGCACAGACAGCAGAAAGAGGAGTACATTCGGGCCAAGTACGTGGAGCGGAGGTTTGTGGCCAAGTGCCCTGTGGCCTCTGCATCCCCGGGAGGAAAAGCCGTGCCTCCAGGCCACGCAGCCAAGAGGCAGAGCGTCCATGAGGTGCCCCGGCCCCCAAGCGAGCAGCAGACCGCGGCTGCTCTCAAAGGTATGGCCGCCTTTTGCTTTTGCGTGGCGGAGGCATAGAAGCCAAAACGCTCCAGCGCCCGCACACACACACCCGCCCGCCCGACCCAGCACCTCTTTCTTTTCTCTCCTCCTCTGTTCTTCCTCGGAGAGTCCTCCCTTAGGGAAGGGGAAGGAAAGGCAGCGTCCGAGCCTGTCCCTCTTGTCACAAAGGGCACAGAAAGGTGGTGGCGAGGTTGGAAGAGCAGGCATTGGGGCTGCCGAGGATCAGGGCCAATGGCCTTCCTAGGCTGGGCGGAGGGGAGGGGACCAGGCAACCGAGGAGGAGACTGGGGTCTGGCTGGGGAGAGGGGGGCAGAGGGTGGGGTGGGGGCCCTCCCCAAACACCGCCGGGTACTAACCTCCTGCTCTCGCCCCTCTTTCCGCCCTCTTCACGCTCTCTGCCCATCCTTCCTTCCTTTCCTTCTGCCTGCGCGCCTTCTGCTTTGCTAACCCGCATGTCCCCAGTCCTGGGCATAAGTAGCGACGAGGAGGCGAGGCGGGAGTCTCTCTTCTGTCCCGATGAGCTAGATTCGCTCTTCTCCTACTTTGATGCCTCCTCAAAGCTGCGTAGCAGTAAGTACTGCTCTCGGGGCTGTCCCTGTGACTCTCCACCGCGTGGCGGGGGCTGCGTCGTCGTGCCTGTCTGCTCTCCCCTTCCCCCCCCCCCCCGGTCTTCTCTGCTGTGTCATTCGGGACTTTCGGGAGAACAAGAGCCGTTCTGAACGGGCCTGATACCCGGGCGGAGCTTCAGTGGTTGCCACCAGGGAGCGAAGGAGAGCTTGTCCACGGTGTGTGTGTGTGTGGGGGGGGAGGATGGAGGCCAGGACAAGAGGGGACGGGGTGCTCGCCTGCCTGTCGGGAGGCCAAGAGCTTCGGGCCCCAGTGGGGCCTCCTCAGGGCTGGCTGCTTTCCCGTCCAACAGTGCGCAGCACCGACAGTGGGTTCCAGCAGGGTGGGAGCGACAGCCGGGAGCGCCTGGCCTCCGCCACCTCCGCCAGCACCTTGTACGAGCCAGGTAGGAGGAGAGGGTCGGCCCGCCCGGGCCCTCTTCCCGAGAGACCCCGTGGCGTGACGCGAGGAGGGTTGCCCCTGGTGCCGGCCAGTCTCTCTGGGCAGGAGGCGGCCAGGGAGGCCGTTTGGTGGGCCTGCTGCCTTCAAAATCGGGGTGGTCGTGGTGTTTGAGCGTCCTTTCTAAAAGGCTGCCTGGCAATGGCCAGAATTCATCGAGAAAGCCCCGGCTGCCTTTTGCTGTAGTCCCGGGCCTCAGGGAAGGGCCAGGCTTGGCTCTTCCTTTCGGGCATTGGCTGAGCTTCTGCTGGGCTGGCCGGAGCCCCAGGTGGCAAGAGGGTGGCCGGAGATTTACTCTCTTTCTTTCTGCTTCCAGACGCTGAGCGGCCTAAAGGTGCCGGGGCGGCCGCCTCCCCTGCGGATCTTCCAGAGGTGGAGCGGTTCCTGCCAGGCCTGCAGCTCTACCATGCTGCCTACGAGAAGAGCCTGCCTCGGATGGCCGAAGCCCTGGCCCACGGGGCAGACGTCAACTGGGTCCACGTGGAGAAGAACCGGTCCACGCCTCTGATCCAGGCCGTCCACGGGGTAAGTGCCAGCCTCCTTGCTTTGGGGCTGTGGGAGCCCCCAGGAGCAGCTGCTCCCCCGCCGCTGCCACCAACCTCCCCCCGCTGCCCGGCTCGCTGGGGGCGCAGGAGGGCCCGGGCAGGACGCGGAAGAGAAGGAAGACTTGCTCGGAGGCAGGTGGGAAGGGGGCCCCTGACCCCTCTCTGAAACCTGCTCTGAGGGTGCCTGTTCCCTCTCAGGGCTCCCTGGTCACTTGTGAATTCCTGCTCCAGAACGGGGCCAACGTCAACCTCAGGGACGCCCACGGCCGGGGGCCCTTGCACCACGCCACGGTCTTGGGGCATACAGGGTAGGTATGCTGGGCCTTCCCCCGGAGACTCTTGGTGGGCGCTTGTCTTGCCAAGTGGGTGGGTGGGTGGGTTTTGGTGCTGCCATGGGGTGCGCGGTGCTGAGCAGAAAGGAGCCCAAAAGGGAAGGAGCCCTGAAGGAGAGGGCGCGTGGGCAGCCGTGGGGCTGGCCTCTTTGGCCACCTAGAAGTGCCACCCGTGTGTGTGTGCGTGCGCTTCGAGGAGAACTCAGGCCTTGGAAGAGAGCGAGGGGGTCAGGCCCGGCGGGTGGCCATGAAGCCACAAGATGGGTGGGGGCGGTGGGGGGACACGGATGGGCCCCTTGGCGAGCGGCATCCGGAGGTGGCCTTCTGAGGGTGACATTTGGTCACCCCTGAAAACTGGCTCTCTCTCTCCCTCTCCCCCCCCCCCCCGCACTGTGGCCTGGGGTGGATGTTTTCCACTTTCCCTCAGCCTGAGTGGGTGGCGCGAAGATGGGGAGGCTGGCACAGCACTCTTTATCTTTTTTTCCTTTTGCGGCTTTGATCCGTGCCAGCTACAGGTCAGATCCTGCGCTCGGCCTCCCATCAGACCCCTTCGCCGGCTCCTTGCCAGGTTCTTTAACATTTCCACTTGATCGCCTTTGCAATCTTTGCGTGCTTTATTTGGAACAGGCAGGTGTGTTTGTTCCTTAAACGGGGCGCCAATCAGCACGCCACGGACGAAGACGGAAAAGACCCTTTGAGTGTCGCCATAGAAGCGGCCAACGCAGATATCGTGACCCTGTAAGCACCTGCTGCTCACCCTTGGCTAGTGGCCTCGGTGGCCTGGGAGCCCTCACACCACGTGGCCGGGCGGGCGGGCAGGCGGGCGCGCAGCACCCTCTCTTGGGCCCCTTCCCCAGAGACCTCAGCCAGCCCCAGAGGGAAGGAACAGCGCTTGCCTCGGTGGTGGGAGCCGAGGGAGACCCAGCTGTCGAGCGGTGGGGGGGTGAGGAAGGGGGCATCTGGCTAGCCAGGAGAGCCGAGGGGCTTTGGGGGCCAGGGCAGGGGGCCGAGGGGCTCTCTGCATCTCTTCTGACACCCAGGCACGCTGTGGGGCTTCTTCTCTCTTTGCAGGTTGCGCTTGGCCAGAATGAACGAAGAGATGCGGGAGTCGGAGGGGCTCTACGGCCAGCCAGGTCAAGCTTCCAATGGCCACACGGAGATGCAGTACCGGAAGTGCATGCAGGAGTTCATTAGCCTGCAGCTAGAGGAGGCGTAGGGCCCAGATCCAGAGCAGACCGTTTGGAGGATCTCGGGCAGGATAGGAGAGGGGGCCCGCCTGCCCACCGCTGCTCCTTCTGAGGTGGAGCTGGGCCTCCCGCCTCCCCAGAGCAGCTTCCCACGTGGAGGTGGTGGCGCTGCCGCCCTGGCCGGCTGTGCCTGCTTTCCCCGTGGTGGCTGCCCCCTTGACTGTTCACCAGGCAGGGCGGGGGTGTGTGTGTGTGCGCTCAAGCCCAGGTGGTGGCTGGGTTGTCTGGCCCAGAGCACCAGGGAGGAGATCCTGCACCGGGTGAACTGCGGCAGGCGCCACTCAGACCGGACATCTTTAGCAGGGAGAGGAGAGGAGAATCCCCCGGCCTGGCCCACCCAGGCCGGTTGCCCAAGAGGGGCCTCACCGGGCCTCCGTCCAGTCCAGTCCAGAATGCTGGGGGCAAAAAGCGGGCTTCTGTGGCATCCCTGAGCCTTTCCCGATGTACCTTCTCCCCTGCGGGAGGGGTGTGGATTGCCTTTTACCGCCCAAAGGCAGTAAAGTGGAGGGGAGGATCTGGGGGCCCAGGAGCTGCTCTTCCCCCTGGAGTAACTTGCTGGGCTGGGTGCCCTTCCAAAGTTGGTAAAGAGCAGGCGGCCCTCCTGGACAGGCAGGGTGAGGGCAAGGGTGAGGGAGGCGCCGAGCCCGCCCCTGCCAGGGTGAGGAGAGGTCCCGCAGTTGAACAGGCCTGGCATCCTCCAGGATCTTGCTGCCCCTTCCCTCGGCATCTCAGGTGCAGAGAGGCAGAGTGGGCAGGTGGCCAGGCAGGCCGTGGGTCATTCCTCTGCTCGTGGAACAGATTTCGCCACCACATCCAGCCCCCCCCCCCCCAGCCCCTGGAAGCCTGTGGTTGTGCAGCATTTTCAGGACAACTTCTGGCCGGCCGGGCTGGTTCCAGAGATGCTGCACCACTTGTCATTGTGTGTTTCTCCCCCCCCCCCAATAATCTCCACCTTTCTTCTGCTCTGACTGGCGCCCAAGAGGAGGCAGTTATTTTGCTCAGAAGGAGAGGTGGGGCGAGAGGGAGGACATTGAATGTCTCAGGCTCCTGGATGCTCGAATGTAGTGCGGGACAGCACGCAGGGACACAGCAGTGCCCCTCCTCTGTTTCTGTAAAGGAGTCCAGTTTCTGTCCCGAGTAGCCAAAGAAGTGGACCCAAAGAAAGCGGCTCTCGGACTTCTGAAGGCCTTTGGGCGAGAGGCTCCCCCGCCCGCCCGCCCCTCCCTTGGCCGGAGGGGGGCGCTGGGCGTGGCTTCCCCGTTGGGTGACCCTTCGGCCTCCTGATCCCTGCCGCCGCCCCTGGTCCTTCTCTGGGAGGGCAGCACAGACCCACGGAAGTGGCGGCCGGCTCTCCTGTGTGGGAGAAGAGGGGGCCAGAGGGCCCAGTGACCCACCTCAGCCAACGGGGGCCCCCACTCCCCCAGGTCCTTCCCAGGGCTATTGGTTTGGGGTTAAGGGTGGGGGTGTGTCTCTCATCTTCATGGAAGGCTTCCTCTTGAGCAAGTGTGCCAAAGCCCTCCCAAAGGTCAAAGGAGCCCAGAGAACCAAGAATCACCTTCCCCCCCTTCTGCTGGCTGCTGCTCACCTCGTCCTCTCCCTCCCTCCCCCCCACCTGCCAATAATAGGACCTGGGATGGCTTTTCGGCAGGGGGGGGCTGTTTGCCAGGACGGGCACTGAGCTCCTTTCCCGCCTCTTCCTCCTCCTCCTCCTCCCCCCTTTGTTTGTTCTTCTCTTGCATTTTGGTTTCCTAACTCTGAGCTTTCCTCTGCATGGCTGCCTTTGAGGTCTCCCCCCCCTCAGGTAGAGTTTGGCTTTCTTTTCTGTTGCTTTCATGCCGGGCTTGCATGCCATGAAGAGACGCCTTTGCTTGCTTAAAACACCCCGGAAGGTGGTGCTCTGGGCGTGTCTGCCGTAAGCCCTTGGGGGCCGGATCCCCTCCTGCTCAAATGGAGTGGGAATGGCTATGTTGCCGCTCTTAGCACGGGGGGGGGTGAGGTGGGGGGGAGAGGCTGCCGAATGGAAGAGCATCCATCCCCGGTGGGAGGCAGAGGCCCTTCTTTGCTGAGCAAAGTGAAAGGGCCAAAGACTGGTTGGCAACAGGCGCTGGCCTTTGGGGCGCTGGGAACAGACCAGAGCTCCTCACCAGACGTGGGATGGGGAGCAAAAATCAGGATCACAAAAGCAGGGGGGAAAAAAACTGTGAGATGGTACCTTAAGGACTGGGGGCTGCTGGTCAGGGGGAGCATCCTTGTTTGGCCATGTGCGCATGTGGGTGCATTCAGATTCACACTCCGATGGGCCCCGGACAGCCTTGCAGAGGGACTGCTGGTGGTCAGCCAAGACCCCCCCTCCGACGCGTCTGGGTGTGTGTGCATGCAGACACAGACACAGGGCTTTGAACATGACTTTCCCAGGGCTCCATCGGTCATGATCCCGTGGGCACGGGAGGGCTCTCTCGGCACCCACAGGCCAGGGGGGGTTCTTCAGAACACAGCGTGGGGTACAGCCATAGCCCCGACGTTCTGCCCTCCGGTGAAACCCTCTGGACTGCGGATGGCAGGGAGGGCCTTGCGATCAGGGCGAGGGGCGGTGGTGACAGGGAGTGGACCCTGGCATTAACCAGCATGGACGGACGTCGGCAATGAAATCGTCTCTGCTCCTTTTCCCCCCCCCAGGAGACGAAACCTACCAGGACATCTTCCGGGACTTCTCTCAAATGGCATCTCACAATCCAGAGAAGCTAAAACGTTTCCAGCCGCCAGAAACGCAGAAGCCTTGAAGGGTCTCAAGACTGGGAAGTGCAAGACGTCCGGGACTTCTCCCCAACCGACCCCCACCTCCTCCCTGCTGATGTACTTGGAGCCCCCCCGCCCCCACCCCTTTTATACATAAAAGCGGCTTTGAGTATAGATTTGTAGTTTGCTTGCATTCTGCTGCGTGTTGGTGTGGTTGCCCAGAAAGAGGGGAGTCTGACCGGCAGGTTGCTGTTCTCTTGCCAGCCCCCCCCCCCGCTCCCTGGGGTGGCTCATCCATTAAGACAAATGAGGTACAGGCCCCCTTCCTCCTTACCAAGAGGGGGGGCTGAGCCCCCACTGGGCTCTCCTGTTGTGGGTACATTTGAACGCTTGCTTTTGTGCGTGTGTGTGTGTGTGCACCCAGGCGTGTGCGTGTAAGGGAAGGCCTGGTGCAGCGACTTGGGAGGGTTCAAGGGGAGCAGGGCTTCCCCGTCCAGTGGATTCTGCCCTCCTCCGCTTTTGCTCCGGCCCATCTTTGAAAACTTGCCTTGTCTTTTCCCACCCCTTCCAAACAGGGGCGCTTCTTCCCTCCCCCGTGTTGAAGTGCTGGCGGTGGCAGATGTGGCAGCAAGAGCAGGGCAGCCGCTGCCCCCCCCCCGCGGCCTGGATGGTGCTGGCGTCTCTGGGAAGAACGACCTACTTGTGCAAAGAGGGCGCGAGGGGGGGGGTCCCAGATTTAAAAAAGCAGGGAGGCCACTGGGCTGCAGCAAGGGTCCTTGAGGGCCAGTCTATGAAAGGGGGCAGAGAGGACACGCGGGCGGGCGGGGGGGCGGAGGGCGAGAGGAGACCCCATCGCAGAAGCTGTCCCGAAGAGTTCAGAGCTCTCTCTTGGAGTACCTCCAACATATTTATTTATTTCTTCTATTTATATCCCGCCTATCTGGTCAGTTACGACCACTCCAGGCGGCTAGAGTCTGGGTGGAGAACCACAGAAGCATGAAGGCAGAAGGGGCCTCTTAAGGCCATCCAGCCCACCTCCCACCCCCACCGTGCCCAAGATTCCCGCCAGGACCAGGCGGTTGCCTGAACTTCTCTCGAATGCCTCCAGGCTTGGAGGGCTGGCCACCTTCACCGTCTTCCTGCTCTAACCGTTAGGCTTTCTCTCCCCCCCCCCACCACAAAGCGCAACCGACCCAAGCCTAGCTGGCCCGTCCCTTGAGCCCGTGGTTTCGGGGCCCCTGCACGCGCCAGGACGAAGGCGAGAAGCGCGACCCTGCCCGGCCCCTGCGCGCTCCCGCCCGCCCGCCCGCCGCTCGTCTTCGCGCAGCCGGGGCCTCTGGAGCCCGGGAGCGCCCGCCTTCCGGGCGGAGCCAGCCAGCCAGCTATCCGGGCGGGCAGGCGGGCAGGCCGGCAGGGCGAGCGGAGGAGGAGGAGGCCCGGCCATGGCGCGCCGGCTGGGCTCCGCGGTGGCGGCGGCGGTGGCGGGGCGGCCTCCCCCTCCGTGCGTGCTGGCGGCGGCGGCGGCCCTGGCGGTGGCGTGCGCCTTCTACTACTCGGGCTCCGGCGGCGGCGGGGGCGCTCCGCGGAAGGGACCGCCGCCCCCGCCCGCCCCTGCCGCCCCTGCCGGCTGGTCCTCCGCCGCCTCCCTGGGGCCGCCGCCTCCGGGGCCGGGACCCGAGCCGGGCTTGGCGGAGAGCAAGGCCAAGGCGGGCGAGGAGCTGCTGCTGCTGCTGCAGCGGGAGGCGGGGGCGGCGGGGGCAGGCGAGGCGGAGGTGCTGCCGGTGCTGGTGGTGCTGGCCAAGGCGGAGGGCAACCCGGGGCTACGGGCCAAGGCCGAGGCGGCGCTGCGCTCGCTGGTGCGCTTCGGGAAGCTCGGCCCCCGCCAGGCGCTCGCCCTCCACCTGCTCACCGACGCGCCCAGCCGGGGACCCGGCAAGGCCCTCCTCCGCGACGCCCTCCGCGACGCCCCCTTCAAGTACACGGTGAGCCCGGCGGCCGGGCGACGGCGGCGGGGGGGTCCCCGGACGGGACGGGGACGGGACGGGCAGCAGGGGGCGCGCGGCGGCGGCGGCGGCGGCGGCTTCCTCCGGCGGCACTCGAGGCGCAGCCGCCCCCTCGGCGGGCCAGGAGGGCGTCCCCGTCCCCCCCCCACCGGCTGGGCGCTCCCCGGGCGGGGCGGGGCGGGGCGGGGGGGGGGTCTCGCGCCCGGCAGGTCCGAGCGGCTCCCGGGTTGGGCCTCGGCTCCCGCCGCCAGAAGGGAAGGGCCCCCCGTCCCCGCTCCCACCGCCCCGGCTTTCCCGGCCACCGCGCGCAGAGCGGCTCCTCTCTCCCCGCCCCCCCCCCGGTCTCCAATTCCTGCGCCGCTTCCCTGCCCCCTCGGGGGGGGCATCCTCCCTGCGGGTGGTCGCTTGGCGTCCCCCTCCCCCCTTCTCCCCCGGTGGGGGCCGAGGGCGACCGGGGCGGGCGGCCCCCTCCGAGCCGGGGCTGAGGGCTCCCCTTCTGCCCTTCAGGTGGTTTTCCACGACGTGGAGGTCCTGACGGAGAAGCTGCGGCCCGTCGTGGAGGAGATGCAGAAGCTGTTCAGCGCCGGCGCCGGGACCTACTACAGCGACCCCATCTTCTTCCTCTCCGTGGCCATGCACCGGGTGATGCCCAGAGGTGGGCGCAGAGAGAGAGAGGGAGGGAGGGACGGAGGGAGAGGGACCCTCAGCCCCCCCCCCCGCCAAAGGACAGAGGAAGAGCTCTCAGCATCCCAGGACCAAGCCGGCTTTTGCTCTGGGCTTTTTAAAAGCTGCTTTCAGATTTTCTAGCGAGGCTTGCAGATCCCTCCCCTCCCTCTTGTTGGGATGGTCAAGGAGGGGCAGAAAGTGCCAAAAGGTGTCCAGTGATCGATCGCACGGCTCTCTGGGTGACCAGAGGGCAGAGAGAGGCACCTCCCCAGAGCCGAGCCAGGAGGGCTTCCTGGGCAGAGCCGGACAAGATGCCACCAGCCCTCGGGTTCCTCCTGCTTCCCTCGCCTGCAGCCAAGCTGGTCCCCCCCCCCCAAGGCCTTTCTGACGGGCTTTGGCGGGGGGGGGCGCTCCAAGGGATGCCCAGCCCAGGAGCCTTGGGCGGGCCCCCCTCTCTGCCTCCATCCCTTCTAGAATGGGGAGGGGGCAGGCCAGCCGGCCTTCTCCAGGCAGCCTTCTCTGCAGCCAGGGACAGCAGGGGAAGGGGCTCTTTCCCCCCCCCACCCAAGACACCCCCCCCCATTCCTCCTGCTCCTGGAACAAGGGAGGGCTTGGCTGGCCTCAGGCTTGGCCCCCTGAGCAGGGTCCAGCAGGGGCCTTTTTGCTTGGAGGGAGGCCCCAAAGCGCAGCCGGTGGGCCTGTGGTTTGTGATCAGGGGCCGAGCGGGTGTGTCTGGGAGTGTGCATGTTCAGGGGGAACAGCTGGGGGGGGGTGAGCGTGTGCGGTTGGGGTGAGAGCATCTTGGGAGGCCAAGCCCTCTTGGCTGCCACCTGCCTTGCAAGGGCTTCTCCCTGGGCTTCCTCCGGGGTTGCAGCAAGAGCCCGCAAGCGCAGCGGTGCAAGGATCGGGCCTGCCTGCGCTCCGTCCTCCGACCGGCGCTGCTCTGCTGCGGGGGGGGGGGGCTGGTTTGGCGCACCGGACCTTGGCAGCACAGGCAAGAGGGGTGGCCGCAGGGCGGCCAAGGGGGCCTCTGCCCGGGGGCAGCAGAAGGGGCTGGGTGGCCCCCTCTCCCTTTGGCAGGCTGCCCTTCCCCCCCAATGTACCCGGCCCCCACCCCACGGCTTCCCAAAGGCAGGCACCTGAATCCCAAGCAGTGGAGGGTCCAAGCCATGAACCGCCATGGCTCCAGAAAGGCTGCGTGCCCCCCTCCCCCCCAGGTGTGCAGTGCTTTGCCAGGATGAGCCCCACAGGACTTGGGCTGCCCGTGGAGCCCTCTTCCTCTGCAAAAAGGAGGGGTGCTGGTGCTGACCCCCCCTTCCTGCCACTCCCGCAGCCTGCGGCCCCTCCCTGGCCAGGCCATGGGCCGGCTCTTCCCTTCCCCTGCTCTGGGCTGCCTGGCTGGGCCTCAGCAGTGAAGAGGGGGCAGCAAAGAAAGGGACCACTTGCACCGGGGGGGCTTTGCTTCCCTCTCCCCCAGCCCTCAGGACCACGTGCACTGCTTCGGAGGCAGCCTTCCCGGCAGCATCCTTTGCTGTTGGGGGGGGTCGGGGGGGCAAGGAAGGGCTGATGCTCGGTGGTGACTGTCAGCAGGTGCTCTGCCAGATCCTGGATCTCTGCACAGGGGAGGCAGCACCCCTCCCGAGACACCCCGAAGTCAACCTCTGCCCCCCCACTTGGACATGGGCTTCTCCCCCGCCCTCCTCTGACAATCGGCAGGAATCTGCCCCCCCCCCCCATACCAGCCCCGGCCACTACAGTGCTCTCTGCTGTCCCTCAGTGTGGATTCCCCATCTGAGTGAGGGCCTGATCCTGCAGCGCCAGTTTGTTGGTTTGGCCGGTTCGCTCACTTCTGCTTACCGGCTTTGAGGGACTCTGGCTGCAAACGAGCTGCTGGGAACACCGGACCCCTGGAACAGCCCCATGGGGGCTGGGGGGGACGGCTTGCCCTGCCAGCTGCTGTAGGTCCCCAGTGCTTTCTGTTGTTATTTGCTTTGGGGCAGACAAAAAGGCCCACATCCTGAGAAGTCTGTGGGGTGCCTTGGCTGGAGGGGTCAGGGGACCACCAGGTGCTGTGGATGTGCAATTGTGACAGAGAAAAGAAGGTATGTATTTTACGCATCGCATAACTGAACTGTGGAACTCTCTTCCCCAAGATACAGGGGCGACAGGCATGGGGTTAGAGGCTGTGAAGGAGAAATGGGCAGATTCCATGGGGTTTAGAGTTCCCAGCCGCTGTTATTCTGGGCGGCCTTTGGATGCCTCTCTGAGCCGGAGGCTCTCTGTGTGTGTCTCTGTGCGTCCATTTCTGCCCCGTGTGCGAGAGAGGGGGAATCTTCATTTGGGTGTGGCTGTCGACGTGCGGCTTCTGAGCGTCAGGGAGAGGCTGCCCTCCATGGTGAGAGAAAGTCCGGGGCCCAGCTGAGGCCTTCTGGGGACTCCCTGAGACAATTCGGGTATTGTGGCCCTTCTGAGGCTGCCCCCCCCCACTTGCTGACTGCTTGGCCCCCATTTGCCCTTCCAGAGATTTCGCGCATCATTCAGGTGGACCTGGACGTGGAGTATCGGGCCAACATCCGGGAGCTTTTTGAAGAGTTTGACAACTTCCCGGAAGGAGCCGTGATTGGCATCGCGCGCGAGATGCAGCCAGTCTATCGGTAGGTCCTTGGGGAGGGGGGGGGCTGGGCCCAGGCAGGATCGGGCTCCCAGGCGGGTTCCCTAGCCTGTCTGTGGCCAAGCAGGAAGAGGCTCTTGGGCAGACGTTGCTCCCTCCCTCCATCCCTCCCTGCCGTGCCGGAAGAGAGAGACACTCAGCACACATGGCTTCCAAACCTGCCCCCTTGGGTGGAGGGGCTTCTTGTCTGCTTGTGGGAGGGCAGAAGGTGCTTCCTGAGAAGAGGGCTAACCCCCACCATGTCACGCCCCCCCACATCCACCCCCAAGCCGCTCCGGAGCTGCGGGTTGGGCCAGGCCTCCCTGCCAGCACCTCCCAATCTGCAGAGCCAGGTTGCACACGGAGGCCTCCGGAAAGGGCCGCATCTTTTCCCGGCCACTTTGGAAGCCTGCCCCTCCCACCCCTCCATCCTTGGACTGAAGACTGCTTCCCACCACTGGATATTTCGAAGCTCAGGATCAGGGCCCCATGTGAGGAGTGCGTTTCACATGTGGACATGCCATCCAGCCAAGAGCAAAGCCCCCAGTCCTCCCCCATGTCCAGATCTCTCCAGGGAGCACTGGAGATCTGTGGAATTCCCCCCTGAACTGGACACCAGCACAGAAGGGGGGTGGGACACACCTGGGGTGGGGGTTTAAAACCAAAGGTCAGCTAGATGGCGCTCTGCTGGCAAATGGGAGCAGCTCTGGTGTCGCCCTCATCGGGGCAGCCCCTTCCTGTCCCCCCCCCCACGAAGCTCCTTCCTTCAACTCCTTCCCCCCCCCCGAAGTCAGCCCTGCCTCTTAGGAACTTGCTTTCTGGGGGTGGGTGAGCCCTGCCTTGCCTGCCCCTCCCTCTCGTGGTCTCCGCCCAGGGTCCAGCTGGGAAGATGTGGCTGAGCTGGTCTGTTGGTTTTTGGGGCTTGGGGCTCCCTCCCTCCCTCCCTGGTCCAGGTTTCAAGCCTTTTCTCCCTTCTTCTCCCCCCCACCTCTCCCCTCCCCCCCCCCCCGGAAGGCATATCTTCTGGCAGTACCGGAAGGAGCACCCGGGGACCCCAGTGGGGGACCCTCCCCCCGGCGGGCGGCCCGGCTTCAACAGCGGGGTCCTCCTGCTGAACCTGGAGGCCATGCGCCACTCGGACCTCTACAACGGCCTGCTGGAGGCCGCGGCCGTGCGGCGGCTGGCGGAGAAGTTCCACTTCCGGGGCCACCTGGGCGACCAGGACTTCTTCACGCTGGCGGGCATGGAGCACCCTGAGCTCTTCCACACCCTGGACTGCACCTGGAACCGTCAGCTGTGCACCTGGTGGCGCGACCACGGCTACAGCGAGGTCTTCGACCAGTACTACCGGTGCGATGGCCACGTCAAGATCTACCACGGGAACTGCAACACGCCCATCCCCCAGGAGTAGCGGGTAGCGCCAGGGCTGACCCGGCCGTGGGCAGTGGGCTGGGGGAGGTTCTGCCCCCCCCGAGGCACCCATGGTTTCGTGGAGCATCAGCCTGTGGCAGGCGTGGCCCCCGTGGCTTTCCCAGAAGCAGGCCTCTGCTGGGGACCAGCCACAACTTGTCCCAAGACAGTGGGCAGTGGGCAGCCTTGGCAGAGGTTCTCTCCCTCCTTGGATGCCATGGGGGCGCCCCAGCCTGAGAGGATGCCTGGCCCTCTTGGTCTGAAGACTCCTGCACCAGGGGGTGCGCGCCCAGCAGGAGATGCAGAGAAAGGCGTCCTCTGGGGGTGGGATGGGGGTGGGAATGCAAGGTAGCTGCAGGTGCCGCAGGGGGGAGGAGGCACCAGCCTCCCCCTCCTGCCCAGGGTAGAGTTAGGCCTTTTTCCCAGGGGAAGGGGGGGGAGGAGCAGAGAGCTGCATTTCAAGGAGTGTGCGCACCCACACACATCCCTCCCCTGGACACACAGGGGAGAGGGGCAAGTCTCTCCATCAGCCCAGTTCCAGCCCAGTTCCCGACCTTCTTCGGTGCCCTCTTTCCGACTGACCGGGTGTGTGTGTGTATGTGTGTGTGTCGGGGGGGGGGGGGGAATCTGACCAGGTTGTCTCCAGAGCTCCTCTGGCTGAGGCCTCGGTGGAACACCTTGTACGGCTGGTGTGGAAACGGGGAGAGTGATGGAAAGAATAAAAAAACGGAGCTGCCCGCATTGATTGCCTTGTTCCACAAACCTGGGAGCCTGTGCGAGGTGCTTGTCTGATCACTGAAAATGGGGGGGGGGGCGGCTGGGGGGGGGGAAGGATATTGCCAAGCTGGAGGGAAAAGGCAGCCCAGGCAATCCGTGTGGGTTAAAGTAGTACGGCTCCCCTGCAAGAAGTCACACCCTTGAGGCTGATTCGTTGAAGGGGGGAAAGGCAAAGAAGGGCAGAAGGAGGTACACAATTATATGGGGGGGAGTGGAGGGTGGCCGTTTCCAGCTGCTGCCACAGAGCCCGGCGCTATCCGAGGAGAGGCTGGGTGGTGGCTGATGTGGGACAGGGAGAAGGGAGCGAGGGCCTGTGGAATTCAGAGCCACATGGTGTGGTGATGCGGGTCTGTTCACTGAGTTCATGGAGGCCGGGGGGGGGGCCCTCAGCAGCCTCACACATGCCCCCCCCCCGAGCAGGTTTGGATATACTTTCCTTTTGCTGTCAGGCCCTGTGAGTGTCCATGCCAGCTTCTGGGGAAGTGGCGTTCAGCCTCTGCTTTTGCCAGCCGTCCCTGACTGGCTCTGCCCCGGGGCCTTGGCCTTGTGTGTGTGTGTGTGTGGGGGGGGGCTGAGCCCAGCTGGAGCAGTGGCAGCTTCCAGGGCTGTGACGGCTCTCCTCTCTGGCCTGCTGATGATGGGTGGGGGCTGAGGCTGAAGGACTCTGTGTGGACCAGCGCCATCCGCTCCCTCCACAGACTAGAGCAAGGAAAAGGGCGGGGGCGCATTTCCCTTCTCTAGAGGAAGCTCCACTTGGGGGTCACTTGAGCTGCCCCAAGGAGCCAGATCCACCGGCATCAAGATGCCAAAGAGAGGGTCGGGTTTCCAAGCACTCAGTCTTGCAGAGGCGGGGGGCGTGTGTCGAGGGAGCCCCCTCCCCCCCCCGGCAAGTGGAGGGAGCCTGGCTCTGCCTTGTGCGGGGGGGGGGGAGTTTCCTTCTAGGAAAAGCCTCACCTGCTAACAGCCGGCTGCCCAGGCGGCCCTTTCCGGACTTGCCCCCCCCCCGGAGACCGAGGCCTTTCCCTTCTCCTGAGGCCCTTTCGAGAGGCAGAGCCAGGACTCGGAACTCCCAGCCAGACCCCCAACCCACTGAGCGATGCGGCCAGCGAAGCCCTCCGCGCCGCCCTGCCTTTCCGCGGCCCCCACCGGCTGAAGCGCCTTTCTCGGTGTGTGTGGGGGGTGGGTGTTCGGCGTCAACGGGGCTTTTTCTGGCCGGGGGAGCCAAGCCCCCTTCCCCCGACCAGGACGCCCCTGACTTGCGGAGGGTGACCCGGGATCCACCGCCGGCGCGGCGGCCGCTTCCACAGCCCGGGGGGGGGGGCGCGGCGCACCTTTGGGCTGGGCCCCCTCCCCGGCACCCAGGCGTGCCTCAGGGACCTGCGCAGCCCCAAGGCCGGTCGGAGGGCCGCGTCGCCCACGGGAGCCCGAAAGGCTGGCCCCGGGGGAGGGGGCTGGAGGAGCCGGCGGGCGGGGGGGGCGGGCTGAGCCGGTCCTCCCGGGTTCCTCCGCACCCCCCCCCAGCCCCACCCCGGGCGTCTCCTGCGGGGCTGCGCTGGCGGCTGCGGGCAGGGTGGGACCCCAGCTGGCCCCGGCGAGCAGCGGGCACCGGCCTCGCCCTCCCGTCCCGTCGGGGGCCTGGGAGCAGGTGCCTGGGGGCGCGTGGCTTGGCTGCAGGGCCGCGGGCGGGCGGGCGGGGGATCCCTTCGGGGCCGGAGCGGCCAGCGGCTTTGGAAGGAGACGCGCCACGGAGGAGGGACCGCGCCCCGCGGCAGGACCTCCCCGCTGGGCAGCAGCCGGGCACCCCATGTCCTTCCCCCCTTCTTTTCGGCCGCCCTGCGTTAAGGGGGGGGGCTGGAGAGCCGGGCCGAGGTCCGGAGAGGCTCTCCGGCTGCTCTGCCTCCCCACCCCCCCGGGTGTCGCCTGCTGCGTCGCGTGATCCCAGAGGACGTGGGATGGGGCGGTCTGAGCCTCTGGCCCCACACAGTGCTGGGTGTCACAAAAACCGACGCCTGTGCTTTGAGTCCTGCCCAGCAATCTCCTCCCCCCCGCAGCACAACTGCCCCAGGGCTGGAGGGTCGTCTTCTCCCTTGGATGGGACTCCACCCTGGGCCCCAAGACTCTCTGGGAGGGGAAGAAGAAGAAGAAACATCTCCCCCCCCCCGGTGTTTGCTAGGGTGGGTGGGTGGGAACAACGATGTGGGTGCCCTGGTCATCGTGGCCTCCTTGTAGCGTCCCGACTTCACTTTGGGCTCCACCACCGGGGGGGGGGGCAAGACAGCTGCTCACCTGCCAGGGTAAGATGGCACCTGTTAGATGGGGGGGGGGGGGGCTCAGAGAGGCAGTTCTGTGCCACCATCTCCTGTGGGCTCTGCCACGCAGCTCATCTGCCTCAAGGAAAAGGGGTGTGTGTGGGGGGGCGTTCCCCATATGCAGCCCTCTCCCCTTTGGGGAAGAAGGAGACCAGGAGCTGTGGGGGCAGCCCAAGAGCCCTGCAGAGCTGAGGGGGGCTTTTGCCCTGGCAAGTTGTCCGGGGGGGGGATGTTGGCGGCTCCCAGAGAGAGGCGACTGAAGGCAAGGAGGTGGAAAGTCTCTCTCGCCAAGACTACTCACTCGCGCCTCCCCCCACAAACACCCGCAAGTGTGGTGCACCATCCCCGGGTGGCATTTCCAGCCTCTCTGGACGTTGCCCGCAGGGCCTGGCTGCCCAGGGTGCCCCCGAGGGTCTCTGCCAGCTGCCAGAAATGTGGGTTCCTTCCCGGATCTCAAATTCTGTGCCGCTGTTACTCTGGAGGCGCAAAGCAGGAGGTCCTCGCGGGGGTGGTGGTGGCAGGGGGTGTGACGTCTGGGGCCTGCCTCTGGAACGCCCTCCTGGGGAGCCACCATGGATGCCAGGATCACAAGCTATTTGGAACCAGGTCAAATCTGATCTCCTTGCCCGGGTATTTTAATTGGCACGATTGTTTGACTCATTCCCTCCTTTAATTGCCGGTTGCCCGTCTGTTTTCTCCTGGTGGCAACGGAGGGATTCTTCTCATTGCTGACTGTGTAGCAATAAGGCTTCTTGATGGGTGTCCGCTGGCGCCCTGCTCTGGAACCCAGCTTTGAGAGACGGGCACTCTAGAGTTTCTAAACTGTATGTAAGGAAATCGCTCTTTCTTTCTCTCTTTTTCTTCCTGTGTTCTCTCCAGAAGCCGAGAGTCCCTTTCTCCTCCTGGGCCAAAGGGAGGGATGGGGTGGGAGGTGGGGCTTCCAGCTATGATTTATGTCTTATTGGAAGCAACACCCCCCACCCCCATCTTATCACCTGGGAGATAAGAGGGCAAAGATGTTCCAGCCTAATTGGGGGCACAATAAAAGGCAATCCATAGACGGTTGATGGACAGAAGTGCTTGGTCTCCCTGGAGGCTGGCCAGCCCTTGTTCTCCACCCGGGGGGGGGGAGCCCAGCCGAGCCAGGGAAGGGGCCTCGGGCCAGGCCTGTTAGGCCACCGGGGTGTGTGTGAAAGGGGCAACAACGGGTGTGTGCGTGTGTGTGTGTTTGTGAGCAAGAGTAAGCGTCTGCTCGAGTGCCGCGTCTGTTGCTGGAGAAAGGTCCTCTGCCAGCCTCGCCTTCCACTCGTTGCCCCCCCCCGAAACGAGCCATTCCCTTGGCTTAGGGGGCCGTTCCTCTTGGCGAGGGTGGGCGCCTCCGGCTCTGGCCTCTCCCCTGTGGCCTGTCCTCCTCGGGGGAGGACCCGGCTGGGAGTCCAGGCTTGTCCTGAGGACGACCTGGCTCTCCCATTCAAACCTCCTCACTCCCTTACGGGGTGCATTCAGGAGGGACGTTCTCTGAGCACCGAAAGGGGAGCCGTAAAGGAAGCCCCCCCCCCGCGGTTGACAGGAGCCGAGCAGGGCTGCGGAGGGCCGGGTGTGTCGGAGGCTCCTGGTTCCTGGCATCGCCACGTGTCGGAGGCCACTGGATGGCGCAGAAGGACAGGGACAAACGCGCCCTGGACGAAGCGGGCTCCGCTCCGCTCCCGTCGCTCTTGTTTCGGCGTCCCCGTCCACCCGGGCGCGCGCTCTCGACACCACTTCCTCTGGCCAGAGGCCGGCCTGCGCCACAACAGCCCCGGCCCACGTGCGCGCGCCCCGAATCACTGGGAACGCGCTCCCTTATCAGCAGGAAACTGGCCCCGGGAACGGCAGTTGCAAATCAGGCCAAATCAGAAACCCTGTCAAGGAGATGCAATGCGGAGCTCCCTGTGGATTAAGCATCCCCCATAAATCAGTAGTGAAAGGCACTTCTTTTTTTTTGTGGTGGTGTATGTGGCAATTCCCACCTCACTTCCTCTGCTGTCAGCATTAAAGTTGTGTACTCACCTGATTTTTGCCTTCCTCATGTTCAGCTGCAGTTCTGCTCTGTCGTTTTTAATCTTTCTTCATTCTCCCAATTCGAAGAGACCCTTGTCCAGCAGGCCGAGGCAAAGAGAGACAGTCCCGGAAGCAGCAAAACCAGGGAGCTGGATGGGGGACAGATTGCATTTGTCTCCAGTATGGAAGGGATGGTCACTCTCGAATCAGCCTTCTCAGCCACAGTAGATGCTGTTCCAAGTCCTCCATACAGAGCACTTTACCATAGTCTCTCAAGACTGAAGGATGCCTGACTAACAAGTAATTTCAAGTTATTGCTGCTTTCTGCTACTAAGATGGTGTTATCTGCATATCTTAATTTACTGATGTTTTACCAATTTTCTCTCCTCCTTCATCTGAATCTTGTCCAGTTTTTATATGGTATGTTCTGTGCACAGATCGAACAAATAAGGGGATAAAATGCACCCTTGTCTGACACCTTTGTCTGTGGAAAACCATTTTGTGTTTTAAGACATTTGCCAACTGGTATTTCACACAAGGTAAAATTACATCAGTCGGCTGGATAGCTCAGTGAGTTGGGGATCTGGATGCAGACCCAGAGGCCGGGCGTTGGATCCCCCATGGAGCTTCCTGCGAAGTAGATCCTGCCTGCCTGGGTGGCGTTTGGCAAAAGCTGCCGGAGAGTCCCAGGAAAACCTCAGAAGGCAGGAAGGGGAAACCCTTTTTGAGGACTCTCTACCTGGAAAACCCTGGGAAGGGTCACAGTAAGTCATCATCATATAAGTTTATTGTGTGGCACACAGTCCCTTGCAAAGAACATCAAATAAAAACAATGCAGTACAGTACAATTCAGTCCTGAGGAAACTTTAACCCTAACCTGGGCAGACACCGTCTAAGGTCCTTCTCTCTCTCTCTCTTTCTCTCATGCACACACTTGCATGTATGCACGCACGCACGCGCGCACACACACTGTGTGAACGTCCAGAGAGCCAATCGTCTCTATTTAACAGGGTGAGGCTGCAAAGAATTGATTATTTATAGCGGAAACGTGATCTCCCTCCTGCTCTGCTGCTAGACTATGATATTTGATGCTCCCCTTATGCCCTGTTCTGTTTTCCTCATTCGGGTTGTTGTCGCATCTTACTATGCAAACAGTGAAAAACTGAAGGTTACACCGTTTAAAAAGAAAATCCAGGCTCCTCTTTGTGACCCACGTGGGCAGGTTTTGTCTCTGGCTTGTTGTTCTTCTTTATTTTCTCTGTTCTGTTATAGGTTCCTATATTTTGCCTTTTTTGACCGGCCTAGTGAACTGATCACTTACTACTGGCGAATTCCCAAGTTCCTATAAGCATGTTTTTGTCCATCCTTTATCGAAAAACACACGCCTTCCCTCGACCCTTCAGTCTGTGCCCATTAGGGTCCGCTTTCTCGTCTTCCAGGGTGTCTAAGGTTTTGGAGAGCGAAGCGTTTTCTCAACTGGCCCCTTATTTAGCTTGTCGAAATGCCATCGATCCATTTCGGTCTGGATTTCGGGCTGGGCATTCAACCGAGAAAGCTCTCTCTTGTGTTCTGAATGCCATCCAAGCGGCTGGCCAAGGCTGAACATTGCTCATCCTTTTTTTTTTTTTTTAATTTCTTTTATTTATAATTAAAAAAGTACAAAAAATAATAATAAAAAAACCAAAAAATACAGAATACCTACTACTACAAAAAAACAAACTGTAAATTACGAGACTATAAATTACAAAACATAACAGTGAACCCATCACCCTCAGGACTAGCATTACACTTCTTTCCATCCATTTTCATTCCAAAATTTCAATGTTTCTTCACTCGGTGTATACCCCCTCCCTCTCCGAAATACATGTTCTAAAAATACGTTCCATATTTTTTTAAAGTCATTATTTTTCATTTGGCCCCTGCTTATTTTCATATCGCATGTCAGTTTATCATTAATAGCCATATCCCACAATTCTCTATACCATTCCTCAAGGTTAAATTGATTTTCATTTCTCCAATTCCTTGCCATAATTATCCTTGCAGCCGTAATCATTATTATTATTAAATCCTTATTTTCATTCACCAATTGCTCTTTACTCAAATTCAATAAAGCTGTTATTGGGGACATTGAAATATTCAATCCCATAATTTCAGTTATTTCCCTAAATATTACTTTCCATTCTTTCTTTCTTTTTTCACATAGCCACCACATATGTAAATACGTCCCCTTCTCTTTTTTACAACTCCAACATAATGATGACACAGTTTTATCCATCATATTCATTTTAACCGGCGTTAAATACCACCTCCATATTACTTTATAGCAGTTTTCTTTTATCCTTACTGACATGTTCTTCATAATTCTCTGATCCCATATTTTATCCCATTCTTCTCCTATTACATCTTCATCCAAATCATTTTGCCATTGCATTTTTAACCCTACAGTACCCTGTTCTACTTGATTTAATAATTTATATATTTGACTTACAGTTCCTTTTCTTTCTGTTTTTTCCTCTGATTTCAATCTTTTTTCTATAATTTCTTCAAATTTTGTCATTTTTCTACCTTTCCCTTCTTTAGTATACCATTCTCTTGTCCACTTTTCTAATTGAATTAAATTTAACCATGAATACCCTTCTCCCCCTAATATCTTTTTTATATCCCCTTTTTCTTTTATCTTCTCTGTCCAGTCTTTTAATCTACTTATCTGTTTGCTTTTTAATACATTCTTTAAATTTTTTAAATTTTCTGGGAAATTCCTTAAATCAACTACCTGAGATAAAGGAGATATCTGTGGACTCAATACCTCTCTAAATTCCTTCCAATTTTCCAACATGTTTCTTAAAAACGGATTTTTAATCTTTTTTATCCCTTCTGCAATTTTCTTTTTAAACAAGATACTTTCCACAGTTTCTCGTATTCCTTCCATCTCAATATCCATCCAAATTAAATTTTTATTATCCTTAATTATATCTGGGATATGTCTAAGCTGATTCGCTACATAGTATAATTTTATATTAGGTAATCCAAGACCTCCCTTTTTTTGTGCTACATACCATAATTTTTTATTAATCCTCCCTCGTTTATTTCCATTGCAATAACAATTTATCATTATCTGCCATTCTTTTAATTGTTTTTCTGTAATCTTTATAGGGAGCATCCAAAATATAAAATTTAATTTAGGGATTATTTTCATTTTACATAATGCAACTCTACCAAACCATGAAATTTTTAATTTCTGATATTCCTTTATCCTTCCAGTTATCTCTGTTTTTAATCTATCCAAATTTATTTTGATTATTTCTTGTAGGTTCCAAGTTATATTAATCCCCAAATATTTCATAACCTTTCCTATTTTACCTTCAAATATTGTTTTCACTTTATTTTCCTCTTCTTCTGAATGGTTTAACAATAAACATTCGGACTTCCCCCAGTTTATCCTTAATCCCATTATACTCTCAAATTCCTTCAAATGTATTTTCAACCTTTCAATTGTTTCAACTGGATTATTAACTATTAATAATGTGTCATCGGCAAATAAATTTATCTTACCATTCTCTTTATTATCTACCCCTCTAATTTGTTTATCTTCTCTAATTATCTGTGCCAAAATTTCAATTATCATTGTAAAAAGTGAACATTGCTCATCCGTGTGGGTGCCGCTTGACTTGTCTGCAGATTTTGATTCGCTTGACCAACAGATTCTTCTAGGAAGACTGGCTCCTTCAGGTGTCTCTGGAACCAGTGTATTTTATTTGAACCTTTGAGCTGTTTTTTTAACAGTTGGTTAATTCTAATTATTGCTTTTTTTCAGGAATTTTATGTTGATGCACAGTTTCGAACATATATATTGTGCATAATATCACACACACACACACACACACAAATATTAAAATTGTGATTAAATATATTGCATGCTTGTATATTATTGATCTTATTGGAATGCACTCTTGTGTGGACTGCAATGCTGTTGTTGTTTTTAGTGTCAGGCACAATTGGGTGGTGTGGAAAGATTAATTGACAGAGTGTTGTTGCTGGACAGAGGGTGCTCAGAGGTCTCCACGGCCCTCGCGTTCTTTGGGGCGGCTCATTCCACGTCCCCATCTCTGTCCTCGCCAGTGGTGGATTGGGCTGCAGGCAGGCGTCACAATCAAAGGAAGGGAAAAACAAACAAACAGCCACCATGTTTCCTCCTCCTAGTCCTGGGAGGAAGTTTTCGACTTTTATATTTTTAAAATAAGTGATGCAGCCACCCTACTATAGTGTAATTTAAAAAACAACAACACAACTTTCCCTGCTCCCTTCATAGAGCAGATCAAGTTTTAATCCGCTAATATCATGGAAGTGGCTGTCCTCTTAAGCCGCTTCACGACATGGGAAGTTAAGAGGAGAAGGTGACAGACCAAACAGGATCTCTTGAGGCGTGTTATACCATTTGGATGCAAGGGTCACATCAGATAGCATACCAGATCTCAACTTGACCTCTGCCAACTCTATTTAGCCCATTCCAGCCTGCTTTAATGACCCTGTGTAGATAATGAGATAGAATAGGAGGAAAGGTGTCTAGACTCATTGGCAGATGTCCCCTAAGAAACATGGAGGTCTTGCTACATCAGGAACCCCAGGTTACATGAGAACCTCAGAAGAAGAGCCCTGTGCTGGATCAGGCCATGGGCCCACCTAGTCCATCTCCCTGTATCTCACTGTGGCCCCACCAGATGCCTCTGGGAGCGCATGTCTCCTGATTGCCCTCCCCTGCCTCTGGCCTTTGGAGGTACGTTCCTTCTAAGTGTGGAGATTGTACATCCCTATCGTGGCTTGTCACCTGTGATGGACTTTTCCTCCAGGAATCTGTCCAATCCCCTTTTCAAGGCATCTAGGCCAGGTGCCATCACCACATCCGGTGGCAAGGAGTTCCACAGACTAACAACACTCTAGGTAAAAAAAAGATTTTCTTTGGTCTATTCTCACTCTCCCCGCACTCAATTGGAGTGGATGTCCCCTGGTTCTGGTCTTGCGTCCCTCTCTTTCCACTTGATCCCTCTCCTGCATCATTTTATACGTCTCAGTCATGTCCCTCCTCAGGCACCTTTTCTCTAGACTGAAGAGCCCCAAACGCTGCTGCCTTTCCTCATCAGGGAGGGGCCCCAGCCCCGTCATCCTTGGAGCCGCTCTTTCTTTTCCAGTCCCACTCTGTCTTTTTTGAGGTGCGGTGCCCAGAGCTGAATGCAATACTCCAGGTGTGCCCTTAGCAACGTTGTTTCATCTTCAACCTTCTTTTTAAATGATCCCTAGCCTGGAATTGGCCTTCTTCACTGCAGCCGCGCAACTGGGCTGACCCTTTCCTCGAGCTGTCCACCAGCACACCGAGCTCTTTGTCCTGATCCCTCAGGAATGCTGCAAGCAGAACTTCCCCGGGTGGAACCGGAGGGCTCCCGGTTCAGAGAGGGAGGGAGGGAGGGAGGGAGACCGCTGCCAGGGGTGCCTCCCCCTTACTGGGGAAAACGTGTGCCAAACCGGGCCCCTCCTCTTTCCCCACTGCTGTGCTTCCCACCCCCACCCCCCGCCGGCCAACACCCTTGGCTGTTCTCCCTGCTTTCCCTCTGTGACCTTTTCAGGGTGCCATTAATATTAGCCTGCTTGGCTCCCCCACTTCCCTTTTCTCACGCCCTGGGAGAGAAGTGGAAGGGCCCTCTGGGCGAGGCGTGCCAAGCGAGGCTCCAGAGTCGGGCAGGTGGGGCCCCCAGAAGGCCTAATACGGCTTCCCCTGGCTGGAACGGGCGGGCTGGCGCGGGTGCCAGGAGAGAACAGGCCCACTGGGGCTCCCTTTGGTGACAAGCAGCCCCCCCCGGAACATCTTGCCACGCGCTGGGCTGGCCGGCCAGCTGTTGTAGGGAAAAGGAATTGGACATCCTTGGTGGGGGGAGTGGAGGGCCCAGGTGCCTGGGAGAAAAGGCCAGGCCAGGCCCCAGAACGATGTGCAGGTGGCCACGGAGCAGCCGGGGCGCACCCAGGGGCTCCTGGCCTCTGCCACCGCTCTCCAGCTGCCGGGCAACGGGTCTGGCTGAGCTGCCAAGCAGGAGGCTAAATATAGGCTTGCCCAGAGTCGTTCCTGGGAAGGGGACACGCGTGAGTGGGCACGAGGCGCAGGGTGACGTCACCAGGCCCCGCCCGGCAGGCGTGCCGCACATGCAGGCTGGCAGGTGCCCAGCTGGGGGCAGACCGGGGGGGGGGGAACAGAGGTGCCCGTGTGGGTCAGGGCTCTCCCCTCGCTTTCAAGACCAGTCAGCAGTCAGCATCCCCTCCTCCAACCCCTCCCTTCCCCCCTCCCACAATAGGTTGTGACCTCCATCCTGACCTCCTTGGGTCAGACCAGTGCCCCCACCCCTCCCCACTGCACTCTGGGCAAAACGGGAGAAGCCCCCTCCCCAGGACGCAGAGCTCCTCCGCTAGGGAGGCCGGCTTTGGCCACATGGTTCCTGGAAGACCAACTGACCATGTGGATGGGTGGCTGTCCTCTCCCCACCCAGTGCATCTGCTGCTGCCCTTTGGGCTGGGGGGGGCACCCTGAGTGTGCATGCTTTTACATGCACACACTGCCAGGGGTGGGGCTTGCTTGTATGCCTGCACTTGTGAGGGGAGCCGTTTTAGGAGATGGGACCCGCAGGAGAGATGCAGGCAGGCTGGTCTTTCTCAGGCCCCTGGCGGGTGAAAGGGCAACGGGGGGGGCTCCCCATGAAGGACCGGGTGTGCCCGCCCCTGTGTCGATGGGGAGGGAACCCTCTTGCCAGCTCTGAGCAGAGGCACCTGTGTAAGGTGAAGCCATGTTTGTCAGGGCCTTCAGGCATCTGCCCCCATTCCTAAAGAGGGGTGTGTGTGTGTGTGGGGGGGCTCTGAGAACCCCTGTTAACACAAACCCACGGCATTTCCAAGATGGGCCCGAAGACTGACCGGGGGGTGGTGGCTCTTTTGTGCTCCCCCTCCTGGAGGGGCATCTCAGTGCTCCTGAGTGAGTGGAGAGACAGTGAGAGGACGGATGCCCTGTGGGGGGGGGGGGGCGGAAACACATGCCAAGGAAGAGGCTCAGACAAGGCCATCCCAAAGGGCTCCTCCTCCTCCTCCTCCGTCGTCCCTGTGCTGGCCCTTCCGTTGTTCCACCACGGCTCAGCCGGCCTGGATTCCTCCGTTGCTCCTGCCTGTGCCCGCTGGAGGTCCGGGCGGGTTTCTCAGCCTCACGAGATCCAGAGGGCTTCTCGGGAAGCTGCCTTTGTGTTTCAGCACCAGGAGAGAGAGAGAGAGTCCCTAGGAGGGGAGCGCAAGGACTGCCCGCTCCCATCGGGCTCCAAACATTTGCAGTACGAATCAGGGCTGACCGGCTGGAGCTGATTTGGCCTGAGCCATTTGGGTTCTTGGGTTTCTGCGTCTCCTTGGATGCGCTTCAATTGTGTACTATGGAAAACGGGGGTGGGGGTGGGGAGATGGAACTGGAAGAGCTGGAACACCCTTGGGAACGGGAACATTCAGCTCCCAGAGGAAGCTCCCACCTGTTTCCTGCCTCCTTTTGTCTCCTAGGTTAATTCACATCGACATGAAAGGGCTGGGAGAGACTTTCTGGCCTGGCCGAGGAGGGTTTCGGTATCACCAGTAGGTGGATGACACCCAGCTCTCTCTCTCTCTCCTTCCCACCTAATTCCAGCGAAGCTAGTTCCGCTCTAGATCAGTATCTGGTGCCATTAATGGACTGGATGAAGGTTAAGTTAATTGAAACTTTATCCAGACAAGACAGAGGTGCTCCGGGTCGGTCAAAAGGCAGATCAAGGAATAGGGATGCAGCCAGATTACACTCCCATTGAAAAAGAACGTGTGCAGCTTGGGGGTGCTCCTGGATTCACCCCTGAGCCTGATTCATCCCCAAGCTATCCCAAAGACCGCATCTCCCAATACTGTATAAGCCAGCAGAGATGTTAAGACCATCAGGTGAGGCTTTCCTCTCAGTCCCATCACCTTCACAGGTATGCATGGTGGGGACACAGGAGAAGGGCCTTCTCTGTGGCTGCTCCTGGACTCTGGAACCCCCTCCCATGGGAAGCTAGGCTGGCCTCCATCTTTGCTTTCTTTCCGCAAGCAGGCAAAGACTTTTCTCCCCAGGCAGGCTTTCCCTGAGTGACTGGCTCGCTGTATGAGTGACTGCCCACACGGCCGGCTGGCTACTTGAGGGACTTTTAGATGGATTGTTCTGTGTTGCTGCTCCAACTGGGTCTTTAGTACTATTAGTGTTTGCCATTTCTCAGAGTGGTATTCATTTGTTCCTTTTTAATATTTGTATATTTATTGTTTTAGCTTTAATATTGCTTTTTAATTATGTAAGCTGACTCTTTATACTCATTGTTCTTAGTTTTAAATATTGTCTTTTAATGATGTAAACCACTGCTGTATACTCATTGTTTCCAGCTTTAAATAGGAGGCTGATTGATTGTTTCCTGATGGCTTTTTTCGAAGCTTTCTGTAAGCTGCCTCGGCTCCTTTTTAAGGAGAAAAGTAGGGTAAAAATGTTTTAAATCTCTCTCTCTCTCTCTCTCTCTCTCTCTCTCTCTCTCTCTCTCTCTCACACACACACACACACACACACACACACACACACACACACACACACACACTCAATCAATCAATCAATAAATCAATAAATCAAGTCAGTGTTATGAAGTCCCAGCGAAAGCGAAGGCAAGGCACTTCTGGAGCGTGGCCGATCTACTAAGGGATGCCCTTGCCTCTGCTGGATGAGTCACCCTTGCTTGCTTGCTCAGGCAGATGGGGAATAAAGAGCAAGGTCAGCCGAGGTCAGCTAGTCTGGGTCCTCCTCAGTATTCCACAATTGGTGTTTGGAAGGGATGTTCTGGCTTCCCCTGGAACTTCAGCTCTCCATACTGTGATTTGGTACCTCCTTCTTGGCCAGGAGCTTGTGTCCAAATTTCAGCATTTTCAACCTCCAAAACGCCAGTGCAAACTTCAGTGGTGGGTAGCAGGGTTCAAGAAGAGAGAACCAAAAATGGTCTGAAGCTCAACATAAAAAAAAAAACAACTACGATCATGGCCACTGGTCCCATCACCTCCTGGCAAATAGGAGGGGAAGATATGGAGGCAGTGACAGATTTTTCTTTCCTGGGCTCAATGATCACTGCAGATGGAGACAGCAGCCATGAAATTAAAAGACGCCTGCTTCTTGGGAGGAAAGAGATGGCAAACCTCGACAGCATCTTAAAAAGCAGAGACATCACCTTGCCAACAAAAGTCCAAATAGTCAAAGCTATGGTTTTTCCTGTCGTGATGTATGGAAGTGAGAGCTGGACGATAAAGAAGGCTGACTGCCGAAGAATTGATGCTTTTGAATTGTGGTGCTGGAGGAGGCTCTTGAGAATCCCCTGGACTGCAAGGAGAACAAACCTATCAATTCTAAAGGAAATCAACCCTGAGTGCTCCCTGGAAGGACATATCCTGAAGCAGAGGCTCCAGTACGTTGGCCATCTCGTGAGAAGAGAAGACTCCCTGGAAAAGACCCTGATGTTGGGAAAGTGTGAAGGCAAGAGGAGAAGGGGATGACAGAGGACGAGACAGATGGACAGGTTCATTGAAGCGACTGACATGAATTCGGCCAAATTCCAGGAGGCTGTGGAAGGCAGGAGGGCCTGGTGTGCTCTGGTCCATGGGGTCATGAAGAGTCGGACACAACTCAATTACTAAACAACCAGCAGGGTCCAAACCAGGCTGAGCACAGCTGTGGGATCCTTGAACCACTGTGCATCCACTTCCCTTCACGTCTGAACTTTTCTCTGAAGCTGGTCCACAGCCATGATCTCAAGGCTTTTCCCATCATCTCACAGGCGGTCTACACTGAGATCATGGTTGAGGGTGCGGGGGGGGGGGGCTTTCTTTACAACTCTAGGGCTGTAATTCGGGCAGAGCAACTGAAGCTTTGCTCCAGGGCAGCAGCATTAGCAAGCCACTGAAATATTTTTATTTAATTTCTCTTAGTTAAAGAATTAACCTAGAAATTAATGTATTGGCAAGCATTAGGAAAACAGATTGCCACATTTCCTGCCTTATTTCTTTTTTCTGAAAGTATAGCATTTATTTTGATGGGAGGGGGGCATAGTTTCTTCCTCTTTTTTCATTTGAAGTTCATGTCCCAGTCTGGAGGGAGAGTGGGTGAGAGACGGTATCGGTTGCCCTGGGTGCCAAAATTGTTAGCTGTAGCTCCTCTGTTCACGGGCAGAACTGGCGGGTAAGGTGGCAGACCCCCAAATCTCAGGTTCCAGGCTTTGTTTTTGTTGGTTTGTGTTTGGTGGGGGTGGGGGTGGGGGTGGGGATCCCTTCTCCAGGTCTCAAACTTTTCAGATCTCAAATCCCAGTGAAGGAGGTGCTGCCAACCTGGCAAGCTAGTTTCCACATTCCAGTAATACTTCAATATTATATAATTAGTTTAACTGCATTTTAACCATGCCAGCTTATAAGCCTGTACTTGTTTACTTCTATCTATTGTGATCTTATAAGACACACTGAGTTCCAGTTCTGGGGAAAAGGTGGGGCAAAATTTGGATAAGTAAGAGGGATATAATGCCCGGACGCCCTGCCAGGGCAGAACCTGCTCCAGCGCATGGCGAAGTTCTACTTACCAACGCAGCAACACCCAGCGTGCCCTTGACCATGTGGAGGAGGTTGTGGCCCAAGCGGTAGCTTTTCCAGCCTCTGTTTTTGCTCACAAAGCAGAGCCTCTCCAGCATCTCGGGAGTGAAGCCGGTCTGGCCCTTGTTCCCACAGGACGGGGAAAGGGCCGTCAGCCTGGGCAGCCCCTGGTTGGTCCCCTCCCCCGCTGCGAAGGCCCAAACCCTGGGTGTCAATGCCCCCCCCTGCCCCCCCACCCTGCTGCTTTGCTTCTGATCCTTCTTTCCAGCACCCCCCTTTCAACACCTGCACGCAGCAGTTCTGCCTTCTTGGGCCATTTTCCCTGGAGGCTGGGATTCTGCCCATCCTGGATTCTTCCAGAGATGGGACCCGGGAGAGGCTCCCAGCATCATCGCCCTTTGGATACCTTTCAAATGGCCAGCATCTGTTTGGTTGCTGAGACAGGACGAAAGACAAGAGAAGGAACAGAGGAGAGGTTTCCCAGACCTTGGAACATCTTGAGAAGATGCCAGTCTCGCTCAGTTCTTCATCATCTGTAGCCCTGCTGCAAACGCCTTAGTAATTAATCTTTCTGCTGCCCACCAGACACAGATTCTCTGAAGAGGCCCATGGCCACAGAGACTGGCAAAACGTTAGGAAGAACAACCTTCAGAACAAAGAGCCAAAGAGCCCGAAAAACCCAGAACAACCGAATTACAAGGACTCTAATAGAAGAAACTGACATCTTAAACTGAATATATAGAGGAAGTTGTTCATCGGCCATATTGTACAGCTGTGTATAAAGCTGAGTCATCCTGACTAGGCAGAAGGATGATGGAGTTGTTATGAGATCACCTGAGATGAGGTTATGTAATGTTAGCTGACTGGCCATATGTACTATATCGTGTACATATGGCACACATATGCGTTGTGGAGAGTTGCTAGAGGACATGCTGTTGGGAGTATTTTGTGAAGACGTTACATATGTAATATAGGTTTTTAAGGAGAAGCATGTCTTCTTCACCGCCGCCACGGCCACGGAACAGGCCTTCCAATGAGCCCTAGCCCACGTTTGGTCGGATTCACTCTGAGTTTTCCACCATCGCCACTCAAGTCAACGTCCTGCTGGTCTCCTCACCAGTTTGAAAGAAACAGGAGGCCAGCTGGGCTCTGCTTTGTGGGAGGGGGTGCTTAGGAGCGGGTCCTTGTGTCAGTGGCCTTGGCCATTTCCCCACTCCAGAGATCAAACAGGGCTTCAACAGCACTTACTGTTGATTTAAAATAGGTTTACCCCACCTTTCTCCTTAAGAAAGGACCCAAGGCGGCTTACAGGAAGCTTTCGTTTGGCTCCATCCGCCTTCTGTGATGGACCGTCTTAGGTGGTCCACCGTCCCGGCAGAGGCTCCGCGTTCCAGGATTTGTCTACGACGACCCATGTGCAGAGAGTTCCTTCACGCCCAGGTCACCAACATCTACTCCAGTACAGAAATCCAGGTCTAACGTGTGCCCTGCAGCACGGATGGGGGCCGACACCATTAGGGGCAGCCCCACGGGCGTCATGGAGGACACAGAGTCTCGAGCCACTCCCAACGAAGCTGGCTTGGCATGGGCGTGGGAGTCCCCCAGCACCACAAGCCGAGGAGACTCCAGCATCGACCCCCAAGGAGAGGGAGCTCCGGAAGGAAACCTGTGTAGTGGGCCGTACGCCAAGAGAATCCCTGCCCCGTCCGGGGCCCCCACTTTCAGATACACACCTTCAGACCCAGAACATTGGGGGATGCGGCACCTGGTCAGGGGGATGAAACCCCCTGACATTATTGTACGGGAGAAATTGACCCGTGGGGCCTGGTTTGGCCACCAGTTGTAGCAAAATGCAGGGGGTTGGAGCAGGGCAGAGTTGTGCCCACTCACTTGTTTTCCTTTACAAGCACCAAGACCCAAGGGAACAGGAAGAACGGGGGTCTTTTGGAGCTGGTCGGCTGGCAGCGGGCGACTGGGCTTTCCTGGTGGTGCCCCCACCCGCGGTACGGCGCGCCCTCCCAAGGGAGACGCCTTGGGTCCCATTGGGTTCGTTCGTTCGTTTAGTCGTTTAGTCGTGTCCGACTCTTCGTGACCCCATGGACCAGAGCACGCCAGGCCCTCCTATCTTCCACTGCCTCCCGGAGTTGTGTCAAATTCATGCTGGTTGCTTCGCAGACACTGTCCAGCCATCTCATGCTCGGTCGTCCCCTTCTCCTCTTGCCATCACACTTTCCCAACATCAGGGTCTTCTCCAGATAGTCTTCTCTTCTCATGAGATGGCCAAAGTATTGGAGCTTCTGCTTCAGGATCTGTCCTTCCAGTGAGCACTCGGGGTTGATTTCCTTTAGAATTGATAGGTTTGTTCTCCTTGCAGTCCAGGGGATTCTCAAGAGCCTCCTCCAGCACCACAATTCAAAAGCATCAATTCTTCGGCGGTCTGCTTTCTTTATGGTCCAGCTCTCACTTCCATACATCACGACAGGAAAAACCATAGCTTTGACTATTTGGACTTTTGTTGGCAAGGAGATGTCTCTGCTTTTTAAGTTGCTCTCAAGATCTGTCATTGCCATTGGGTGGTTCAGGTTATAAAACAGGCCTCCACGTTGATCCATTTCGTGCTCCTTTTGTTTGAGGTGATGGGAGGTGGAAAAGGTGGGCGGTGTGGCGAGAAAAGGTGCTTGTTCAAGTTGCTTGTTCTAAATGCTTTAAACCAGATTGGCCTGCGCGCTGAGTGGCTCTTCTGACGGTTCAGGACAAGGTGTTTTCCCTTTGAGCTGCAGGCGCGCCTGTGAGTGGCCTTCGGAGCAGCTTTGCCCGCAAAGACTTCTGAGAAAGGTTACAAATAATTAAACCAAAATCCAAGACAGGGAGCAAATGAATAATGTGTGAAGCCCTGGCATGCCACAGCCCTCAGAAGAGAACCCTTGCCAAGGGGGGGGGGGAGGAGGAGTTGGGGCAACTGCCTCCAGAGAGACTTCTCTCCTTCCCCCCCCAACCCCCCAGCTAACCATTTGCCCAGGGCATGAAGGAGGTGGTGTTGGGGTGATGGGTGGGGGTCAAAGGGGAGCTCGGGGGGGGCTGGCCTTCTTCCTTCTTGAAGGGTGGGTGGCTTCAGTGGGTGGGCAGCGGGTGGCCCAGGGAATGCCTTGACCCTGCTGGTGCCATGGGCGGGCACCTCTCCCATGCGCCACATATTAGGCTAGTACGACACATACAATTGGAATGTGGAACACAAGAAATACACTATGTATGAATCAAGGTAAACTGGAAACTGGATAGCAAGGAATGGAACATATAAAAATTTCTTTCTTTTTTAAAAAAAACATCGTAATTAACAAGAAAAAAGAATTCAAATAACAAAAAAGAAAAAAACCTCACCCTAAAATATAAATACATAATACATCTTAAACATTTGGCAAGAAGACCAAAAAGACGGCCAACAGGTTCGAAACCCATTCAGAGGAGTTGATGCCAGCCATTAAGGATAAGAGGAGAGCTCTAGCAGCAACAAAGCCTGTCCTATTGAGTACAACTAGCAGTTAGGCATCCTTCAGTCTCGAAAGACTATGGTAACGTGCTCTGTATGGAGGGCTTGGAACAGCATCTAGTGTGGCTGAGGAGGCCAATTCGAGAGTGACAATCCCTTCCACACTGAAGACAAATCCAATCTGTCCCCTGTCCAGCTCCCTGGTTTTGCTGCTTTTGTGATTTCCTCTTCACCTCAGCCGGCTGGATAAGGGTCTCTTCAAATTGGGAGAGGCCATGATGCAATGCCTGCCTCCAGGCTGAACGCTCAGATGTCAGGGTTTCTCATCTGTTGAGGTCTATTCCTAAGGCCTTCAGATCTCGCTTGCAGATATCCTTGTATCGCAGCCGTGGTCTCCCTCTGGGGCGATTTCCCTGCACTAATTCTCCATACAGGAGATCCTTTGGAATCCGACCATCAGCCATTCTCACGACATGCCCAAGCAACTAGCAAGCTCTTTGTGATGCTTGTAGCCAAGTCCAACAGACTGCCAGGAGATGTTCCAACGATTATTGGCTTCAGCTCTGCTCTCAGATACAGGTAGCAGCGGACACAGGTAACATCAAGTGAATGTATGGCAGTATCAAGCAGGCTTTAGGTCCAATACTGAAGAAATCTGCTCCTTTGAAGTCTGTTACAGGCGTGATCATCCAGGACCGAGCACAACAAATGGAATGCTGGGTGCAGCACTACTCCGAGCTATATTCTAGAGAGAATGTAGTTACCAAAGAGGCATTAAGTAACATCGAGTGCCTGCCTGTCTTGGAAGAGTTGGACAGTGAACCAACTAGCAGAAGTAAAAGTGGCCTTAAATTCCGTGGCCTCCAGCAAGGCACCTGGAAAGGATAACATCCTTGATGAAGTGCTGTAAAGATAATCACCACCGAGCTGTATGAAATCTTTTGTCTTTGCTGGAGGGAAGGAGTACTACAGGACATGAAGGATGCAAACATCATCACATTGTACAAGAACAAAGGCGACAGGGGCAATTGCAATAACTACTGTGGCATCTCTCTTTTCAGCATCATAGGGCAGCTGCTTGCCCGTGTTGTGCTGAAGAGGCTCCAGGTGCTTGCAGACAGAGTCTATCCAGAATCACGGTGTGGATTTTGAGCTAATAGATTGGCCACTGAGAGGATATTCTCCCTCAGACAGTTGCAGGAGAAATCTAGGGAACAATGACAGCCACTCTTTGTGGCCTTCATAGATCTCACAAAGGCCTTTGATCTGGTTAGGAGGGCTGGCCTTTTTAAAATACTTCCCAAGATTGGATGTCCTCCTCGACTCCTTAACATCATCAGGTCCTTTCATGAAGAAATGAAGGGCACTGTAGTTTTTGAATGGACCTCAACAGATGGGAAACCTTGACCTCTGATCATTCAGCCTGGAGGCAGGCGGTCATCACCGCCTCTCCCATGTTGAATATGAGACCCTTGTCAAGGCTGAGGCAAAGAGGCAGTCCCAAAACCAGTGAAATCAGGGAGCTGGACAGGGGACAGATTGCATTTCTCTTCAGTGTGGAAGGGATGGTCACTCTCAGATTGGCCTCCTCAGCCACACTAGACGCAGTTCCAAGTCCTCTATTCAGACCACGTTACCATCGTCTCTTGAGAATGAAGGATGCCTACACACATAGTTATTACTGAAATTGTACTTTTAATTTAGTTCTGTTATTTGTTATTTTCCTTCAATAAACAAAAAAAAAGAGAAGTGTTTTACCATTTATCTTTTCTTTGCGCGCGTGCGCGGGGGGGGCATCCTGGGATTGTGTGGCTTGGCCAGGGCAACACAGGCTGGCTTTTCTCCCAGCCAGCACCCAGGTGAGCCCAGCTCCCAACCCCTGGCTCCACAGGTAGATGCTTAACTCTCGGAGCCGCCTAGCCAGATAGAGTCACCCTAAAAAAAGGAGGAAACTTGATGGCGCAGAGCAACACCACAAAGATGTCATTAATCTGTGGAGGTCCTGTTGGCATGAAAGTTCCTTGGCCTGATGAGGCAGATTTAAAGATACTCCCTTGGTGCCCTTCCCAGGACTGGCTTCCTCTGGAGAGTGCCCTCCCCCCCCCCGCCTCACCATCAGGACAAAGGAGAGGCCCCGAGACTCTTGCAGGTCCTTCATGCTGGAAGGAGCAGGCATTCTGTGGAGGCAAGATGTTGGCGGCACAGAAGAGACCCAGAGGAACCGGCTTGAGGCTGGTGACTGCAGTAGCTCTCTGTCGTTGTGTGTGTGTGTGTGGGGGGTGAGGATGAAGTTACTGCCCCGTCTTTTGGGCCTGGCTTGGTCAGCGGGAGGGGGGCACAGACAGGAGAATCAGCGTCTCAAGGGTCAAGGATGTAGGAAGTGCATGGTCATGAGGGGGGGGGCAAACAGGCTGTAGCTTGGGGACCCACGGGGCTCCATCCACACAGAGGAATCACACAGAAATGGGGAGGTGGGGGTGATGCTTTGATGCCAGGTGGGGGTGAAGAGGAAACCACCCCTCCAGCCCTTGCCTGACCTGCTTGTCCAGCGCGAAAACAAACAGCTCCCCCTTCTCCCCTCCCCCGCTCCAGCTGCTGTCCTTCCCCTGCTCTCCCCCCCCCCCCGCAAGGTATGCAGCCATTTCCTGCTTGCTTTGGTCTCCCTCTCTGGGGCGCCTTCCGTTCGCATTAGAATGAAAAGATACTTCCTCTTGCAAACAAAGCGGACAGGCTGACATTCTAAGGATTTACCAAGCAAGCTTAGCCCCTGTTTACAAATCCTTTCAAGTGGGAGAGAGGGGGTGGGGGGGGGAGGAGAATGCTTCTCCCTCCCTCCCTCCCTCTCCCTGTGTGTGTGTGTGTGTGTGTGGTGTGTGTGTCAGAGAGAGAGAGAGAAAGAGGCTGAGAAGGGCTGGGGGAGGATGAAACCTAGCATCCATTCAGCGATGCTGGGAGGGAAAGGTCAGATTTTCCTGCCGCTGGTGCTGCCGCCGCCGCCGCCACCGTCTTGGCCTTCCTCCTTTCCTGTGGCCGAGCCCACGAAAGACCTCCCTGGCTTGGCCCCGAGTGAAGGGTTCCTCGGCAGCCTGCCTTGAGGGGGGGGCCCTGCGCCTGTCCCCCCGCCCCCCCCCCGCCAGAAGGCTCCGTGGTGGGAAAGACCGTCGCCTGGAGCAGCCCCACCCTCCGAAGGCCAACCGTCTGAGTCTCCCTGGGTTGCGTTTGGACCCGGAGCCACTTAGACCATCCCCGGGACACACAAGGCGCAGGGCGGAGGAGCGCAAGCCACCCTCCGTGGCCTGGCTGGGGCTGACCCTGCTGTCCTGAGCGGAGGAGGAGGGTTGCTGCTGTCAGGCCTCTCTGGGCGGTCTACCAGTTCACCATGCAGGCGACCCATTGCTCTCCCCCCCCCGCCGTCCTCCACGGAGAGTCTACTCTGCAAAGCAAATGAGGGGGAAGTGGGGCTCAACCTGCTTGCAGAGCCAAGGAAGGCACGGCCCCTGGACTGCCCCCCCCCGTGAGCCTTCCAGAGCATCTCAGCCGGGCACTTCCTGGCCCCTGCGCTCACCGGCCCTGGACAGAGAAGGGGGCCGATCATCCCACCACCACCACCACCTACGGGACCTGGAGGCAGCCCTTCTCTGACTCTCCCAGCTGCAGGTGTTCTGGAAGGAGAGCTTTCTCCTCCCCCCCCGCCCCGCCCCGCCCCGCCCCGCCCCCGCCGGTAACGAGAGTCACCTGAGTGGGAATCAGGCTAGCAGGGAACATCAGAGAGGGGCAGCTCACCTGGAACAAAAAAGGGCGTGGGGGCGGGGCAGAGATACGGGCGGGGTCCAGAGCTTAAAAAGGGTGAGAAGAGCCCCGCGGAGAGGTGTGGCCGCCTGGGGAGCCCGTCCCTGCGGCCAATGAGGAGGCTCAGTGCGGGGATGATGGTGATGCTGCTGCTGCTGCTGCCCTGGACGTGGCACCCCAGCAGTTCAAATGTTGGAGGCCTCCGACCTCACCACTGGCGGCCCCTCCAAGCTGCAATCCGGCCCCCCTACCCCCTGCGGGACATCTGCCTCGGAGTACCCCCCACTCACCCGCCACCCACCCCAGCACATCAGCCCAAGTGGCAGAGGCAGGCGGGGCGGCCAGGGGAGCGGCCCGCTCGGCCTCCCTGCCCGCAGCCCCGCTCCCAGAAAGTGGTGCACAGACACCAGCCGGACAGATGACGCCGGCCGCCGCCGCCCCGTCCGAGGGCGCTCGAACCCCGGCTCCTGATACAAGAGGATGGGAGGCGGGTGGAGATGGGTGTGTGTGTGGTGCGGAGGGGGCTACACGCCAGGCCTGGCTCCGGAGGGCCGCTACGAGAGGGGAGAGGCGACTCCCCAGGCACCCTTGCCCCCTGTTCGGAGCCATTGGGCCGCACCGCCGGGACTCCCGGACCCAGACTAACTGACCGCCACCAGCAGCCCTCCCCCCTGGGGAACAGTTCTTGGTGGGAAAGCAGAGCCCCTTTGTAATTTTTTTAATTTGTATTTTTAATTTTTTCCGGGCTTCCCTTCGCCGTCCTACTCCGCGGTTGAGGATAGGGGGCTGGCCGGGGGGGGGGGGAGACACGGGGCAGGCTCAGGATTCCTCCGCCGGATCCCAGCAGCGCCCGGTTTCTTCCGCGGGAGCTCTCCGGTGGGACTGCGCCGTTCCCTCGGATTCCGCTAAGCCCCACGGGGGGTGCGCGTGTGCGCAGCGCCGGCCTCCCAGCCTCTCCCTCCGCCTAATGCCCGGCGGGGGGGGGGGACGGGACGGGCAGGAGACACCGGAGAGCACTCGGGGAGGCTTCGGGCGGGCGAGCAAACGAAGAGGCGGGCAAGTAGCCAGGGTGGCGGGGGGGGGGTGGCTAAGGGCCAGTGCGGACCCGCCAGCCTTTCTCCCCCGGGTTCTGCCCAGCACAACCGTCCCTGCCACTCGTCATCCGAAGGCAAGTGGCCAAAGCCATCCTGCCCCCTCTCGACGGAGGAGCAGGGAAGGGGCCCCCCTCCTCCCACCAGGCGACGCTCTGCCGGGCCGAGGACAGCTGCTTCCAGGACAGGATAGGGCGCTGCTGCGGTCCCCCCCCCCCGCGCGCCTCCAGGCTTCCGCACGCGGCCCCGGCCGGGCTTCCTGCCGCCCAAGCTGCTTCCTGCCGGGCTGCTCCGGCTCTTCCAGCGCGATAACAACAGGCGCCGCCGGTGCCAAAACCGCGGAGGAGGGAGGCCGAGAGCGCGGCCCAGGCAAGGGCCGGACAGCCCGTGGGGGGGGGGGCAGGCAGGCAGGCAGGCAGGCGGGGGGGGGGGGGAGACGCGGCCGAGGCGGCCCAAAGAGGCTGTGGCAGAGGAGTGCGGGCACCGCCAGCCTGGCCGGGAAGAGTCGGGCCCTGAAACTGGCGGGCGGGCCGGCCGGAGGGATTTGGCGTCCCGGGCCGAGCCCAAGGCGGCTGCTCCTCTGCGGCTCATCGCAAAAACAGCCGCCCACAAGCCCCCCTGCCCGGAGAGAAGCGCCCGCTCCCCCCCCCGGCGCCCCTGCCACCGCCGCCCCCTTTCCTTGGCTCAGCCTTCCCTCGCGCCCCCCCCACGCGCCCCCCCCGCCGCCCACGAGACGCCGCTCGGCCTGGAAGCCCCGAAAGACAAGCCCTGGGGCGGAGGGCTCGCCCCCTGCCCGTCCGCCGGCCTCCGCGGGAAAGCCGATGCCCGCTGCCGGCCAAGCCCGGGGTCCGCGGTGGGCTCGGCGGGGGCCGAGGTGGCCCTCCCTCCTCCTCCTCCTCCTGCCCCCCCCCGGCTGGCTTCCCCTCCACGCCCAGCCTGCCCGATCCGCCCCCTCCCCACCTGCCGGAGCCCGATGGGAAGCCGCTGACCCGCCCGAGGCTCTCTGCCGGCGGCGGCGGGGGGGGGGGGGAAGGGGCCTGCTGCGCCTCCCGCCCCCCCCCTCCGGAGCCTGCCGGGGTTAACCTGCTGGACTTTCTGTGGGGGTCCCTGGCAAGGGCCCTTCGTCGCGGCTCCCCCCTCCCCTCTCCTCCCCCCCCCCGCTCTTCCCTTGGGATTCCTTCCCGGGATGGGGGGGGGAGGGGGCCGCCGCTCTCCCAGGGCGCGACCCTTCCTCCCGTTTGCTGCTGTTGGCAGTGGTTGCCGTTTCCGGGAGGAGGGAGGGAGGGGGCCCGTTGAATTGCCGGTTGCCTGCTCCTCGTTTCCCGCTCTTCCGCCTTTCAGGGTGTGCCCTCCCCCCCCCCGCTCTTGAAGCTGGGCTTTTCCTGTCCTTGCATTTTTATGGCGCTGATGTTTCGGAGGGAGACGCTTTCTCTGGACCGGAGGGCAGCCCCTCGCCCCGGGGGGGGGCTCCTTCCACCCTGCCCGGGACTTGCCCTCCTGACCCGGCCTGTCTTTGCTTTGGCGGGGGGGGGGGGAGAGAGAGAGACAAGATTGCTTGGGGCCAGAGCCCTTGCCTCTGTGAAACAAAGCTGCGGGGCTCTTCCCCCCCCCCAAAAAAAGAATCGCTCTGGGGAGACAAGGAGGGGCGGCCAGTCCGCGTTGGGGTTACCGAGCCCGTGCAAGGCGCAGGCAGGCTCCCCCCTCGGCTGCTGCTTCAGCTCCTCAAGCCCCCCCCCCGGGCAGGGGAGCCCCATTCCCTGCTGGCCCCTCCGAGCCCTGCCTCTGCCCAAGGTCACAGCCCCCCCCACACCCAGCCAGCCTCCCAGATCACCGTGCCCCCTACCACCCCCACCCCCCACTTTGTGAAGGGTCCCTCTTGGCAAAGGCAGGAAAACCGCCGGCAGCCCATCCCGGCTGGCTCCTTCCCGGGGCCGAACCGCTTCGGCGCCTCCAGGGTGGGAGGTGGGCGCGCGCGGAAGGCCCGCGGCTGCGGTGGGCCCAGGAGCGCTCAGCGGCGCGCGGTGGTGCCGGCGGCCAAGCCCCCCCCCCCCCGTGCGAGCTAGCGAGAGAGCTCTCCCCAGATGCAGGAGAGGGCTGGCCCAGCCGGCGCTGGCGGGGCAGTGGGGGTGGTGGGGGTGCTGGTCTTTCCTGGGCATGAGCAGCAGAGTGCGCGGGACCCCGCCGGATGGATCCCTTGGGCAGGAGGCCCGGAGCGGTGAAGTTTTTCACTCCCGAGCTAGACCTTTCCTAGAAGGGCTTGCGGGCAGAGCCTGAGCAGATCTGGGTCCTGCCGCCTCTGTCCAGGGCATTTTTCCTGGCTGGGAAGGAGGCCAGGAGCTGCCTCCGAAGGAGACCGGAGACCGAGGGGGCAGCAGGCAGACTGTTGTTTCTCAGGAGGAAAAGGAAGAGGCTGCCAGAGACGGTACCGGCCAGCAAGGGTGGGCCCTGCCAGCTCAGCTCAACGTGGCACAACAGCCTGGTTGCTGGAGTCTGCTTAGTGAGGCTGCCTTTTCCTCCCTCTCTTGGTCGGAAGAGAATTGGCTTTCTAACAAGATGAGAATTTTATTTGTAGTTCTCTAAGTAGTTTCAATGTTTCCTCTTTATTTTATTTTATTCATTGATTGATTGATAAAAAAGAATACATAACAGAAATAAAATTAAAAGACAAACTCAGTAGTGGCTACACACAATACACAAAAAACATTCCCCCCCTCCCTGGTGCCACCTTCACAATTGGGGCCAGGTGATCAATAATATCAATTTGTACCCCTTTTCACCCTGTACCTCTCCAAAAATACATGGATTCTATAGCCTTTGCCCTTTGAAAAGCCAAACTCCAAGTACAAATTCCATACATCTTTGAAATCATTAGACTTCACAATTCCTCTTCTTATTTTCATATCTTATCATTAATTGCTAAGCTCCACATTGCTTTTCATTTTTTTACTAAAGAAAAACAATAATAACAACGCTAACGTAAAATGTGTATACATACATGCCATACCATACTATTAAAATTACCCCCTGTGCCACCATCGCCCTCGGGGCCAGATAACCAGATATATCCTTTTAATATCTTTTCACCCCATTCCACTCCAAAAATACACTGATTCATCTGCTGGCTCATGACCTCTGCCTTTTACAAAACCATAGTTCAAATATAGATTCCATACCTCTTTGAAATCATTATATTCTGTCACTCCTCTTCTTACTTTTATTTCACGTTAACTTATCATTTATCACTAAACTCCACATTTCCTTATACCAGTCTTCAAGATTAATTTGTCATTTTTCCAAATTTTTTTTGCAAATATTAGTCTTGCTGCTGTGGCCATTATAACAATGATTTCTTTCTGTTCTTTTTAAAGATGGTCATTCTTAATTATATTTAAAAGGGCAATAATTGGTGATATTTGAATATTATATTTATAATATTCAGTCTTGCTGGAGTAAGGTATGTACAATCTCCATACGACCTTGTAACAATTTTCTTTAACCCTTATAGACATGTTCTTCATTATTTCTTGTGACCATATCTTATTCTAATCGTCTCCTTAATCTCTTCCTCAAAGTCCTCCTGCCACTGGTTTTTCCTCGTTGCTTGTTCAAATCCAGATGTACTAAAATCTTATAAATTATGCTAACTGTTCCCTTTCTTTTGCTTCCTTCTTCTTGATCTTGTCTTTGTTAGATAATCTCCTCGAATTTTGTCAGTTTTCTAATCTCTCCTTCCTCTCTCTAGTTGAACTTTCCATTTAGAGTACAGTACTGTATATATAACCAAGATATTCCCTCTTCTTCCCCCAAAGTTTCCTTTATCTTATCTTTTTCATCCAGCTCTTTATTGTATTTAACCCTTTCTCTATTGATACTTCTTTAAGTTTATTTTTTAAGAGTCTTGGGGAAGCTCACAACCTACACTACTTGTAATAAGGATGAAATAGGTGGTGACTTAATATGTAATTATTTCAGCGCTCTGCCATGTTCATCACAAATGGGTTAGTTATTCTCTTGATTTCTTCTACAATTTTTTTTCTTTAAAGAAGAAGCCCTCCATTCTATCAGGGTATTCTGGCCTTTCCAGCTAATAATAAACTGCTTAAATTGGGTCTCCTGCTTCGCTTCAGATTCCTAACCTGGATAGTGGAGCACATGCCAAACTGGAGCACAGGATCCAAAGCGTAGCCCACCCTTAATTAATTAAGAGATGCCAGTGGTTCAAAAGGAAAGGTAAGCCTGACTGACAAAGACAAGAAGTGGAAGCTTGTTTATTATTTTTCTCTGGGGCAAAAGGAAAGTAGAGGAGGGGAAAAAAGGCAGCTACCATCTTGCTCTGCTTTACCCATGCCTCCCCCCTGCTCAGAAGTGAGGCTTCCTGTGGAATCTTCCAGCAGGAAGACCACGGGCAGGCCAAGGGCCAGGTCTCCCATCCATTGTTGGGAGAGATACAGTAGAGGGGGGGGCGGCGGCAGAAGTGTGCTTTTTCCATGCAGAAACTCTCTCTCTCTCTAACTCTCTCTTTCTTTCCTGTCTGCATCCAGACTTCGCCCACTTGAATTTCAGCTCCAGGAATTCAACTGTTGGGGGTGGGGGTGGGGGGAGATGAGGAAGGGGAAATGCCAGAATAACAAAGAAAGGCACACGCCTCAAGCCCGTTTTTGAAAGTGGTCATTTGATTTGTCCTAGAATAAAACACAAGGTCAAAAGGTCGTTATTTCTGATTTTGCTCCACCCACCGTAAGCAGCGGTGCCAAACCTCCAGTGGAACTTCCACAAATCCTTTTGAAAACAGAAAATTCAAGATGGACAGGCACCCTGAAAAAGACAAGTCCTCATTTAAGCAAATGGGGTGAAAAGTAAAAAAGGTCCCCAGCCCCTTCAGGAGGTTCTGGGCTCTGCCACTCCCGTCCAGATATTATGGAGTAAGGTGGGGCAACTCCCTGACTTGGTATGGTCGTGGTCTTCCGCTGCATACTAGCACTGTGTTTTAGTCTAAGACAATGACCTCAGCTCAAAGACCCTCCACACAGGTCACACTGGCTACTGCGGCAGAAGTAGAGGAAATGCCCAACTCTGGTGTAGCTCAGGAAACCCAACGGCCTACAGGCCTCTTTTACTGAGTCTGTTTTGCAAAATGCAGGGAGTTACAAGCTTATGGAAAAAACGAGTGCCAAAAGCTGATGTGCTCGCTCTCTGACCGCTGCCAGCATATGCTGGTGCATCCTTTCGCCCGTCAAAGTCACTAAGTCATCATCCCAGTGCCTGGACAAGATGTTCTCCTAGACGGAATGTGCTCTCTGTGTGCAAGATCTCACCTGGAGCCGCTGAGAAGAAGTCCTTCTTCTTCTGAGAACCTCACGTGTTGCCCTCCCGGGTCTGGCGCTGAGGAAGGCCCTGGCCAAACTCCTGCCTGGGGTGGGCCTAGTCAGAGAACACGGGGAAAGCAGGACCAACGTCTCTGGTGTCGAGCCAGAACTCGTGGGGAGCTTCTGACCTCCAGGACGCCGCCCCTGCCAGTTCTAGTGGCTGCTCTGTGCTCGCCCTTCGAGGCCTGGCTCTCCCCCGGCCACCGCTCCTTTCTTCTCGATCTGGACTCATGCAGCCATCCTGGTCTCCTTACCTCTCCCATTTGTCTTGCTCACCAGAACGGCTTGGGGTTTCACCCTCACAATCTTGCTTTTGAGAGTTTCTCGTACATCTTGAACCCATTTCACCTCACACATTCCCACCCGTGGCATTGCACCCGATATTTTCATCTAAGTCGATTTCCTAAGGCCAACGGCAATTAATTGGCTGTAGCTGTTAGCTGGCATGTGGGCGCCAGGAGTGAGCGTTTTCCAAGAAATCTCCCCCGATTCATCCATTCCTGTCCTCATGTGTTCTGGCCCATCGCATGGAGCCGGTCTAACCCGGTCTTACCTGACTTGCTGCCCTCCAAAGCTGCAAATCCCATCATCCCCGGCCAGCGGGATCATCTGGTGCTGAGGGGGCTACTGCGTGAACGGAAGGTGCAAACACCCCCAGGCCTCCCAGCCAGCAGAAGCGCTCCTGTCACCCCCCCACAACGTTCCTTCTGCCTTAAGAACTGCATAGCATTTCATGCAAATGCATCCCCAAAGGCTAAACCTACTTGACCGCAAATATTAAGACTCTTGAGAAAGTCCACTCCAGTTCTGTTCTGTGTGGATCTTCTCTTTTGCTCTCCTTATAAGCGCCCCGTTCCTTCCTTCCTTCCTTCCTTCCTTCCTTCCTTCCTTCCTTCCTTCCTTCCTTCCTTCCTTCCTTCCTTCCTTCCTTCCTTCCTTCCTTCCTTCCTTCCTTCCTTCCTTCCTTCCTTCCTTCCTTCCTTCCTTCCTTCCTTCCTTCCTTCCTTCCTTCCTTCCTTCCTTCCTTCCTTCCTTCCTTCCTTCCTATCCCAGTTTCAGTTCCCTGTCTGGAACCTCCTTTTGTAGCAAGCACCAACAACAGAGTTAGGGACAGTACGGTCGTCAGACGTGTTGTGCAGTTTTCCACCCCGAGGGAAGGAAGACAAGGCCGTGGGGTTTGGGCCATTCTCAAGAGACTCTGGTTTTGACCCAACTCCGGGAGGCGGTGGAAAACAGGAGGGCCTGGCGTGCTCTGGTCCATAAAGGGGTCACGAAGAGTCGGACACGACTTAATGACTAAACAACAAGAAGAGACTCTGGGGTAGCCGGGAGGCCTCCTTGCCATTCTCCTTTGCCCCTCGGTTTCTCTTTAGCAGAACTGCTTGGTGGTGGTGGTGGTGGTGGTGGGAATGAGAGAGCGGAGGGAGGGAACTGACCCACCTCTGGTGGCTCTTGGCACCCGTTTAGACTCTCTCCTGCTGCCCTGCCAGGCTCACCTGAGCCGGGGAAATTAGGCTTCTTCTGGTGCGCCCTGAACCTGCTGCTTCCTCCAGACCAGGTGGGCTGTGGGATTGTGGGAGACGAGGTCCCAACAGCTAACTTCTCTGAGCTTTGGTTCTTCAAAGCAGCTCTAAAGCTGCTTTCCAGTGATGAGTCCCCGTCTTCGGAAAGGCAGCCCATCATGCCCAAGGCACACAAAGGCCTCTGGCTACAGGCTGGCTAGGGTTCAGGATCCCCCTCTGGAAGTATTTTTCTAGCAGAAGTTACTGCTGGAAGAGGGAGGGACCCAGCCTTCGGAAATATGCGTATCTGTCCAGCCCGAACGACGACAAAACTGCAGTTTATAATAATACAGTAGTAATCTTAGACCTGCAGAGCTGGAAGGGAGCCTTCGGACCATCGGGTCCAGCCCCTGCTATAGAGGCCCAGTGGGGGAATCGAATTCCCGACCTCTGGCTCTGCAGCCAGAGAGCTAAACCTCTAGAGCTCTCCATCAGTTTGGGACGAGCCTTCCTTCCGTCACTCCCTACAATCAGGCTGGGGAGTTTTACCTTCCGTACCTGTTCAAGAAGGCACTGGATCACAGTAACCCTAATAACACGGATGAGATTGTCAGCCTGTCCTCAAACACCCCCCCACCTCACCCCCCCCCCCCCGCTGGGGCCAGGGGAACACACGTACGCTGAGGATGTATCCTGCTCCCAAGACTTCCTTCCGGGCAGGAAATGGCACCAGAGTTGTGGCCTAAAGGTCACCCCAGTTCACTGGCTCTTTTCTGTAACAAGGTGACACTCCACATCCGGGCCTATGAAGGAGTGCTTACTCTCTTGGAGGGTGGCGCAGAGGCTCTGTCTCTCTTCCACCAATACAACAGTCTCTTCCTTGCACCCCCCGCCCGGAGCCCCCCACCTCTGAACTCCATGCCAGCTGCTGGGGACCCGGCAGGTCAGACCTAGCAGAGAAAGCTGTGTGGGAGTGACTCCGCGCTCCTGATGTGAGAAATGTTCTCACCTTTGTTACTTAATACTGTAACCAGACAACCACGGATTCAAGCAGCTCTCCTTTATTAAAAGGCACTTTTGCAAAAGCGGGTGTCCCTACTACTGTACATAGGTAGGCACACCAATCGATACTGACAGCGCGGTATTTATTCCCTCTTCCTGGCCGACGGGTCCCTCCCTTGGTTCCCCATTGGTCAGGTACCCCAAGGTGTACAGCCTATCCGGTGCGCCTAAACCGATTGTGTGAAGTCCAGCCCCTCTTTACATCTCCCGTTCCCTTTATTAGCCAGACCCCAGACTCCTGTTTATTTTTCTCCTTATTCAGGACATGTTCCCCTTTCCTTAATCTTCCTACGGTCCTTCTTACTGACTTATATGGCTTCCTCATTATTAGATAGGCTTAATTGCTCCATCTTCTTGTCAGTGCAATAGAGGACCTCCCTTATTTGTACTTTCCTCTTATAATTTCTCAAGACTTCCCTAAATTCTTTATGTCAGCTAAATAATTAACAGAGCGTATATACTGATTATTTTACCACGGCCATTTACTCAGTCATCCTGTCCTTGCCGGGACTTGCAAAAGCAGCCTTTACTTTGCTCCTTTTCTCTCACTGAGGTGCCCGCCTCCCTTCCGGGAACCCTGACCCTCCTGCATCTTCCGCATGTGTGAGCTGTGGGCAACCTTTCCTCTCCCCAAAGACCCCAAAGGACAGGGCACCCTTCCTTCCAGGGCGGTGGGCACAGAGGGCTTGATTCCAGCCTCCCCCCCCCCCGCCGGCCTGCTTGGTTCAAGGCTTTTTCTCCCCCTCCCACCACCCCTTGGCTGAAGCATCCGTCTGGAAGAGCAGCTTGGCGGTGCCACAGGATGGCTTCATCCTTTCTGCTGCTGAAGGTGGAGGTGAGGGAGGGAGGGAGGGAGAAGGCCAGCGAGGCGGCCTGGCCGTAGGGGGAGACATCAGCTTCTTTAAGAGGATCACTCCGGGAACAATTATCCCCAGAGGACTGACAGCACTGGGTTATGGCTACTTCCACCTGCTAAATTTAGCTCCCTGAGCTGGCTCACAACCCCCTGGTGAGTAGCACGAGGGTGTCTGTGGAAGAGGCCGCAGTGGCATGCGCATGTGCGCGTGTGCTTTGCATGGGGTAGCCTGCCACTCTGGCGAGATGTGGCTTGTAGGGGTGGAGAGCAGGAAGAGGCTCCCAAGAATGTGCCTGAGCAGGAGGAAGCGGAGCTGTGGCCGCGCAAGGCGGGTGGGTGGGGGCTGGCCGACCCGCTGGCCGGCCTTTGTCAGCCCTGATGCTCAAGCCACGCAGGGCGTCCTCCTCAGAGAAGGAGCCGTGGCGGTGGCAGGGAGCCCGAGGGCCCTGCTCTTCTGCCTGCCAGCCCCGAACGAGGGAGACTTGTCTGGAGAGGGGACAGGGAGCCATTCCCAAGGGGAGGCAGCCCAGCAGCCCCCTGAGCGGGTCAATGGGAAGAGGCAGGGGCCAGTGGAGGGGGAGGTGCTGTGACCTGGAGCCTCCCTCTTCCTCATCAGCATCAGGCCGGGGCTGGCCACCCTCGGCCACAGGATGCCCCACCGGGTGGAGGAGGGCCGGCTTGCCATCCTGGCCACTGGGCACCCCTAAGTCTCTCAACCGAGAGGGACCAAGGCCTGCAGGGTGGCCAGGACAAAAGCCGGCGTGGAAGAGCACGGCCTCCCCTGGGCAGCCCGTCCTGTCCCATCCCTTCCTCCAGCCACGGGGGTGCATCCCCAAAGAGCTTTTGGGGCCGAGGGAAGGGGCCTCCCAGACAACTGGGTCAAGGTACCTGGGACTAGCCAGCCCTCCCCCCCAACTGAGTCGCCGGAAGGGCTGCCTCTGCCCCAGGACTCCTGCTTGCCCCACGGCCAGCCGATGAGCTGGCCAAGGGCCCACTGTGTGTGGCCACCTTGCAGCTGCCGGGAGCCTGGATCTCTGATGGGAAGAGGAGGCCCCTTGCACAGGAAATCTGTTCCCTTGGTCCCCTTTGCAGGACATCCTGTTTCTTTCGCCAGTAAAGCTGAAGGTATTTTATTTATTGCCACTGACTTGTTTTTTTATTGTTCTTTGGCTCAGGCAGATTGCGTTTCTTTCGAGATGTTTTTGTCTGTGCGTGCGTGGGTTTGTGTGTGAATCACTTCTGAACTGGATGTGACATGAAGGCGCAGGGCGTGATATTCTGCCGACTCCCTTTCTGGGAGTGGTTGGAAGTGCCCCCCACCCCCCACCCCCGCCTTGAGTTCCCCTTGGAAAAAAGGGAGGCGAGGCCAACAGGCGCTGGGTGACCTCTGGCTGGAGCACAGAGACACGGGCCGAGAGGCGGCTCGGAGGGGTCTCGTTTTTTGAAAAGGGCCCTTCCCTGGTCCTTGGGGGGGGGCACTGGCCTGTGATTTCCTTCAGACAGAAGCCCTCTTGCGTCTTGGCCAGGAGTAGGAGCTCCTGGGAGGAATCCCACTCGCCCTCCTGAGCCTCCCACCTGGTCCAAACTGCGGTCAAGTTGCAGTAAGGATGTCCTGCTGGGACACACGTGATGGGAAGTGTTTGTGGGGCAGAAAAGATGCCAAAGGCAGGAAAGGAAACGCAGGTGTCAAACGGGGGGGGGGGGGAAGCCTTCCTACCAAAGCTTCCCCATCTTTCCCGCTCTTTTTCAGAGCCTACAGACAACACCCGCCCCCGCAACATCACTGAGTGATATTTATCTGAACCCCGAGCCCTTCCTTGGTGGAAGACCCAGATCTAGCTGGATGAGCCCCTTGGCCTAGTCCCCCCCTCCCACAGACGGGCCACCCAGACAGCCTTGTGGGAAGCCTGCCAGCCAGAGGTGGGAGACGTTGCCCCTTTGGACCCACACTCTACTTCTGGGGTAAATGGAAGCCCCCCTCCCAGTGGCAGGGAAGCTATGGGGGGGGGCTCCTCTCTCGCAGTTCCTGCTGAGTGGGACCCCCTCCCCACACCCTGTGGCCTTGAGACTCAAGGGTAGTTCAGAATGATCCTGCTCCCCTTGAACTGATCAGAGCAAACACCGCTCCTCAGTTTGGAAGGTTGGCGCACATGTGCTTGGTGGTGGGGTGTGTGTGCATGCATGCGTTCACTGGCCTGGAAAATCACCCCGATTGCTTACTGAAGGTGGGTGGGTTCAGAGGGGGGCAGTTTAGAAAATTAATATGTAGATAAACACCAGCCAGTCAGACCCCTCTCATCAGCCATGTGCATTTATCCCACCCGCTTTAAGGCCATACAGGATGGTAGATGGTGCTGCCCCCCCGGGGGCGGGAAGAAAGAGAGCCTGGGCCATCCGTGGTGCTGGCGGAGGAGGAGAAGGGAGGTGCTTCTTCCAGGCCCCCCCCCCCCGGCTCCTGTTGGGCGCAAGGCTTCCCTCCGGCTGCCCAGTGTCATCCTTTGCAGGGCTGACACAGCAATGACTCTTTCTCCCTCCCCCCCCACGTGGCCCCCACTCTTTTCTGTGTGTGTGTGATTCCCCTGGGGCTTGGTTCCTATTTTTGTCTTCTCTTTATCCCTGGCTGGCCATCAGTCTTAAACCCCTGATGGCCAGCCAGGGATAAAGAGGGTGGGGGGTCGTGTGCGCGCGCGCGTGTGTGTAAGGAGGGAAGGGTGTCTGAGGTGCTGGGGAGCCAAACAGAAGGGCAGGAGGGGGAGGAGGACAAAGGGGGTGGGAGCAAAAGGAAGGGGGAAGGGGGGTTTCCTCTCCGGAGGTGTGATGGCCTCAGGAGGGAGAAGAAAACCCGCAAGGATCTACTGACGCTTCCAGAGCCCCTTCGTGCATCTCAGGGGTGCCCTTCCCCCTCCGTTTGCCCCGCTGGCCCCCCCTCTGGGCAAAGATGTCACTCAAGCTACAGGCCTCTAAGAGAAGCTTATGAAGAGAGTTCTGACTTCTCATGCCTGGAAAGGGTTAATAACAACACTGAAGCGAGATTGACAAATAAATATCAGGGAAAGAAATCCCAATAACAGATTGTTTGGTTGCAGGTACAAAAGAGCCGATCATCCTTTGATCTGGATTCATGCCTTGATCAGGCTTTCATGCAGAGGACGGGCAGGATCTGTCCTCGTTCGTCCCAGAGGGCAGGACAGGCAACAATGGGCTCAAGTTAAAGGAAGCCAGATTTTGGATGAATCTCAGGAAAAAACTTCCTAGCTGTTAAGAGCAGTAGGACAGCGGAAGCAGTTTTATCTCAATAGGTGGTGAGTGCTCCAACAGTGGGAGCAATCAAGAGAAACTGAGGTAATCACCTGGCAGATATCCTTGGATGGTATTCCTGCAAAAACTGGGCAGTGAAGAGAGGTGAATTGGAGGCGGGGGAGGGGAGGCAACTCATGAAAAAATTGATGTTGGAGGACAGTCTTACAGCTTTCATCATGCACCATAAAGACGAGTAAATATGTGCCAGATGAAGCTGAACCTGAACTCTTACTAGAAGCTTAAAGCTATAAATATTGCGGCTATTGTACTTTGGGCAAAACGAAAGAGGACAAGACCTGCTGGAAAAGACAATAAAGTTAAGTTAACAAGGACATCTGAAAGTCAAGGGGTGGAGGGGGGGGTTAGCTCTTGGTTCCTGGCCGAGGAAAGGAGTTCCCTAGGCAAGAGGGGTTACCCCCCCCCCACTCCCTCCACTTTGTTCAGCTGAGCACAGGATGGGGACGCTCATGAGGGTGCTGCAGCAGGAAGAGACCTGTGTTACTCCAAAGCTTGTTTCAGGCATTGAGAACTTGGTGGCGGGACATGGTGTGAGTAGAAAATTGCTGAGAGTTTGACTTCTTCACTAAAGGAAAAAGGGAGTAAAGGGCTATTGGTGCATAGCTTGTAAATTAATTTCCAGAAGCTGAGTGATGAGAATTTAACTCCTTCGCTAAGGAGTGTGTATGTTATAATTAAATTCCTGAGTAACCTGGGCCGATAAGATATAGCTGACAGGGTAAAAACAAAGTGCAGACTCCGTAAAAGCGAGGCTGCGCAGTAGAAATAGAATGTTTTTGTAACTTAATGAAATTGTAGTAAGTTTGTGAGCCGTAACGGACCGCCCGGACGGACAGCCTATATAATGTGTACTCTTCCTTCGTTCCTCAGAGAAACCAACGCCTTGCATGGCTTGGCTGGCTTTCTCTCCGCTTTCTGCAGCAAGCGAATAATAAATAGCCTCCACTTTGTAGCCTTCGTGTCTCTGTCCATTTCTGTTGGGGAAATTCATAAGGGTCTTGAATTCCGATTAACAGATTGGTGTCAGAAGTGGGATAATAGAAGCCCCTATTGGGGCCGGGCTCAAGTCCGTTGAGGCTGTGGAGAACGGCGGCAGCCTTGCGGAGAACCGGAGGGCCCCCGTCTTGTTTTCGACGGCCGTTTCCCGCCTGGCGTCCCGGCTACACAGTCTCAAGAACTCACAGTGAGACACGAACGTGAGGAGGACGGGTGAGACAGCGCCTGGGTAATCGTGGTGAGTATTGAAATATTGAACTGTGGTTATTGGGGCGGGCGTTGTCAGAGTGATTGTGAATGAGTGGTTGAGCCTGCAGTTCTTCGTGGTGACCGTTGGAAGTTCCGGCGCCCGGAGTCAGGCTGCGTGTTTGAAGTCTGAAACCTTTTTTGTGTCTGTGTTGAAAGGACCCCTTACCTTTCACACACCTCCCTGATCCCTTTGTGTTTTGTTTTCCCGCGGGATGGGCAATCAGACGTCTAAGAAACGGTCCAGTGGGGACCAAAAGGAAAAGGGGGATTCCGTTGGGGACGCCCAGACTTGTCGACGGAAAGATGAGTTAGGAATCCCGGGGAACAGTCTGTTGGCTAGACTGCTTCTCCATTGGGAACAGGCAAAAGTGCAGGATTTTCAAACCCCGGGTGAAATGGTAAGGATGTGCACCCAGGGCAGTGTGGGTTGAAGCCAGTGGGGCTATGGCTCACAATGGTAATTTCGGGCACAGCCAGTGGGGTTTGTGCACCGAAAGGGGAACTAGAGGAGTTTCCCTCTGCCCTACCCGCCCAGAAGAGAAGGGGATGGGGACGATCAGGCAGCTGGAGGATGCGTGGATGGAAGGGAACGGCCACCCCCTTACAATCCACACAGGGAGGAAGATAAGGAAGAACAGGAAGAACAAACTAGGCGGTTGTTTAAGGAACTCAGAGGGTTGGAAATAGAACAGTTGGGATGGGATACAACGCCAGTAAGGAAAAGGCTGGGGTGCAAGAAAAATGGGCCAGTCGCCCCGAACAAGGACGAGGATGATACAGGATCAGGGGGATCCTTCCTCTATCCTTTGCAGCAGGTACCCTATGGGGAATAGTTTGGGGTGTGTGGCAGTGATCTTAGGATCATAAAGGGACAAATACGCTCTTTAACAGAGGATCCCTTAGGGTTTGTGCAAGGGCTCAGGGATGCCCTTGGCCCATCCATCTATAGTCCCACAGAGTTCCTTTACATCTGCCGGCAACTGGCCGGAATAACTTACACCAACCAAGCTTTGACAAAGGCTAGTGAAAATTGGAGAAATGAAGCTCAAGGTAGAACAGAAGACCAGGCGAGAGAAATGTTCCCAGAAGTAACACCAGGAGACTGGGACTTTCAAACTGCATCAAGGCGTGAACACCGTGAGGTATATTGCAGATATATGTTACAGGCGTTCCAGCAAACTATACCCACCAACATTAGTATGACCAAAGCTTTTGGTCAACTGCAGGGAGTCCTGTGGAGTATTTGGAAAGGATTAAGAAGAGCATGAGGCAATATACAGGATTAGATCCTGAGACTCCTGCCAATCAGGAAATACTTAAACTTCACTTTGTGGCAGAGAGTTATCTAGATATCAGAAACAAGTTGCAGAAATTTGATGGTTTGATGGTGAAACCAATTGAAGAGTTGTTGAATGAAGCGCAGAAAGTAGTACTTAGAAGGGGATGAAGAAGGGGGGGGGCAAGGGGCCCTGACTGTGTTCACTTTTAAGGTGGCTCAGGAAATACTTGGGTGAAGCTAGGCAAAGAGAGAGAGTAAGGAAAGGAGGGAGTAGAGGAGTAATTGGAAATAGTGTAAAGAAGGCAAGGAAAGTTATTGCAGGAAGCAAAGAGGTGCAGACAAGGAAAAGTATGGCATAAGTGACAAAGGATGTACAAAGATAGAGATGAGGTAGAGAAGAGCGAAGCAAAGAAAGATCAGGTAAGGAGTTTTGAGGGGAAATGGGAAAGGAAAGGCTAGAGAGGGAGGAGATTACATTTTTGATACACACTGGAGCAACCCACTCCACATTGTGCTGAAAAAAAAAAATCTAATTGGCAATGTACAAAGGGGAGTGTGAAAAGTTAAAATATTAGGAGCCACTGGACAAACCGAGGAGGTTCTGATTTTGCAACTCCTCGTGGTCAAAATGGAAAGAGAAAGGGGGGGGCTCAGGGACAATAGCTCCTCTGCTTGGGATGTTTGTGATGTATGTAAAAAGAAAAAGGGAGGTAAAAGACTGAATCGGGGTCATTACCTTCAAGCATGTCAGCTCGGACAGCAGAGCTGTTTGCTCTAAGCTGAGCGCTACAGTTAGCTGAAGGAAAAAGGATCAAAAGAGAAGGGGGGAAATGTAACTTTCTCAGTAGACACAGAGAATGTTGTCCAAAAGTGTACATGAAATGGAATCCTCAGGAGGAGTCCTAAGAGAAATGGGAGTGAATGGAGTCTCTTTGGGGGTTCCCATTTTGAAACCATTAAGCGTTAAGCAGGAGGGGAAGGTAGTAAGGAAAAAGTTCAATTGGCTTGTTTTAGAAAATGGGGGAGGAAGAGCAAAAAGGGAACTGATTAATTGGTTACAGAAACCAAGGGAAGACCCAGTTTCCTACATAAAGAAAATATATGGAGGAATGTACTTAACAGGCTTGATATCTATTCCAACTCAGATAGGAGAAACAAAGAAAGTTAAAAAAGGCAACCTATTCAAATGCTCCAGCATATAGGGAACAAAAAAAAAGGTAGAGGAACTTGGAATAATAGAGGGGGTGTACAGCCAACTGCTCCTTCAATAGAACAGCCCCCACCCTATAATAAAACAGAGGGAAGGGAACTACAGGAGGCAAGGAAATTAAGAAACAAATTATGGTGGATTTTGAAAAATGCAGGGGAAAATGTGGTACAATTTCATGGCAAAGATACAGAGTTTTTGATGCAAGCAGTGATAGACAAAGGACTGTCCTTTGAAAAAGGAAATAATAAGGGACAAGAAAAGAAGGAGGTTAAGCGAATGGACACTCAGAATCAGTACCAAAAAATTGAAGGAGGAACTGGCTGATATGATCCTTCAGAAAAAAAAAAAGAGAGAGAGAGAAGAAAAGAAAGAAATTAGAAAACAAAAATATGGGATCTATAATCTGGCAGCATAGGGGAAATTTAAGATCCCAGGGGATGATAGATTGTTTGTGACATGTTTAGATCTGATAGTTAAATCACTTCTGCATTCAGGGGCCACTACCAGTCTTAACACGGAAGGGGTTACCTGGGTCAAAAATAATAAAGGGTATACTTTTGGAAAGTGTATCAGGCCAATAATCTGCTGCTGGCTGTTGTGAACATATGTGGCATTTTTATTGAGAGTGAACTTGTATGGGATCCAGAAGCCACAGAGGATCTAATCATTGACATGGATGCCTTGCAAACTATGGGCTATGGTTTGATCCCTATAGCAAACAACTACATCAAGCCCAAGCCCAGAAATCATTAGAGAAAAAAAAAATTCAGTCTTAAGGTGAAGGATGTGAGAACAAAGGAGGAATGGGAACAGATTGTTCCAGGAGTAAATGCAACATCTAAATATGATTGTGGGAAACACGCTGAAAGAGGGTAAGAAGTGCCTGGGAGAATAGAGAGTTAAAACACTGTTGGAAACCCCTAAGCCAAAAATAAAACTATAGCAGTCCAGCTGTCATGTAGGTCGATGAAAGAGTAAGAACACCAGGAATAATGCAGAAGTTTTAAGAGGCAATGCAGGTAAAGAAGAACAGCTCAGTGGACTCTTCTCTTCTCCAGAGTCTGCTGCAGTCTGCTAGCCCTTCCAGTGCCTCACTTTCAGTTCTCAAGCAATTAACTATGCTTGTTAACATACCATCTGTGAGGCGCATGCATGATAAAAGCTAGCATGTGTGTGTGTGTTACATAACTGTTAGTTTAGCAGCAAATATAGCAAACACACAAAACGGCAGTTGCAGGGATTTTTGGGTATGCATGGATCCCAGAGGCCCCTGCATTGGGCTTGCCAGACATTCACATATTTGTGTTAAATCAAGGAATTGATGGGGGTGATGCAGCCGGTAGCCTATTTTGTCTAGAACCATGGATCCAGTGGTGGAATCCTGGCCGACCTGTGTACAAGCCTGTGAAGCAGCGGCTACCATGGTCGAAGTGGCTCGGAAGCTATTCCCGTTGCATGCTTTGGTGGTGCACCCACAGGAGGGGATGAACCACGAATGCAGACAAATAGTGGACTTTTGAACGAAACGGAGGAGGGATTATTTGCGGGAGGAGCCCCTTGAGGGCCCGGAGGTATTTGAGTGGCACATTGATGCAAGGTGATGGATGGGGTGTGAATTGTAACAGGAAACGGAGAAGTGGTGGAGCAGGAACAACTCCCACCCTCAACCTCAGCACAGACAGCGGAGGTGTGGGCATTGAAAAGAGCTTTGAAGTTGGGAAGAGGGCTGAATCTTATCATTATACAGATTTATGGTATGAGTGGGGAATTGCTCATGCTTTTGAAAAAAACAACAACAACAACACAAATTTGGAAGGAGTGAGGATTGTTAAATTTTATGGGAAAGACCATTGCACATGCATGGGTTATAGAGAGAGTGCCTTAAGCCCTGTCCGAGCTTCATGACATAGCTATAGTATACATTCTAGTTCACCAAAAGGGATACGCAAAGGAAGGTGTGGGGAATCGGGCTGCTGACAAAGCCGCCAAGGAAGAAACAGCTAACAGACTTTTGGTCAGAATGGTAGCAGCCCGTATCCCTCAAAATGGGACATGTCCCAAAGAACAGTGGGTATTCACTCAAAAGGAGCTGGAGTGAATGAGTGCAAATGGTGTCAAAAAAAAAAAAATCGTATTATGCAGATGTTACATGGAGGAGGACACCAGAGACACAAAAATAACAGAGGCGCTAGGAATAGAGTGGATTGGCTTGCCATGAGAATGTAACCTCGGGCGGCTATTGGATTGTTACCCTTTGAGATGTTGTATGGACATAATGTACTGGGAAAGGAGGGCATGATGCTTTGAAGGGATATGTTCTGGCCCTGTCTTCTGTTTTATTGTCTAATAGGATCCAGGGAATACAGCATCAGACTTTGCCGTTGAGAGCAGCAGTGCATCCCTTTCTCCCCAACCCCTAGGACAGTATATGTGTATGTGAAAAAGTGGAACACTAGTCCTCTGGAGGCCAAGTGGCAAGGACCCCACCTGGTACTGCTGACCACAGAGACCGCTGTGAGGACTAAAGAGACTGCTTGGATCCATCAACCCCGAGCCAAAAGAGCTGCTAACCCAGAGGGTAGTTGGATTGCTCATCCTCAAGAAGGACTTACAACAGTGTTGAAACGTATTCCTAATGTCTAGATGCTTTGTGTTGTCTGGTGATCTGTGTCCATTCTATCTATTCAAGGTGATGCGTAGTAGAGACGGGTCTACTAACGGGAGGATTTGGAATTGGGAGGTTTAGGTACAAGGGGAAACGTATTGGGAATTAAAGTTCAAAAGGGCAATCATACCACCGGACATTGGCATACATGAAGACCCAATCAGAGAGGGAGATTGTGATTAGTTGGGATAAGGGAGAGGATTTGAATTACTAGCATAACCAATACTGTGATAAATGGCCACTCATTAGAGAGAACTAGATCATGCCTAAACAGTTGGTGTCTTGTGGATCTCCCTGTCCCTTCTATCATCTCAAGATTTATAGGAAGGAGTCTCCTTTCCTATATTATGCCGATGATCGAGACTGGGAAGTCCAATTACTGAAACCTAGCTCATCTACACCGTGGTGGATTACATATTTTAGGGGTTTCACTACTTTGGGGCTTTTAGTATTTGACAAAGTGGTGGGGGACATAGAATCAGGGCACACAACGCGAACTCACCCGAGTTTTGGCACAGGCAATATTGTCGCAGGTGTCCCCTAGTCACCAAAATTGAAATTGACGGAGACTCCAGTGACGAAAGTGACACTGGGGAAGACGTACTGACTGAAAGTGAGGGGACCGACAGTGAATGAATTGGGAACCCCTCTCCAGCCTAGAAGTCAAGGAAATCTTAGACCTTTTGACAGGAATAAACCCTTTCCAGCCCTACCAATACTTAACTTCAGAAGAGTGTCCCTACCAGTGGTGCGCCTGTATAACCAAAATTGATTGTCAAGAAAACAGGTGGTTGAGGTTTAAAGTTGGTTATTACCCTTCGAGGATATGGACGGAGGTGTTGTGGGCACAGCAGAGGAACGGGAAAACCAGATGGTGGAAACCGACTTCGGACATAGCCACTCTGGCGGAAGAGGTTCCAATGTAATGGCTACTAGAAGTAACAATTCTCCATGCCCAAACCTGCTGGAGGTGCCAGAAACAACACCCTTGCTGCCAGTTCGGAGAAGGCTCAGACGAGGACGAATGGAAAGATCTATACGTCCACCGATGACCTCGCTGCCTCTTCCACCTTTAATATCTTTTGCATTTATCCTATTCTTTTTGTTTGGGTGAGCCACTGGTAATGACAACACTTGCCCATGCACCACTGTCACTAGACAAGGAAGTCATGAGGTTCATACTTCAATATATTTAAAAAAAAAAAAATTACAAATGCTCAGGAACAACTGAAATGTGTAGATTCAATTCTGTTTCCTATCAGGTACGCACTCAAGGAAGCAAAAAGGTGTGTTAAGGTACGAGTCTTATGAATGCAATCCTGTTGGCTAAACAAAACGCCAAAATTAAGAATGCTATCCATCAGAATCAGCTGGTACCTGAGTATGCCTAAAGCTGTGCCGATGATGGTGATTAGAGCCCCGGAAGTACAGTACAAGATACTCCCCATCCAGGAGGGAGAGTCAGGTGAATAAGTCAAAATTAGTAAGAAAAGAAAAAGGGGGAATTGTGAGTAGAAAATTGCTGAGAGTTTGACTTCTTCACTAAAGGAAAAAGGGAGTAAAGGGCTATTGGTGCATAGCTTGTAAATTAATTTCCAGAAGCTGAGTGATGAGAATTTAACTCCTTCGCTAAGGAGTGTGTATGTTATAATTAAATTCCTGAGTAACCTGGGCCGATAAGATATAGCTGACAGGGTAAAAACAAAGTGCAGACTCCGTAAAAGCGAGGCTGCGCAGTAGAAATAGAATGTTTTTGTAACTTAATGAAATTGTAGTAAGTTTGTGAGCCGTAACGGACCGCCCGGACGGACAGCCTATATAATGTGTACTCTTCCTTCGTTCCTCAGAGAAACCAACGCCTTGCATGGCTTGGCTGGCTTTCTCTCCGCTTTCTGCAGCAAGCGAATAATAAATAGCCTCCACTTTGTAGCCTTCGTGTCTCTGTCCATTTCTGTTGGGGAAATTCATAAGGGTCTTGAATTCCGATTAACAATGGGGCCCACTTTGGCTCCTTCCCAGAGGCTTGCTCTAGAGCAGACCCACAGATCTCCCTCCCTGTAGGTCTCCTGGGCGGACTCTGTTCGCTCTTTGCGTGGTCCCAGCGCTTTCAGCTCAGTGGGGTGCATGCGATGGTGCTTCATCTGTGGCAGGGATGGAAGGAGGAGGGAGACCCTCATGCCCTCTTTTGAGGCAAGACGCTTGGCCTCCGTGGGCAAGCCGAGGGCAAATTGGGGGGGCGGGGCGGCAGAAGAGCTTGAGGCCACTGAGTGGACCGGCGGGTGGGTGGGGGTGCATGAGATGGGGCTTTGCCTGTGGGGGGCTGCAGCCGTCTGGCTGGCCTCCTGCTCCGGTCCCGGGGCTGCTGTTCCCGGGAGGGGGGGATCTGGGCTGGAGAAGCAGGAGGGGAACTGCCCAGCTGAGCCCAGAGGAGGGGGAGCCTCCTGGGAAAGGGAGAGCGGGCTGGTCCGTTGGTTTTGGGGAGCAACCACTTCCTTTCGCTCTCCCCCCACCCCCACCCCCAGGCTGCTATTTGTGCCCTTGGCAGGGAGACTGTAAGGCATCTGGGGGGGGGGGGAGGAGGGGGTGTCGCCCAGCCCAAGTCCCTTCTGACCTCACGCAGGCCAAAAGGCCAATAGAATCTAATTCAATAATAAAAACAATTAAAAGCACCCCCTTGGGCAAATGGTGTCAAGCGTGTGTTCCGAGAGTCGCTCTCTTCCCTTCTTCAGCCCCCTTTGAATCCGGGGCTCCCGGCCCTCCGGAGCGGCACAAAGCAAGCTCTCTGGCCGGCGGCCGGCGGGCTCTCCCCCCTGGCAGCCCCTCAGGTGAGGGACGAGGGCGATCGCGTGTCGCCGCTTGGCCTCCCTCCTCGCCTGCTTCCCTCCCTCCTTCCCGGCTGAAGGGCGCCCAGCTCCCCGCCCCCCCCCCGCCGTTCCTTCCTCCCAAGCCTGGGCTCTTGCCCGCCCGGCGCTCCTTGGCCAGCTGCCGCCCCCCCCCCCTGCGCGCGCGCCCGCTTCCTGGCCCTGGGCAAGGAGGGCCTCGCAAGACCGAAAGAAGCGGCAGCCTGCGGCCGGGGGGGGGGGCCCTCGAGGTGGCCACCGGAGCGCGGAGGCTTTTCCTCCAGAGGCCCCGCTCCCCACCTATTCCTCGCCACCCCCACGAAAGTCACCCCCACGCCCACACCCACACCCACGCACAGCGAGTGAGGGGGCCTCTCTGCCCAGAACCGTCGGTCCCCTCGCCCTCAGGCGGCCCTGCAGGAAGGAGCGCGTCCTCGCCAGGCGCCCCCCCCCCCCCGGCCGCGAGGTCTGCCCGGGGTTCCTTCCCGGCTGCTTGGCTTGCGCTTTCTGCCCCCCTCCACCCCCCGTCCGGAGGTGCTTCCTTCCTTCCTTCCTCCCGCTCCCCCCTCGCCCTCCTCCCCCCCCCGGCCCCAGCTGCATCCCCCTGCGGAGGAAGGACGTCTGGCGGCCTCTTTTTGCAAGGGGGGGCCCGGCAGGGAGGCCTCCGCCCCGAGCGCTCCCGAGCATTTTCCGGAGGCCGAGCCAACTTGCTCCGCGTCCACTTGGGCTCGGATCGGATAACCAGCGGCTGGCCGGCCGGCCGGCCGCCCCTCGCAGCCTCCCCTCCCCGCCTCCGTCCCGCCAGCTGCGGCCTGCTGTTCTCCCCGTGACGGCTCCAGAGTCCGGAAGCAGGCCGGAGGAGACCCCCGCCCCCCTCTTGGCCCGATGGCCCCCCGTTGTCTGTCCGTTTGTCTATCAGTTCGTCTCCCTCCCTCCCCCACCCCCGCTGCCCTTCCCTGGCTCCAGCCAGCATTCCTGGTGGATCACATCATCCTCCCTCTGCTCCCAGGCTTGGAACAGGACCTGCCCAGCTGAGCTGCTGGGCGGAGAAGAGTGGACACCTGGCCCCTGGGGAGCAGGGTGGCCGCGGCGGCGGCGGCGGTCTCTGGCCAAAGCGTCCCCTTGGGACTGGAAGGGGAGCCTGGGGCAAGTGAGGTGCGTGACCGGAGGAGGGGCCCCGTGCGAGAGAGGGAGGGAGGGAGGGAGGGAGGGGAGGGCTTTCCTCGTCTGCGGGGCTGAGTCTAAGCCTCCCCCCCCTCAAGAGAAGGCCTGCATCGCTAGCAGAGGTTGGCTGCAGGGAGCCCTGCTTGGTTGCCCCCCCCCCCCGTTGCATCCCGTGCTCTTCACTAAGAAACGACCCCTTTCCTTCCACAGTTTGTGCACTTACACAGTAAGGCCTCCTTGCTGTTCTCCGCAGGGCAACAAACATAAGGATGGATCAACAGGGACACTGAAAACTGGCCTTCAAGAGGAAAGGGCTGGCCACGGCTGGCCTGGTGGCTAAGCCAAGGCATCATTCTTCCAGCCTGCCATTGCACTGGTGGAAGCTAGAGAAGGCCTGGCCAGGCTGGTAGCAAGTAATGCCGCTGAAGGAGGGGGAGACACCTAGCAAACACACCCTTCTCAAGCTTTGCCTGTACAGTTTACGCTAAACGAGACCAAACCAGCCCTCTTCAACCTGGACCCACCGAGGAGGATGTGCGTTTTCTCCGACTGACCTGCTTCTGCCCCGTCTCACCCACTTAAGACCTGGCCACGGGAGGGCAGCCAGGGGATTAATTATTTCTCCAGACTCTTACTAGGAAGGGCAGAAGCTCTGGGGGAGGGGAGAGCGTCCGGTGAGTCCAGTTGGGATCAAATGCCCTCGTTCAGCTTAAAATAGGGGCTGCCGTTCAAAATAGAAACACTGACAGGCACAGACGTCCACATTCATATCCTGACAGAAGCTGACTTTCCCATGGGTCCAGCGAGGAAAAAGACGAGGCGGCTGAACCTCCAGGATGGTGCTCCAGCAGCTGGAAGCCGTGCAAAGCTCCCACGGGGCCCTCTGGAAGCCTCTTTCCCGTGGCGGGAAAGAGGGGGCCTGGGTGCTTAACACCCCCCCCCCGCCACGGGAAGAGTGCTGAGCTAGTGAGGAGCCTAAATCTTCCAGGGGATGAGGCCAGCTGGATGGGGCACCCCGCTCTGTGGCTGTTAACATCATCTCCTCCCAAGCAATGGCACCGAGCCACCAGGGCACTGAAAGCACCTGGGTACTCTGCAAGGAGAGGAGGAGAGGCAGGTAAACAGTTGGATCCACCTGGAATGGCAGAAACAGGTGGGGGGGGAGCCCCTGAGGACAGCCTGAAGGAAAGAAGAAGCCCCCAAGCCCTTTGGGCAACCAGAAGGTCTCCGAGGACTGCATGTCCTGGAAGGTGGCCCGAATGAAGTGCTTGGCTGCCTTCTGGGACCTGCCCCTGGTCCCCATTTCCCTAAGATCCAGACCTTTTCCAGAAGCTGGGAAGAGAAGCCCAATCTTGGCCTTGTGCTCCTTCTGTCATGGGTGTCAGGAAGGAGGTAGGAGTGTCTCCTCCTCCTCCTCCTCCTCCTCCTCTTCCAAGGAGCAGGCTGGGGTCTCAAGCAGAAGGACCAGGCTGGTTCAGTGTCTCCCTCCCTCCCTCCCATTGGAACACAAGGGCAGGATGGGACCCAACAACCCTTCTGGCCACCTGCAGTCAAGCTGATGTCCAAATGGACAACCCGGAAGCAGAAGAAACCGGCTGTGCCCCTGCCCAATGCACACACACCCGGAACTCCTATTGGGAGAGGCCTCCGAGAGGAGAGGGTGTCGCTCACCCTCTCGAAGCCTCCCAGGCCATGGATTTGACTACTTCCTGCTTGAAAGGTGCCCAGGTGGGCTGCCTGCTGGCCTTCTTGCGCCCTGGCCAGTTCCACCCCTGCGGTCAAGGAGTGCTGGGTGAAGATTCCAAAGCCACCTCCCTTTGGGCAGCTTCACTTGAGGGATGCTCTCTCGCTTCCTCCCCCCCCGCCGCCCCGCCGGCCACAGCCCTTGAGTTCTGGATGTTGGAAAGAAGGAAACGTTTCCTTCTCTGGACGGCTCTGCCCCCTCGCTTTCCTTGGCCAAAGGATGGGAGGGGCGCACCAGCTGGACCGGCTGCATTTTTGGAGCAGTTTCTCTGTGGGAAATTGTTGTCAATTGGCCTGTGCCAACGCTTTTCTTGGCACCAGGGAAGAGCAGGACCTGGAGGGAATGAGGGCGGCCTCCAACAACTCCAGGGGCAAGGCATGCTGGGGGGGGGGGGTCGCTTCCCACCCTCCACCCCCACCGCAGTCCTTGCAAGGCAGGACAGGGGGTAGATCCAGGGTGCTTGCCTTCCTGTGAAGGAAAACGAGAGGGCTCTCCTCTCCCCACTCCCCAAAGGAAGAGGGGAACCCCTTCTCCAGAGGGGCTCACCCCTCCCCTCCCCCTCCAGCCCCTGTGCCAGGTCAGGCTGGCTGGGTCTTCTCTGGCTGCCCCCCCCCCCCCGTGGCCAGCCTTGTGGCCAGCCTCAAGGAAGGCAGCAAGGGTGGGTGGTTTCCAGCAAGCCCCAGGGGCCTGGGAAAGGCCACTCCAGGATGCCTGGGGTGGGGATGGGGACTGCCTCTCTAAGCGTGAGGGGGGAAGGAAGGAAAACGACCCCCCGCTGGGGAGGTGTGTAGGGCAATGAAACTCCCCCCTCCAAATATATATATTATGGGGCTGCAGAGCCAGGGAAGGTGACCCACCCACCTCTCTGAGCACTGCGCGTCTGCTGGTGCTGGGCGTTAGCTGGAAGGGTTAGGTCAGCTCCCCCTTCTGCCGCCGCCCCCCCCCGGTCTCCAACCCCATGCCTCCCCAGCCAGGCCTGGTTTCCAGGGCAGCAGGGGCTCTTAGAGGACGTGCAACCCAGCCCCCTCCATGCTGGATGCAGGAGAGAGCCACACGCTAGCCTCACAGAGGGAGGCCCTGCCTCTCCTTCAGAACCCCCCCATATCTCTTGAGGTGGGTGGGACCCCCACTATGCTGCCAGGCAGCTCCTGTCCTGATGGACTGGCCTCCTCAGCTTGCCAAGGGCAGCCAGGGGTAGGTAGGGGTGTGTCTTCACTGACACAACTCTCTCTTCCTCTCTCCTCTGCCCCCACCCTGTCATAGAATATCATGGAATAATGAAAGGGGGGGGGGCTCATAAGGCCACCCAGTCCACCCCCCCTTGCTCAAGGCCAAGCAGATCGGAGAGAGGGAGCTGGTCCAATCTTCTCTTGAATGCCAGCCGAAGGACTACTGTACATAGTTTCTCTCCAGACACACCCGCTCACTCACTCGCTGGGCACACTGAAACCGAAGCCTCCCACGTGGAAAACGGGGGCCCCACCCTTGAGCCGAAGCCCTCCCCCAGCACGGCACCTGCTTATCTCCTGGTGGTCTGGATCCTGCTCCCTCTTAGGAATGATGTTCATAGTCCTTCCATACCTACAGCAACAGCTTGAGGGGTGGGGGCGGGGGGCTGGTGGGAAGGAGCCCCCCCCCAATGCACAGAGGTCCAAAACAGAGCCACCTGGGCTTCAGCAGAAGCCGCCCGACCTCCCCCGACAAGGGCCTCGGCTTCCCTGGCGTGGCCGGAGAGGGAGACATGGGGGGCCAGAGCTGCCCCAGTTGAGGCTCTTCCCTCTCACCCCCCCCACACACCCAGTGCTCTTGCTCAAGAGGAGAGGAGAGGGCGGCCGCTCCGTGGGCGCAGACCCTGGCCAGGCTCCTGCCCCTGCCATCTCAGAGGCCACCTCGCAGGACCGGGCGGGCGGGCGGGCCCCCCAAATGATTCATGGCGCTTGGTCCCCGCTGAAGCCTCCTCGGCTCCTCTGTCTTTCAGGTCAGGTGACTTCCGAGCAAAACCGTCCCTCAGTCAGGGCTTGAAGCCACTTGGGGAAGCGGAGGATCCACTGGTCCTCCCCTGCGGCTGCTGCCGGTAAGCCCCAAGCCCCAGGTGCTGTGCCTTGCCCTTCTCTGGGGAGGGGGGCACGTCTGGCCCCCCACACCGGCCCTGGGGCAGGCACTGATCCCCAGCAACTCAGATAAGAACAGCCTTACCCATCACCCCCTGCCCCCACGAGAGGTGGCCGCTCGGCTCTTTCTGGTGATTCCCCAGACCGGGGGGGGGGGGGGGGAGAGGCCGCCACCCTTCTTTCAAGCTGTTGGTTCTGCTGCCGAAGTGCTCTCTGAGCTCCAAGGGGTCTCCCCTGATGCCCACCCCATACCTGCCCTCCTGCGCTCACTTCTGTCTTGCCCTTGGGGCCACAGGGGACAATTCTGCCTCCCAGCCCAGCTTCCCTTCCAATGGATTTACTGAAGGTGCAGAGAGAGAGAGAGAGAAAAAGGCTTCTGCAGATGCCCCCCCCCTGACTGCCAGGGTGGGTGGGAAACACAACTCAGAAAGTCCATGGAACGACAGCTGCTTCTGAGATAAGTCTGACAAGGAATTTTGTACAGCCCAGACTTAAGCACAAAGTCCAGAAGAACAACCACGGGTTGCCTGTACCCCTGCAGTCAGAAGCAGTGGGGGGGGGGGGTCGGGGGAGAGGCAGGAAGGTCAGATCCTGCAGGAGGGGACCAGCACGACTTTCTGACACTCCCTCCCAGGACCAGCACTGCTTCTAGGGCCGAGGGGTGGAAGGGAAGGTCCAGACTCCAGGAGCCGCACACAAGGGAAGCCCAAGGATCTAGGGTCCTCCCGTGCCCTGCAGAGGATTTGGGGGGGGGGGAAGGCGGTGCTCCAAGAGCTGCTAGGCTCAGGCCTTTCCTGTCTCTAGAGATTTCCTTTACTAAGAAAGGAGCAGAAAAGGAGGTGGAGAAACCATACGGGGCCTGCAAATCCCCCCCTCCCCAGAAATAAGACTGCTTGGCTACACACTCCTGCCCAGGCTGGCCACCTGGCTCCCCCCTCCCCCCATGACTTCCCTCTCTGGATCATCCCCAAGAATATTTAGAATATTTGTATTTTTTTAATTAAAATTAAAAATATTTTTTTTTAAAAAAAGAATATTTAGAGGCTGGAGTGGGCAATCCAGCCCTCGGGAGAGATGTGGCATCATTTTTTTTGGGGGGGGGGGACTCGCCTGGCCATGCAAGAGATGAGGCGCAAATGGAGCAAAAGGCCCAGCTTTTTTTCCCACCACCATCCTTTTTATTATCTCCAAGTGAGCACAAAACAGATCCATATTCCCTGGATGTCCTAGAAAAGAAAGGGGCCAAGACCACCACCCTCTCTCCACGGGGGCGGGGCGGGGGGGGGCCCTGTCTTCCCTGCCTGTTCAGTGAGCATCCAGGGCCACCCTTTTCCTTTTGCACAGCAAAAGATCACCTTACACGGAGACTGGAGAAGAGGGACCTTAGGGGAGTAAGAACAGCAACAACAGCAACAGCAAGAACAACATCAACCAGGGTCATCATCATAACTTAGAAAAGTGAACCCAAGGATAGAAGGGATCGCCAAATCCTCACCACAGTGCAAAAACTTCGGACAGGAACATCATGGAAGGGGGGGGGGACCGGGCTGGGAGGAGGCCTTGTTTCCAAAAGGAGAGAGAGGAAGGGGGTGTGTGGGGCGGGGTGGAGGAAGACACAGTCCTTCTCCCCCAGGAGGACAGGGGCCTTCTGCAACTGTAAGCCAAGCATCCTCCCCACCCCTCCCGGAAAGTCAGACGAACAGTCGGTCGGTCCTTGCCCGTGCGCGGGAGGGAGCCGAGCGCCGCGCGGGCGCCTCCTCGCCGGACCTCCTCCCAGCACTTCCTGCGGTGGCCCCGACGCCTTCCCCGGGGCACAGAGGGAGCCGGAGAGCGAGCGCCGGCGGGGAGCTGCCTCTTGGCGGGCGTGTGTCGGTGGGGCTCCCCGCGGGGATGGAAGGGACACGGGTTCCCGCCCGGCAGAGTCCGTCCGGTGGGCGCAGCGGGAGCCGCGGGGAAAGGCGTCCCATGCCGTCGCTCCGGTGGGTGGATGGGGCTCCCCGGGCGCCCCTCTCCCCGTCGGGGGTCCGAGGAAGAGCGGCCCGCCGCGCCTACCCCCCCCCCCCGCTTCGCCAGTCGTCCTTCCGACGCGTCTCCTCAGCCGCTGTCCGGCTCCAGGAGCGGCGGGGGCGGGGAGCCGTCGCCCCCGCCGCCGCCTCCCTCGTGGCCGCCGTTGCTCTCGATGGAGGACTCGCTGCCGGTGCTCTCGCCCGAGAGGAGGCGAGTGACGCGGAGGTCGGCGCGCAGGACCGCCACGTCGTTGCCGATGGTCAGCTCGCCCAGGCCGCTGATCAGCTGCCCCAGGCTGGGCACCCCTGCCGTGCCCGCCGCCGCCTCCTCCTCCTCCTCCTCCTCGTCCCCCTCCTGGACGCCCAGCAGCTCCTCCTCCCCGTCCTCGTCCTCCTGCTCCTCCTCGTCGTCTCCTCCTCCTCCTCCTCTGTCTCCGGGGCCGCCGGCTCCGTTGATGCAACAGCCGCCCAGGAGGCCCCGTCCGCCGCCGCCGCCGCCGCCGCCGCCGCCGCCGGGCCCGCCGGCCTCGCGCTCCTCCAGCTCCTCGCCCAGCGCGTCCTCGGTGATGGAGCCCAGCTTGGGGGCGCTGCGGCTGCGCTCGACGGGGGGCTTGTAGCAGCAGCCGGGCCCGTGCAGGAGGAGCAGCCGCTTGCGCAGCGGCACCAGCGGGAGGGCGGCGTCGGCGGCGGCGGCGCCCGGGCCGACCTGCTGCAGCTGCTGGTGCCGAGCGTCGGCGCGCTTCTTGAGGCGGCGGAACTCGGCCAGCGCCGCCGCCGAGGTCTGGTAGAGGAGCAGGGCCATGGCGCGGGCCTTCTCGGCCTTGGAGACCAGGACGGCGTGGCAGCGGAGCAGCACCGCCTTGTGCTTCACCTCGTGCCGGTAGATCCAGGCGAAGAGGCGCGGGAGGCGCGGGTCAGCCACGCAGTAGGTGACCCGGTGGAGCAGGTAGAGGTGCCCCGGGCGGGCCGCCGAGGAGGCGTCGCCGGCGGCGGCGGCGGCGGGGGCCATGCGGATGCCCTGCGGCCCGATAGTCAGCTTCATCTTGGTGCCGTGGCGCCCGGCCTCGCTCTTGGCCCAGATCTTGCCCACCGCCACGTCGGTGCAGCCCTCGCCCTTGGCCTGCAGGGTGGTGGCGTTGCCCAGGTAGAGCACCGTGTAGGTGGGCGCCTCGCTGCTCACGCGGAACTTCTTGCGCTTGGAGCGGAACAGGCTGCCCATCCGGCTGAGGGCGCCCTGGGCCGGGCAGGCGCGCGCCAGCGAGCCCAGCGCCGCCGAGCAGGGCAGGCTCCCGGAGCCGCCCGCCTGGCCGCAGCCCCGGCTCTTCGCCGCCGCCGCCGCCGCCCCCGCCGGGGCCGGGGCTGGCGGCGGGCCTTGCTGGTGCTGCTGGTGCCGCCGCCGAGGCTGCTCGCGCCGCTGCTGCTGCTGCTTCTGCTCGTCGACCGCCAGCACCTCGAACTTGTGCCTCTTCCAGGGCAGCATCGCCTCGCCGCCGCCCGAGGGTGCGGCCGGCCCGGGGCGCTGGTGGGGCCGGTGCGGGTCCTCAGCTGGAGGCGCCCGCCGCACCCCCGGCCGCCGGCCGCGCATCCCGACGACAGGGCCGGGGAGGGACCGCAGCCGGGCAGGGCCCCCCCTCCGGCCTCCACATCTGCGCGCGCGCCTGCCGCCCCCTGGCCGCCCAAGTCCTCCGCCGCCGCCTCCTCTTCCCGCTCCGCCGCCGCCGCCGCGCCGCCGCTGCCATCCCCGCCGCCTGGCCCTTCACATCGCCGCCGCCGCCGGCGGGCTCCGTCGCCTCCTGGGCCCTCTCGGCAGCTGGCTGGGCGGGCGGGCGCGAGCGGCGCGGCTAAATAGAGGGCGGCGCAAAGCGACAGAGCCCGGGAGGCGGCGCCCGCGACGAGGACGAGGACGAGGACGAGGACCACGCCACGCCGGCGACGCTCCTCCGCAGGGAGGCGGGCAGGGCGGGAGGCAGAGAGAGAGAGAGGGAAGGAGGGAGGGAGGGAGCCGTGGCGCCTCCCCGGCCCGCCACCGCCGCCGCCGTTCGGGAGCGCGGGGCCCGAGCCGCCGGGGGCCTGGAGGACGCCTGGGGATGTGCCTGCGCCCGGCGCCTGGGGTTGCGCCGAGAGGCCGTGCAGTTGGCGCGGGAAGGGCGGCCCGGTCGAGGCGGCTGCTGGTCGGGTCGCATCTCTGGCCGGGAAGGAAGCGCCGGGCGAGCGCGCCCCGGGATCGGGCCCAGAGCCGGCCGGTGCCTGCGCTTGGTGGCCGGGCGCGCCCCCCTCCCCGGGAGGCAAGGGGGGCTCCGTCGGGGCGGCTGAGTCCCGGGAGAAGGTGAGCCGGGGGACGGCCGCGCTGGGGGCACGAGGGGGGGCGGCACGGAGAGCCCGCGAGGCGGCCGGGAACCGGCGCGGTCCCGCCAGGGGTCTCAAGGGAGCGCCTCTGCTCCCGATGCGCCGGGCAGCGGCGGGGTCTGGTCGGCCAAGACGCCCCGGCTGGGTCTCCCGCGCGAAGGGGCCGCGCGTGCCCGGCGCCGAAGGCCCTCCCGGGCGAATGCATGCTTGGGACGGCCACGGACAAGCATGGGGGCCCGGGAGGCCTCGGGTCCCGCCTGGCTTCTCGTGCCCGCCCTGGAACGCTCGGCGCCCTGGCCACCACCGGACCCCCGACCCCTCGGGCGGCCGCCGGGAGGCAGGCAGGGCTGCTGAGCAGAGGAGGCCCGGGAGACGCAGCACCGCTGGCCGAGACAGCGAGCGGGCGGGCGGAGAAAGGGAGGCCGCCTCCAGGAGGGCCCGCTGCGGCCGCGGCCAGCGCGTCTCCTCCCAGGCGGTTGCCTTTCTTCCTCCAAGCCGCCTACCTTCTTGGAAGCCTAACCTGTCCCCAGAGTGCCTGACCTGCTTGTCCCCAGAGGGATCTTGGGGAGGCGGGGTGCCGTTTTCAGTCCGCCTGGGTGTTGGTTGTCCCCGTCACTGTGTGTTTAGGATGTTGTTTTACTGTTGTGGGACTGTGCCCTTGGGCTGTTGTCTGTGTAAGGTAAAGGTAAGTAGGTTCTCCTTGACCTTGAGTCCAGTTGTGTCCGATTCTAGGGCGCGGTGCTCATCCCCGTCTCCAAACCCTAGAGCCAGCGTTTTGTCCGAAGACAGTTTCCATGGTCACATGGCCAGCGCAGCTAGACACCGAACGCTGTGACCTTCCCACCGTGGTGGTCCCTATTTATCTACTCGCATGTCTACATGCTTTCAAACTGCTAGTGTGGCAGGAGCTGGGACAAGCGACGGGAGCTCCCTCCGTCACATGGATTCAATCCTACTACCGCCGGTCTTCCGACCTTGCAGCACAGAGGCTTCTGTGGTTTAACCCGCAGCGCCACCACATCCCTTTTGTTGTCTGTATACACAGTGGTATATAAAGGACAGAAGCAAAGGACCAAACAAAACAACAACAGTGGCGTCTGTCATGAAGGCACAGAGGGTGGTGGAGATGCCGAAGCAGCTCTTTGTGGTTCAGCATGACCCATGGTTCTGACTGCAGTTCAGCTCATCCCAAACTCCAGGACCTTTGGAAACGCGACCAGGTCCATTACGGGGCCTTGGGAGCCCTGAGGGCTTCTTCCTCTCCCCTCCGCCTTCCAACACACCCTGTTTCCCCTTGTTTAACCAGCCGGAGCGTTGCTCCCTGCCATGGCACTGCTGCTGATTTGCAGACCCAGAGACATGGAAAGGATGCTTTGACTGGTGACCCCCTCGTGAGTTTTCATGGCCAAGCGGGGACTTCAACCCAGGTCTCCCGAGTCCCCTGCCCAAGTTGGACACTCTGTCCAGTACATTTATAAGAATGGCCACAATGACAGAAGTTTGGAGGGTGACCATGAGGAACCGGGCCTTCTCGGTGGTGGTCCCTTTTCTGTGGAATAAGATTCCAGCTGAGGTGCATCCTGGTATTTAGGAAATTAGTAAAGACCCAACTCTATCAAGCAGCCATTAAGCATTTGTCACCAGAGGTGGTTAATATTCATGTTTGAATTTAGTTTTTTTCTTTTTCGCCAACTGTATTTGAGTCAGTTTGTGACCATATCAATCATATTGAAATATCAGGATGGAACTGGGGCAGGAGTTGAGGTTGTAGGGTTTTATCCTGCAAACTGCTCAGAGTACAGTACTGGGTATTAACTAATAGGGCAGTGTGCAAACCAAATGGAACTCAACAGATGGGAAACCTTGACCTCTGAGCGTTGAGCCTGGAAGCAGGCGGTGCACCGTGGCCTCTCCCAATTTGAAGAGACCCTTGTCCAGCAGGCTGAGGCCAAGAGGCAGTCCCGAAACCAGCAAAATCAGGGAGCTGGACAGGGGACAGATTGGATTTGTCTTCAGTGTGGGAGGGATGGTCACTCTCGAAATGGCCTTCTCAGCCACACTAGATGTTTTTCTAAGACCTCTATTCAGAGCATGTTACCATAGTCTCTCGAGACTGAAGGACGCTTACTATGAAACCAAATAATTAAAATAAAGATACACATCACACTGGGTCTCTGAATGATCTGTATTTCCTAAGGAAAAAGAGAGTATGCAAATTTCCCGGACTCCTTGAGGAGAGGACTCCTCAAGCCGTGACTCCCCGGCCCTTGTCGGATTAAGAAGCAACCACAGCATAAGCAGCCAAGTCCTCTCGTCCTGCAAGGGCTCTCCTTCCTCGCCAGCCTTTGGTGAGCGCAAGACGTACCGTAACAGATCGCCTCCGGTGTGCTGATACTAAGAGGAGGCTTCAGGAAGTCTCGTGAGGTCTCACTTCCCCTTCTGGAAGCCGTGCTCGGCCTTGCGCTGCAAAGCTTGTTCCTTCACAGATTTAAGAATCATGGCCTAAACATCACCATGATGGGAGAGGGAAGAGAACACTAGAGTAGACCCATGGGGGGGGGGCTGGGACCATAAAAACCAGAACACAAAACTGGAAATCCACTTAGTCATTTTTAATAATGAATAATGTTTTGCATTAAACCTTGCAAGAAGCCCCTTTGGACTTCTAGAGGGTGTGGTTAACTTTTAGTTATTATTTTTATTTGATAATAAAACTAAATTATTGTTGTTTAGTCGTTAAGTCGTGTCCGACTCTTCGTGACCCCATGGACCAGAGCACGCCAGGCCCTCCTGTCTTCCACTGCCTCCTGGAGCTGGGTCAAATAAAACTACAGTAAATTACAAATTCAATAATAACCACATACAATGTACATAGGACTTTCCCCACCCGTGCCACCTTCACCCCTCGGGACTAGGTAACAGGACATTGGTTCTGGCAGGGACTGAGAAGCCCTTTGGTCTGATCCAGCCTCAGGCTTTCCTTTCCTTATGACAGCCTGTCTGTGGGAGATGAGATACAACTACTTAGCAGGACCATGAGCAAGAGAGACCCACCAGGTCATGCAACAAATACTTCAAAAAGTTTTACAGTATATGGAATAGCAAAACCACTGAAACCACTAAAACCCCAAGATTTCAGCATGATTTTTTAAAATTTAAAATATTTTACCCCACTTTTCTCCTTCAAAAAGATCCAAGATGGTTTACATCATAAAAAGTTATAAATGTATTTATTTATTTTATTTATACCCTGCCCATCTGGCCTAAAAGACCACTAAAAAAGATCAAACAGGCACCACTCCAAAAGATAGTAAACAAAAGCAGCACTAGAAACACATACAAAGCAGTCAGGCAAGGCCATCCGTTTAAAAACTTCACTCACACAGTCCATCAGCCTGCCTGAAGAGAAAAGACTTTGCCTGTTTGTGGAAAGACAGCAAAGGTGAAAACCAGCCTGGCCTCCGGGTTGCGGGGGGGGGGGGGGGAGAGAGGAGTTCAAGAGTCTGTGAGCAGCAACAGAGAAGGCCCTTCTCTCGTGTGCCCACCAAACGTCCCGGTGAGGGTGGCGGGACTGAGGGGAAGGCCTCTCCTGACGACCTTAACACCTGAGCAGGCCGCTGAGAGAGCTTGGACCCAGGCCATCGAACGCTTTATAGGCTAGAACCAGCACTCTGAATTGTCCCTGGAACCCTCCCCGTCCAGATCCCGGCGCAGGTCATCCACCGAGGCGACCAAGGCAGTTTCTGCCCCATAACCTGGCCTGAAGCCAGACTGAAATGGATCAAGATCATCCGTCTCATCCAGGAACCCCTGGAGCTGAGAAGCCGCAACCCGCTCCAGCACCTTGCCCAAGAATGGGACGTTGGAGACTGGCCGGTAATGACCCATTCTTGTGGGACTGAAGGAAGGTTGATTTCAATAAGGGACTTACTACTGCCTCTTTGAAGCCTGGTGGGATCCTATCCTGCCCCACGGAGGCGTTCCCCACCCCTCGCACCCGCTCAGCCTGTCCCATTTCTGGCAGCTTCTATGAGCCAGGGAAAGCAAGGGTCCGGCAGACGTGCGGTAGCCATTATTCACCGCTTCTCCAAGGGTCCCGACCAGATCAGGAACCATTGCCTTACCTTAGGTTTATGAATGCTGCTCTCCAGATCACCCACAATAACCCTTTTTATTGCCTACTTCTTTGTAACCTATGACTATTCTAAAATATAAAATAAGTTCTTTCCTGAGGGGTGGACAGAAGAGAGGAAAAACAGATATAACAAAGAAGCAACCACAGAATGACAGCCTCAAGTCAGAAAAAAAGGCAGAACATTTTAACAGAACGAAGACACATTTGGCTGTTTTGGGTTTCCAGGGAAGCAGAAAGGCCTCTCCTTGGCGAGAGCGCCCCAGACAGGAGTGCCAAGTGGGCCTCCTTGCTGAGCTGCATTCCCTGGCCGGCCGGCTGATCCAGGGCTGGCTTCCTGGCTGCCCCACCCGGCCTCCAGGGGTAGAGCCTTCTGGGGAAAGGCTTCAGGTATGGTGACCAATTCGAATGGGCAGATTGGCACCTGAGACTGGAAGAGGATGCCATCCCAAGCTGGCCTGTAATTCCCGGGTCCCCAACCCCCCTCCCAGTATCTCCCTTTGGAGCTTTCAGGCAGGACTAGTTAGGCCCACGACAGCCACCCATTGCATATCCATGAGGAGGGGATCAGTTTCATAGTTGAGTGATTTTCAAAATGAAGTGATTTGTGTCGAGATGAACTGGGTGATTTATGACGTTTTCGTGTGTGAAGTGGGCCAAGGCTGTCATCTCTCTTGCCCTCTGTATCAGGCCCAGTCCCGGGGCTGTCCTGCGGAAAAAAGTTTACGTTGGTTGGGAAGGAGGAGAGTGGTCGTCTGAAGCCCCGCTGCCTCCCTGAGCACCCCCCCAAGCTTCGTACCCAAAGGAAAAACGCTGCGTCCACAAGGCTGACCATTCGCTTCACTTTGAGGTTTCTCCTGCGGTGCCGTGTCCTGCCTCCCACCGTGGAAGTTTTGCTCCAGGCTGGAAGTCGCCGGGGTCTGTTTCAGGAGCGGTTCACCCTGGAAGTGTCCAACAATCTGGGGATCAGGATTGTTGGCATGAGGAATTGAAGCCCCAGGGGACTTTGCACCAGCCCAGGGGCTCAGAGGATCCTTGGAAGCCCACAAACACCCCACCCACCCCAGCATACACATTTCATGATAGCAGAATCCAGAGGAGTCTCAAGAGAGATGGAAAAATAATAACAGAAGACCAAGAAAGAGGCAGAGGGGCTCACTTCCTATTTTTGCTCATTCTTTCCCCAAACGACAGACGATGACCCTCCAGGCAAATGTGAAGTGCAAGCGGGGGGGGGGGGGGGGACAGGACTGCAGCTGGAGGATGATAAACAAAGAGTCAAGGAATGCCTCTTGAAGGAGTCTTATCCCCAGGGTTAAATGGAGTGCAGGACACTCCCTCTTCTCCCCCCAAAATTTCCTTTATAATATTCTTATTTTTTTATGTTTTTCATCCAGATCTTTATTGTATTTAACCCTTTCTCTATTAATACATCCTTAAGTTTATTTTTAAGAATTCTGGGGAAGCTCTGAGCCTCCACTACGTGCAATAAAACGGTGAAATAGGTGGACTCAATATATATCTATAATTATTCCAACACTCTACTGTATTCATCAGAAAGGGATTCGTTATTCTCTTTATTTCTTCTACAATTCCTTCATTAAAAAAGAAGCCCTCCATTCTGTCAGAGTGTTTTGGCACTTCAAGTTCCTTCCTTATTACCAGGAAGCTTCTATTTTGTACTATAATATCTGCTCTATGTCTAAGGTGGTTTGCGATGTAATATCCCCTAGTATTTGGTAATTCCAGCCCTCCTTCTGGCCGTGCTGTGTATCCACAGGGCTCCCCTCCAGCACCACATTTCAAACGAAGGCCTCATCGTCTCCCCTTCTCAGCTTTCTCTCCTGCCCAGCTTTCGCACCCAGGCAGGCGGCTCTGACCAGGTGGGCCAGTGCGGATGAGCTTGGTCTCGGCCCCCAGTGACAGCTCCTGACATTTGAGGATCTTTTCTGGTGCCTTCATGGCTGAGTCACGTCCGAGCCTCGCGTCTTCTTCTGATTTCTTGGCTGCAGATTTTCTCAGACAACTAAAATCCCAGGAACAGGTGGGTTTGGGGATGGGCCCTCTGTGAAAAATTGGAGACGTCTCATCAAGGAACCCCCGCCTCGCCTTCCTTCCTTCCTTCCTTCCTTCCTTGGTTGTGTTGCCCGGTGGAACCCCTTGCCACCACATGGAGTGACGTCATACAAAAGGGGACGGGACACCTCCAAGCAGGGCAAGCGAGCAATCTCGCCCCCCCCCGCCCCCTCAGTGGCTGCGCGGGGGGGGGAAGCAGCAAGAACGTTGCCCCGCCCACGGGAAAGAAGACCACGTGGGGGGGACGGAGTCCCCGCCCCTCCAACGAAGCTCCCTTCGCCCCGCCTCCCGTTCCGGCCTCCAGAGCCGAGCGCGGCGTCGCGTGGCCTTGGCGCCCCCTGGCGGAAGGGACCGAAAGGACCCGGAACCGCTCGCGGCGAGAAGCGATTCCTACCCGGAGTCTTAAGAGAGGCGTGCCCAGCCGGAGAAGCCTATTAGCCGAGCGCCGCCACGTGACCCGGATGCGTGCTCTCGAGCTGCGGTCCCCCTCTTACCGCGGCGGCGGCGGCGGCGGCGGCAGCATGGGGAAAAAGAAGACGACGGCTTCGCCGGGGCTCGGCCGGGCCCTCATCCGGCAGCGCACGCAGGGCCGTGGGAGCCGCCAGGCTGGGGCCGGATGGGTAGGTGGGCGGGCGGAGGGAAGGGTTTTATCTTCCGCCTCCCCCCCCCACGACCCTTCCTTCCCTCCCTTCTCCCCGTGGGGGGGCTGGAGGGTGGTGGGGCGTCAGAGAAAGGGAGAAGCAAAGAGACCCTCCGTCCCAGGCTGGCCCGGCCCTGGCGCTGAGCGAGGCTGGGCTCCGCTCCTCTCCCTCAGGGTAGACTGCTCCCGAGGGTGGAGGCTCGCCCGGTGCCAATCCCCAAACTCCCCGCAGCGAGAGGGGGCGGGAAGGCCTTCGGGGCCGGCGGGGGGGCAGCGTCAGGCGGATACTCAGGACGCTCTTTCTCAGTCCCTTCGTGCTTGAGGACTTGGACCCCCGAGTTAAAAGGCCGCCTGCCGCTGACCCCTCCCCCCGGATGGCGGAGGGGAGGCGGTTCTTGGTCCCTGGACAGCCGCCCTTGGAAGTCAGGTGTTCCCTGGGGCAATTTCTGCACACATCCTACCCTGTTTCCCCGAAAATAAAACCTAACCTGAAAAACCCTAGTACTGTATGATTTTTCAGGATGCTCCTAATATGAGTCCTACCCCCAAAATGAGCCCCAGTTCAGTGAAGCCCCGCCCTCCACACTTGTGCAGCCACCAGAAGATGACTTGAATGTATTTGAATAAATGTAGATTGTTGTACATGAAAAAAAACATTCCCTGAAACTAAGCGTTAATGCGTTTTTTGGAGCAAAAATTAATATAAGACCCTGTCTTCTTTTCGGGGAAACACACTACAAGCTGGAGGATGCCAGGGATAAGCGGGCTTGCCACTCTAAGCTGGTGGGTGTCTTGGGAGCCAGTCTGGGCTCCCGTTCTCCAGGCAAAGGATGGACCCCAAAGTGCCAGCCCTTGAGCTGATGGACCTGCTGGGCTTGACTTGAGCTTTTCCTTCCACAGCTGCACACCAGTGAACTGAACGACGGGTATGACTGGGGACGCCTCAACCTTCAGTCTGTCACAGAGCAGGACTCGCTGGAAGAGTTCCTGGCCACAGCTGAACTGGCAGGCACCGAATTTGTGGCAGGTGAGTTATCGTCCAAGCATGAATGACAGTTTTCCAAATCCTGACTCTTATATTGCTGCTGAATGTTTTCTGTTGTTTTGTAGAGAAATTGAATATCAAAATAGTTTCTGCAGAAGCTCATACTGGGCTCCCAACAGCAGAAGAGACCAAAAACATTCAAGACCTGCAGGAGCAAAACAAGCAATTCCTGTGCATTCCAAGAAGGCAAGTCTTTTGCTGCCAGGATGGGTGGGTGGGGTGTTAACATTTTATATTTTGCCCTCCCAGCCCTGTTGTTTGGCATTGATGGCAGTGTTTTCGCAGTTTTAGGATCAATGTGCTGAAAGATTTGAGGGTGTTGCTGGTGTCCTATTGTTGCTAAATATAATTAGTCATGATGTGGATCCTGACACACAACTGTCTATCACAAGGATGTTATACTTTATGTCAAGAGATGTTAAGCATTAGAAGTATGGTAAAAAAAGGAAATGGAGGAAGAAGAGGGAATATCTTGGTCAAATATACTCCAAATGGAAAGTTGGACTAGAGAGTGGACTAGAAACGTAGGTGAGCTTAGAAAACTGAAAAAATCCTGGTCGTAAGGTTGATGATGGCACCGGGGGGTGGGGGCGATTTTTGTACAATATATATGTACACTTGGTGTTAGTATTGTCATTATTGTTTTTCCTTAATTAATAAAAAAATTTAAAATTGATAAAATTTGGTTATTGAACAAACATCAAGAAAAAAGAAGCAAAAGAAAGGGAATAGTTAGTAATATGTATTATTGAAGGCTTTCAAGGCCTTCATGTTTGGCCTAAAAAACCTACGACAACCAATAATTAGTAAAATTTATAAACATTAGTATATTCAGGATTCAATCAAGCAACAACGAAAAACCAGTGGCAGTAGGATTTTGAGGATGAGATTAAAGGAAGACAACTGGAATAGGAGACGGTCAGAAAGAATAATGCAGAATATGTCTATAAGGGTAAAAGAAAATTGATATAAGGTAGCATGGAGATTCAGGGTCTGGAAAAGAATGTTGGGAAAGTGTGAAGGCAAGAGGAGAAGGAGATGACAGAGGACGAGATGGCTGGACAGGGTCATCGAAGCGACCAGCACGAATTTGACCCAACTCCTAGAGGCAGTGGTAGACAGGAGGGCCTGGCATGCTCTGGTCCTGGGGTCATGAAGAATTGGACACGACTTAATTACTAAACAATAACAAGCATAGAGATGGTATTTAACTCCACTAAGACTGAACATACAATGGTGCCCTGCATAGCGACAATAATCCGTTCCGGATTAATCATCGCTATGTGGAAACATTGCTAAACGGAACGGAAAAACCCATAGGAACGCATTAAACTTCGTTTAATGCATTCCTATGGGGCCCAAACTCACCGTTCAACGAAGTTCCTCCATAGCACCGCCATTTTCGCACCCTCTAAAAAAATAGATCGCTATGCAGATTCGTCGTTAAATGGTGCACTCGTTATGCTAGGCACCACTGTAATAAATAAAAATATACCATCTCAATACTGGAGATGCAGAAAGGAAAAAGGGACTTATATGCATATGTGATGGACATGTGAAATAAGACAGAAAGAATAGATACTGCTTTTGAAGGGAATTAGAATATTATTGGATGTTATATTCAGATATAACCAGTCATTGCTCTCCTGCATACAATTTAAGAATGATCATTTGAAAAAAGAACAGAAAGAGTTAGTTGTTATAATGATTACGGTAGCAAGATAAATATTTGCAAAGAATTTGGAAGAGTGACAAAGAAATTAATCTTGAAGATTGTCCCCCCTCCCCAGGGTCAGTAGAGAAGACCGGAAGAAATTTTGCGAAGTATGGGGGGGAGAAATATTAGTAGTGGGGGGAGTAGGTAAAGGTAGTAGGATTTTATGTTTATGCTTATTTTTGTGTTTAGTTTTTTGTTTCGTAATAAGGGGAGCAAGGGTACACCAATCAGGACTAGTATTAGTAAAAAAAATAGTAACAAGTAAATTGAAATATGGTTAAATATTTAAATTTTCTTACATGGAATGTAAAAGGCCTTGGATCTAACTCAAAGAGGGCTAAGATACAGAGTGTTTTGAATAAAAGTAATAATGATATTGTATTTCTGCAAGAAACTCATCAAAAACAGGAAGGTGTCAATGAACTGAAAGGTAAATGGATTCAAATTTATGAAAAATCATTTGGAACCTCTAAATCTCGAGGCGTGGCAATATTAATTTCAAAAAAGTGTGAATTTCAGATTGAAAAAATAGAAAAAGATACTCAAGGAAGATACTTGATAATACAAGGGAAAGTGAGAGGGGAAGAGATTACGCTTGTAAATGTGTATGCACCTAATGAGCGACAAGAAGAATTTTTAGAAAATATATTGGGAAAGTTGGATAAATTGAGAAAAGGGTCAGTAATATTAGCAGGAGATTTCAATATGGTAATGGATTTGGCGAAAGATAAATCAAAGCTGCAGACTGGGGAAAGGAAATCTAAAACTACAGGTTTTAATAGATTAATAAGTAGAACTGATTTGAAAGATGTATGGAGAGAGTTAAAAGGGGATGAAAGAAGATTTTCTTTCAGCTCACAGGTGCACAACACATATTCAAGGATAGATTATATATTTGTGTCTAATGACTTGCTTCCTAGAGTAAATGAAACAGTTATTGATGTTATACAAATTTCAGACCACGCCAGAGTGAAAATGGAGTTGATGATTAAATGTGATTATAAAGTGGTAAATAGGTGGAAAATGGATACGAGGATATTTAGAAATCCAAACCTAATTGAAAAATTTCAAAAGGATCTATATGAAACATGGGAAATAAATGAGAAAGGGGGAAGTCAAACTAAGGTAATATGGGATGCAATGAAATCTGTGGCAAGAGGGTATGCATGTAAAATGTCATACATGATAAAGAAAAAACAGGGGGAAAGAATACAGGAATTAGAAGATAATATAAAGGAATTAGAAAAGATAGTTATAAAAACTAGGGATAAAAAAGCAATAATAGAATTACAAGCAAAGAGAAAGGAACTGGAAGGAATTCATTTAGAAAAGGTACAAAGAAATTTAATATATTTAAAAAGAAATTATTTTGAATTTAGTAATAAGAATTCTAAATTATTAGCTAATGCGTCTTCTAAAAAAAAGAATAAAAGTAATATAGGAGTAATACAAGATATGAAGGGGGAAAGATGTAATAAAACAAAGGAGAAGCTTGAAGCTTTTCAAATGTTTCACAAAACTTTATATACCAGTAAAAATCCTTCCACTATAAAAATTGAAGAGTATATTAAAAATAATTTTAATAAAAAAATCTCAGATGATGATAAAAATGTCATGGAGCAGATGATTACGGAAAAGGAAATAGAGGAAATTATAAACAGTTTAAAAGTAGGAAAGACCCCTGGAACAGATGGGCTAGGCCCAGAGTATTATAAAGTATTTAAAAAGATCCTTATACCAAAATTAAAAGAGTTATTTAATAAGATATTAAAGGGAGAAGAAATCCCACTTTCATGGAGAGAATCACTTATAGTTTTAATACTGAAACCAGATAAAAACCCTGCAAACATGGATGCATATAGGCCAATATCATTGATAAATCAGGATGCTAAGATATTTACGGCAATAATGGCAAAAAGATTGAATAGTTTTATGTGGAAATATATTGAAAAAGACCAAAATGGATTTATACTTGGTAGGCAAATGTCTGATTTAATGAGGAGGGTACTTAATGTAATGAACTTGGCGAAAGAAAGTAATTCTAAGGCGGGAGTAATATCACTAGATATATTTAAAGCTTTTGATTCAGTGGAATGGGAGTCATTGAAGACATTAATTAAGTATTTAGGGTTTGGATCTAATTTCAATCATATAATTCACCAACTTTATTCTCAGAATACAGCTAAGGTTATAGTGAACGATGGTATCACTGAAACAATATACTTAGGTCGGGGCACTAGACAAGGTTGCCCCCTATCTCCAGTACTTTTTACAATGATAATTGAAATTTTGGCACAGATAATTAGAGAAGATAAACAAATTAGAGGGGTAGATAATAAAGAGAATGGTAAGATAAATTTATTTGCCGATGACACATTATTAATAGTTAATAATCCAGTTGAAACAATTGAAAGGTTGAAAATACATTTGAAGGAATTTGAGAGTATAATGGGATTAAGGATAAACTGGGGGAAGTCCGAATGTTTATTGTTAAACCATTCAGACGAAGAGGAAAATAAAGTGAAAACAATATTTGAAGGTAAAATAGGAAAGGTTATGAAATATTTGGGGATTAATATAACTTGGAACCTACAAGAAATAATCAAAATAAATTTGTATAGATTAAAAACAGAGATAACTGGAAGGATAAAGGAATATCAGAAATTAAAAATTTCATGGTTTGGTAGAGTTGCATTATGTAAAATGAAAATAATCCCTAAATTAAATTTTATATTTTGGATGCTCCCTATAAAGATTACAGAAAAACAATTAAAAGAATGGCAGATAATGATAAATTGTTATTGCAATGGAAATAAACGAGGGAGGATTAATAAAAAATTATGGTATGTAGCACAAAAAAAGGGAGGTCTTGGATTACCTAATATAAAATTATACTATGTAGCGAATCAGCTTAGACATATCCCAGATATAATTAAGGATAATAAAAATTTAATTTGGATGGATATTGAGATGGAAGGAATACGAGAAACTGTGGAAAGTATCTTGTTTAAAAAGAAAATTGCAGAAGGGATAAAAAAGATTAAAAATCCGTTTTTAAGAAACATGTTGGAAAATTGGAAGGAATTTAGAGAGGTATTGAGTCCACAGATATCTCCTTTATCTCAGGTAGTGGATTTAAGGAATTTCCCAGAAAATTTAAAAAATTTAAAGAATGTATTAAAAAGCAAACAGATAAGTAGATTAAAAGACTGGACAGAGAAGATAAAAGAAAAAGGGGATATAAAAAAGATATTAGGGGGAGAAGGGTATTCATGGTTAAATCTAATTCAATTAGAAAAGTGGACAAGAGAATGGTATACTAAAGAAGGGAAAGGTAGAAAAATGACAAAATTTGAAGAAATTATAGAAAAAAGATTGAAATCAGAGGAAAAAACAGAAAGAAAAGGAACTGTAAGTCAAATATATAAATTATTAAATCAAGTAGAACAGGGTACTGTAGGGTTAAAAATGCAATGGCAAAATGATTTGGATGAAGAAGTAATAGGAGAAGAATGGGATAAAATATGGGATCAGAGAATTATGAAGAACATGTCAGTAAGGATAAAAGAAAACTGCTATAAAGTAATATGGAGGTGGTATTTAACGCCGGTCAAAATGAATATGATGGATAAAACTGTGTCATCATTATGTTGTGTTTAGTCGTTTAATCGTGTCCGACTCTTCGTGACCCCATGGACCAGAGCACGCCAGGCCCTCCTGTCTTCTACTGCCTCCCGGAGTTGTGTCAGGTTCATGTTGGTTGCTTCGCAGACACTGTCCAGCCATCTCATCCTCGGTCGTCCCCTTCTCCTCTTGCCATCACACTTTCCCAACATCAGGGTCTTTTCCAGGGAGTCTTTTCTTCTCATTAGATGGCCAAAGTACTGGAGCCTCAGCTTCAGGATCTGTCCTTCCAGTGAGCACTCAGGGTTGATTTCCTTTAGAACTGATAGGTTTGTTCTCCTTGCAGTCCAGGGGATTCTCAAGAGCCTCCTCCAGCACCACAATTCAAAGGCATCAATTCTTCGGCGGTCTGCTTTCTTTATGGTCCAGCTCTCACTTCCATACATCACGACAGGAAAAACCATAGCTTTGACTATTCGGACTTTTGTTGGCAAGGTGATGTCTCTGCTTTTCAAGATGCTGTCCAGATTTGTCATCGCTTTCCTCCCAAGAAGAAGGCGCCTTTTAATTTCAGGGCTGCTGTCTCCATCTGCAGTGATCATGGAGCCCAGGAAGATAAAATTTGACACTGCCTCCATATCTTCCCCTTCTATTTTCCAGGAGGTGATGGGACCAGTGGCCATGATCTTAGTTTTTTTGATGTTGAGTTTCAGACCGTTTTTTGCACTCTCCTCTTTCACTCTCATTACAAGGTTCTTTAATTCCTCCTCACTTTCTGCGATCAGAGTCGTATCATCTGCATATCGGAGGTTGTTGATATTTCTTCCGGCAATCTTAATTCCGGCTTGGGTTTCTTCCAGTCCAGCCTTCCGCATGATGTATTCTGCATATAAGTTAAATAAGCTGGGGGACAATATACAGCCTTGCCGTACTCCTTTCCCAATTTTGAACCACTCAGTTGTTCCATGACCAGTTCTAACTGTTGCTTCCTGTCCCACATATAGGTTTCTCAGGAGACAGATAAAGTGGTCAGGCACTCCCATTTCTTTAAGAACTTGCCATAGTTTGCTGTGGTCCACACAGTCAAAGGCTTTCGCATAGTCAATGAAGCAGAAGTAGATATTTTTCTGGAACTCTCTGGCTTTCTCCATAATCCAGCGCAAGTTAGCAATTTGGTCTCGAGTTCCTCTGCCTCTTCGGAATCCAGCTTGTACTTCTGGGAGTTCTCGGTCCACATACTGCTGAAGCCTACCTTGTAGGATTTTGAGCATAACCTTGCTAGCGTGCGAAATGAGTGCAATTGTACGGTAGTTGGAGCATTCTTTGGCACTGCCTTTCTTTGGGATTGGGATGTAGACTGATCTTTTCCAATCCTCTGGCCACTGTTGAGTTTTCCAAACTTGCTGGCATATTGAATGTAGCACCTTAACAGCATCATCTTTCAAGATTTTAAATAGTTCAACTGGAATGCCATCACCTCCACTGGCCTTGTTGTTAGCCAGGCTTTCTAAGGCCCACTTGACTTCGCTCTCCAGGATGTCTGGCTCAAGGTCAGCAACTACATTGTCTGGGTTGTCCGGGATATCCACATCTTTCTGATATAATTCCTCCGTGTATTCTTGCCACCTCTTCTTGACGTCTTCTGCTTCTGTTAGGTCCCTCCCATTTTTGTCTTTTATCATGTTCATCTTTGCGCAAAATGTTCCTCTAATATGTCCAATTTTCCTGAACAGATCTCTGGTCTTTCCTTTTCTGTTATCTTCCTCTATTTCTTTGCATTGTTCATTTAAGAAGGCCCTCTTGTCTCTCCTTGCTATTCTTTGGAAGTCTGCATTCAAGTTTCTGTAACTTTCCCTATCTCCCTTGCATTTTGCTTCCCTTCTCCTCTCTGCTATTTCTAAGGCCTCGTTGGACAGCCACTTTGCTTTCTTGCATTTCCTTTTCTTTGGGATGGTTTTCGTTGCTGCCTCCTGGACAATGTTACGAGCCTCTATCCAAAGTTCTTCAGGCACTCTGTCCACCAAATCTAGTTCCTTAAATCTGTTCTTTACTGTTCTTTCATTATGTTGGAGTTGTAAAAAAGAGAAGGGGACGTATTTACATATGTGGTGGCTATGTGAAAAAAGAAAGAAAGAATGGAAAGTAATATTTAGGGAAATAACTGAAATTATGGGATTGAATATTTCAATGTCCCCAATAACAGCTTTATTGAATTTGAGTAAAGAGCAATTGGTGAATGAAAATAAGGATTTAATAATAATAATGATTACGGCTGCAAGGATAATTATGGCAAGGAATTGGAGAAATGAAAATCAATTTAACCTTGAGGAATGGTATAGAGAATTGTGGGATATGGCTATTAATGATAAACTGACATGCGATATGAAAATAAGCAGGGGCCAAATGAAAAATAATGACTTTAAAAAAATATGGAACGTATTTTTAGAACATGTATTTCGGAGAGGGAGGGGGTATACACCGAGTGAAGAAACATTGAAATTTTGGAATGAAAATGGATGGAAAGAAGTGTAATGCTAGTCCTGAGGGTGATGGGTTCACTGTTATGTTTTGTAATTTATAGTTTCGTAATTTACAGTTTGTTTTTTTGTAGTAGTAGGTATTCTGTATTTTTTGGTTTTTTTATTATTATTTTTTGTACTTTTTAAATTATAAATAAAAGAAATTAATAAAAAAAAAAAAAGAAGATTGTTATAAAGAAATGTGGAGTTTAGCAGTTTAATGGTAAGTTAGCATGTGAAATGAAAATAAGAACAAGAATGGTAAAGTCTAATGTTCTGAAAGATGTATGGAATTTGTACATGGAGTATGTCTTTTCGAAGGAGAAAGGCTGTATGCCAGCAGAAGAATCAATGTATTTTTGGAGAGGAATAGCGTGAAAAGTGGTAGAAATTGATATTATTGTTTAACTACAGTGGGGTCTTGACTTAAGAACGGCTCGAGTTAAGAACATTTTGACTTAAGAACCACTCTCATAGGAAAATATTGACTTAAGTACTTAGATTTGAGTTAAGAACTGAAAAAAACCACGTGGGAGGCAGGGAAAGTGCAAAATTTGAACTTTCAGTTAACTGTTGGCCAGTGAAAAGGGTGCCTGTCTGCTTCCTCACTCCTCCCAGCGTTTAGAGAGTGGATTGGGAGACAGTCTTCGGACTGCCTGGTACTGTCCTGCCTGGACTGTATTTTCCCTGCCTTCCCTGAACCTTTCTTGACCTAAGAAAAAAAGAAACAAAATATCCCCCTCTAGTGGTCAAAGGCGGAATAGCAGCTTCCCATTAGTTTCTATGAACGGAAAAGAGCAGATACGGATCAAATGGTTCTCAATGCATTCCTATGGGAAATGCAGATTTGACTTGAGAACTTTTTGACTTGAGAACCGCCTTCCAATACAGATTAAGTTCTCAAGTCAAGACCCCACTGTAGTCCCATGAGTGAAGATGGCGTGAGTGGGAAACATTTATTGCGTATCGTGTAGTTACTATTGAGTTTGTATTTTATTTTATTTTTATTTCTGTAATTTGCAATTTCCTTTTTTTAATCAATGTGTATATAGAGTAAAGGGATGTGGTGGCGCTGCAGTTTAAACCGTAAAATCCTCTGGACTGCAAGGTCAGAAGATCAGCAGTTTGAATCCACACGACACAAGGAGTTCCCATCACTTGTCCCGGCTCCTGCTAACCTAGCAGTTCAAAAACATGTAAAATGCGAGTAGATAGATACCACCACGGTGGGAAGGTAATGGCATCCGTGTCTACTCGCACTGTCCATGTGACCACGGAAATAATCTATGGACAAACGCTACGCTGGCTCTATGGCTTGGAAATGGGGGTGAGCACCACCCGCTAGAGTCAGATAGGACTAGACTAAATGTCAAGGGGAACCTTTGCCTATAGGATCTTACAGGGAACTTCCAAATATTCTCTTGGATGCATCAGCTGCTAGTTCACGAGCCACCCCATGCCTTCTCTAACTTCATTCCCTTTTCCTTTCGTGGTTCCTTTAGGCCACCCTGGGACCAGCATACTAGTCCTGAAGTGTTGAACCAAGCAGAGAGAGACAGCTTCCTGGCGTGGAGGAGACAGCTTGCCCGGTGAGTGTGCCCGGGTGCTCCCTTGTTGGGCCCCCTTGCTCCCTAGCATTCTGCAAGGGTCTGAGGGTTCTAAGAGGGGCTCCTCCTTTTCTCCAAATAAATCAGCAGACTTGCGAGGTTTAGAAATTGGAGTAACGTTTATTGCTGTATTTAACAGAAATTCAGTATCGGCAAATGCGTTCCAACCTTTATCACCTCCTAACAATGGATCGTGGCGGCGCTGCGGGCTAAACCGCAGAAGCCTGTGCTGCAGGGTCAGAAGACCTGCAGTCGTAAGATCGAATCCACGCAACGGAGTGAGCTCCTGTCGCTTGTCCCAGCTCCTGCCAACCTAGCGGTTCGAAAGCATGCAAATGCAAGTAGATAAATAGGGACCACCTCGGTGGGAAGGTCACGGCATTCCGTGTCTAAGTCGCACTGGCCATGCGACCACGGAAGATTGTCTTCGGACAAAACACTGGCTCTATGGCTTGGAAACGGGGATGAGCACCGCCCCCTAGAGTCGAACACGACTGGACAAAAAAGAAATTATCAAGGGGAACCTTTACCTTTACCTAACAATGGATCAGAGAGGGGCTTCCATTTTTCTTCTTTAAAGGGGTTTCCCCCAACAGAGTTCCAGGGTCCTGGCAGTCCATTGTCAGGTTAGAGTTCAGTAATGGTCCGGATTCCCCTTCCATTAGGGGTATTGTATCCTTGTCCTGGAGGTCCATCCAGGCTGGTTCCCAGGAGGGCGTAAGGGTCTGCCATGTTTTGACAGGTACCCCCTCATCTGGGTCTCCATCACCCTTCATTCAATCCTCTCCCTCCTTTCCCTCTCAACATACTCCTTTTCTTCCCTCAGCTTTCTCCTCCACTCTTTCGCCTCCATCTTGTTGTGTAATTTATAAAGGAGGTTGTGAGACACCGAGATAAGTTGTTTTAAATATATACTTTATCTAAGCCTCTTAGGGAAAAGGTACACGGGGATCCCTAGCAAATAAACATAACATCTAAAAACATATTACATACCATATACAATTGAGCAAAATATGCAACAGCAGTCAAGGTAACGCCAATAAGTAGGCAAACTCAAAAGGTTCTGCCTTGCACGTAGCTTCGCACCGTACGAGGGAGGGTGTGAATGTGAGGCTGAAACAAACTACATTTGTAAGGCTGATTAACTACAGGGAACACATGAGGTTCCTTCCAAGGTTATCCATTCAAGAGAAAAGACATGTTACATATTGAATATTACAACACATCTCACCCCAGTAGGAAGGTCTCGGGGTGTCGCCTCCTTCCTTCTCCTATAATCTGCCCCTTCTTTTGGCATACGGAGCCTTTCCCACGTCCCCATCCATAGATCCTTCATTCATATCCATTCCCAACCTGGAGGCACTTCCCCTTCTCCCCCCTTTATATCCGCAAATCCGCCTCTACCTGGGGTTTTCGTTCCTTTCCTGCCAACAATTTCCTGCTCTCCTCAACCGTCAACATGTGTAATTTCTTGTCCATAGGCACAGGGTCTGTTTTTCTAGCCTCGGTCTTTTGGGGGCGGGTCACAGGTGAAATTTGCACCCCTTTCTCTATGGAGAGGGGACGAAACGGCACTCCCGTGAGAACAGCTGGTTTCTCGCCTCCAGTCTCACAAAGGGACAGGAGCTTATGCCTTCCCTGTTTAACCTGAAGCAGAATGCCAGTTGTCGCTTGGGGTGAACAGAATCTGGCCCTCCAGCCGTTGTTAGACCCCAGCTTCTGTCAGCTGTAGCCACAAAGTATTTTACAAGTGATACTGCAAAATGTAAATACAGTTGAAAGAATAGGGTTAAATTTCTTGAAATTAGTCTGATCTAGTTGATAACCAATTAATGCACACCATGATGCATTAAGTGTTAAAAGCCCTTGTGATCATTAGAACAGCATGAAAGGCCCCAGATGCCTGTGTGAAGAAACGTGGCTGCCTGGCGAAGGTGCCTGGCGTATCTCCTGAGGGCGAAGGGAAATATGTGCACAAGGGAGCCACAAATGTGACAGGGCTCACTTGGGTTCTGAATCACAGGCTCGGCCCATGGAGAGGAGGACCATGATGATGGCCGTATGAGAAGATGCACTCCGGCAGTCCTTTCGGGAGATTGCAAGTGGTCATGGTGGCTTCTAAATCCCCTGGCAGGCCAAAGGGGCAGGTCTCTCTGGTCCTTGCAGAAGAGCGGGTACGAGGGACGGGCCCTTTGGCTGGGGTTTCTACTGTGTGTGTCCTGATTTCCCCACCGTTCTGATCCATAGTGGATGAATGTTGGCAGGCCCTGTAGATAGATGGTGTTCCCCTCATGAGAAGCTAATGTCATTCTGGGTGTTGTGATTATAGCAGCTGGAAAACAGCTGCTTTAAAATGATTGGATCTGTGGGTCATTTGTGACTTCTTAAACCTCCCCACTGTTATGTATTCCTCCTCCTCTCCCCCCCCCCTTCCAGGCTAGAGGAGGAACACAAGCTACTTTTAACCCCCTTTGAACGGAATTTGGATTTTTGGCGTCAGCTGTGGCGAGTCCTTGAAAGAAGGTGAGGCTCACAGGCTCCCTTTTGCAAACAGTGGTCCCTGGAACTCCCTGCCAAGAGGCTTGTGGCGCTACAATCAGGGCCATGGCAAGTTCCTCCCTTCAGGTGATGCGTTCACGTCCATGTTATGGACGGTGGCTGGCAGAAGCATTTGCTGGTAGAAAAAGTTATTGAAAGGGACTGGGATAAAAGAATTATGAAGAATACAGTGGTGCCTCGCTTGATGATGTTAATTCGTTCCAGTAAAATCGCTGTAGAGCGAAAATGTCAAGTAAAATAAAAAAGCCCATTGAAATAAAAAAGCCCATTGAAATGCATTGAAAACTGTTCAATGCATTCCAATGGGCTGAATACCTGCTCATCCAGCGAAGATCCTCTATACGGCGGCCATTTTCGGGTGCCTGTTAAGCGAAAAATGCCTCCTAAAAACAGCGGGGAGCCATTTTGAGCAGCCGGCGGCCATTTTGAAAACCCAACGATCAGCTGTTTTGATCGTAGTAATGCGAAGAATCAGTTCCCGAACCAGGGAACCGATCGTTGCAAAGCGAAAAAAAAACCATTAAAACACATCGTGAAGCAGATTCGTCGTTATACAGGATAATCGTTAAGAGTGGCACAACTGTATGTCTGGAAGGCTAAAGGAAAATTGTCATAAGTTAATATGGAGATGGTATTTAATGCCAGTAAAACTGACTATGGTAAATATCGTCACTATGTTGGAGGTGTAAAAAAGAGAAAGGGACGTATTTACATATGTGGTGGTTATGTGACATCAGAAAGAAAGAAAGAAAGGAAGGAAACAAAATTTTAAAGAAATAAGGGAAATATCTGGATTAAATATTCAAATGTCAATGGCCTTATTGAATATGATCAACTGCTGAAAGAAAATAAAGATTTAATTGTAATAATGGTTACGGCAGCAGGGTTAATACTGTATTTGCAAGAAAGTGGATAAATGAGAACCAAATTAATTTAGATGAATGGTATAGAGAATTATGGGATAGGGCAATTAATGATAAATTGACATGTGACATGAAAGTAAGAAGAGGCCTATCAAAAATATAATGACTTTAAGAAAACATGGAGTGTATTCCTGGAATATTTATTTCGTAGAGGGAAGGAGTATATGCGGAGGGAAGAAACAATGAATTTTTGGAGAGAAAATGGATTGAACAGAATTGAAAAATATTATAAATACTAGCCCTGAGGGCGAAGGTGGCACTGGTGTATTATGTAATTGTATTTTATTGTAGTTTTAGGTTTATGTTGTCTATGTTTTATGTTTATTTAATTAAAATAATAATAATAAAAAGAAAGGGACTGGTGCAGGAAGGGTGACACAATCTGTGGAGCTTGGGTGATAACCGTGTGCAACTGCCCTCAAGGCCCCTGGCCTTTGTGTTTGCTGTGGCTGCCACACCGGCCCTGTCACACACACACACACACACACACATGCCTTACATGGTGTGTGTGTGTGTGTGTGTGTGTGTGTGATGAGTGGTTCCCTAAACTCAAACATGTAAACCGCCCTGAGTAGCTGACTAGTATTTCACCAAGTGGGGCAGCCTAGACGTTTGTTAATAAGCTAGCAAGCGAACAGGGAAATGAGTGGCCCTTTTCCTTTCCTTTTGCAGTGACGTGGTGGTGCAGATAGTAGATGCCAGGAACCCCCTTTTGTTCAGATGCCCAGACTTGGTAGGTGAAACCATCCCGATGTGCCTTGGGAGGCCGCTGCTCCATCTGGTGCCTCGGAGGGCTGGCCCTCTTCCTGGCTAAAAGGAGTCCTGTGTCCTCTCGGCCAGGCCGTAAGGGGGCCCGTGACTCTGGGCGCGGGCCCTCGGCCTCGTTTCGTTTCCTTACTCCAGCAGATCTGAATCTTCCACGTGCCTTTTCATATTGTCAGCTGGGGGGGGGGGGAGGCTGTCTTGGAGCCCATGGAGTAAGTAAGGAGGCTGGAATGAATTCCGAATGAAACAGCAAAAGACACTCTGCCCCTCGGATGCAAGCGAAAGTCTCTCCAGCCCAGCGTTCTGTTTCTGCCTCTGGGGGACCCCTGGGCAGGGTATGGGAGCAACTCTTGTCTTCCCACTGGCGCTGCCCGGCAGCCGAGGGTGACCTGGCCTTCGCTCCTGGAAGCGGGCCTTTTCCTTCAGCGGTTTGTCCTCTGATGGGTTCCACTTCCAAGTGCCAGGAACGCTGTGCGGGGGAAGCCGATCAGGCCTGGTGGGGCTGTGTGGGTGTCGTCTGCCTGTCCGTCTGGGGAACTGAGCGCTCCTTGAACTCCTGGGAGAAAGTGCCGCTCGTTCCTCTTCTGTGGGGAGGATGGGGATGAGAGGGGGGGTTCTCGGGGGGTCTCACTCCCGTTTCTCTGCATGAACAGAAGAGTGATGGTGGCTTGGCCTTCTTTGTACCTTGTAGGAACTTTACGCCAGAGAGATTAGCCCAGAGAAAGAGAACCTCATTCTCTTGAACAAAGCCGACCTGCTGAGCGAGGAGCAGCGCTCTGCCTGGGCCCGATTCTTTGAGGAGGAAGGGGTGAAAGTGGTGTTCTGGTCGGCCCTGGCGGAAGGGAAGCGGCTGGCGGCTGCTTCTAAGGTAGCTTTGGGATGTCTTGTCAGGACAGGATGCGGAAAGCCCTGGGGGTGGTTGCTTTCCTGTGGCCAGATCTCTTAAGCTACCCTCGCCCATGCCTTCAAAATGTATAGTTTTCATACAATGCTCTCTTGTTGGTCTGCATGCATGAAGATGCCCCTATATTTTTATTCTAGAAGTGAAAGAGTTCCGAGAACAGTCATGGCTCCGATAAATGTGTTCATGCATTTAAGAAATGCTAAAAGTTGTTCTGTCTTAAAGTTTGCCTCTTAGTTTCCCTCCCCCATGAACAGTCTGTCCCACAGAGCTCATCCCAGGCTTAGACCCGGGGGGGGGGCACCCCCAGCCTCTCCTTTGCTCTCTGGTCGGCTGAGGCAGGTGATGAGGCGGCAAGCACCAGCTTCATCCTAGTTTGAGGGCTCGGTAGGTGAGAGGTCTGTGGGTAGTCCATTTCCCATTCAGACAGCCAACCCCCAGTCCGGTGGCAGTCTTGCCCAGTGGGCGTCCCGAGAATGCGGTCTGCTGTACTGCAGCCTCTGGAGGGAGAGGGGACGCCCTCTCTGAAAGCGTCTCTCGTGCGCAGGGGGCTGAAGCTGTGGAGGAGCCGGGCCTGGAGGCCGAGTTTTCCAGCCAGAGGGAAGGGCGAGCCTCCCCCTTGAGCAGCCAGGATGGAAGTGAGACGGAAGAGAGTGACCGTGAGGAAGACAGTGACGTGTATGAGGACTGTGAGGAGGAGGAGGACGAGGAGGAGGCCTGGCTGACCTGCTCCGAAGAGGAAGACCGTGGGACCGCTTTCGCCGAGCCTTCAGGCGGCCGGACCGCTGGCCCTGAGCTCCAGAAGCCGGGACCCTTGCAGGACCGGCCTGTTCGAAACAGCAGCCGCTTAGTGCAAAGGGAGGAGCTTCTGGAGATATTCCGATCGGTTCATGCCGGGAAGAGGAAGGTCAGAGAGGGAGAGGTCACTGTTGGACTGGTGAGTCCCCCCACCCTATGCTCAAGTGCGTGCACACACACACACACACACACCCCTACCCCAGGCGGTGCCGTGAGGGTGTGGGCTGTCTTTCTGTGCAGACTTTGGCAGCAGCAACGTCCCTTTTTCCTGTGCCGTCTCTTCGTCCAGATCTGAAAGCAAAGCCGCCAGATTCCAGCTGGGATTTTCCCACAGAGTCGCTGAAGATGCATAAGCCCTGACAGCAAACGGCGGCCAGTTAACGAGGTGCTCGTTCCGTGGCTGGTTGCGTGACCGGTCACTTTGCTGGCACAGCATTTATTAGCTGCAGTCGGCTGCCACAACTTAAACACTCTTGTCTACTCTGAAAGAAAATCCCAGCATGTGCTCTGGCCCAGGGCTTGGAGGAGCAGGGCTGGCCTCTCATCCTGCCAGCTGAGGTGGCTGCCTCAGGAGACGGGCGTGGAGGAGGGCAGCCTGGGCAGAGTGTGATATTTGCCCTCTTCCCCAAAGGGTGAGACTGTTGTGTTGAGGTGCAGAACTGGGCAATGCCCCAGTGTGAGCTCTGGGGCAGAGGTGGCCACAGCGGCGCCTTGCCCTCGGTCTTGGGTCACGAAGGTCCTAAGCCAGCTGCACTTTGCTGACCAGCAGGCCAGTTGTTGGGCCAGGCCATCCAGCTTTCCTGGTGCTGAGTTGTGCAGGCTCGGCATTGGGAAAGGGTGTTTTCTATTTTTGGGGGGCTGGAATACCCAGAGACCAAATTCCCAGATGGCCTGTCTCACTGGGAGGTTTGTGGAGTGCACCCAGCACCCAGGGGTGGAATTGCTTTGCAGGCCCAGCTTTTGAGTGGGAAACGGTAACTCTGAACGTGGGCAGAGTGTTTTTTTTATAGGGTACGGTGTTGTGACCAGAAGCACCTATGGGTTTATGCTGGGGAAGGGCGAAGGGGGTGGGTCCCAGGCAGGCAGTCTATGGGGGTGGCGTTGGGAGTGGTGTGTGTGTGTGTGTGTGTGTGCAGCCTGTCGGGAGGAGGGTGGCTTTTCTCTGGGCATTCCTCTCTTTTCCCACAGAGTTTGCCTATTTAAAGTTCCGGTGGGAATTCTGCATGCTGCTCTCCCCCTGCCCCCCACCGCCCGACCTTGTGGTCTGTCTGTGGCTTCGTCTTTCAACCAGCCAGGAGGACTGCCGGCTTTCTGGGGAAACTTCTTTTGGGCAGAGGAAGGCAGGCTTTGGGCTTGAAGTCGGCTTCCTGCTCCATTTTTAGTGGAGAGTTTGCTCGGCAGGCGGGTCAACCCTCCGCCGTCCCCTGGCCAGGTGGGGACCCCGGGGTGGAGCTGGCCCCCTCGCGCGCCGGCACAGCAAGTCAAGGCAGGCTCTGGCGAGGCCTGTCTGAGGGTCAGCTGCTCCCCTCTTCCCTTCTTAGGTGGGCTACCCCAACGTTGGAAAAAGCTCAACCATCAACACCATCCTCGGGAAGAAGAAAGTCTCCGTCTCTGCCACCCCTGGCCACACCAAGCATTTCCAGGTACAGGCAGGTGGGCAGCAGCAGCAGCAGCACATAAGGTCAGGCTGGCAGCCCGGGGGAGGGGACTGGCAATGTCTCTGCAAGGCCCAGTGGGGGCTGCGTTGGGCCTTGAAGGGTCCCTATACCCCAGTCCCCCCCAACGCTGCCCCAAAGAAGGCTTGAAGTAAGTCCGCTGGAGGGTATTCAAAGGGGCTGCTGAGCTGCCCTCTCCCTCCCCGTGTGATTTTTAGCTGGCTCCTCTTTTGCAGACGCTCTACGTAGAGCCTGGCCTTTGTCTCTGCGACTGCCCTGGCCTGGTGATGCCCTCCTTTGTCTCCACAAAGGCGGAGATGATCTGCAGCGGCATCCTGCCCATCGACCAGATGAGGGACCACGTCCCCCCAATCTCCCTCATATCCTTCTACTGCTCAGGGCGGGAGAGGGAAGGTGTGCGGGAAACACACACACACACACACACACACACACACACACACACACACACACACACACACACACACACACACACACACACACACACACACACACACACACACACACACACACACACACACACACACACACACACACACACACACACACACACACACACACACACACACACACACACACACACACACACACACACACCGCTGGGTGTGCCGTGCACAAATCTGCAGAGTGTTTGCATGAGGCTGCATTTTGGCAAAGCGGGCTGGGGGAGCCGGCAGCCTCCGGTGGGGAAGAAGAACCTGGAGGTTAGAGGGGAAGGGAGAGAGACAGTTGGGGGAGCTCTGGATGGTTGAAGGTGGGCAGCAGGCAGTGTTCGTAGGCCAAGCAGCACCTTATGCAGCCATCATTGGAGAAGTTACTCGAAATAAGTCACCCACGAAGAGGAGGTGAGAGTGTTGGGGCCCTAAAGTCTGGGATTCCCCTTGGCAAAAAGCAGCTGGGTGATGGGCCAAGATGGGCAGGGTGAACAGGAAGGCTTTCTGGCCCCAGGGTGCCCTGGGGGGGTTGTCTGTGTTTATGGGTGGGTGGTGCAGCCTGGGTGCCAGCTGGATGGGGCGGGTCTCCTGCCAGCCTGGCCTGTGCCAGAAGTCCCCCCCCAGCTGGCAAAATTCCCCATGGCATCCGCCTCTTGGCCTGGCTCGGTGAGGACCTCACAGGCCACCACCACCCCGGCTTTTGCCTTTGGCCCTCATCCTTTTGGGCTGCCTCTCTGGGTCACCATGGCGGCTTTCAGCTGCTGCTCCTTCCAGCCGTTGTGCTGTAGTGGCTGGTGGTGGTCCTGTGGATGGAGCAAAAGAAGAAGAAGAAGACCTGGGCTGGACTGCTCGGGTTCCACCCACCCCACTCCTCTGCAAGTCTTCTGTCTGGATGCTCTGCCCACTTCCCTCCCCGTAAACAGCCCTTGAAATGCAGAATGTATGTGCCCGGGGGTGGGGGGAGACGAAGAGAAGGGGGAGGAAGTGCAGGGAGGCGGAACCTCGCCTCAGGAGAGGATCTGGACAGTCAAGGCTCTTTTCCAGGTTACAAAGGACAACTCCCAGGGTGATGCTGTGGGTTTCCCCTGAATGCCTGGTCTGGGACAGGACTTGTCTATCTGGCTCTTTGGGGGGAAAGTCTGGCCTTCCCCCCCCCGCCCTGCTGCCAGTATGTTTCCTTCATTGGCTTACATCTGCCAGCGAATCCCCCGTCCCATCCTGGAAACTACCTACGGCATCAACCTCATCCGGCCTCGAGAAGATGAGCCACCCGACCGACCGCCAACATCGGAGGAGCTGCTCACGGCTTATGGGTGTGAGTGACAACCCCGTGGGCCCTTGGGAAGGCTGGCTTCCTCTTTGGCTGATAGTTAGCAGGTTCCTGGTGCCGCAGGCGGGCATTTCCCCCATCTGGTGGAGGTGGTGCCTTAAGGAGGTCGGATCCCAGGTGGACGTGGTGAGGACTCGGGAGAGGGCCTTCTCTGTCTCTGCTCCCAGATGATTGATCAATAGATGGATGGATAGATAGATAGACAGACAGAGAGACAGACAGGTAGACTGAGAGGGAGAGAGAGAGAGAGGTACTTTGGGGGTGGATGGGAAGGCCTTTGCCTTGCCCCTCCCCAGTAGAGATGCCTCCCATGTATGGCTGAGCTGCTTGCCCCCCAGGTCACCTGGTCTTCCTCCCCTCCTTTCCGTGTTTCCTCACAGGTATGAGAGGCTTCATGACAGATCACGGGCAGCCGGATCAGCCCCGCTCGGCCCGCTACCTCCTGAAGGACTACGTCATGGTAGGTTCTGTAGACAGAGGTGCCCGCAAAGTGCCGTTAGGTTACAAGGGGCTCCAACCTTTGGGTGCACGTGGACATTGACACAATCAAAGCACCACTGAGGTCTAGACGTGGAGAAAGGGAGAGAACCGTCTCCTCGGGCCATCGGGCCAGCTCTTACTTCACCCCTAGCCTGACGATCTGTAGGGGATACTTTAGACGGAGAAAAGCCTGAAGTAACAGTGTTTTTTTTTTTCTCCATTAAAAATGTCAGGCCTCTTCTTCAGAGGTGGGTCACACATGGGCTGAAAGTCATGCTTGTTCAGGGAATAATGGATGAGCAAAGCTGGAGGACCAGATAAAGCTCCCAGCTTACCTCCTCCCCCCAGAGAGGGAGGGCCTGTCAGTGGCCAGAGGAGGCCCTCTAAAAAGGGTTAGGTGGGGGAGCCAAAGAGGAGGTGCCCAAACGGGGGCTCCTGGATGGGTTTGGGAGGCGAGGGGGAAGGACGGGAGCAGGCCGTGGCTCCTCCAAAGGCCAAATAGGCTGGTTTTTCCCCTGCTTTTTAAAAAAATACACGTTTCTCTCCCCCCCCCCCCCCGCTTTGGATGGGATGTCTGGGGTTGCTTTGCAGGCAGCAAAAATGTGTCCCAGGTGGGCCTGTGTGTGGCCCCCTGGTGCTCTTGCCCCTTCTCCTTCTGCCCCAGCGTAGAGGAATGCCCAGAGTTGAATAGGTACTTTTTTCGGGGGGGGGGGGAAGAGAGCTACATCACACTGGCGGATGGGTGCAGCTGGCCCCCTTTGGACTCTCAATAAACAGCCCCTACCCACCCCCCTTGTCGGACACTTGCAGGGTAAACTGCTTTACTGTCATCCACCGCCTGGAATTGACCCCTGCCACTTCCAACTCTGGGACAGAGAGGAGGCCTCAAGCAAACGCACACCGCGGGATGTGGGACTGCACCCTGGAGGGAACCCCAAAGGGAAGCAGATAGAAAACCTTGTGGACGCAGCATTTTTCCATCAGGTGAGGAGCGTGGGTGTGCTCATGAAGGCAGCAGTGCTTCAGACGACAGTTCTCCTCCTTCCCGGCCAGTGGGTCAGGGCGGAGGGGGTGGGGGTTGTTGGAGGGACGTTGTGCCTGACTCTTTGAAGACCCACCTTGATGGGCAAAGGTGGGCCTGTGGGTGGCTGAGCGTGCGTGGCGGTGGGTGCCCTTGCAGCGAGAACCGTCTTCCAGCTTTCTGGAGGAGACGAGACCTCCTTGTTTCCTGTGCCCTCTCCTTACCTTTGGGTCGTCCCTGTCCTTATCCGGCCTCTGCCTGCTTTCTCCCAGGGGAATGTCCGTGCCTTGACCCGAGGCCGCCCGTCTGCGCTGGGCTGCAGCGGAAGCAGCCGCCTGCCAGGGCCCTCCACCTCCAACGGGCAGGAGGCCCCCGGAAAGCCCTGGAAGAGACACGGCAACAGGAACAAGAAGGAGAAAGTTCGTCGCCTCACCAAGAACTTGCAGGCTTGAAGGGTGGGCGGTGTGTGTGTGCGGGGGCACTGTGCTCCTCTCTGGGCTGGCGGGAGTGTGGGGAGAGGGAGGGGGCCTCCTCAGCCGCTCGCCATCATGCCCACCCCCGCCAGCTCCTCTTCGCAGACCCTGTGCTCCCTCCAGCGGGTTGCCCGCCGCGTGCCCAAGGGCTGCTCACAGGCCAGCCACGGCCTTTAGGAAGATGCCCTTGGCTCTTTTCCTGGCAAGCAGGGAGCGCAAGAGCCAGTTCTTCTGGTGTGTGTGTGTGTGGGCGGGGGCAATGGGGAATAAAAGGTGACTTCCTTTCTCTTCTCTAGCTTTCTGGAGGTGTGTTTGTGTGTGTGTGTGGGGGGGACAGAGGGTCCCGCCCAGAGCCGGTCAAAAGAGACGTATTGTTTTCCTGGAAGGGTGCGAGCGAGCCAGAGGGGTCGGGTTGCTTTCTCTCTGAGCAACCGCGGGGTGAGCCCCTCCCTCCGGCTCGGATGTGGGTGGCTGACGGTCTCCCCATAGGTGCCTCCTGCCAGTGCAGAAGAGACCCGGCCTGTCTCCCTAAGCCAAGGGTTCTGCCGCTAAAGGCCAGCAGGCCTTTGCCTGCAGGACTCCCTGGTCTGGCAGGAGCCGCTTTGGGGACAGAGCTGCCCCCCCCCCCCGGTCGCTTTCTCTTGGTTCAGCTGGGTGGAGCTGATGGGAGCGAGAGGGGGCAGCAAAGGCCCCGCCCAGCCGGTTTGGCCAGGATGGCAGCCTCCTCCAGCCCCCCCCCCCCCCCCCCCGACGGACGGCTATGCCCAGGAGGCGCTGAGTTGCTCTTTGGAGCCCCTCTGTGAGCGAGGGAGCGGGCCTGCTCTGCCCTCCCCTCGGCCCTCTTGACTAGTGCCGGCAGGTTTTTCCTGGGGGAAGGCAGGGCCTGCGGGATCTGCCCTTCTGACAACTGGCTGGGGAAGGCGAGGAGAGGGCCCGCTCCGCAGAGGGGGGACACCGAACGGTCCTTGCCGGTTTGAGAGAGCTCCCTTCCGAGCATTGCCTGGGCCAGCCTCGTCTTGGGGCAGGACTCTCTGAGCCGGGGGTATTCTAAGGGCAAGCCCCTCTTTTGCTCTTTTTCCCAGGGGGTGGTTCCTTAAGGAGGTCGGATCCCCTAAGGGGTCGAGCCCCTGGCCTTTCTTGACCTGCGCAGAAGGGGGGGACCCGCCTCGGGTGTGTGCAGGGGGGAGGAGGTGGGCTGTGTGTGGCGCTGCACTCCTCCACTCTGGTCCAACTGCTGGAGGCAGAGGGTCCTGGCACCTCCCAGGCTGGGCTCTTGAGTGCTCCCTCTTTCCTCCTTTCGGGCTGGGTGTGGACCTGGGCATGTGGCACCTCCACGTGGCCTGCTCTCCTGTGGGCTTCTCCTGGCCTGCTGTCAAGTTGCTCTCTTTTCTACGGCCGCCCTCCTGTCCCAGTTGTAGCTCAAAGGCTGGAGGCAGTGGGAGGTCTCTCTACGCGCCCCCTCCTTTCCTGTAGGCTGGGCAGTCCGTGGGGCAAAATCTTGGTGGCATGGCTGGGAGCAGAGGAACATGGGCTGGTGGGGGGGGGGCTTTTTGGTTTCCCTCTTTGGCCACAATTTGTGGCCTTGATTGGTTCCCTGGTGCCCCAGAGCAGATCGTGAGCAGGGCTCCTTTTTCTAAGGAAGTTGGCTGGGGGTGAAGCTAAAGCCCAAGGCTCAGGAGAAAGGCCACAGTCTGACACGGGAAGGAACTCTGGCTTTTGGATGCCGTATCTCACATAAGACTTTTGAGTTTTTTTCAAAACAACTGAAAAAGAAATCTCATGCATTCATTCAGTTTACAACCTGCCTTGCTCCCACGGAAGGAACTTAATGCAGCTTACAAACATTTCAGAATCCAGCTAAAACATTGCAATATTGAAAAGGCAGTAAACATTGCAATATTGAAAAGGCAGTAAACATGCTAACACCAAATAAAACCATGCAACACAATTCAAAACACATCCAACAGCTCCCTCCATTGTGAAGTTTTATTTCCCAGCCAGCCAGTTCAGGTTTGGAAGGGGAGGTCTCTCCTAGGAACGGGAAAGTGTTTGCCTGCAATGGGCCGTCGGGCGCTCAGTATGGGTGCCGCTACCAGAAGGAGCCTCTTGCGCCCATACTGGGTGTGGTGGCTGGGAGGGTCGCACCTCTGAGTGAGAAGAAGGCCTTCCTCCAAAGATCTTAAAACCTGGGAGTCTCCCCCCTTCAGCCAACCCACTTCATTGCGGCAGGTAGCAACAGCTGCACAAGAGGAGGTGGCCTTTTACAGCCACAGCCGGACCCGGGGTGTGGCCGTACCACCTCCCTCCTGCCACCGTGGCAGGCTGTGGTGCCTCGCCTCTGTGCCCAGGAGTTCCTGGCCCTTTTGTCCAGGAGAAGGTTCCCTGGGTCTACTCTTTCGTGGCTCCCAGAGGGAAGGAGTCTGCGGATTCTCTTGAACCTGGCATTTAAAAAAAACACAATGGGTCATATCCTGTGGCTTGTACCAGCTCTGAGTCCACCCAGTGAAACAATTGTGAAACGCTGAGTGACCCTGACAGCCGTCTCGGCTCTGGTGGGGGGGGGGGGCAGCCGCAGGCCACGGGCCAGTCGGTTCCCCTTGCGGGTCGTCTTCTGTGGCCCCTCCTCCTGGCCTTCACATTCTTCAAGCCCTTGGGGGTTTGGTGCAAAGATGCGCCAGTGGAAGGAGCAAGAGGGGGCCCAAGGAGGAAGGGTGGCCTTGGCTGCTTGGCCCTCTTTGGTGGAAAGATGGCATGAAAGAGAGGAGCTGCACCATGAGGAGGCACTCAAACCAGCTCCCAGGTAGGGTTGGGTCAGAGTCTGTCTCTCCCCCCACCCCCTTTTTTTTTGCTCCCTCACATCCTGCTCTGGTTGCTGCACCAGGGAGCAAGTTGGTGGCCAGTTTTCTCTCTGCAACAGTTGGCTGCTCCCCACACACTAGGCCTGCCTTTTGGGGGGTAAAAGCAGAAGGCTGTGGGGGAGCAGGGGGGGACCCTCCCCCCAAAAGCCCAGCCCCCTCTCCGTCTGCTGAGGTGATTTGGCTCCCCATTGCCTCCCCAAACTTGTTGGCCAAGCAGAGAGAGGAAGATGGGCAAGGTCTGGTGGGATGTGTGCATGCATCCCTCTGTCCATCCATCCATCCGCAAATGGCCTGGCCATCATCAGGCCTCCTCCTGATTGGAGCGGTGGGGGTGGGGTGGGGGAGAACAGCCCGGAAATGCTGGAGTACTTTATACAGTGTTTGGCTGCCCACGGAGGCTTGAGCGGGCCACTTCCTTCCCTGGTGGACATTTCCCTAGGGGGCGGTGGGATCCCAAGCTGTGATTCCCCACAGGAGCACCTCGGTCGGATCCCACAGAGCTCCTCCAGAAGCCCATCATTCTCAGGCCCTCCTCCTCCTCCTCCTCTGCGGCTGCTGGGAACAGCTGGGAGGCCAGTTCTACCTAGAGTAGGAAACGCCAGGCTGGGCTGCTGGCCCGTCGCCGTCTGAGACTAACATCTGCAGCAAACTTTGCAGAGGCTTGCGCCCTCTGGATGGCATGGCATGTCTTCTGACAGGAGCATTTCTTGTCTGTCCTGCACTTACATCGTGTACAAGCGGAGATGGAATGGTGACTAACATAGGCTATTCACTGTTGGTGCTAACGAGCAAATGCACATCCTGGCTGTAACAGGACATGATGAGACTGCCTCGTCCTAATTAAAGACCCCCACATCCGGCGCAGCCCTCTCATCGGCCAGAGATGGGGTTTCTTTGCTCCCCGAGGGACCCCTTACAAGGCCGGCTGCAGATGCTCCTGCAGGCTGGGGTGTCTCTCCCGGCGGTTCCTGCTCTCCCCGATGGCCTTCAGCTACATTTCAAAACCCAGGTGGGCTGACGGGCGGCATGTGTTCTCAAACAGGGAGACCTGGACCCATACAGCCAGGCAAGCAGGGGTGACCTGGGGCACGTGTGTGCGTGCACACTGTGCCTTGGACAGCAGGCGAGTCCCTCGGCCTTTGTGCCACCCAGTGAGGTAGCAGCCCTGAGAAGCAGCTGTCTCCCTCCTCCCTCGCCGCTCAGGGAGGCCGGGTGGGGGCTCGACCTGCAAACCCCGGCTGGCAGCGGAGGCCAGGGAACAATGGAGACGCGGAGCGCCCGAGTGCAAGGAAGTTCTCCTCCTGAATTGGCTTTTCCTATTGAGATAAGCAGGGCACAGGATCTGTGTGCGCAGTGTTCCTTTCCCTCTCGAGGCGCACAGCCATGGGTTTCCCGGAGGAGCTGCTGGGGAGGGACCCAGCAGGGTGGGGTGGGGGCTCCCGGGGTGCACCTTCGATCACCTTCTCTTCCTCCTCGCTGCATGGCTGTACCGGCCCTTGTGGGCCTCTGGGTTGGCAAGGGCAGAAGAGACCTGCCCACCCCAGCAGGCAGGCAGCGTGGCTGCAAGGGGGCAGCTGACAAGGCCCCCATGGAGGGTGGGGGGAAATGAGATGGGTGGTCGTGGAAGCACACTGTCCCTAACGCTCACGTCCAGTGGGGACCCCCATGGGCAAAAGAGCCTCATCGGCTCATCTCCACTGCCAGGCAGCCTCGCTATTGGAGGACTGTGGTCTCAAACCAGGTGAGAATCCACACTCGGGGAGGCTCCTGCAGCAGGTCAACTTGTGTGTGTGTGGATCCCCCCCCCCTTCCATCAACCTGCTTGGCTTGGGGCTGGTGAGGGCTGTCTGGGGATGCTTCACAGGGAGGAGAAGCTCTGAGGAGGCCCTCGCAGGGCTGGCCAGATTTGTTTCTCTGCAAGCAGAGAGGGACGACTCAAACTCTGCTGGCCATAGAAACCTCCCCTGCCCCGCCGCCCCCGCCCCTCCCAGTGCAGAAGGTCCCTTCAGCTTCTCCCACTGAAGGTGCTCTGCTCTGTTTTGGGTGACCTGAGAGGACTGCTTCAGTTTTTACTGCCAATGGACTCCCACTTCCCTTGTGTTGTGGTGTGTGTGTGTCCCTTGTGTTGTGGTGTGTGTGTCCCTCCAGCAGAGACCTTGCAAGGCACCTTGGAAGCCCATGGTGCATTTCAGCCATAAATCTGTGCAAGCCCCCGCCCCCCCCTTCGCATGGAGCATCCCGTTGTATTCAGATCCCTGAGATCCCAGAGCGACGATGGGCTCTACAGCCAGGGGCGCTCCAGGCTTTCCAAAGGGGTGCCCTCATTCTGCCCGGGGGGGGGGGGGTCATGCCAGAAGGCGCTTGGGCCTGGTTAAGGGCTGAGCAGAAACCCCACCTGGGAAAGGGTGGCGCTTCCCTAGCCAATGCCCCGAAAGTTTGCCGGCTGTTTTTCCAGCAGGACTTTTCATCTAGATGGGATTCTCCTCTCCTGCCGGTTCCTTCCAGCTTTGCGCTAGCCTGCCTTCCCTCCGGCCTCTGCCGTCCTCCCTGCCACTCACTCGGCTGGAGCAGCGCCTTCTTGGGGAGGTGCTGGGCCAGGCCTTGCGTTTCACAAGGAGAACCCCCACAGGCTTCTGGCGAACAGCCGCTTGTGTCTGTAGCCAGTTTTGGCCGCATGTCAGGTATGGGCGCAGCCAGTCCAGCCCTACATTTCTTTCCCTACTGCAATCTTACTTTTAAACAAGCTCTGTGAAGCCCCCAGTCGCTCTCCCGCACCTTTTTCCCCTCTTTAATTGAAGTTTTCCCTCGTGCTCTCAGTCACCTGGGGCGGGGGGGGGAGCAGTCATTGATTGCCCACGCCTCTCTTTGTCGATGGCAAGGCAGCGAACCAGCCCCATCCTGGCACCAGTGGGGCAGCTTCTGACTTGTCCTGCCAAGCCTCAGGGGGGAAGGACAGGCTCGGTCCCACTGGGAGGCCCGAGGGGATGGGGCCGCCTAGCCACTAACTAAACGCGACCCATCGGGGGCGGCGATCCCCTCCTGCACGAGGGGCTTCGAAAGCAGGCGCCTTTCATCATCTGCCACGGAAATTCCCGCTCTGTCTCCAGCGCTGTTCGGTTGGAAGGATCGACCGGACTGAGGGCAGATCCGTGGAAACCACGAACCGCAGCCCATCATCCATCGGGGCTCCCGCAGCGGCCTCGCGGGTTCCCTTCAGCCCAAGGCCTGCCCGGCAAGGGGGTCCAGAGCCCTCCCTCTGCCCCCCCCGTCCGCGGCTCCCTTTCTGACCCTTTGCAGGAGGGCCGAAGGGGGAGGCGCCCCCCCTCTGGCGCGCGCGAGGTCCGGGAAGCCGGTCCCCTTGACCGGCTGGCCCCAGGGGCCGGGGCGTGCGAGCCTGCCTGCCTGCCTGCCTGCCTGCGAGGGTGTGTCTGCGTGCGTGCGTGCAGAGCAAGGATGCTTCTCCCCGCTCCCCCCCCGCCCATCTACAGTAATCTCCTCGGCACCCAGGGTCGCCTTTGCGCGGCTGATAAGGATGAATGGCCCCTCTGGGCGCCCGATAACCCCGACGGCCGCAGCCCGCGCTTGCCCGCCTTCGGCCATTGTGTCTGCAGGCAGCGCTGCCCCCAAGACAATGGGGCCGCCAGAGCCAAGGGAGCGCGCCCCCCCCTCGCCCGCCTGGCCTCTCTCCTCTCTCTCCCCCTCGCCCCGCCGCCGCTCGGAGGCTCCTCGGTTCCGCTGCCGATAAGAGTCCCGCCGGGGAAGCCGAGAGCCTCTTCCAGGGAGTAGACAGACCCCCCTCTCCCACCCCCACCCCCACCCCCGCCTGCCTTTGGGTCCTGCCTGGCAAGGAGGACGGGGACGGGGTGGGTGGGTGTCAGGGAGCCGGGCTTGGGAGGGGGGCCAGCTATGGGGCGGGTGTCGTGTGTGTGTGTGTGTGGGGGGCTTGCCTGGACGGGGCAAGCAGCCTGCAGCGGGGCCCCGACCGCCGGGGGGGGGGCAAGGGTCCGGTGGCAAGTCCTAGCCCCCCCAGCCCCCCAGGAGGGGGAGCACCGGAAGCGCAGCAGCAAAGCAGCCCCCCCCGCCCCGCGAGCGCCGGCCTTGGAAGGGGGTGGGGGCGGGGGGCACAGACGGGGCTGACCGCGCGCTGCCTCCTCTGCGCAGGAGCGCAAGGGCCCAGGCGACCGGGCGCGCGGGTGGGGGCGGCTGGCGCAGTCTTTCCCCCCCCCAGTCCCCGGACCTTCACCCGCCGGAGGGGCTCCGCGTGGGGGCGCCTCTCCTGAAGGTGGGCCGCCGCCCTCCCTCCCTCCCTCTCTCGCCCGGCCCGCGACTGAAGGCAGGAGGAGGCAGCGGGCGCCTTCATCTGGGCAGCAAGAGCCCTCCCTCCCTCTCTCTCTGCGCGGCCCCTCAGGTGGAGGAGGAGGAGGAGGGCGCCGGGCTGTGCCGGTGGCTGGACGGGGAAGAGGGCCCCGACCTGGCCCCAAAGCCATGCGAGCCCGGGTTCAAGGGCGGCTGCCAAAACAAAGCGAACCCCAAACCCCAAAGGCGGCTGCTTCTGTGCCCCCCCCGCCCCGCCCCCGCCCCGGCGCTCCGAGGTCTCTCCCGGAGGCTGACAGGGCTACACATTGGCCTCCCCAGGAGGGCACCTTTCCTGGCGTGCCCAACGGGCTGCCTGGAGGGGGCGTCTCTGGCAACCGGGTTGGGGGGCAGGAGCCCTCCTCCTGGGGCTTGCTCTCTCCCCGACAGGGCCTGAGCCCCCTTCCTCACGCCAGCCTCACCCTGCACACCAGTGACCCCAGTTACCAGCCCCCAATCTGTGTCGACAAAGAACTGGACTCAGGAGGAGCCCCCCCCTTTTGCAGGTGACAGGATAGCTCCCTCAAAGGACCGCCTTCCTCCCCAAAAGGATCCCCCCCCCGTGAGCCCTTGTGGGGAGAAAGGTGGGAGAGAAATACTGTATTGAAACAAATAATAACACATCTTGTGGGGTCAGGGAGCGGCTCCCTTGAGGAACAGGGAGGACCTGGGGCCATCCCTCCCCTCAGTAGCAGAAGAACCCTTTGGGGAGGGAGGGGGAGAAAGGCGGGGGGGGGCTGGAGAAGCAGCGTGATGGGAATGGGAGGTGGGCTCCTGCCCCCAACTAAGGGAAGCGGCTTCTGGAGAAAGCCAGAATGAGGCCTGAATGCTGGGGAGCAGGAAGAAGAATCCTTTTTTCCACCCCACCGGGAGAGCCTAAGAACGGAAGAGCAGCCCCAGGGCAGAATCAGACCCAAGCCAGCCTCCCCCCCTCCCCCTGACCCCACCGAAGGACCAGCAGCTCAGCTGCCCCCACCCTTCCCTGCCCCTGAGAGCCCCGCGCAGCCTCTGGTGCTGGAGGCATGATGGAGGCACCCTGACCCGCTGCCCGCCATGCATGGCCTCTGCTCTTGGAAACAGAGGCCGAGCTGGCAAGGAGAGGACTGGACGGACTGGACGCTTTCGGGGGGGGGGTCCTCTCTGATCTTCCGTGACACTTTGTTCCTCCTGAGAAAAACTCCAGCAGAGGAGGTGGTGGTGGTTTGTGGGGAGCAGGGAACACGGAACCACGCCAGCCATCAGCCCCCTAAGCACGAACCTCGGGGGGGGGGAAGCAAAACTCTGGATGGGCAAACGGCCACGCTCCCTTGAACAGAACCAAGTGAGGAAACACGGGCTGCCTCCTAAGAGCAGCTCAGCCCCGGCCAGGCACCTGCCTCTCTTTGACCAGCAGCCTCCTGGGGAGATGATGATGCTCCTCCTCCCTCTCCTCTCCTGGAACTGGGGGGAGGGGGGTATCTGCTGCCAGGCTGCCCTGAAGCCCTCCCAGCCATGGCGGGCCTGCCATTGTCGTGAGGGAAGCCCGTCTGTCCAGCCCTCGGGGAAGAACCGGTGGGACCAGAGGAGGGATGGGGGGGCACTGCTTTCCAAGCGCCAAATCCAGAGGGGGAGTCCTCCCCACAGCCTCCACTGCCGGCTGGTCTCTGTCAGAGAGGGATTCTGCAAGTATGGACTTGAACGGTTCCTGCGCCCTCGCCTCTTAGCCGGCAGGGCGCTTCTCTCCTCCGCCGGCTCTCCTGCAGCCGTGCCGCATGCCGCTCTGTGGTTGCTCTCCCGAGGGGGCGGCCGGTCCCGCAGCTTCTAGCTCGGCTCCAAGGCTTACTTGGGACACGCAGCAGGAAAGGCCCCCCCCCGCCCCCCGTTGCTGGCTCTCCTGGGGCCTTCCTTTCTTTGTGCAAGAAGCACCAGAGTACAATGAGCAAATAGCGGGGACCCTTTCTGCCCAACGAAGGGCAACACCATGTGGGGGCCGCTCGCATGGGTTCCTCCATAGCACTGGATGGAGGTCCTAGGGGACCCGTGATGCACAGAAGGTGTGGCATGGCCTGTTCTCCTCCACGCCCGCAAAGGACCGTGTCGGTGAGGAAACAACTTTGTTTTCTTAGGCCTGCTTCGGTTCTGCCAACTCCCCTCCGTAGGTGACTTCCAGGCGGCTGGGGTGTCCGGGTGCCTCGACTTTCCTGGGGTTCCCTCTATTTTAAGGAACGGGGGGTTCTTTCCTTCCACACGATCGCCCTGGCATTCTCTGTTGTCTGCTCAGGATTCCCAGATGTTCTGCAAAACAAAACAAAACCCCACCCCAGCCCTTCTCCTTGATTTTCATCTGGGAAGGGCAGGGGGGGCAGCCAAGGACTGGAGGCCCCCCAGATGGAGAGGCTTGAGCCTTTCCACGAGGAGCTGCTCCTTCTCTCTGAACCTCACTGTCGCTTCGGTTTTACCCACAGGGAGGTGGCTGGCTTCAGGCTTCCAGTTAGGATTCGACCCCTTCCCTCGGGCACTGTGTTGACCCATTTTGCGTGGGCTGAGCAATACCGCGCGGGGCTGGCATATCCACAGTGTGTGTGTGTGTGAGTGAGTGTGTGTGTGTGTGTCGTGGGGTGGGGGGACAGGCCAGTTCCAGTCTCTAGAAAAGGCACTGACCGGCCTATTTAGGCAGCGTTTCCTCCATGACTTTCATCAGCCCAATGGAGGCGGGAGAGGGAGGATGGCTTTGGCCTCTGGGAGCCACGGCTGGAGCCGCCAGCCACTTGCACAAGGTCCCCCCCCCGCATCCCACCCTGCATCTGTGGAAAGAAAGGGAGACACTGTTGGCTGCCTTGCCCTCTCCCCCCCCCCGGGTGCCCTGCGCCAAGGACATCTGGGCCACAGGGCCTGGCTGCCATTCAGCCACCATTCAGTGGGTGGGCAGAGGGATGGGCTGCCAGTATGGCAGGGCTTCCTCAAGAGTTTGTGCCCACAGAGGACATGGTGAGGTGGGGGCTAAGGCCTAAGCCCCCCCCCCCGCACGTCCAAGTGGAGGCCGCCTCTCCCTCCGGGCATCAGAAGGCCCCGACTGGCCGGCTCTCTTCCCTCTTTTCCTCCTCCCTGACAGGTTGTCGGGCGGGGGGGGAAGAGAAGGGGGGGCACGGTCAGGCAGGGAGGGAGGGAGGGGGACCCTGGAGGAGGAAGCCCCTGTTACATACAGCACTGATGTTACCTGTCTGTCATGGGTTTGGAGGGAAAGTTCCATCCTATGGGGAGTGGAAGGCGGGACATCAGGAGGAGGGGCTGTACTGTATATATATGTGATGCCTGTGTGGTGAAGTTTAGATGCTAGGAGATGCTGAGAGACACTGGGATGTGACGAAGCAGCAGCTGGGAAGAAGAAGCTGTTGTGGGAGTCTGTGTGTCAGACAGGGTACTACTGTGTGTCAGAGTACCAACCTGATAGGTTCAGGTGTCTGTTGGTTAGCCAGAACTGATAGGTTCAGGGTCTGTGCTTTAAGTTAAGGGTTCTGTGTGAACCAAACTGTGTGTATGTATGAGTGAAACTAAGCCACGTTACTTTATTTTATTCACCTGATTGTTTTATTTTTCCTGTGTGTGTATTTAAATAAACCTTATTCTTTTTATTGTTCAAAAATCCATCCCTGGTCTGTGTGACTTCTTACAGGGAATGGTTGGTGGCAGCTTAGTGTAACTGTGTGACATATCCCAGTAGGTCTGGGTTTGTCACATTGATTGGTGTCCAGCGTGTGGGATACGACTGGTCCAGTTGTCCAGTGGTCCAGCAAAGCCTTGGCAAGTGTGCCCAGAGCAAGGGGGGTCTAGTCAGGGACAGTCTGAGGCGCGTAGGTAATCTTCTAGGTGTACCTCACGGGGAGGTGCGCTAGTAGAAGAACGTGCCAACTGGGGAGACTTAGATTAAGGTGCTCTGAGGCAGCCTAGTTTTGGCGGGAAAAAGCTGAGGCAAAACTGCGTAGTAACAGCGAGCTAGCTTGCCAGCTGAGAGGCCCAGCAGAGGGGGGTAGGCTCTGACTCGATACTGTTGCAAGTTAGTGCTGAAGAACAGCAGCAATCTCTAGGGAGAGCTGGTTCTGAGGCAAGAAGGAAAAAAGTGGTCGTTTTATTTTGAGGCTTGACTTTTTAAAGCAGCCTGTTCTGAGGGGGGATTATGCCCTTGACTCGAAGCCAGATAGCAGACATGAGTGAAGTGAAAGACCCCCAGATTGACCAAGGTTCTGAGGATGAATTTGGCTCAGTGCAGGGTGACAGCACAGGAGAGCAGAACCCAGAGATCAGAAAAATACTCCTAGCCCAACAGCATGAACTGAGGGTGAGGGAAATGGAGAGGCAGGAAAGATTGGAGAGAGAGAGAATGGAAATGGAGAGGGAGAGAGAGAAAATTGCTCTGGAAAAAGAAAGAATGGTGTTTGAATTAAGAAAACTGGAACTGATGAACCAGAACAATAATAATAATAGGGATTCTGAGGGAGGCCAATTGTCTAAGGCTGACCTGAAGAAATTCCCTGTGTACCACAAGGGAGATTGTCCTGAGGTGTTCTTTTCCTTAGTGGAAAGAGCATTTGTGGACTTCTCAGTGAGGGAAACTGAGAAGATGACCATCATGCGATCTTTAATCAGTGGTAGCCTGGCTGAGGTTTATGCCGAGATGCCTGAGGAACTGATGAAAGATTTTGCAGAGTTTAAAAAACTGGTGTTTGCCAGACATGGGATAAATGCAGAGCAGCTGAGACAAAGATTCAGGTCCCTCACCAAGAAACCAGAACAGACATTTACCCAGGTGGGGGCCCAATTGGTGAGGCTGCTTGAGAAATGGCTATCGCAGGAGGGGACAGAGAACTTTCAACAGCTTAAAGATTTGATAGCGCTGGAACAGTTCTATTCAGTCCTGCATGGGGAATTGAAATTCCAGGTGAGGGAAAGGAAACCGAGGTCTGTGGCAGAAGCCGCAGAGATCGCAGATTTTATTTCCCAAATAAGAAAGCCCTTGGGTGAGGGGAAATCTGTAGGTAAACCCAAAGAAACCTACAGCAAGTACTCTCAGGGACCAGGGAAAAGCCAGCAAGGGGGAGGGGCCCATGGTGAAGGGAAGCCCTCAGACATGAAACCAAGACCTCAGATTTTGGAGGGAAAACCAAAACAAGATGAGAGAGAATCAAAATACACCAGAAAATGTTATTTCTGTCAGGGAAAGGGTCATCTAATCTCAGAGTGTGAGAAATTGAAACAGCTAAAAGGAATGGTGCCTCAGGAGTCTAGTGGAACCAAGCCAAAAGCTGTGTTCTGTGTCCAGAGAGAGCAAGGCTCATTGTCACTGAGGGAGCCTGTTGCCATGACTACTCAGTCTGGGACAGCTACCTCTGCTGATCAGGCTGAGGAAAATGGTCCTCTTGTGGAGGTAAAGCGCTGCTTGCTGATAAAAACAGATTCTCAGTTGTTTGAGACAGCAGGGGTGGACGTAGGAATACTTGACCGTCAGTATAGGGGGCTGCGGGACACTTGTTCCCAGGTAACCCTGTGCCATCCAGATATTATTCCTAGGGAGTTTATAATCCCAAATGAGAGCATGAAGGTGGCAGGGATTGAGGGGCAGGTAATCTCTCTGCCAGTAGCAGAGGTACCTGTCAACTTTCAAGGCTGGAGGGGAGTTTGGAGGCTAGCGATTTCATCGACTCTGCCAGCAGCCGTGCTCGTGGGAAATGACCTGGCTGAACATGTGAAACGGGTGCTAGTGATTACACGTTCACAAGCCACCACGGGGACAGTTCAAGGGGGTAATGATGAGCCAGAGACGGAAGCAGGTGGGGGAAGTTCAGAAGCTGTGGTGGAAACCTTAACCACAGACAGCAGATTTGGACAGGAGCAAAAGGCAGACGCCACTCTCCAAAAGTGTTTTGAACAGGTGACTGACGCCCAGCTAACACCTGAAACCCCAGTGAGATTTCTGGAGAAAAAGGGGATTTTATATAGAGAAACCCTGAGGAAAATCTCAAAAGGAGGAGATGGGATCAGAAGTCAGCTGGTGGTACCTGAAAAGTATCGCCCCATGATCTTACAAAGGGGTCACTCTGACATGTCTGCTGCACACTTAGGGGTGAAAGGGCCCCTTGATTTGATCAAACAAAATTGGGAGCAGATCACCCAGGATGACCCACAAGACGTTGTGACATACATAGACACCTTGATGAATGACCTAAAGAGAAATCTAGAGCTGGCAGCAGAAAACCTGCAAGCTCAGAAGGTCAGACAGAAAACATGGTATGACCACAAAGCTAGAGAGAGGCACTTTGACCCAGGGGAGGAAGTGCTTTGGCTTAGGCCCTGCAGAGAGAATAAACTGCAGCTCAAATGGGCAGGACCATATAGGGTCATTTCCAAGATGTCAGACCTGAACTACCTTATAGAGCAGGAGGAGAACCAAGCAAGGAGGGTGGTTCATGTGAATGCCCTAAAACCCTACTACAGAGGGGAACAGAGGGTTTTATTCGCGATAAAAGCAGCTGAGAGTGAGGAAGCTGAATTACCCTTCTGGGAGGGTAGAGGGGAAGTAAAATACAACCCAGAGGAGGTAAAGATCAGTCCTGCACTCACCCAAGACCAGCAGCAAGAACTAAAAATGCTGCTTAGTAAATATCAACAGGTGTTTTCCAACAAGCCGGGGATAGTGAAGGGAGTGATGCATCGGATCCACACAGGGGATGCACCCCCGCAGGCAGTATCCCCATACCGAGTAACGGGACCCTATAGGGACAAGGTGCGGAAGGAGCTGGACGAGATGCTGAGGGAGAACATAATCATCCCCTCATCTAGTCCTTGGTCCTCTCCGATAGTCCTTGTGGACAAGCCTGATGGGAGCATTAGGTTTTGTGTCGATTACAGGAAATTAAACCGTGTAACCACTCCTGATGCCTACCCAATGCCCAGGCTAGACAACCTGATTGAAACCATAGGGGGTTGTCGGTTCATCTCATCATTGGACCTGGTAAAGGGATATTGGCAATTAAGAATTGATCCCAGGGATCAAGAAAAGACTGCCTTTTGCAGCCCTTTTGGTCTCTATGAGTTTCAAGTCCTGAGCTTTGGTCTCAGAAATGCACCAGCCACATTCCAAAGGCTGATGGACCAGACCTTGGCAGGGCTCAGTGACTTTACAGTGGCCTACATTGACGACATAGGGATCTTCAGTAATACCTGGGAAGATCACCTGATACACCTGGAGTTAGTGCTGCAGAGGTTAAGTGCAGCAGGGCTAACAGTAAAGGCCAGCAAGTGTCAGCTGGGTAGCCCAGAAATAAAATACTTGGGTCACATGGTAGGGGGAGGAATGATAAAACCCCTGGAGGCCAAAATAGAAGCTGTTCGTGATTGGCCTAGACCCAACACCAAGAAAAAAGTCAAATCATTTCTTGGGTTGGTGGGCTACTACAGAAAGTTCATCCCGAGGTTTAGCGAGATTGCGGCTCCGCTGACCGATCTGACGAGGAAGAAGGCTGATGACAGCATCCCGTGGACCAGCGACTGTGAGGCGGCGTTCCAGAGGTTGAAGGAGGCGCTTGTCCAGTATCCAGTGCTGCGTGCTCCAGACTTCGACCGGGAGTTCATCATCTACACCGATGCGTCTAACACCGGGGTAGGAGCAGTTCTGTGCCAGGAGGATGAGAATGGTGACCAGCATCCAGTGTCCTACCTGAGTAGGAAACTTCAAAAAGGTGAGAGACATTTGGCAACCGTGGAGAAGGAGTGTTTGGCCATAGTCTACGCGATCCAGAAGGCCAAGCCTTACATCTGGGGAAGACATTTTATTCTGTGCACTGACCATTCACCATTGCAATGGTTAAAGACAATGAAAACCCACAATAGCAAACTTATGAGGTGGGCTTTAAACCTACAGGACTATGACTTTGAAGTGAAGGTGGTCAGAGGGTCAGTGAACTGTGTTGCTGACGCCTTGTCAAGAAGACCTGAAGAATGAAGACGGTGAAAGAACATGGACTATGTGTATATAATGATGACAAAGGTTAAATGTACCTGGTTTTGAATTGGTTTGTATGAATAAAGGTAAATTGATGTAAGGTATATGGTAAATGTTTAAATGCCTATTTGCTATGATTAACTTAGAGTGTAAGGATAAGTAAGTATTATATGGTATGTATAACTGTTGTTGTGTGTTTTATTCAGGTTGTTTTTTTGGTGAAAAGCACGTTAGCTTTCCCCCTACAAAACAACTTATAAAGAGGGGAGGTGTTACATACAGCACTGATGTTACCTGTCTGTCATGGGTTTGGAGGGAAAGTTCCATCCTATGGGGAGTGGAAGGCGGGACATCAGGAGGAGGGGCTGTACTGTATATATATGTGATGCCTGTGTGGTGAAGTTTAGATGCTAGGAGATGCTGAGAGACACTGGGATGTGACGAAGCAGCAGCTGGGAAGAAGAAGCTGTTGTGGGAGTCTGTGTGTCAGACAGGGTACTACTGTGTGTCAGAGTACCAACCTGATAGGTTCAGGTGTCTGTTGGTTAGCCAGAACTGATAGGTTCAGGGTCTGTGCTTTAAGTTAAGGGTTCTGTGTGAACCAAACTGTGTGTATGTATGAGTGAAACTAAGCCACGTTACTTTATTTTATTCACCTGATTGTTTTATTTTTCCTGTGTGTGTATTTAAATAAACCTTATTCTTTTTATTGTTCAAAAATCCATCCCTGGTCTGTGAGACTTCTTACAGGGAATGGTTGGTGGCAGCTTAGTGTAACTGTGTGACATATCCCAGTAGGTCTGGGTTTGTCACAGCCCCCTCCTCACATTCCCAGTGATCACAGGCGGATGGCCAGCGGGGGGGGCATTTTTTGGCACTCGCCTCCCCTGCCCTCGGGACCCTCCAGTCCGCCCGATGCCCACCTGAGCAGCCACCCCCCAGCCAGGCAGCCCCGCGGTGCCCACAACCCGCCCCAGGACGTGGCCCGCCCTCCCAGGAGGCTGATCCTGCCACGCCGAGGGGGCTTTTCCCCACTGAAGGGGCTGAAGGGGGGGGGGTTGGAGCTGCCGAGGGGGGGTGTCCCGGGGCGGCCCCTCCAGCCGGAACCTCCTCTGCCCTGGAGGGCGGACCGAGGCCCCCCTCCCCTCCCGCGGCGGGGGGGGGAGCCAGAGCCGAGATTAGGAAGGAGGGAGGGGGGCGCCGGTGGTGGCGGTGACACACACACACACACACACACACACACACAAGAACAGAGAGAGAGAGAGAGAGAGAGAGAGAGAGAGAGAGAGAGAGCACACACAGACATAGATGTGTTTAGTCGTTTAGCCGTGTCCGACTCTTCGTGACCCCATGGACCAGAGCACGCCAGGCCCTCCTGTCTTCTACTGCCTCCCGGAGTTGTGTCAGGTTCATGTTGGTTGCTTTGCAGACACTGTCCAGCCATCTCATCCTCGGTCGTCCCCTTCTCCTCTTGCCATCACACCTTCCTAACATCAAGGTTTTTTCCAAGGACTCTTTTCTTCTCATGAGATGGCCAAAGTACTGGAGCCTCAGCTTCAGGATCTGTCCTTCCAGTGAGCACTCAGGGTTGATTTCCTTTAGAATTGATAGGTTTGTTCTCTTTGCAGTCCAGGGGATTCTCAAGAGCCTCCTCCAGCACCACAATTCAAAGGCATCAATTCTCCGGCGGTCTGCTTTCTTTATGGTCCAGCTCTCACTTCCATACATCACGACAGGAAAAACCATAGCTTTGACTATTCGGACTTTTGTTGGCAAGGTGATGTCTCTGCTTTTCAAGATGCTGTCAAGATTTGTCATCGCTTTCCTCCCAAGAAGAAGGCGTCTTTTAATTTCAGGGCTGCTGTCTCCATCTGCAGTGATCATGGAGCCCAGGAAGATAAAATTTGACACTGCCTCCATATCTTCCCCTTCTATTTCCCAGGAGGTGATGGGACCAGTGGCCATGATCTTAGTTTTTTTGATGTTGAGTTTCAGACCATTTTTTGCACTCTCCTCTTTCACTCTCATTACAAGGTTCTTTAATTCCTCCTCACTTTCTGCCATCAGAGTGGTATCATCTGCATATCGGAGGTTGTTGATATTTCTTCCGACAATCTTAATTCCGGCTTGGGTTTCTTCCAGTCCAGCCTTCCGCATGATGTATTCTGCATATAAGTTAAATAAGCTGGGGGACAATATACAGCCTTGCCGTACTCCTTTCCCAATTTTGAACCACTCAGTTGTTCCATGACCAGTTCTAACTGTTGCTTCCTGTCCCACATATAGGTTTCTCAGGAGACAGATAAAGTGGTCAGGCACTCCCATTTCTTTAAGAACTTGCCATAGTTTGTTGTGGTCCACACAGTCAAAGGCTTTCGCATAGTCAATGAAGCAGAAGTAGATATTTTTCTGGAACTCTCTGGCTTTCTCCATAATCCAGCGCAAGTTAGCAATTTGGTCTCGAGTTCCTCTGCCTCTTCGGAATCCAGCTTGTACTTCTGGGAGTTCTCGGTCCACATACTGCTGAAGCCTACCTTGCAGGATTTTGAGCATAACCTTGCTAGCGTGCGAAATGAGTGCAATTGTTCGGTAGTTGGAGCATTCTTTGGCACTGCCTTTCTTTGGGATTGGGATGTAGACTGATCTTTTCCAATCCTCTGGCCACTGTTGGGTTTTCCAAACTTGCTGGCATATTGAATGTAGCACCTTAACAGCATCATCTTTCAAGATTTTAAATAGTTCAACTGGGATGCCATCACCTCCACTGGCCTTGTTGTTAGCCAGGCTTTCTAAGGCCCACTTGACTTCGCTCTCCAGGATGTCTGGCTCAAGGTCAGCAACTACATTGTCTGGGTTGTCCGGGATATCCAAATCTTTCTGATATAATTCCTCTGTGTATTCTTGCCACCTCTTCTTGACGTCTTCTGCTTCTGTTAGGTCCCTCCCATTTTTGTCTTTTATCATGTTCATCTTTGCGCAAAATGTTCCTCTAATATGTCCAATTTTCCTGAAGAGCTCTCTGGTCTTTCCTTTTCTGTTATCTTCCTCTATTTCTTTGCATTGTTCATTTAAGAAGGCCCTCTTGTCTCTCCTTGCTATTCTTTGGAAGTCTGCATTCAATTTTCTGTAACTTTCCCTATCTCCCTTGCATTTTGTTTCCCTTCTCCTCTCTGCTATTTCTAAGGCCTCGTTGGACAGCCACTTTGCTTTCTTGCATTTCCTTTTCTTTGGGATGGTTTTCATTGCTGCCTCCTGGACAATGTTACGAGCCTCTATCCAAAGTTCTTCAGGCACTCTGTCCACCAAATCTAGTTCCTTAAATCTGTTCTTTACTTCCACTGTGTATTCATAAGGGATTTGGTTTAGATTATACCTGAGTGGCCCAGTGGTTTTTCCTACTCTCTTCAGTCTAAGCTTGAATTTTGCTATGAGAAGCTGATGATCAGAACCGCAGTCAGCTCCAGGTCTTGTTTTTGCTGACTGTATAGAGCTTCTCCATCTTTGGCTGCAGAGAATATAATCAATCTGATTTCGATATTGCCCATCTGGTGATTTCCAGATGGGTTTTTAAAAATTTTTTGAATTGCTAAAGAAAGGGTTCCTTCCCTCTCTCCCGCCCTGCGAATGATGGAGGAGGAGGAGGAGGAGGTGGTGGTGGAACGGCCTCCTGTCTTCGGCTCTCCTCCTGCCAAGGACCGATGTAAGGCTGGTGGTGGTGGTGGGGGAATGGCGAGAGCCACCGGCTAGTTGCTCTTCTATCTCCGCCAGATGTAAGTCTCCTGAAAAGACAAAATAATGAAAATATTGTTAAGATCATTTTAAAAAATAAAACAAAATAATAACTGAAAACTAACCCTGAGCCTTGCCTACTTACTCAGTCCTTCGTTTTTGGGACGCGGATGCAGCAAATGAGACAGTATATGTTCCGGGCTCCTTGAAATATTTGAAAGAAAAAGTTGCTGTTTCTTTGTCCATGTCTTCGGCGGCAGCGGTTTTGGGTCACATTTGTTAGATCCTCCACTACCCGCTCCAACTCTTCTTGTGTCAGGAGGTCCATTTTTTTTACAGGGCAGGAGAGTGAACTGAATGGGTTGATGTTCAGAGAAGGAACAAAAAAAATTCTCTTAGCTCTTTCTTTGCTCCCCGAGGGACCCCTTACAAGGCCGGCTGAAGATGCTCCTGCAGGCTGGGGTGTCTCTCCCGGCGGTTCCTGCTCTCCCCGATGGCCTTCAGCTACATTTCAAAACCCAGGTGGGCTGACGGGGGGCAGGTGTTCTCAAACAGGGAGACCTGGACCCATACAGCCAGGCAAGCAGGGGTGACCTGGGGCACATGTGTGCGTGCACACTGTGCCTTGGACAGCAGGCGAGTCCCTCGGCCTTTGTGCCACCCAGTGAGGTAGCAGCCCTGAGAAGCAGCCGCCTCCCTCCTCCCTCGCCACTCAGGGAGGCCGGGGGGGGGGGGGGGCTCGACCTGCAAACCCCGGCTGGCAGCGGAGGCCAGGGAACAATGGAGACGCGGAGCGCCCGAGTGCAAGGAAGTTCTCCTCCTCAATTGGCTTTTCCTATTGAGATAAGCAGGGCACAGGATCCGTGTGCGCAGTGTTCCTTTCCCTCTCGAACCATGGCTTTCCCGGAGGACCTGCTCGGTAGGGACCCAGCAGGACACGGGAGGGGGGGCTCCCGGGGTGCACCTTCGATCACCTTCTCTTCCTCCTCGCTGCATGGCTGTACCGGGCCTTGTGGGCTTCTGGGTTGGCAAGGGCAGAAGAGACCTGCCATCCCAGCAGGCAGGCAGGGTGGCTGCAAGGGGGCAGCTGACAAGGCACGTCCAAGTGGAGGCCGCCTCTCCCTCCGGGCATCGCTCTCTTCCCTCTTTTCCTCCTCCAGGACAGGCTGCCCAGGGAGAAAAAAGAGAAGGGGGGGCAAAATTCCTCTTGGAGGAAAGGAGGGGACGGTCAGGCAGGCAGGCAGGGAGGGAGGGGGACCCTGGAGGAGGAAGCCCCCTCCTCCCATTCCCAGCGATCACAGGCGGATGGCCAGCGGGGGGGGGGGTTCTGGAACTCCCCCCCCGCCCTCGGGACCCTCCAGTCTGTGGGGTGCCCATCCGAGCATCTCCCAGCGGCCTCAGTGAGAAGCCTCCCCCCCCCGCCAGGCAGCCCCCTGACTCCCTCCCGGGAGGCTGATCCTGCCACCCCGAGGGGGCCTTTGCCCCCTGGAGGGGCTGAAAGGGTGGTGGAGCCGCCCAGGGGGGTCCCTCCTCTGACGGCTGGGGGGGGGGGGGAAGGCAGGACGCGGCCAGGCGGGGGGGGCGGTGGCGGCGAGTCCCTTCCCCCCCTCCAGCTCTTCAAGGGGAGCCCGACTCCGCAGGGGGAGGACCCGATCCTGGGGGCAGCCGTCGGTCATTCTGGGGCATCGGGGCGAGGGGGGGGGGGCGCGCGTGTCTGCCACGGACTCTGGCCCTGGCGGGGCTTCCAAGGCAAGCGGAGATCTATTGAGGAGGGGGGGCCCACTTGCGCTCCCCTCCCCTCCCGCCTGAGTTCCTCTGGCCAAGCGGGGATTTGAACCCAGGGCTTCTCCCTGAGCCTCCACCCTCCCTCGGCCTGGCGGAACCTCGGACCCCCCCCTCAAACGAGAACGCCCCCCCACCCCGCCGCCGCCGCCGCCGCCACCGCCTGAGCATCCAGCCCACCGGCAGGAAAAGGGGTCCCGCGGAACGGCCGGCCACTAGCAGGGCGGAGCCGGCGCGGAAAGGGCGGCGCACGCGGGGAGCCCCTGCGCGTGACGTCACTTCCAGGCGACGAAGGCCCCCCCTCGCCTCCCCTCCCCTCCCCTCCCCTCGCGCGACGCGAGGAGCCGGAGCCGAGATTAGGAAGGAGGGAGGGAGGCAGGGAGGGGGCGCCGGTGGTGGTGGAGGCGGCGGCGAGGATCCCGGCAGGAGGGGGGGCAGCAGCAGCAGCAGCGCCAGGTGGGTGGGGGGGGTGGGGGGTGGGGGGGGAGAGGGAGGGATGGAGGGAAGGAGCGGGGCGGAGGGGGGGGAATGAAGCTCCCACGTGCGCCGGACGCCTGTGGCGGGGGGGGCCCCTCTCTTCCCTCCTCGTGGTGGCCGGTCCCGTCCCGTCCCTCCGGTGGGGCAGCCCCCCCTCCTCGCGGGGAAGGGTTTGGGGCGGGGGGGCCCTGGAGGGGAGGGCCAGAGGACGCCCCCCCTCCTGGAGATCCCTTGAAAGGGGGCCCCTTTGGCCCTGGCCCCTCCCGCCCCTGCCCTGCCCTGCCTGTCGGTGTGTGTGTGTGTGTGTGTGTGTGTGTGTGTGTGTGTGTGTGTGTGTGTGTGCTAGCAGAGGGGGAGGGGCACCCCAGGCAGGTGGGCGCAGCGGTGGGCGCGCGCGGGGGGGGGAAACCACCGTGGAGAAGCCTGTGGCGCCTCCTGCCCGGCACGAGTGGGGATGGGGGTGGGGGTGGGGGTGGGGGGTGTTTGGGTAGGGAAGGGAAGGGCTGCCCCTGCTTTAAGCCATCACCGGGGCCCCTTGAGGGTCTTGTGGGAGGGGGCTGGGCGGGGGGGGGGCTCCCGGTGGCCTTTGACAGCAGCCAGAAGGGAAGCAAGTTGAAAAAAATAAGGGTGTGTGTGTGTCTCTGCCTGCTGGTGCTGGACTCTGCGGCCAAGGCAGCGAGAGTCCCCTAGCCAAGCCGGCCTCCCTTGCAGGGGTGGTGGTGGTGGTGGTGGTTCCCTTGCCAAAGACGCACGGCGCACCCCCAAATAAAGCAACCCCTGTAAACTGGCTAAATACAAGTTCTTCACTAAACCTCTCTATTCTTACAAGACCAGATCAATTTAAATATTCAGTCCATTCACAACCACAGGGTCTTCCCGGAAGAGAAAAGAGTGTGAATGGTCTTTTTTTCTGAGTAAAGACCCCACCCATCCAACCGCAGCAGCTTTGAGAAAGAAAGAAAGAAAGAAAGTGGAACGTGGTTTTGATGCAAGCACCTCCGAAGGACATTCTGGTATAAAGGAACAATGTCCTCCTGATCCAAGCCTTCCAGATTGTGAACCACACAGATTTGAGCAATATTTATATATTTATTTTATTAGATTTCTACCCCACCCATCTGGACCAAAGGTCTACTCTCAGCTTCACAAGGATGAAATGGCTGGACGTTAATGGACTCTGTAATGAATGAATATTTAAATTGATATGGTCTTGCAAGAAGCTATAGTGATTGTGAAGAATTTATATTTAGCCAGTGTACATGGGTTGTTTTATTTGAGTGAGCACCGTGTTCCTCTTGTTTTGGTGGACACAAAAACACTCTGTAGTGGCCTGTGGTTCCCATGGATGGAAGACAGACGTATGGGCATCATTGATAGCAGCCCTTGATAATCCTGACTGGCATCAAGTCTGCTTGAACAGCTTCTAAACCTAGTGTTGCATCTTGTGGCAGTGAATTCCACTGGTTCTCTGTTTGTAGTGTCAAGACGGCATGTCCCTTTTAAGTTGTGCCGGGTGCTGCACCCACCCGTCAGGCTGAGTCCCACTCTAGCAGGAGAGGGCTCAAAAACCACGCCCCGTCCACGTGTGCCTAATTTTAGACCTATGTTCCGGTCAGGTCCCTCTTGAGTCGCCGTGTTTCCTCGTGACGAGGGGTTCCGGTCTTTTGGTATTCAGAATTTTTGCCGTCTTGGAGTCTCGTGGTCCAGAGGGGTTTGGTGCCCTTGCCTCTTCCTTCCCCGTCTCCTAATTTCTGACACATTTCCTCTTTTGAAATCCCACGTGCCTGTGGCAGGGTACAGAGTGAAAATTTTAGCGGTGGGGAGGAGAAGGGTCACTGCCCTTAACGGGTTGACGCTTCACCGACTCTGTCCCAGGTCAGGCTGTTTGACCCACAGGGGATTTGCTGTGCGTGACCCCGGCTGTTTTCACTGGGAAAAGGACGCTCGGGGCTGCTGGCAAAACATCCTGGCACAGAGCAGAAAAACAAGTGAAAATGAAGTGTTTGGAAACATTAATATTGTTTAAATGGCTGTGAGAATGTCAGCCGTTCCCCTGATCGCCAGAAGGAGAAAAGGTGGGTAGAACCTGAGCAAGGGACATGCGGGGGGGGGGGGCCCTTGTGCCGGCAGCTGGGACCGACAGGAGGGGAGCCCGTTCACGTGGTGGAAACCCAGGAGAGGGCTTTTTAGTGGCTACCCATAGGCTGTGGAACTCCCTCCCACAGGAGCCAGGCTGGCTCTGTTCTTTCTATAATTTTGCCAGCCAGTAAAGACCTTTCTGTCAGGACGGGTGTTTGGTGACTGACTGACTGTTGAAGAAGGCGTGGTGATGGTCAAGTATGTTTCCTCCCCTGTCGTGGATTTTCGTTAGTGTAGTTAATTAAAAATGGCGGTCGGTAATTTGTTTGCTGCATCAAAGGCATGACTTGATCGCTTTTTAGCTGTGTCTGTTTTTAGGTGAGTTCTTTTCTGCGGCTGGGAGAGAGACTGGGTACGAGGATCATAAATAACTGGAAAGGAAGAGTCAGAGTGGCGGTGTTTGCTTGCTGTCCCCATTAGCGCAACGTAAGAAGGCCCAGTGAGTAACCCCAGTCCAGTTCCATACTGGTCCGTTTGGGTGGCCCTCAGCTAAACACACGTGGCTCTCCCTGGGCCTTTGCTCCCCGGAGGAGCACACGCTCGGAGCGTGGGCAGTCCCTGCTTGCCCCCACCCCGGCCTCTAGAGGCCTAGCTCTTATGCTTTGTTCCAAGAAAAGCTCCTGCCCCCCCCCGGGCGCTGTGTACTTTTGCCGTTTACAGTGGACTTGGGTGTGCCCTGCAAACAGGGCGATGAGGGGACACCGATTCTCTCTCCCCCCCCCCCGCCGCCAGTTGACATGGGCTTGCAGCCATGAGAAGCACTTGCTTGGTCCGGCCGGCCACGGGGCAGCCATCCAGCCTGCTCGCCTGGAAGCTGAGCTGTGGATGTTTGCCAGGCCTTTTGAAGGGTTTCCTCACGACAGGAATCCACTGGACGAGCGTGGCAGGTGAGGGAGAGGGGAGCTGTCTCTCTGCAAGAGCTGCTTTCTCTCCTCCTCACATTCCCCCCCCCCCCAGTTCTGAAAGTGCTGGGCGAAGGCTTAAGTTATTAAATAACTTCCGGGGATCAAAGTTTGCTGGATTCCTCTGATTCAGAAGTGCCAAGTGCTGCTTGACCTTGAGTTGAACCTGCCCAGGAATGATGATGAGGACGGGCAGGGTTTTCTTCCTGCTGAAAAGGGACTCCTCTTGGGTGTCTTCCTGCGACCGACCGAGCTCTGATGGCTCAGGCCTCCGGGTGAGTGTCGCCCCCCCCCACTCCCGGGAGAGGGCAGAGTCGGAGCCCCCGCGCTTCGCAGCGTGGAGGTGAGCCGGACGTGGTTCCCAGTCTGCATGGCGGAGACCTCCAGGGCCGCCTTCCCCTTGGCTGCTGCAGCCGCTCTGGTTGTGTCCAGCAGAAGGGCCGGCGCGGGGTCCCTGTGGCAGCGACCGGCATAGGGCAGAAGCGCACAGGGGTGTGTGTGTGTGTCTCTGGACGGGAACATGGCATCCGTTGTAAGTGCTGGAAGGCATGTGGGGAGAGAAGGCGGGAGGAAACGGTGGAAGACTTCTGGGAGGCGTAGGGCGGGGGCCGGACACCCTGCCCCGGGTCTCTCTGCACTCTCTGTGTGATCCGCTCTGTCCTCAGCTGCGCCTTGCTCACATGCAGGCCAGACCCACGGAGCCCAAGAGGACCCATTAGCAGGAGGGCTCGCATTGTTACACGCACACACGACGTGTCTCCTGCTGGATCATCAGCGGGGGCGCCGGCAGTCGCCTGGACCACGGGCCTTTCGGGTTTGATGCCTGGCTTTTGTTCGGCACAGAAATTACATGAAGAATGCAGTTTTTTAAAATGTAAATACGGCTTCATTTGGTGCTTTGCTCGATACAATGGTCTTCCTTAAGCCTAAACTCTGAAACAAAAGCCCGCATTATACCAGAAAACCTAAGATGGGAAATGATAACATGGCTAGCGAGGAGAGAGCTTTGTTAAAATGGAGCTGGTCTGCTTGTAAAGTTTCCAGGTATTCATTAAGCCGTGATGTCATGCTTATTGTACCGGGTTTGCTAGTGGAGTAAAGTGTGAAGCTTTGTTTGCATTTCAGCCACTGAGCTTGTGTAGACGGAGGAGAAATTACTCTCGTTCACCCCCAAGGACAGAGAAGCGGTCTTGGAAAAGGTGGTCTTGGAAAAGGTGGGCGGCCGGCGGGGAGTCTGGAAGCCCAGGAGGGGGAGAGTGGATGGATGAGCCCCTTTCCCTCACCCATGGGACACTCAATGGCATTGGCTTCTGGAGTCCATGCAGGGCAAGAAGCTGTCAGGGACCCCTGCCAGGCCGCTTCTGTGCAGGGTATTAGGTTGTACTTGTCTCAAGCCATCGGTTGTTCCCGTGGAATCAGTCCTAACCTTTCTGAAATGCAGCTGGTTGGCAGGAGGAGCTTCAGCCGTTTTTATCATCTTCACCTCTCCGTTTGTATCTCAGGCAGGGCAGAGATTGGTGACCTGAGCCTGCTTGTCCGTGCAGAAACACAGAATGGCTGCCTCTTCCTCAGTCGGTCAGGTGGACTTTTAATTGGTAAATGGCCCCTTTCTGTTCTGGAGCAGAAGGAAAAACGAGCAAGTGGCAGGCCCACCCCGTTGCAGGGGGAGAGAAATGCTGACCTGTGGCGGAGAGAGAAAGAGAGAAGGGTAACTGCCTTCTCCCACTAAGGAAGACAGGGCAGGGTCAAGGGCGAGGGAAATTGGGGAGGGGGGAAGGCAAGGAGAGGGTCAGTCCGGGCCAGCGCTTATGGCTGCCTGCGGTGAATTCAGGTCTGCAGGCCCTCCTGCCTCCTGAGCGCAGGGTGAGCGGATCCAAGCATGCTGGCTTGGCACGGACCTTGTTTGGAACAGAAACCCTTTCGTGGGCCCTCGAGGAGACGTTCCCAGTATCTCACTCAAACTGGGTGGGTGGGTGGGTGGGGCTGCAGCCTGAAGCCCATCAAGGGAGAGCCAGCCAGTTCCCTGGGGGTCCTCACCCTGCACCCTTGCCCTCGCTGCCGGGGTCGGGACTGAGATCCCGTGTGCAGAGGGCCCCTCTCGTCACGAGAGCGACACAGATACTCCCGTCTGCACGAGCCAAAGGGGACTCTGGCCAGAAGGTTGGGGAGGTTTCCTTGCCCAGCCAGCTGCCAGCTCTTTCTGTAGGGCGCCCCCCCCACGCACGCCTCCGCCCTGTGGCAGAAGCAGTGTACTTGGGCTAGGTGGGAATGCCCTGGTCCGGCGGGGATTACCCCAGGTGTGGGTTAGGTTGATGTGGCCAGCCTCTCTCTTTGTGTGTGTGTGTGTGTGTGTGTGTGTGTGTGTGTGTGTGTGTGTGTGTGTGTGTGTGAGAGAGAGAGAGAGAGAGAGAGAGAGAGAGAGAGAGAGAGAGAGAGAGAGAGAGAGATATTTCTCTTGGGCAGAATGGCCAGGGCCTCCCATGGTGTAGCTGGGGGAACAACCCTGGAGGAAGCCTCTCTGGAAAAAAAATTAGTCTGTGCCCCCCCCCCCCCCGCATGCTGTGATTCTTAGGCCTTGGAGCAGCCGGAGGCATCTGGGTGGGGCGCCCTGTGCAGCTACTGGCCCAGGACCTGCTTTGCTGCCTTTGTGTGTTTTGTGCAGTGTATTGCGAGCTGATGCTGTTGTTGTGTCCTGGGTGATTGCTCACTGAAATGATGTGGAAAGCCTCCAACCCAGCGCTTGTGGGCTCAGCCCTGAGACGGCTTCTGCGGGTGCCCTTGCGTCCTCCACAGGGGAATGGGGAGCCTCGAGAAAAATTTTTGCCTGTTGGGAAAAAAACCCCTCTAGGTTGAGATCAGACCTGGCTTCCTCGCAACTCCTGGGTCAGCAGCTCTGTTTGATGTTCATTGTCTGTTGGGCAATAAGAAGGCAAACATCACGGCCGTGCGCGACCAACACAACTTTAGCGTTAACAGTGAGGACGTTAGGATAGTGAAGGACTTTGCACACCTTGGTCCAAACTGGGAGACGGCAGCCGAGACATCAGGAGGAGACGGAGGCCGGGAAGGGCGGCAGGGAGGGAACTAGAAAAGGTCGTCAAGGGTGAGGATGCGTCCCTGGAGACGGAGACCGAGGCCGTCCACACTCTTGCATTTCTGATCACCGTGTATGGGTGTGAAAGCTAATAAGGGGGGAAAATGGATTCGTTTGAAATGGGGTGCGGGAGGAAAACTTTTTCCAGGACACTCTACTCTGGTAAGACTACGATACTGTTCCTAGATTAAATCAAGCCCTGGACTCTCTCTTAAAAGCTGACAAGGTGAAATGGCCCACTGTGCTTTGGGCACAAATCGTGAGAAGGCAGGACTCTCTGGAAAAGAGGATTATGCTGGGAAAGGTGGAAGGCAGCAGGAGAAGAGGGAAGACCCCGTATGAGATGGATGGACTCCCTCAAGGAAGCCACAGGGTTGAGCTTGCAGGAGCTGAGCAGGGTTTCGACTGACGGGAGCGTCCTAGGTCAGAACAGAGGCTAGAACGGCATCAGCATCTGAGGAAAATGGTCTCAGGCAGCAGCCATTCCAGGTTTTCCCCCTTCTTTCCTGGGCGCTGGATCTCCCGCTTTACCTCAGGGGGCTTGGAGGCCATGTTAGAAGCCTCGTTCCCAATTCACCCGTGGAGGCTGGGACTTCCTGTCATGGAAGGGAGTGAAATGTAGAAATAAAGAAGCTGGCGTCCCCGGTTTCTGAATCTTCTGTATCCATATGGTTTGTTCCAGTTCATCTGGGGGGAAAGGCCTCATATTCTCCCCCACCCCCCCGAAGCCACCCAGGGTCACTGCTTTTTGCCGATCCTGCCTTTCACAGTGAGCACCCGCCTTTCCATTTGGGCGTTTAGCATTTGGTTTTGGCGCCGGTGGGGAGGGCCGAGACGTCACACGGCAGATGCGGTCGAAAAGGTGGACTCGGCGGTCCGCGTGCGTGCCACGGGGTTGGTAGGGCGCCCCGGGTGCTTTGCACTCAGAAGGGTGTTTCGCGGCCCATCCTGCGATAATAGGAAGGCACCGTGCGCTTTGTCTCGTGCATGGCAGAACCCGAGGGAGGGAGAGCGTGGTGAGCGGAAGGTGAGCCGGTGGTCAGGGCAGCCGCTTCGCCCGGCAGCACCCGCGTGTGTTCAGTGGCCCTGCTCTGGGTGGCTTGCGAGGGGTGGAGCGTCTGAGCCCACGGGCTGTCGTCCTTTAGCGGGGAGAATAACAGTGCTCTTGGCTGAAGTTTTTTTTTTTTGGGGGGGTCGGCCTTAGGGCTCCCTCCTCGGCTTGTCCTCATTGCCTTCTGGGCAGATGTGCTTCTCAGAGCCCAGCCTGCAAAGCGGGAACCTGGGCGAGCCCTCCATTCCTCAGAGTTGTAAGGGTGGGAAGGGCTAGCAAAGCATGCCTGGGGTGCAGGGTGCGCGCATGGAAAGGGATTGATCCAGACACCGTCCCCTGCCTTCTTTGGGTCGTTTGGCCCTCCCTGGACCCTTCCTGTGTTCCATCCGTCAGCATGCTCTCTGCCCCCAGGCCCCCCCCCCGGTGCTCGCTGTCCAGTCTCTCCAGAAGGCTCTGCGGCTCGGTGGTTTTCAGCCTATTCCTCTGTTTTCCCCTTTGCATTTTTCGCCCTGTGTGGGTTGCAGAGTGGCTTGCGCTACGCCAGGGCCAGGCTCCTCTGCTGCCCGGGAATACTTGGAGAAGCCGGTTGGTGCCTTTCCTTGGTTTCCCAGGGCAGGAGATGCCGGGTACGTTCTTCTGGCCAAGAGCCCACTGGGATTCCAGTTATTGCTGGTTTATTTACTTAAAGAAGAAGGCAGGCAAACTGGGTGCCGGGTCTCAGGGTTGGGGCCTGTCTGTCCCTCCCCCCACCTTTGCCGCCCTCGCCAGTGTGTCCTCGGCAAGCGTTCTGTGGCTGCACCAGGGAGTGGGCGAGTTCTCTCGGGGGAACCCATTTCAATTTTGCCGGCGATGCTCTTGTGGCCCTTTGGGCCATTGGTCCACCGCCTTGAACCCTCGGAGGGCTCCCCCACTTCTTGGCTGACTTGGTTCGTGCACTTCAGCCATGCTTGTCGAGGGCCCTGAGGATTTATTCCTCGGAGCAAAGGATAACGGACGGTAGGCGGACTTCGTCTCTGAAGGGCTGGCGCCTGTTTCACCATTTTGTGTCTTGCATTGTGTGTTTACGCCACTTTTGAGCACAAAGCTACCCATTGTACGAGCAAGGAAGGGTTTGGTCAGCAGCATAATATCCTAAATGCTTTTGGTTTGCAGATAACATCAGGGCTGCTGGGGGCACGTGGGGCTGGGGCTGCTGGGGAGGCCCCCCCTTGCTGGCCTTTCAATGGGGTGGCTTGCACCCGCCACAGGGGTGTGGGTGGAGGAGGGCTGCCCCAGACACATCCTCCATCCCAGCCCCATTCAAGTTGGGCAATTGTGTTTTTGCTTTAAAACAAAACAACGTGAACAAAAAAAAAATAATAAAAATAAAATAATAATAATAATGCCAGCGGCACTCCTGCCTGGGGGAGCGGTGCCAAATGCCTTTTTGATAACGCAGCTTAAATGGCCTTTTGAGAGGCTCTTTTTCAGGCCTTTAGACAAAATAGTTCATTGGCAGGACTTCCCTTGTAGATAGGATGCTCGCCGCTAGGAACTGCTCCACGTAAGTCCTGGCAGCGATAAAAGCAGGCGGACAGCAAGGCGGAGGCGAGGCAGGCAAGGCGGCTGCTGGTGGTGGTGGTGGTGCTGCTGCTGCTGGCGGCCGGCTAGGAGAGGGACCTGCGTGCGTGTGCCCTCCTCTCCCCGGGGTGGGGGAAAGATGCTTCCCAAGAGGGAGGCAGGGGCTTGCAAGGAGAGTGTGCCTCTGTGGCAGGAGAAACGGGTTTGGTTTGGCATGAGAAAGGAGAGGTGAGCATAACAAAATGCGAGGGACCTGCCTTCGGGGGTGGGTGGGTGGGTGGGTGGAGGTGGGGTTTCATTCAGCCTGAAGGTTACCTGCAGGTGTAAGTGCCTTTAAACTGGCCAGTGTGCGTTGTGATTGTTTGAGACCAGTCCAACCCAGCGGAAGGGACTGGCTTGGCTTTTAGGGGCTGCAGCAAACGGGAGAAGATGTTTCGAGGGGCTGCCGAGGAAAGCCCAGCAGGGAAGCCAACTGGCTTGTGGATGCAAAATAATAGGATGGGTGGACTGAAAGGCTCTCCATTGCAAAAGACACAAAAATGTATCTCAATTTTTAAAAAGGCAATTATTTAAAATTTTGACCAGATTTTTTTTAAAGTTCAGAACTGGATAACTAAAAGGTTTATTGCTAAAATGCTTTTTCTTTGAAAACAAAAAGCATGCGAGGTGATCTTAATTTAAAATGTGTTACAGCTGGAAGGTCCTCTCCTTGTCAGAGCGGGATTATCAATTCTAATTCTGTGATCTGAGACTGGGTTCTGTTTGTGCTCAACGGTGGTGCACAGCATGTCCCGCTTTGCCCAGGAATCCTCTTTCCTTTGCTCCTTGTGCAAGGGGGGGGGAGGGAATCCTCTGACCCTCTGCACAAGCGGGACGCCCCGGTCAGACAGTCGGTCGGTCAGAGTCCACCCACTGTGTGTGACTGAGAGCTGGAAGTCCCTGGAGCAGAGATGGGGGGTTGGGGAGGGGGGGCAGAAGCACCTCCCTGCCTGCAAAAGACGATTTGTGAAGACGATTCAGCCCATAGTTTTGATAAAAACATTTGAAAAAGTGTGTCGTAGGTAAGGGCGTAACCGTTCTGGGATCGTGGCTTCAGTTTTGTACAGCTCCGTGTTCTGCTTCTGCGTAGAATGTACGCTATAGATTATTGAGGTTAATCTTTCCTCTCTCCTCTAATCCTTCATCTAGTAGATACTAACATTTATAATTCTCTAATGAGGTTTGTGGCAGCAGCAGAGATAACAAAGCTAACCGCGACAGAGGGAGAGGAGAGCCAAGGGATGGCCGAGGTCTCTTGGGGGGGGGGGGCTTTTTCTTCTTTTTGTTTTTTCCCTCCTTCCCTTCTCTCTCGGTGGTTTCGCGTTGGGCTTCCCCTCTTCAGATCTCCAGCAAGGGCTTCCCAGGTGCCTCGCAGTGATGCCGATCCCTCCAGAAAGCGGATCACCTCCCCCCTTCTGGGGTGGCCAAAGCCAAGCCTTGCCCTCCGCCTCTGTGGGTCCTCGCGCTTTCAGACTTGCCAGTGAACGGAGGAGCAGAGGGGGAGGTGTCGTAATCGGGGGGGGGGAAGGAGGAAGGGAGGAAGAGACAGAGAAATAGGTATTGTCCGAAAGGAGTGTTAAGATTATTGCAAGCGTGTATAAGAGTCCCTTTTTGGGATGCAAATTCAAATGTTTAAATTGACTCTTTTTCTGAATCCTAACCTAATGTGTTACAAAAGTGTTTCCCCCTGAGAACCCTCCTCTCACCTTCACTGGTGCCTCCGGGGATGGTTCTGGGCTGGGTGGTCTTCTCTCTCTCTCTCTCTCTCTCTCTCTCTCTCTCTCTTCCTCCCCCCCCCCAATGCTCCTGCCCAACAACCCCGTCTGCCATGAGTTCTCCCTTTTGGCGACCTGGCCTTTTGTCGGGGGCTGATTCCCACCGTAGGTCAGTGGGCGAAGGACCTTCCTCTGGTGGGTCTGGGGGCTCCTGAGTGCCCCCCCACCCCCTGGTTTTCAATGGCGTGGGCAAATAAGACCCTGGCCAAGGGAGCGATGCTTTGCCGAGGAGAGTTGGCAAGTGGAAGGGCAGAAAACTTTGGGGTGACACCTCCTCCTCCAGGAGACCCCCTTCCGCTGCTCCTTTGGCCCTCCACGGTCTGGGGGGGGGCTTTGCCCTGGGTGGAGAGGACCGGAGGTGGATGGAGGCGGTGGGCCTTGTGAAGGCGGTCACCGGGGTCTGCTTGGCAGGTACCGCCCGGCTCTGCGATGCGGATGGATGTTTCCAGGGCTCGTCCCTCTGGGAAGCCCCTCCGCTTCTTCCGAGATCCGTGTGTGTGTGTGTGTGTGTGTGTGTGTGGGGGGAGTGACTGAGAACGGGCTGGTGCGTTCTCTAAATCGGGTCCCCCTGGGCTGCATCCACTTGGTATGTGTGTGTGGCCTTTGCTATTGAATTGCCTGTGCGGGGGGGGGGAGTTGAGGTGAGATGAAGTGGGGGGAGCAGGGAGCTTGAGGGCTCCTGGGGGTCTGGCAGGCATCTTTCCCCTCGGAGGTCCTTGAGATGCATCTCAGGAGATGCAGTCAGGATAGCCCCGCCTCGAGGGCCTGGGGGGGCTGTGGCGAAGGGGCCGTGGCTGCCTTGTGGTGCTCCCCCCCCCGCCGCGTGTGGCTCTGAGGCGCCTCACCTGAGTCCTCCTCAGGCGCCCGGTGGCATGGATTTGCAAAGCCTGGGGCAGGCTCGGTCTTGCCCTTGGGGGGCCACGAAGGCCACATGGAGGGGAGCCGCCTTCTCCCAGAGGTTTTGGCCCATGGGGTCTCCTCCCCTGCATCCCGTTTATTTATTGGAAATATTTGCACCCTGCCTTTCTCCCCGAAAGGCCTGTTGTCACTTTAGGGCACCAAAGAGGAGCTGTGGGAGGGCAAGGGGGGGGGAACACAACTATTTCTCTCTCCTGCCTTTGAACTTCGGGCCACTGGTTTGGGTTCAAGGCAAAGCTTGGTTTGCAGGATGCGCTCTGTGCTTTGAAGAAAAGAAAGGAGGGGTATCTGGAGAAAGGGGGTGGGGGGTTTGGGGTTTGGAAGACAGCCTCCCTATCCCGCCCCACTTCAAATATTTTGAAGCTGGAATTTAAATGCTGGGGGCCATTTTCCGGAGAGAGAGTCTTCGGGGAACCGGGAGACGACCCACTGGCCACAGGTGAGGGCAAGACCTCTGGGAAAAGTCTCTGGAGTGAAGAAGGGGGTTGCCCTCTTGGCTGTTTGGGGATAATGGGTGCTAACTGGGGGCCAGTTCTGGCCAACGGCACCTAAAGTGGGGGTGGAGGAAATGTTGGGGGCTTGGAGACTCGGACTCTGTCTGGCCCGCTCAAGCACAGGCCCTTGGAGGTGGCCTGGTGGGGCAAGGAAGTGGGTCTCGGGTGGAAGAAGCGAGACCCGCCGTGGCAGCAGCATGGGCCGTGATGCCCCTGACGCGTCTCTGCATGCCACGTGCGGGAGAGGGAGAGCGCATCAGCGCACCTCTCAGAATGGCTTCTGCTTCTCCATGGCTGGGGGTGGGGTGGAGCGCCTGGGGGGGGCGATGGCTGGACCAGAGAGGCCTCCTGCCTGGGCTTGATCCAGCCGCGTGGCTCCTCTCGCACTCTTCGGTGGTTCTCCCAGCCTCAGGCACCATGCTAGATTTTAGGAAGCTTGCGCTCAGCAAGCATACTGTAGTTAGCTCAACTGCCGTAAGAAAGCAGTTCCTATCCAGCCACCCTCCCGTGCATGCGGGGAGGCCCCATAGAACTCCCTCTGTTTGCCAGGGGTTTGCTGGCATATCCCTCAGAACAGGGTTTTGTGGCCAAAGGTCTGCCTGGTGGCTGTTGCCGTGGCTCTCCCTTTGCTGTGGCAGTCTCCACCCCCCCCACCCCCCACCCCCGGGGAACCTGGGGCTTGCCTGGCACATGAGAGCGATTGCGGGCAAATCCTTACAGTGATGGCGGAGCGCCTGGAGGTGTTTGTGCAAGAAGATAATGTCCAGTGTTTCATGCAAGGGGATGTTTAGGATTTTATTATTTGTGAAGCTACTAAAATCACCAGGTGGAGTAGATGTTTCCTAACGGTGAGGGGCCCCTCTCTGCCTGCAAGCACCCGGTTGAACCCCTGCGCCGTGAGAAGGCCCACTGCTAGGGGATGCAGGACGCGCGGCCTGCATTGGGATGAGGCGTGGAAGGCAAGCGCGTCAAGGCCCTTCCCAACCACGTGGTTCTGTGAAAGCCGCCAGGAGGGAACTCCCAGGTTCTTCCTTGTGGGCCTTCGGATTCAGAGCAGGTCCAAGCGCCGTCCGTCCGTATTCTACGGGCTGGGGCACCTCAGGATGAGCTCCGCTAAGACCATCCAGACAGGTGTCCAGCACAGGGGCCAGTGTTTAGGTGACCCCTCTTCCTTAACAAACATTTGCTTTTGAGGGCAGGGAGAAGTGGGTGTGACGAGGGAATAGTCCTCTCATGCCCCCCCTCAGCTTGGTGTGGATGTATGGGGTGCGGGGGGTGCAGGACGGGGCCTCTGTAGCACCTGTGGCTGGAGGGATTTCTGCGACGCAGTTCTCACAGGCTTGCTCTCCCTCTTTCCCTCAGGAGGAGTCTTCGTGAGCCAGAGGCTGAGGAGCTCCGGGTCACGCTGATCATGGAGAAGGAGGAGAAAGTCATCAACAAAGGGGAAGAAGATGAGATGGTAAGGGGCTGCTTCGTGGCATGGCTGCTCCTAAATCTCTAGAAGACCCTCTGGAGCCCATAGCCACCAGAAAGGGTTAAGCCGCGCCGAGAGGAAGAGCAGCACAGCGTCCCCTCTGATCTCGTGCAGGTCCCAGGCCGAGAGCAGGGAGCCAAGCATTTCTCTTCCTCGGTGGGACAGCGGCGTCCGCCACGTGGCCACCCCGGGCTGCAGGCAGGTGTGGCACAGACAGGGTGCTGCAGAGAGCGAAGGGGTGCTGGCTGTCGGTCCAAAGCGTCCCGGCCTGCCCCAGACACTTCCCGGGGCTGACCAGGGATGTCGTTTCCAAAAGAGGAGATGCTCTGTCGGTTCTGTGTCGGCAGGTCCAGCTATTAAACTCCCAGGCAGGCACACCAACGTTTAGATTGTGGCACCTTCGGCACCAAGAGATTCGGGCCAGTGAGAGGTCACCAAATAAATCTGTACATTTTTCGGGCACCACGGTGCTGTTTTGTTTCTGTGCCCCGCGGCCAGAAAAGGGGTGGCAGGTGGGTAACAGGCAGAAGAGGAAAACCCGAGTCCTCAGCAGGGCGGAAAGGCAGGTTCGAGGCGGTCCCTGTTTTCAGACTGCTGTCCCCCCCCCCCGTTCTTGGGCCTTCCCTTGGACACCTGCCTCGTTGACCATCCTGGCCATTATAGCCCAGGTCAGGGCACTGAGCAGGGGTGATGGCTCAGGTGGAGCAAGCCGCTGGAGCAGGAGGGGGGTGGGTGTTCCTTCCCCCTCCCCAGTGCTCCTGGTCCCCGTAGCGCTGAGGCTGTGGCTGAGCCTGAGTCTTGTTCCAAGAGCAGGGCCGAACCTCCTCCTCCCCCTCCTCAGGTGTGGGGGACCCACTTTGGCCCTCCTGGCCCAGGCTTGTCTGCTGGCCAGAGATGCCTGCTGTGGCCGGAAGCCTTCTTGGGCTCATTCTGGTTTTCAGCTTCTGGGCTGTTCTGTTCTGCCAGGAGCACTCTCTTCCCTGGAGACTCCTTCACGGTGCCTTCCCTGTTTCTCCTTGGTCTCCCGCGTGCTTTGAGTAATAGTCCTCTTTTTTGGGCTGCTGTCCCCTGACACAGAGCCCGTCAGGGAGGCCTGTCTTTGGGGAGACCTCTGGAGCCGGCGCTCTGCCCAGGGCCAGCGTCCTGGGGTGTGTGTGGATGCAGCTCAGATGGGGTGGGGTGGGGTGGGGTGGGTTCCCCCCCCCCGGGTGCCATTGCAGGAGAGGCGGACAGGAGGTGTCGTGTAGCCTGAATTAACACTCACAGGGAAGGAGAGCAGAAGCTCTTCACTCGCCGGGAGGGAACCTTCCGGAATGGGCCCTGGCAGCCCTGCTGGGATCCTGGATGCTGCTCCGTTCCTTTGAAAACAGCAAACAGGCTGGAAGAGGTGCTTGGCTTTTTCTAGCCTTCAGTTTTTAAGATGTTTTTTTTAATTCATTTTTTTAAAGCAGGCCACACCTGCCCGTCACCTCCCTCTCCCCGGCAAGCTCGGTACTCAGTTTACTGACCTCAGAAGGCTGGAGGTCTGAGCCAGCTTTGACTCCCTGAATTCAGGTCGTGAGTCGAATCCTGGCTCCAGGGCTGCAGTCCAGCCGCAGCCCCCCACGAGGCTCCCGCAGCATCATCCATTCTGCCCATTTCCTCCTGCCGTTCCTCGGGGGGTGTGCTGTGTGCCCTTGGTAGAGAGCTGAACACAGGGCCTGGTGTCTTCTCTTCGCTGCCTGGTCACGGATCTCCAGCCTCCAGTCGGTGGGGAGGCCGCTGCTCTTGCTGTGGCCGGGGAGGGGGGGCTGTCCTCCAGAGCGAGCTTCCTTGGGGGCGGGGGCGGCCCTGTTGGGAGGGGCTGCCCTGCTGAATTGAGCGGTTTGCAGAAACTCCCTCGCGGTGGCTGTGGGGGGAGGGGGGCCCACACCCCTGGGAAGACTGAGAGGGTGGCTTCATCCATCAGGGGCGGGCAGGGGTGGGGGGTCCCAAACAGGTGCGCCAAAGTTCTCAGGTGGCCCCTGTCTCCCCCCCCCCCTTGGTTTGTGTCCCTGCAGAAGATCTGCGGCTACAACCTCTGCCGGTGGAAGCTGGCCCTGGTGGCGCTGGGCGCACTCTGCACCGGCGGTTTCCTCCTCCTCCTCCTCTACTGGATGCCCGAGTGGAGGGTGAAAGCGACGTGCCAGAGGGCTCCGCTGAGGGGCTGTGGCGTGGTGCTGCTGCGGACCACGGTCAGTGGCTGGCGCTCCCCGGGGAGGCTCCCTTGGGCCAGAGGGGGACGGGCAGGCCTTCCGCCTTCACAGACGGCCTTCCAGCGGTCCCCCTCCAGGCGTTTGCCAGCTGGTGTGGTTATACGGGGTGAAAGGAGGAAGGGGAACGTTAGGAGAGGAAGGAGGCTGCAGTTCAGCAAAGGGCATGGAAGCTCATGGCCTGTCTCCTTTCTCTCTGTTTCAAGGATGAATTCCAGCTGTGGTTTTGTGCAAAGGTGCGCGTTGTGCTCTCTCTGGGACGCCACCCTTTGCAAGCTCCAGAATGCATGTCCGAGAAGATGACCAATGGCTGCAGTGGCCCCTTGAGCCTCCCAACGACCTTCAAGGAGAATGACCGAGACCTGAGCAGCAGAGGCTCCCTGGCCCACTTGCAGGAGGTACCCGCTGAGGCTCCTGCCCTCTTCCAGACCGTCCTCCAAAGGCGCGCTCTCTGGAGATACCTCAAGGCCTGCTGTCCACCGCCGGCAGAGTCTTGGAGGAAACTGGGGGGGCTTGTGGGGCACAAGGAGAGGGAGTGGGGGGGGCTGCACCTAACCACTGTCCGTGGTGATTGGGCTCTCCTGGCCGGGGCTACTGGTCCCCAAACGTGGTTTGCCTCTGGGAGATTATCGCTGCCGACACGTGGCAGACTCTGGCTGTCCGTGGGTGTTCCCTGCCCGGTAATTGTGGATGCCGGGCTGTGGAGGGGGCAGAGGTGGCTGCTCCCAGAACACCTGCAGGGAGCTTCGCTGCTCTTGTTTTGCCGCTAGTGTTGATGAAATCAGCTACCGTACTTAAGGAGTAGCCTGGCCGCCTGCAGTCAGGAAGAGCATCCATCATTTCCAGTTTGGTCTTCAGAACCTTCTGCAACTAAGACTGGCTTTGCGAGAGTGATCTGCCAAGCCGCTCATTTTCAGGGCCTTAATTACTGTTTGTTTGTGCACCTTCCAGATTCGCTATTTCACCCACCACAGTGTGAAGTATTTCTGGAATGATGGGACCCAGAGCTTCGGCTCCATGAAGTAAGTACTGGAGGTTGGGGTTTTGGGTTTTTTTTATATCCTTGGAGAAGCAGTGGGAGGTGGCTTGGACTCACTTGGGAGAGAGTGTGTGTGGGGTTGCACTAAATAACCCCTGTCTCTTGTAGGGGTCTGGATGATGAGGCCACCCCTTGCTCTTCAATTCACGGTGAACACAGCATAGGACTGACCAAAGGAATCCGGGACTACAGGTGAGCAAGAACAGCGATGCACACTGCTTCTTGGCAGCCGGTCCAAATCATCATGTGTGACCATTTGGAAATAGGGGGCAGAGGCCGTGGGCTTGCATTCTGTGTCCACACAGTTTGAGTCAGAATCCTGGTGGGCTGCTTGAGCGTTCGAGGCCCCAGACTTTGGCCAGAGTCTTGGGACTGACGCCGTCCAGTTCGATTCGTGGCACTTTAGGCTCTTTATGCAACCCGGTTGGTTGTCTGTGGCTCTGCCCTCCGGTACTCTCAGAGTGCCGCCACCGGGCCCACTGAATATGGGCAGCCACTGCCGTGGCATCAGGAGCCTTGGAGGCTGGTGGAATTTCTGTGGCCGCCGGAGCTGTGGCTCCTGGAGGGGGTGGCCAGTGCAGCCCCTCCCCAGAAATAGGCCATGGCAGAACACAGCCCTTAACCCTCTCCCCCCCCTCCCCGTGTCTCCTTGTTCTGACTTTGGGCAGAGAATGTTCTTCCCCTTCAGCACTAGCAGGCCCAGTGAAAATGTTCTTATTTCCATCACCTTTTGATACAGAAAATTATTCTATGGAGTAAATGAAATTGCCGTGAAAGTGCCTTCCATTTTAAAACTGTTAATTAAGGAGGTAAGACCCTTTTCTTTGGCGTCTGAAATTATAATTGTGATCGGGACGACCGTCTGTCTCTACCATGGGCTTTGATGGGCGGGAGAAGGAGGGTTGAGGCGGTTGGGTGGCCGTGACGGCACGAAAGGAGGTGGACACTCAGGGAGCAGAAGATGCCAGCCTTTCTCTCGGAAGAATGTGGGGCATTGGGGAGGGTCGCTCTGTGTCTCGCAACCGGGTCTGATGCAAGAAGGGCGAGGCTGCGGTGGGCTCTTTAGCGGGAGGGTCTCAATTCGGAGAGACTCAGCTGTACTTCTTTCTGGAGGTCCTTGGCCCACTTGGTGTGGCTTCCGAGTCTCCTCTTTGTTGAACGGATTTTGGCCCATAGAGTGGTAGAAGGCTGGTGCTGGGAGGGGGAGGGGAGGGGTCATCAAAGCCAGCCCCCTGCTATGGCAGGAAGCCTCTACGGGAAGCATCGCCAACTGGGGGGGGGGTCACCTAACTTGAGTTTAAAACACCTCCCAAGATGGAGAGCCCACTGTCTTCTGAGGCTCTCCTTTGTCCTTTTGAGCAGCTCTCACTCTTGGGAAGCTCCTCCTCACGTTGAGCCAAAATGGTTTGGGAACATGTTTTATGGAACACCCTCTGCAGATCAAAGCATGTATGCACGTCTTCTGCTCTCCTCCTGAAAGTAGTGATGCGGGGGGGGGGGGGAGCACATGTGCTGATTGCCAGCCATCCGCCTCTGTGAGAAAGCCAAGCCAAGGCCAACCCTGGGAGCACACAGGACAGGGTGTGGGAAAGGAGCTTCCACTTTACTGGGAAAGGAACTGCCATTCTGGTTGGGTGTGTGTGCACTGAGCGGGAGACTCCCCAGGGGAGACACGAGATTTGGGCAACAGAGGCACGGACACCTGTTTTTCCTGCCACTGTGCAGTTCTTGCAGCTAAGGGACAGGAGGGGGGCTTCCTGCTCCCCCTCCCAGGCAGTGGCAGTTCCTCACCCTTGCTGTGCCTCCTAGTTTCCCTTCCACTTTTCTGCCAGCAGAGAAGGATGGCTCTGATGTTCTGAAATGCCTCTGCTAAGTGTTCTTAATCTCCCACCTGCTGGGGAGTGGCTTGAGGCAAAAAAAAAAACATTACCAGGTGCTGTGCAGAGTGTAACCTGACGTTTCTAGACACCACATTTTAAGAAGGATGCCAACACACTTCACAGCAAGGATGATGATCAGGGGACTGGAAGCCAAGCCCTAGGAGGAAGGACTGAAAGAAATAGGCATGTTTAGCCTTGAGAGAAGAAGACTAAGGAGAGATAGGAGAGCACTCTTCAAATACTTGAAAGGTCGTCATCCAGAGGAGGGGCAGGATCTGTTCTCGATCATCCCAGACTGCAGGACACGCAACAATGGACTCAAGTTACAGGAAGCCAGATTTAGGCTAAATATCAGGAAAAACTTCCTAACTGTTAGAGCAGTATGACAATAGAACCAACGACCTCGGGAGGTGATGAGCACTCCAATACTGGAGGCATTTAAGAGGAATTTCGGCAACCATCCGTCAGCTCTGCTTTGATTTGTATTCCTTACGGGCCCCTTCTAACTGTGTTGTTCTATGATGATGATAATCATTCACTTGGTTTTTTTCCCCTCCCTCTCTTGGCCCATCCAGGTCCTCAACCCGTTCTACATTTTCCAGCTGTTTAGTGTGATCTTGTGGAGCACTGACGAGTATTATTACTACGCAGCAGCCATTGTGATCATGTCGCTCATATCGGTTGTGAGCTCTCTGTACACCATCCGGAAGGTGGGTGCAGTGGTGGTGGGGGTGGTGGGGGCTTACTTTCTGCCCCCCGTGACATGCTGGGAGCTTCTGTGGGAGAAGATGGGGAGCTGGCCTGTAGGTTTTCTCTTCTGTTGCTGTTGAAGCTTTGGGCTCAGTGCCTGTGGAGCATAGCTGGGCTTTGGGGGTGGGGGTGGGGGTGATGGAGGATGCTGAGGCCTCTCCCTTCATTGGAAGTTCTCTTGCTGCCAGCTGCTGCCAACCCCTTTGGGGGAAAGGGGACCACCTCCGAAAGGGTGCAGGTGGTGCGTGGCCACGTCTGGCCAGAGAAGTGGCTCCCTGGGATGCTTTGCACCCAAGGATGAGCTCCCAAATGAAATGTCTGCCTGCTTCTTCAGGAGGGGTGGCACTGTCGCTGCCCTGCCCCAGCTACGAATACCCTCCCTTGCTGTTCCTGGCTTGGCAGCTGGCCACCAGGGCTTCTCCCTTCTGGCCAGTTTGCCCTAGGCATTGGGTTTGGGCCACTCTGCTGGGAAGAGCCGTTCTTGGTGGTGCCCTCCGGATGGTGATTCTCTCCCCCCACCCCGGTCTCCCTCCCACAGCAATATATGGTGCTCCACGACATGGTGGCGGCTCACAGCGTCGTCCGGGTGTCGGTCAGCAGAGCGAACCAAGGTAGGGAAGGCAGTCTGTAGGGGCTCCTGGCCTCACTTCCTGGTACTTGGGCTGTTTTTTTTTTTGGGGGGGGTGTCCTTTGTCGGGTCAGAGGCAAAACTACAGAAGTGTGGCTTGTTAGCTTGTGCCTCCTCAGAGGTCTTCCTTGAGACTTCTCAGTGCGGGACGGGGCCTTGTGTTAGCAGCTGCTTCTTCCCCGGGGGGGGGGGGGTCTGCTTCCTCAGGAGCAAAGGGACAAGTGCTTAGCCCTTGGTCTAAGGTGGGAAGGGAGGCGGAAGGCACGCCTTGTGTCTCTGGACCCAGCCTCTCTCTCTCAGGGGGAGGCTTGAGCATTTCGGACAGTGCAGCCTCCCTCCTGGAGAGCAGGTGGCCTTCAAGGAGGACCGGAATAGCCAGCCTCGGCTCCTGCTCTGTGTCACCCTAGCCAGGGCTGTGCTGGGTGGTTTCAGAGTGGGAGAACCAGTTCATCCCAGTCCAGCCTCCCCTCCCCTCTCCCCTCCCCTCCCCTCCTTTCCCCTCCCCTCCTCTCTTCTCCTCTTCTTTTCTCTTCTCTTCCTCTCTCTTCTCTTCTCTCCCCTTCCCTCCTTTCATCTTCTTCTCTCTCCCCTCCCCTCCCCGTCAGGGGGGTGGGGTGGGTCAGCAACCTGCAGCCCTTGCCTTGGTTTCAAAAGCCTCTCTGCAAGGGCTCCATCCGGGCGTCTGCAGCTTGTTCCAGGGACGCACAAGTGGTGGGGGGTCAGAGGAAGGAGGAGGGTGTTCAATTACTGGCTGGTATCCACCCCACCCACGGCCAGGGGCCTCCCCATGACCAGAAGCTTCCTGAAGTCAGATCCTGTGATCTGTGGGACGGTTCCGTGTGCACCCACAGGTGTGGAGGAGATCCTCTCCACGGACCTTGTGCCCGGAGACGTCATTGTGGTCCCTCTGAACGGGATGATTATGCCGTGCGACGCAGTGCTGGTCAGCGGGACGTGCATCGTCAATGAAAGCATGCTGACAGGTAACACGGGACAGGACGGGGGTGACCGGGATTGCACTGCTGGGTACTGGGTTTCCTGGCTGGTGCTGGGGCCCAGTGGGCGGGGTTTTGGTGCCCGTGTTCCAGTCCGCCTGCCTCTCCTCTGCACCAGGCGAAAGCGTTCCCGTCACAAAGACCAACCTGCCGAACCCTACGGAGGACCCCAAAGGGGTGGCGGACGAGGTGTACAGCCCTGAAGGGCACCGTCGCCACACCCTCTTCTGTGGCACGACCGTCATCCAGACCCGCTTCTACGCAGGCGAGCTGGTCAAAGCCGTGGTCGTCCGGACAGGTGAATGTCTTGGCAGCCCCCGGCTAGCCTCCTGCCTCCTCTTCAGCCAAGAGAGAGGGTCTCCCCAGGGATGTTGCCCCTTGGGGTCTGCCCAGGAGCCTTGAGTCGGTTTTGCATGCAGAGCAGGGATAGACTGATCCTCCTCCCCCCCCAGGGGGTTGTGCCTCGAGGACGGTCTGCCTTCCTGCCGCTCTGAGCAGGGGGTGGGGTGGGGGGTGGGCCCTGCGTGGCTGACCGGTTCTTTCCTCTCCTCTCCTTCCTGGCAGGCTTCAGCACTGCAAAAGGGCAGCTGGTCCGTTCCATCTTGTACCCAAAGCCAACCGATTTTAAGCTCTACCGAGATGCCTACCTGTTCTTGCTGTGCCTTGTTGGGGTGGCCGGCGTTGGGTTCCTGTACACAATTGTCATCAGCATCCTCAATAAGGTATGGCTGCCATGCCCGCTTTGTCCCCCTGAAAGACCTCTCCCCGTTTCTCTGGAGGTTCTCGAAGCCACCCCATGGCTTTTGTGCCCAGCTTGACCTCCCTGCGACCCACGGCCAGCTCTTCTCAGAGTTGTGGCCTGGGAGCCTCTGGGCAGCCAGGGTTGGGATCTGCCGGTCCAGGCCAGGAGAGCCGGCCGGGGCGGTGCTTCTCAGCAAACGTCCCCTGGGAGCTCTGGAGGCCAAATTCCAGCAGCGGCGGCAGGAGTCCCTCTCGCCCCTGCCTGGATCTGCTGGGTGCTGGGCTGGGCATGGCACTCCTTTGCGTCGTGTGTAGGCGGCCATGCTCCCTCTTAGCCCTTGCGTATTGTCCTTCATTCATTCATTCATTCATTCATTCATTCATTCATTCATTCATTCATTCATTCATTCATTCATTCCATTTATACCCCGCCTATCTGGTCCTTCCTTCCTTCCTTCCCTCCACAGGTTTCCGCCCACATCATCATCATTGAGTCCCTGGACATCATCACCATCACCATCCCGCCGGCTCTTCCTGCCGCCATGACAGCGGGCATCGTTTATGCCCAACGGCGTCTGAAGCGGGTCGGCATCTTCTGCATCAGCCCTCAGAGGATCAACATTTGCGGGCAGCTGAACCTGGTCTGCTTCGACAAGGTTGGCCCTTGGCGCCGAAAGGTCCCCTTGCTGGGGAGTCGGGGGCAGAGGCCAGAACGGCTTCTGGAGACCTCTCCCCAACTGAGCGCGTGGTCCCTGGGGGCCGACATAACCCACTCAGCAGCACTTCCCGCAGTGGGTCTACTCTAGCTGAGACTAGCAGTGGGATCTGGGCCCTGCAGGGAGTGGTCCCTGCAGGGCCCACTCAGGCTGGTGTGCCTTGGGGGGGCAGGGGGGGGCGAGCAATTCAAGCTTTCTTTCACCCTCGCCCACTTCTGGGAGGGAATGGATGCAAAGGCTGCAGTAGGACCATCTTCTCTTTTTGTTGGGAAGAAAAAAAAGATACGTCAGAGCTGAAGGACAAGGTTTTGCAACCCCACGCACTTTGTGTGTGTGTGTGTGTGTGTGTGTGTGTGTGTGAGAGAGAGAGAGAGAGAGAGAGAGGGAGAGAGAGAGAGAAAGAGAGCATCTTCCTTTCCAGCTCTTTAGCCTGAATACCTGCTTTGAGGGCAGGGAAGCCCTGCTGTGGAATCTGGGCACACAGCAGGGTGGGGTAGGGGACGGGGGGGGGGGCACCCTCTCAGGGCTCAGCTGAAGGAAGACTCAGGGCTTTTAGCCGAAGGGAGTTCGGGGGGGGGGGGGTCCCTCCTGCAGAGCTTGCATGCCTTCAGATTCCAGGGAAAGACTCCATTCTCATTAAGTGCATTTATGTACCCAGAGGAGTTGCGGAGAGCGTGCGGCCATGCCCAGGGGCTCTGCTGGAAAGGGCTCTGGGGGGTGTTGGCTGGGGGGGTGGTGGACCCTGTGTGCAAAAGTCACGGAAAAAGGCCTTTGCATTTGGATCTCCCTTCTCGGCTTCCCTCTCCGCCTCCCCGAGGCTGACCAACGGTGGGTTCCAAGGTGGAGAATGGAAAGGAGGCACAGGCTTCCATCATCCCAGCTGCCTGGAGGCAGATGCTGGGCCCTCTGCCCCCTCCCTCCCCCCCAGCCACGTGGCTCCAGCTGACCCCAGCCTTGCCCCCAAGCCGGTCCTGGGGATGGGGCAGCTTTTCAGCCAGCCTTCCGTCAGGGCACCAAATCCAGCTGAGGTTTAGATCCACCTACCAGGATGTGGTGTGTGTGTGTGTGGGGGGGGGGTGAGGGGGTAGAAGAGGTTAAAGTGTGCCTCCCCCTCCCCCACATTTAGTTCATTTCTGCTCGCCCCCCCTCCCCCCGGTCTCCATCAGACACCTGAAAGATCCTGGGAGGAGACGTCATGCTGCCCTCTGCTTGCCGTAGGGATGAAATGCTGTGTTAAAACATTGTTTTGGTGGGTTCTGGTTTGGTGTGGTGTGGTTTTTGTGAATGAAAGATTTCTCGTTTCCCCCTGAATCTCTAAGTTAGCTTACAAATCCCTTTGGGGAAACAACTGGGGGGGGGGGAGACTTTAATTTCCCCTAAATCATCTCTGCCTGTAAAAGCATTAATCCTGTGATTATTTTAGGAAACAAACAGATTCCCCTCCTGTCCTGCCACCTCCAATGGCTTCCTGCTGATAGAAGGGATTCCGTGGGACCCTTTGGGAGATCACTGGGAACGTTTTATTTCCCAGAAGATCTCCATGGGTGGGCGTAGGTTTGGCTGTTGGATTTCCCATTAGAAGCTGTTTTTAAGGAGGTTCTGAAAGTTGTGTTCTCTGCCTCTTAGAGAAAAATACTGGCTTCTTGTTTATCAGTGGATTATATGTTAAGAGTTGGTTTGGTTTAGATTCCGTTTTATTGCAAACCCTTTCTTTTACCGTTGGATTTAAGACCTGGTTTGGCTTCTGTATGTTTCTGTTAAGGAAACCAAGTAGCAGGGGCTGGGCCCTGGGAGCTCCCCGGGAAGACTGGGCCCCGGTTGGGGGGGGACGGGAGGGGGGGGACAGGCCAGGCTCAGCTTCCAAGCCACACTCTTTCCCCTTTTCTTCTCCTCCTCCTCTGCCCCTAGACAGGCACCCTCACGGAAGATGGCCTGGACCTTTGGGGGATCCAGAGAGTGGAGAAAGCCTGGTGAGTCGGTGGAGGGAGCATGGCCTGGGTGGCCCCCAGGGGTGGCTGGGAAGGGTCCTCGGGGCCCCAGAGGGAAGGGGCTGAGCCTGTGTCCTCTGACCCAGACCGTCCGGCCGACCCTTTGGGCACCTTCGGATTCCCTGGGCGGAGCTGCTTTCCTCCCTCCCTCCCACTTCCAAAGGGCCGTAGAAGCCCCCGATTAAAAGTTTGCCTGCCATCTCCCCCCCCCCCGGGGGGTAAAGCAGGTTCCCCAGAAACAGGGGGTTGCCGGAGTCCCTTTGGTGTCTTTGGGAGAACGAACCTCCGTCTCAGGCCGGCCCGTCGGCCAGGAGGCCCAATTAATCCGGATTCTCCTGGTTCTGTCTGAATTGGGGGGGGGGCTTGGGTTTCCCATGACCTGTGGGCCTGGTGGGGCTGTCGGAGGAGACGCGGGCCTCCTCGGGGCTTTTCCTCTGGAAGGAAGGTCCCCTTCAAGCGGCGGACGCTGCTCGAGGCGCCTCCCTCTTCTCCCTCCAGCTTCCTTCTCCCGGAAGGCAGTGCCTGCAGCGAGAGGCTGGTCAGGTCGCCCTTTGTGGCGTGCATGGCCACCTGCCATTCCCTGACCAAGATCGAAGGAGCGCTCTCGGGGGACCCGCTCGATCTGAAAATGTTCGAAGCCACGGGATGGGTGAGGAGCAACCCCTGCCTTGGAGGGTGGAGGGAGGGAGCGAGTGGCCTTGGGCGGCCAAAGGCCAGAATGCCTCTCAAAAAGGCAGGGTATTCAGATGCCGTGCTGCTTGGGCAGCAACGGGCTGCTGGCGTTCTTCTCCGCCTGGAAGCTTTGCAGGACATCATCTGCCTCCAGAGCTGCCCGTTCCCAGATGGGGCTTGCAAAGCAAGCGGGTGATGTCTCCTTCCCTTCAGATTCTGGAAGAAGCCACAGAAGAGGAAACGGCGCTTCATAACCAGATTATGCCCACGGTCGTCCGGCCCCCTAAGCAGCTTCTTCCAGACTCCAAACCTGCGGCCGACAAAGAAATGGTAAATCGAGGGGGGCCTCCTCCAGCCTTTCTCTCTCCTGCTTCCCTTCTGAAGAGCAGGGGCCTTCCTGCCTCTCCCGCCAACGCTGCCAAGAACTCTGGGGCTCCTTCTGCCCTCACGTGTTGTCCCGCTCTGGAAAGATCCGCTGGTCATGGTTAACGATGCAAATTTTTAATCTGAAATAATATCTTAACATTGCCTTTCTGGCCAGAACCCTCCCTCGATTGATCCTCGTGGTTGAGACTGAGCGTCTCTCTCTCTCTCTCTCTCTCTCTCTCTCTCTCTCTCTCTCGGTGTGTGTGTGTGTGTGTGTGACAAAGAGAGAGGGAGGGAAAACACTGGCTGTGTGGCTGTGTAGAAGAGAGACCTCCAGAAAGTGTCTTCCTTTTTGTTTAGTAATGGACCAAGTTTAAGTTTAGTGTATTGGCTAAAATTGTATTTTGAAGAGACCCTTGTGCAGCAGGCTGAAGCAAAGAGGCCGTCCCGAAAGCAGCAAAACCAGGGAGCTGGACAGGGGACAGACCGTATTTGTCCTCAGGGTGGAAGGGATGGTCACTCTCAAATTGGCCTTCTCAGCCACACTAGACACTGTTCCAAGACCTCCATACAGAGCACGATACCATAGTCTTTTGAGACTGAAGGATGCCTAACTAACTAATTAGCTAAAAGCTGTCACAATGGATTGAGATACAAATAGGATCAAATAAAATCATCACAGACATGTAAAATAATAAAAAGCCTGTCCACAGGACAAAAGATTTTAAAAAGGGAGTGGGGAGAAAATCAGGGGGACGCCTGTGGATGCCCCTTCACATCTGGGAGGGAGTCTCCCCCCCCCCCGCACAAAGGGGTTTAGTAAGGGAATTAAAGGGCCTGGAGATCGGAGGAGGTGTTTTGGGTGTCGTGCGGCAGGAGGGAGTTCTTCAGATGGTGAGACCTTCTTTTCTTTCTCTCGTCCTTTTCCTTCGCAGGAGCTCTTTGAACTTCCGGTGAGTGCCTCCCCTTTTGCTTCCTTCGACCCCCACGTTCTGTGGGTTGAGACGCCAGCCGGGAGCCAGCCTAACCCCCCTGCTTCTCCTCCTGTCTCCCCTCCGGCTTCTCGCCTGGCCTAGGCCAGTTACGAGATCGGCATCGTGCGGCAGTTCCCTTTCTCTTCGGCCTTGCAACGGATGTGCGTGGTGGCCAGAGCGCTGGGGCAAAAGCGGATGGACGCCTACGTGAAAGGGGCGCCGGAGGTGGTCGCGGGATTGTGCAAGCACGAAACAGGTGAAGGGAGGGGGCCGTGCCTGCCCGCACCCCCAGGTCACACCGGGTGGTTTTCTGTCGCGTGCTGTCAAGTCCGTTCCAACCAGCGGCGGCCCTGGTTGGGTTTCCAAGGGGCGGGAGACATTTCAGGGGTAGCTCTTTGTTAAAATAAATAAAATAAATAAGTGCATGCCTCCGTTTCCTCTCTCCCCCAGTGCCTGTGGACTTTGAGAGGGTCTTGGAAGAATACACCAGGCAGGGCTTCCGGGTCATCGCTCTTGCTCACCGAAAGATGGAGTCCAGGCTGACCTGGCACAAAGTCCAGCACGTGGGCCGGTGAGTTAATGCAGGGGGACCGCTGGGTCCCAGAGCTGATGGTTGGCCCGGTGCGGCCGTGCACAGGCTTGGAATATAAAGGGCTGACGTGAATTGAAAGTTCCCTCTGCCAGACGAGGGGCCATGGGCCGTGGGCAGTAGCTGCATCTCTCCCCTGCCCCGCCCGGCCTTAATGGTGTTGGGGTTTCCTGTAGGTTACAAAAGACCACGGGAGGGACGGTAAGGCGGCCTGGTTGGGGAGGTGACCGGCTGACCTCTCCTGGCGCAGACTCTGCGGGGAAAGGCCGCGCCTTGGAGGAGTTCCTCTTTGGCGTCCCTCTTGCCGCCTTCCCAAACCCCCCCACCCCCCCGGCCCTTGGGAGCTCCTGTTCTTCTTTTTCTGACAGCGGAGGGAGTTGCTGTGGTCACTGAAGTTGCTTTGGGTTTAGAAGACCCTCACCTGCTAGGAGGGACCCAGGCCTTCCTCGTGTGGGGAAGCCCTTCCTGGTGTCCATCCTGGCGATGCAGGCCGTCCTTTCTGCAGTCCCCGAGTGCCCTCCCTTCCTGTACCTGCTGCTGCTTGGATCTGGGCCTTTTTGACCAGGGGGCCTGCACTGCCTCCCCTCCTCAAGAGGTTTCCCAGGTCTCCGCTGGGGCTTTCCTCCCCCTGCCCTCCCTTCGCCTTGAGCCTTCCTGGCCCTTTTGCAGCGCTCTCTTCAGGATCCAGCCTGGGGGGCAGCGGTGGGGGGAGGCCTTGCCTTGTCTTTCCTTTCAGGGGAGTCAGCAGCGGGAGGCCAGGGCTGCTCTCTGAACCAGGGGGGTGGGCGTCCCTCTCCTCCTCCTTTTTCCACTGCAGAGACGCCATTGAGGGCAACATGGATTTCCTGGGATTGATCGTCATGCAGAATAAGCTCAAGCAAGAAACCCCGGCTGTGCTCGCTGACTTGCGTAAAGCCAACATCCGCACCGTCATGGTGACAGGTTCGTTCGCCGTGGGCAGCGGCTGCCGTGGCTCATTCTTAATGATCCGCCCGGAAAGCCCTTGTCCTTTGGCTCAGGTCTGGCAAACGGAGGGCTCGGTCAGACGGATCCATCTGATCTTGGGATCCCCTCTTTTCCTGCTCTCTTCGGTTCTGCCAGCATGACTGAAGGTGGTTTATCCCCAGTGGTATCAAAAAGCACATTGTAAACATTGGCATTGGGTTTTTGTGCGTTGTTTGGGTTTTTTTGGTGGCTGTTCTTTACTCCGTGGCTTGTCAGTTCTGCTTGAGACCAGTAATTAGCCCGAGAACCACAAGGAACAGGTAAGCAGCGCGCCCTGTCGTTGTTTAAAAGAAAACCAAAACGAGAAAACAAACAAAAAAAAGGTTTCTGAGTTGTTTTTAGCCCACCTCTCAGCCAGCACAAAATCAGGTCAACAAGGCAAGAATCAGCAAAGGTGGAAGGCAGCAGGAGAAGAGGAGGGCCCAATATGAGATGGACAGACTCCCTCAAGGAAGCCACAGGCTTGGGTTTGCAAGAGCTGAGAGCAGGGCTGTTGAGGGCAGAACTCTTTGGAGGCCAGTCGTTCATGGGGTCGCCGTACGTTGGAAGTGACTTGATAGCACGTTGCAAGAAGAGGAAGCAGCAACAGAAGCAGTAGCGTTCACCGCAGTGCCTGTCCCTGCCCCCCCCCCCCAGATACAGACACACACACACACACACACACACACACACCCCTGGTTATGCTGGAAAGCAACCCAGAGTCCGTCAGGGTGTGCTCTCTCAACTAAGGCTGGGGTGTGTGTGTGCTAGGCTCCGGCCACCTGGAGGACCCCCATTGCTCAGCCTTGCGGGAAGGGCAGAGCTGGTCCGGTCGTGGGAGCCCATCGGTGGCAAGGATTAATATGAGATCCGCTCTGGGGCCCTCCTGGGGGGGGGGAGTCAGGAGATGCCCGGACGGGTGGCGGGACCAGAGCAGTGCGAGGCTGGTTGAGAAGGGGCCCGACTGCCCGCGTGGGAAGTGGAGAGGGGAACCTCCTTCAGGCCCGACGGCTGGTCTTTGCTCCCTTGCAGGCGACAACATGCTGACGGCCGTCTCGGTGGCCAGGGACTGTGGGATGGTCCTGCCGCAGGACCAAGTGATCGTGGCCGAAGCGCTGCCGCCGAGGGATGGGCAGCCTGCCCGGATCAACTGGCATTACGCCAACGCTCTGGCCAAGGGCCCCGATTCCTCCCCAGCCATTGACTCGGAGGTAACGCCAGAGTTGCCCAAAGGAAAGGAGAGGTGCCTTGCTGGCCACGGGGTGTCTGGACTGGCTGGGGAGCGAGGGGCTCCGCTCTGGTTCTTTCACCCGGAGACACCCCCCTTGCGGGATTGCCGGTGGAGGGGAAGGCCTGGTGGGTGGGTGGCCGGGCGGGCGGGCCTAGAGGGTGGGGGCCTGGCAGAGGAGACTCAGCAGGAGGGAGAGGGTCCCTCCCCCAGAACGGAAAGGAAAGGGAAGAAGAATCTTCCAGGAGGCAGCCGGGAGGGGGGGCCCTCTGGAGGGGCCCCCCAAGTGATGCCCTTTCTGGCCCCCCATCCCCCACCCCCTTCAAGGCTCCAGGGCCCTGCCTTGTGCTGCAGGTTTATTTGGGAACACCCTTGCTGGAGGGTGAATTTTGCCATGGAAAGTGCAAAGGGACTGGTGTTTCTCCCCACGTCGTTTAGGAGGGGCGGTTTGCTTCCTTTAGACATCTTGGCTTATTATACGGCCGAGAGTCAGTTGGAAGGCACAACAGGAAGGAAGGCCATTGAGTTATTCAAACTTCTAGATCAAGAAATCCCCTCTGATCCAAAGGGGCTACTCTGGTTAGGACGTGCTAATGGACTTCAGCCTTTGTATGATGGCCTCTGCATAAATTTGCCTGCAAACAAAAGCAGCTGGATTTTGGTTTGGGGGGGGGGAACTTGGTTAGCAGGTCTCCTGTCTCAGTAGACGTGTCCCGCTCTACCCGTGCCTGGGGCTAAGGCAGAGACCGCGCCCCCCCCCCTGCAACTGGCCAGGCGCGTTTTTCTTTTTGGGGAGGTACCTCCATCCCTTTTGACCCGCTGTGTCCTCTAAGCGTTGCTGCTTCGCTGTGGCGACAAAAGGGGAGCCTGGTCGCTGGGTCCTGAGATGTGGGCATCTCCTCCTGCCAAGAGAGAGATGGACCAGTTTAACTCCCCTCTGGAAGGGGCCGATTTCTCCCTGTCTCGGCCGCGACCTACATGATGTTTGCTCCTGGCTTGCGGCGCCCTTGGAAAAGGCCTTCCTTCTGGCAGTGGCGGTGGTGGCGCCAGGGTTTAAAGGCGGGCAGGCCCGCAGGAGGCTTTTGCACGGGAATGTAATCACCAGCTGCAACCAAGGCACCCTTTCTCTTCCCCGGCAGGAAATTCCTATCAAACTGGCTCACGAGAGCTTAGAGGAGGTCCACGCGGCCAAGTACCATTTTGCTATGGATGGGAAGTCCTTCGCCGTGATCCAGGAGCACTTCCAGGACCTTATGCCCAAGGTTTGTTTGCAGCACAACCCGCTTCCCCGCTGAGATTTGGGAAAGACTTAAAACACAACAACACACACACAGACAGAAATGTTTGGCTGTGCAGAGCCAGTCCTGGGGGGTGGGGGAAAGAGGTGTTTTTTCCTGCTCTCCAGCTGTGCCGCACAGCTGGAGCAGAGCGCTCCTTGCCTGGTTCTTTTCTCCCCTTCCTGAATGGAAAAAGTGATCCTTCCACCTGCCCAAGCATTCGTTTATCTGTGGGGAGGCCGAGGTGGGGCTGTGTTTCCCTTCGGCTCAGCCTTGTTCAGAGCACTCTCCGTCTGTTTCCTGGGGCAGCTGGTGATGAACGACCCCCTCCCGTCTGTCCCCCATCAGCTCTTCAATGTCCCGGATGCTCCTCAGTTGTCTCGGCGGCCACCTTCCGCACCTTTTGCTAGTGCTCTGTTCACCTTGGGGTGGGTGGGGTAAATGGCTCACCCGGTGCAAAGCCATAGAGCAGGATTTGCCCAGTAATTACGAGTGACCGTCCTGGCCCAGAAAGGCCATCCTAAAGGTGTCACTGTTCCTGGCGGGCTTCCTGTGGGCTCCTGCCTGCTGCTCACTGAGAGAGGCCCTGTCTTTCAGCTCGTGTTGCATGGAACCGTTTTTGCTCGCATGGCGCCAGACCAGAAAACCCAGCTGGTGGAGGCCTTGCAGAATGTCGAGTGAGTCTCCCTCTTGGGCGGCTGTTGTCATAACAGGAGGTCCCGTTGATCCGTTTGCTTTCCGGTGGCCTGTTGATCTCATCCCTTGTGTGTGTGTGTTGTGTGTGTGTGGGTCAGGTGGCCAGAAGCGGCCGGCCTGCCCTGACGGATCTCGTCCGTCCTCGGATCATAGGCTCTCCTTTTCTTCCTCAGCAGCCTCTGCTGTGGGAGGAGGGTGTCCTTGTTGCGGGGGGAGGGCATTGGGTCTGCCCTTTGTCAGTCCGAGGGCCAGGAGGCCCCCTCCGGGCCTTCCTGACGGAGCCCCCTAGCAGGGAACCCATTGCAGGCCCAGGGTGGAAAAGGCCACGTTGCGCAGGTTGGCCACGGGAGTCTCTCAGCCCCCCTGAAAAACCCCCTCCCTTCCCCGCAGGGACACGTGTGTGTGTGTGTCTCTGTGTGTGTCTGTGTGTAGTCAATGCTGGCAGTGATTTTGGCAGGACACGTGTGTCTCCTTTCAGACTGAAGACTCCAAAGACCCTCTCCCCCCCACACAACCACACACCCCCTGCCCTGTGTGTGTGTCTCCTGGTGGCCCTTGGGCAACCTCTTGGTGGCCTCGTGAGCCTTGCATGGCAGCCGCAGGGGCTCTGGGGTCATCCCTAGAGATGGGCACAAAGGGGCAAGAGCCGTCTGCTGTCCTGGGCGCTTGTGCCCTCCTGCCAGCCGAGCGGTGGGGCTCCTGGGCGCAGCCTCCGTGCCAGGGGCCGGGCTCGCTGCCTCTCTGGACGGTGGCCGCAGCGGCTTCGCGACCAGGTGGGGAGGTGAAGGGGGCAGGGGCTGGCGTCCTGTTGGGCTGCAAGAGAATGAAGCGCCGCGGGAAAAGTTTGGCACTTCATTTCATTTCGGCAAAAGGGGATCCACGAACCACGAGCCAGTTCCATCCGTGTTTCTGTCTGGTTCGTTTTTCAGTTTGTGCCCATCTCTAGGGCCAGAGTCTGTTCCCATTGCCCAGAAGGTGGGTAGAAGGGGAGGGGTGGGGTGGAACGTGGGAGGCTGGGGTGTCGCTGCCAGGCCCTGACGCTCCTCTCCCCACCCCTGCCCCCCACCCCTTGTGCTTGTGCAGTTACTACGTGGGCATGTGCGGCGACGGGGCCAACGACTGCGGGGTGAGTCTCCTCTTCTCTGTCCTCTCCTGGTGTTTGCCGAGCGCCATCCTCTGAGCAGCACAAGCCGTAACTTCCCCCCCCCTCTGCCCCCTCCCCCCGGCAGGCGCTGAAGAGGGCCCACGGCGGCATCTCCCTCTCGGAGCTGGAGGCTTCGGTGGCCTCGCCGTTCACCTCCAGGACCGCCAGCATCTCCTGTGTGCCCAGCCTGATCAGGTGAGGAGGCCCCGAGCGGGCCGCCCAGGCGTCTCCCTCAGGCTCAGCCGGCCCGTGGGGCCCACAGAGCTGGCCGTGCAGTGCCACCATCCTGCCAGCAATGTGGGAAGGCGTGGAGGTTGCGGGGGAGGCTGCCCGACGCCCTTCCCCTAGGCAAAGGTGGGGCTAGGAACCATTTGCGGTGGAGCGTGGATGCAAAAGCAAGGCTTGCCATGGTGTCACCTCATCCCCAGCTCACCAGCACCACAGAGCCCCTGCCCCTGATGTCTGGATGGGCTCCATGAACCAGGGCCTTCGCAAGGCCTGAGTAAGGCTGCACAATGCCCTGCCTCCTGCTCCATCGCTGCCCTGCCCTCCGGGCTCCCCTCTCTCCCTCCCTCTCCCTCCTTTTCCCTCCCTTCTTGGGGATCTCCTGTCCCCCCCCCTTGGGTGAGGTAAATACGTGCTTGTGGCAGCGGTTGTTAAAGCAGCGTTTGGACCCACGTGGCCTGGGGGGGGCAGTCCAAGCGGAGACAAGAAAGGGTGCCAAAAGGGCAGGGGGGCTGCAGAGTCAGCTGGCCCAAGTCCCCCCGGGTGCGTTTTCTCCCCTGGACTAAACGCCGACGGAGCTGCAGGCAAGCTGGTGGTGGCTTCTCCTGCTTCTCCTCCGTGAGGGGAGGCGCAGGTCTCTCGCTCCGCCGTGAGAGAAGAGGGGAGGTGTTTGCACCCCTTCAGGCTTCCTCACCAGGTGCTGCTCTGATAGGTTGAGACCTTTCTTTTCCGGCTGAAGGTCTAGAAGCTTATTCAGGTTATATAGCTGCTGTCTCTCTCTCTCTCTCTCTCTCTCTCTCTCTCTCTCAGAGAGAGCACAGCTATATAGAGCAGCTGTATAACCTGAACAAGCTTCTAGACCTTCAGCCAGAAAAGAAAGATCTCAACCTATATAGAGAGCAGCTGTTGTCCTTGAGTTCTGTATTCTCCAGAAATGGGAGAAGTTTCTCTTGGCACAGGAGGCGTGGGAGGCTTGGAACCTGCTGTGACACCCCCCCCCTCTCTCTTTTTCTCATCCTGGGGGGCTGGGTCAGCAGCTCTCAGAGGGCTTGCTTGGGTAGCATCCCATGGATCTCTTTGCTTTCACAGGGAGGGCCGGGCGGCATTGATCACCTCCTTCTGTGTGTTTAAATTCATGGCTTTGTACAGCATCATCCAGTACGTCAGCGTCACTCTCCTTTACTCTGTGAGTGTTGGACAGAACACCCCTTGCGGTGTTCCTGAATATTTATTTTCAGCGTGGGCATATTTGTAGGGGAGCAGAAGGGCCGGTCTGCCCCTTGCCCCTTGCCCTTGGCTCTGCTGCCGGGGTGCCCACCTTCTCCTGCTCCTGCCCGGCATCGGAAGGCGGCAAGCGAGGAAGGCACCCGAGGAGGGAGAGAGCTCTGGGCGGTCCAGGCGCTTTGCTGCTCTTCCTCTGTCCTGAGCATGTTCCCACCTCCGTCTCTCTCCTGCTCTGTTCTGCCACAAAGGCTGCAATCCAGGTGGCAAAGTGGAATTTGGTGTTCTGGCCGGGAGACCGAAGGGAAGGGAAGAGGAGGGAGGGAGGGGGGAGGGAAGGGGGCAGGTGCCCGAAGGCCCCCTCCCCCGACCAGAAGGGATTCAGGGTCCCGTAGATTCAAAGCAAGCTGCCAGCCACCACCAGCTGGAGCGTCACGGAAGGGGTTTGGGGTCATCTGGCGCAGGCTCTCTCTCCTTCCCTGCTGATGCCGTGAGGGCGGTTCTTTTGCAGATCCAGAGCAATCTGGGAGATTTCCAGTTCCTTTTCATCGACCTGGCCCTGATTCTGGTGGTCGTCTTCACCAGTGAGTATTGGCCCAGGGCTCCTTTGCCCCGTCCCCTTCTCCCGCTTCCTCCCCTTCAAGGAGCGCCTCTGGTCGGCCAAAAGGAAAAGGAAAGCCACAGGGTTGCTTTGAGGCGAAGAAAAGGCTGTGAGGCTGCAGGTGCCCTTCAGACGCCCAAGACAAGTGGACGGTGTCCACGGAAAGGTCGCCCTGAAATAAGTCGGTGATTCCCGAAGGGGCCTCTTGTTCCTCTTGGTCCCTCCGGGCTTTTCCAGTGGCCGAAGGCAGAGTCACAGAGCTGACCTCTCCCTGAAAACACCTGGGGGGGGGTTGGTGGTCCTTCCTCCCTCCCTCCTGCCTTCCTTCCCTCTCTGAACCAAGGCCTGCCGCTTAGACTGATGGGATGGCAGATTGGAAGCAGGGGCCTGAAGATCCTCCCATTCAACCCCCCCCCCCCAGCGGCCACCACACCTGGATGGCTTAGCCAGGGTTTCCGGGGAAGGTGTGTCCTCCCGTTTCCGTGGCCCAAGTGCTCAGACCACGGGAAGGTCTTCTGAATGCTTGGGAGGGGCGGTGGGCAGTGTCTCTGTGTGTGTGTTTCTGCAGCGGCCCCCCGCCATGCCCTTGCCCTGGCCTTTCTTCCTGGTCGAGGTCCGAGGGGGGGTAGGCGTTGGGGCAGCAAGAGGGACACACGGCTGGCGGTGCGGCGAGATGATGGCTCCTCTTTTGTGGATCAGCGGCCGTGGCTGCGTCCGCCGAGCCCGGCTGGAAAGGTGGAGGCCAGGAATGCTTCTCCTCCTGTGCATTCGGGAAAGGCCCAGCCTTTCGGCTTCCGGCCACCCCTTCTGTTCTTCATGTCCCTGCATACATCAGAGCAAAGGAGGAGCCTCGGTCACAGGGTGGGGGTCACAGGAGCAGGCCCCTTTCCTTCAGCCTGTCCGGTTCTTCCTCCTTGGGCCACCTCAGCTCTTGGGTCCCCTTCCTCTCCCTCTCTGGTGTCAGTCCCGAGGGCGTTGGGCTTTCCTTGGAGGGCAGGAGGGTTTCCCTGGCCGGCTGCGTTCGGGGCCACTTCTGACTCCTCTGTTCTCTGCAGTGAGCCTGAACCCCGCCTGGAAGGAGCTGGTGGCGCGGCGGCCCCCGTCCGGCCTCATTTCGGGGACCCTGCTCTGCTCCGTCCTTTCCCAGATCCTCATCTCCCTCGGCTTCCAGGCGCTGGGCTTCCTGTGGGTCAGGCACCAGCCCTGGTACGAGGTCTGGACGCCCCTCTCGGAGTAAGTCGTGGGTGGCAGGGCTGGCGGGCCGAGAGGTGGGCCCGCCTTCGAGGAGGTGCCCGTGGCCCCTGCAAGGCCCAGCCTCAGCGGGCAGGTGGACGGGCGGACCCACAGGCCCAGGGAAGGGCTGGCGCTTCCCTCCTCGCTGGTGGGGCCCCAGGCTCTGTCCACCCATTTCTGGGAGGGGCCCATCTCTCCCTTTTCTGGACATGCGGTGGTGATGGGAGGTTTGCCTGTGTGTTTGTGTGTGCGTGTGTGTGTGTGTGTGTGTGTGAGAGAGAGAGAGAGAGAGAGAGAGAGAGAGAGAGAGAGAGATGGAGGGGTTCCTTGTTCTGAGCCAGTGCACAATTTGGGGTGGAGGGATGAAAGCTCAGGCCCCCTCCCTCCCTCCCCCCCTTTGCCCACCCCGAGCTGCAAAGCTCTCTCGTTGGGCCTGGCCTGGCCGGTTGCCACTCAGGTTCTGGCCCACTTCCCCTCCCGGAAGACCTCTTGCCCCCCCGCCCCCCCTTGCCTTCAGGGTGAAACCACAGCAGGTGTGATGCCCTTGACCTCTTGGAAGAGGAGGGCCGTGGAGGAAAGGGACTCCTGCTCTTGCCGGCCACAGAAACTGCAGCCCGTTCGTTCTGTGGGTGGCGCTGGGTCCCCTCCTTGGGGGGGGGGGGTGCAGGTCAGGAGGACGCCTTCCTCTTCAGCTTGAAGGCCCTCCGCCTTTCTTGTCCACTCGGCCGCGCCAGGAAAGGGGTGATTGGCAGCAGGACTCATCGCAGCCGTGGTGCCAGTGAGTTCCTAGCTCATCAAATGGGGCTGAAGTTCATCCTGCCGGCTGCCTGGATGGGTTTTCCAGGCTCATTTTCGCCTTGCCCTGAGTTGCGTTCGCTCTCAGGAGATGGCAGGCAGGCTTCTAGTTCTCCAAAGAAGCCCCGGGGAGTCCCAGAGGGGGGGGGGCTTGCAGGAGAAGCCAGCCACCTATTTCAGCCCCCCCCCCGGATGGGCTGGAGGGAGGAGGCGAGCCAGCCGAGAGAGGAGGGGCTGCGTTGATTCCACCCGTTGTCCTTCAGCGCCTGCAGCCTCCCCAAGGCCCCCTCGGACAACGCCTCTTCTTCGCAGACCAGGAACAAGTCGGACCTCAATGAGCACAACATCCAGAACTACGAGAACACCACCGTCTTCTTCATCTCCAGCTTCCAGTACCTCATCGTGGCCGTTGCCTTCTCCAAAGGGAAGCCCTTCCGCCAGCCCTGCTATCGGAACCGTAGGTGGCTTTGCCCCCCCCCAGCAGGGAGCCATCTTTCAGGGAGGGGCCGGACAGGGGGCAGGGCGCCTGACGCTGGCTTTCCCCTCCCTCTCTTCTTGCAGATCTCTTTGTGATCTCCTTGGTGGTTCTTTATGCCTTCATGCTCCTGGTCCTGTTGCACCCAGTGGCGTCCATTGATTGGTTCCTGGAGGTAGGACGGAAAGAAGGGCCGTCCTCTGCCCTCCCGCCCCCCCCCAATGGCAGCCGTCCCAGAGGGGGCTGCGTGAAACAGGGGGTGGGCAGAACTGATGCGAGTCGTCGGGACTGATGCGAGTGTGTGTGTGTGTGCTTTTCCAGCTGGTGTGTGTGCCCTACTCGTGGCGCCTGACGCTCCTCCTGCTGGTCGCCATCAACGCCTTTGTCTCCCTTCTGGTGGAGGTGAGCTGTGGGGGTTGTTTCAAAGGTTCCTGAACTGGGGTGCAAAGGCCGGGGGGTGGGGCGGGCGGGCGGCGGCTTCTTTTTGGCTCCAGAGGCTGAACCACCCACATCCTTGCCCCTCCCACAGCTGTGATATCTTCCTGTTCTGCATCCCAATGTTTATGGGTTCTCGCCAAAGCCTCTTCCCCCCCACCAAAGCAAGGGGATCCTGGTGGCAGCAGCATCAGCAGCATCTCTTTCCTCCTTCTTTGACAAGGGGGGGGGCTGTTCTGGTGGTGAGCCCTCCAGGCGGAGAGGAAGGGTTTCCTGGGGCTGCTCTGGTTCCTGGTGGGAGGACGTCCCTCCTGGCCCATCCTGGGAAGCCCCACAATCTCTTTAAAAGCAAGCGCTGCTGCTGCTGCTGCTGCTGCTGCTGTGTGGTTTCCTGGGCCCTGGTGTTGGGCACATGGGTGTGAACACGGTCCCTGTGTGTGTGTGTGTGTGGGGGGTGGTGGCTGAGTCCTGACGGGGATCACCCGCGAGGAGTCTGTGCTGACCCACCCTTGGTGCCGTCCGAGGGAGGCCTGCGGAGTCCAGAGAGGCTTCCAGCATCTCCTGGGGAAGAGTGGCTGAGGCTGCCTGGCTGGCGGGGGTGTGTGTGTGTCCTTTTGCAAGGGAGGTGTGCTGCCCTCTGTTGGAGGCTGCGGCCACTGCACCAGGCGCCTGCCCCTCCTGCCCACCCCACTCACTCCTCCTCCTTGAGAATCAAAGGATGGGCCAAGCTCATACTGTTGCTGCGGCTGCTGCCCCTCTCACGTGGCTCCACTCAGTCCGTGACTGCCACATGACACACACACACACACACACACACACGCCTGGGGGCCAGGATTCTCTCTCTGCTCTGCTGAGTTGAGCAGGGCCAGCCCCTCTCTTGGGCTGGCCTTGCGTTGGGTGGTTTCTCTGTTTCTGAACAGTCGCCCCTCTTCTTGGTTCTCGCTCCTCCTCCTCCTCCTCCCGGGAACTTGCCGCAGGCCTTCCTCCTGGACTTCCTCCTTTGGAGAGCTCTCTTCAGTGGAGACAAGCGAGGGGAACCCTGGCTAGCTGCTGTGGCCTCTTCCTCCTCCTCCTCCTCCTCCTCTTCTTCCTCCTCCTCCTCTCACCGCCTGCCACAGGTTGGACTTCTTCTGCCCTTTTCTCGCCCTCCTTCAAGCATGCCACGCGCCACGCGCTCCCCACGGACTCTGCAGGGTAGGGGTGGGGTGGGAGGTCTCGCCGCTGCGCTCCCTCTCCCACGGCTGGGGTGCTTTGGGGAGAGGCCTCTGCGGGGGGAGACCCCGGGGTTGAGAGGGTCTCCCCGGTTGTGCTGGAGGGAGGAAGATCGGTCTCTCCCTCAAGGTCCCACCTGCTGAGTTAGGTGAGCCTGAGGGACTTGTGGCTGCGCCCCCCCTCCAGGGCTTGGCTTCCTCCCCCCCCACCCCCAGCCCCATGGAGGGACATCCAGGCCCTGGCGTGCCTCACGCGGGGGGAGGGGGTGCCTTGGATCAAGGGGGCCAGAGGAGAAGAGGCGGAGGGTGCGTGTGTGTGTGTGACAGTGGGGTCCTCCAGGGAGGGGCAACGGGGGGGTTAAGGTCCACCCGGGGGCGGCTGAGCCACACTTGCTTTTGATGATGGGTTGCTCTTGAGGCGCATTTTCCAAACCTGAAACCACAGTGGAGGACGTGACTCTAGAGCAGCACCAGCTCCCAAGCTGTGAAAGATGAGCCCCCCCCTGCTCCGAGTGTGGAGGGGCCCCCCTCCCCGGCCGGGCGTGGCAAAGCGTGTGGTCCCTGTGGGTGCTCTGGGGTGGGCCCAGGCAGAGCTCCTGCCTCTGCAGAGGGCGGTCAGGGCGAGGGGTGTGTGTGTGTGCGTGCCCCTGGTGCTGGATGCATCTTCTGATGGCCCTTCCTCTCCCTCCCTTTCTCCTCCTAGGAGACCTCGGCCCGCTGGCGAGGGTTTCCGCTTCCTGCTCTCCTGGGCTTCCAGAAGAAGCCTCCCAAAGCCCGCTACGCCCACCTGGCCCAGGAACTGCTGGTGGACCCCACGTGGCCGCCCAAGCCTTGCAGCACGACCGAGGCCAAGACCCACCCCCCGGCCCACGGAAACGGCTCCTGCCAGATGATCACCATCACGTAGCGGCGGACGACGGCAGTGGGACCGCGTCCTGTCGCCGTGTTCCTTCGGAAACCCGCTCGGCTGAGGAGCCGGTGAATCATCCCAGCCCCTCGGGCTGGCCCCACGGCATCACTGGGGAAGGAGAACCTTGTGCCAGATGGAGAAGCGCGCCCGCCTTTTCCCTCGCCGGCTCCCCCAGCCTTCCTTCCGTCGGCCGGTCCTGCGTGCCTCGGGGTGTGTGTGTGTCTCTGGGTCCAAGGCGGTGGGGGCCTTTGGTCCTCGTGGACGTGGAGGAGAAAACCGTGCCTGAAGGAGGGGCCGGGGTCCCCTGTGCCCCCCCTTTCGCCTCCGATCCTGTTTTTCCCCAGACAGGGAAGCGAACCCAAGAGGGAGAAGGCTGGCCGCTTTGCCCCTTCGCCTCTCCTTTCCCTCTGCACCACCAAGTGCCACGGTTTGGCCCTGCCCTCCCCCCGCCTGACCCGGGCGAAAGGTGCCGGGCCGGGAGGGCTGCTCGCTCGTCCACCCTCGCTCCCTCTGGCTCAAAGCCCTTCAGATCTCAGGACGTTGTGCTCGGCCTCGGAAGCCTTGGCGTTCACTTTTGGGGCCAACACCAGCCAGCCGCCTTGGGAGTCAGGGGTCGCCCCCCCACTCATGCAGCGAGGGTGGCCTGCCAGCGTCTCAACCACCACCCTCTGCACGGATGCTGCAAATGGGTACCGGCAGGCAGAGTGTCACCCACAGCGGCCCTCTCCGTGGGCAGAACAGGGCTGCCCTCTGGACCATTCACCCGTCTAGACAGGATGAGGCCCAGGCTGCCAGAGAGGACTCGTTCTTCAGCATGGCCCCACGCAGGGTGCACACTGTGGGTTCAGCTGTGATGTGGGGGGGGGAACTGAGAGGCGGGGCGCGAGGTGGTGGGCCTGGATCAATGCCTGAGCAGGCAGGGGTCATCCGAACGGGGACGTCGCGCACCATCCGTCAAGGACTGGGAGGGGGGAGGCGCTTGGCCCAACGTGTGCCTGCCCCGAAGACCTTCGCCTGCCACCTCTCCTCCTCCTCCTCCACTCTGCCGGGTGACTCTTGGGCAGCCAGCGCCAAGCCACGCGGTCTTCACTCCTGTCGCTTTATACCTCAACCGAAAGGGCTCAGGTGGAAGACAACTTGGCTCTGTGTGTGTGTTTGTGTTTGTGTGTGTGAGAGAGATGACGATGATGCAGCACCATTGGCCTGGATCATCCGCTACCCTCATTGTAAGCTTTGCCCAAGGGCACTGCTTCCCTCCTGGGTCTCCCCCCCCCCCGACCCATCGCCTGCTTCCTTTGCGGAAGGGGGAGTCGGCCACGGAGGATCTTCCACCTGATGGCGCAGGGAGAGGAGCCTCTGGCTGGCCTTTCCCCACTCCAATTTAATGTATAAAACTGTCCTGTTTCATTAAAGAGAGGAAGGAAGGAAGGAAGGAAGGAAAGCGTCCAGACAACTATGCATCTTTTGACCTTGGGACTGTGAGTTCACAAGCACCTCGTGCCATTGTATGATCCTGTGGGTGCCCACCTTTGGGTGGTGGGTGGCGCGCACGCATGGGCCCACCCAACAGGCCTGGGTGGAAACGGTGCAGGGAAGGCCGTTCTGCAGGGTCTTCCTTCCTGCTGGGTGGGGGGCTTCTCCCTCCCCAGGCCGGCTTTTTGGAAGAGCCCCGATCTGCTTGGAACCTAAAGGGGGTGCCTGTGATTTGGATGGCGGGGGCCGTGGGTGAGGGGGTTTAGGGCTCTTTGGAGCAAATGTGGGAGGGGGCAGTGGAGGAGAAGTGGGGGGGGCTGCTGCGTTTCCTCTTTTCCTTGGCCAGGTCCATCATCATCACAGTGATCAGGTGGTATCAGAGTTCCTTATTTAAATTATTTGTGCTATTTGCACCAAAAACCCTAAATCTATCTTTTGATATGTGTGGGTTGTAAATATGGCTAATCTAAACATTGCTGTTATTTTTATTGTAATTATTATTTCATTATTTATACACATGGCTAAAGGACTTACTTGCTCAAGAAAAGAGCAATGGCTAATTTATACTTTTTAACATAAAAGACTTTTAATAATAGATCCCAGATTTTTAATAATAGATCCCTCAGGGTTATTTTTATTAAAGGTTTTGTTGTCTCCCCAGATAAATTTGTGAATGCTGTGTAGGAAATGTGGGCCTGCCCTGTCAGTCTTCAAGGGGGGGGGGAGAAGAATCTCCCCCCCCCCGCCCCACATCATTCAGAGAAGTGGTGGGTGGCGGGGAGCCCGGATTCTGGACAGTGTCCTGTGCATGAGGGACCACTCCCCGTTGCTTTGGTCCCCCCCCTTCTGGCCTTCTCAAGGGTGGGGAGCCTGTGTGTGTGTGTCCCCCCACCAGCCTTCAAGGTGCAGCACCTCGGAGAGGGGACTGGGAGAAGGGGACCCCGTGCAAATCTTGGGGAGCGGAGGGGGGGGCTCAGATTCTGCTGCAAAATATGCTGCAAGGGAATGTTGGCTTAGAAAGTGACAGAAGGGCAGCCCTGAAACGAGGGTCCTCGCCTCTTCTCACAATCTTCAAATAGGAAATGCTAAGCGATTGCACTTCTTTTTAAAATATATATATATTTATTTTTAGTGGAGAGAGTTTAGGACGATTGTGCTGATAACTTGACCCCCAACTGGATGAATTTGTCTACTGTACTTTTAAGCTTGTAGATAAATATATATCATTTGTGTTAAAAGAGATCTGAGAATTCTCCTTTTTGCTCTTGCTTCAGGTCTCTCACCCCCCCTGCAGACGCCCCCCCAAAGGGTTGGTGGAAGTTGCACAGTTGCACATTTGGTTAAAAGGGGTTTCTTTGATGGCTGTAATCTGTTCATCCCCCTCCCCGCCCTGGTGCCATGCCATAGGGCTGAAACACACATGGACGGATTAAGTAACACCCCCCCACCCCTGCCGTCCATCTCTTCAGGTTAAGTCAGGCAGTGGGGAGGCATGACCACCGCTGCTCCCCGCCTCCTGAAACGTGCAAAAAAACTTTTTTGGGGGGCTTTGTTTTCTAAGTAACTCTGCCTCTTCCTTTATGAAACATGTTCTGTTGCTTTTATAATGGTACCCATTTGTAATAACAGCATTTTAAATGTAATTGTAGTAAATAGACTTGTAAAATTAAATTTTGTTATTTAAGTTGTTTCAAATTTAAAAAATGTGATCAGCTTGTCCTTCCCACTTTATTTAGCTGATGCTGATCACCCACTGTCTCTTGGTCTCCTCTCCATGCCAGGCTAAGTAGGGAGGGGGGGGGACCATGGAAAGCGGGGAGATCCCGGGCTCTGGCCTGGGAAGGGGAGATGGAGCGCAGGGCCATCAGCTCCGGCTTGGCCTCCAGGGTGCAGGCAAAGTTCTCCCCTCCATCTCCTCCCCTTCCTTCCTTCCCCTGCACTGGGAGGCATGCCATTTACTCAGAGGCACCCAATGCAAAGGTTTGCTGGAAGGGGAAGGAACACCCTCCCTTAGTAACGAAAGACCACTCTTAAAGGCCATCAAGGACCCATGACAAGGGGCTGAGAAGGGCTGCAGAAGTGGCATTATCCCTCACCCCCCCCCCCCAGTCTTTTGCCCTTCTAACAGAGCCTGTTCAGACCAGGGGGAAGTGAAACCAAGGTGGAGGGTGGAGGATCTATCCAGGGGTCTCCTACCAACTCTCCTCAGACCGAAGACGCTACTTGGACGAGGAGCGAAACATTTCAACCTGCAATTGAACCACGACCCCACCAGATTCCTCAGGCAACCTTTTTTTAATAGAGCATTCAGATTTTGGGGTGGAAAGTGGGTGGGAGAGTACAGAAATAAGACAGGGCCTCTTTTTTTACTGTGGTCGTCCAGAAGGGAGGAAGGGAAGGAGGCAGGCAGGGAAAGAAGGAAAGAAGGGAGGAAAGGAGGGAGGGAGGCCTCCTCCTCCTCAGACACCTGCTGGCACGGGATGGAACAGATTCAGCGGGGGCTCCTCCGACGGGTGGCGCTCCTCTCGGAGTCCCTGGAGCATTCGCAGTAGTGCCTCTCTTCCATTATGGCCTCTCTTCTGACCTGCAAGAGGAAAACAGGGGTGGGTAAGTGCTCTCCTCCTTCTCTCCGGGGGGGGGGGAGGGCTCTGGGACAAGCAGAGCAGAGATCCTGCCTTGCGCCAGGGAGACCAGAGACGGACCCTCGGACCCACCAGGAATCCGCCATACAAGAACCCGACAACGAAGGCAAACAGGAAGAACAGGTAGTTGCGAAAATGCCACAAACATTTAAGGCAGGAGTCGCAGCCCTCCTCTTCGGCTCCTGGCATCGTCCGGTCCTGGGGGGCACCCCTCCTCACCAAGCCTCTCAAAGGGGACTGTGCCCAGCTCCCCACTCCAGCCAAGCCTCAGGGCCTTTATGACACCCTCTGGAATGCCCCCCCCTCCCGTCCTGCGCTGGCATTCCAGAGGATGTCATAAAGGCCCTGGATGAGGTGTGTCCCCCCCCCCCCGTTCCCTCCCTTCCCACTCAGGCACCAGGCAGGCAAGGCCACCTCTTTGCAAGGGGAGCAGAGGAACACTCTCCCTCTCTTTTTTTTGGCTAGGTTTTACCTTGTTCTTCACAAACCGCCCAGAGTAGTCGATTGACTAGATGGGCGGGGTATAAATGCAATGAATGAATGAATGAATGAATGAATGAATGACATTAAAAAGGTGATTGGAACCCTGCTCCCGCAATGGTGCGTTGTTTAAGAACACAATAAAAACACCCCTCCCAGCCATGGCCTCTGAACTCTTTTTCCCCAGCTTTTGAGCGGACTTTTCCTCTCATCCCGTCAGCACCAAATTTGCTCAGGAGTCTTTGGTGAGCAACTTTGATCAAAACTTGTGGGAAGTTCAAGTAAATAATGCTGTCCTTTGTTCATAGGTTTGTGGACCTGAAAGGAACCGGGGGGGGGGGGTGTCTGTGGGACAGGAGCCTCTTGGAAGGGGCCGTTTTGATTCCTCTTTAGAAATGCTCTATGCTCCCTCATTTGACCTGAAGGAACACACCCTGCCTCTTTCCCAGCAACAACAGACAAATATGCCATTTCTTTTGTTGTCTCTGCCATCTGATGCCTCTCCTCCTCATTGGTTCCAACGTGAAATCCCTTGCATTCTCTGAAGGAGATCTTTCTCTCTCCCCCCCCCCCCGCCCAAATGGCTTCTCTGCCAGCTGATTGATAACCTCTCTCCTGGCCGGCACTAGGTCTTCCTGCTGAGGCTTCCTGCTATGGCGGCTCTTAAGGGACTGTGGGATGCTATCAGGCAGCATCACTCTCCTGGCTTATCCTGCTGTGGCTCACAGACCATGGGCCACCATGCGCGGGTGCTGCAAGCTCAGCCCACTGCCCGCAGGCCTTGGTGGCGCCCTGCTTGGTTCCTTGCACCGTCCTGTGCACGGCTGCCTGTGAAACCCGTCCAGAAACCTGGTCCAAAATGCTGTGCCCAGACGGCTGATCAGGGCCAAAGCACTGGGTGCGAAATCTGCTGTATAAAACTCATTTCCACCCAAGTTCGTGGCTGTCATGTCACCAGCTTAACAGCTCTCATATAAATAAACACATGCAATGGGTCATACTTTTAATATATGCCTGTCGATATGTTGACAGACAATATTATTATTATTATTAGTGATATAAAATGGTAAAAGTAACCAATTTATAACATTACATTAAAACACTTTATTTACATACAACATATCTTTAAAAAAATTAATTGCAAATGCTTCCAACTTCTTTGGCTTTGAAAACCTGTTTTGAGGCAGTTTGGCCGCTTGGTCAGCAGAGGGCAGTAGCTCCCTTCGTGTTCTCATCTCTAAAAATTGAATTATTTTGCGACTGTGGAGATACTAGAAAAAATCCTCAACTTAAGAAAGGTTGAAATCCTGTTGCTTAGTGTAGTGAATTCCACTAGAGCAGGCCCACAGAGGTGCTGGAGGAGGCTCTTGAGAGTCCCCTGGACTGCAAGGAGATCAAACCGATCCATTTTGAAGGAAATCAACCCTGAGTGCTCCCTGGAAGGACAGATCCTGAAGCTGAGGCTCCAATACTTTGGCCATCTCATGAGAAGAAAAGAGTCCTTGGAAAAAACATTGATGTTAGGAAAATGTGAAGGCAAGAGGAGAAGGGGACGACAGAGGACGAGGTGGCTGGACAGTGTCTGCGAAGCGACCAACATGAATCTGACCCAACTCCGGGAGGCATTGGAAGACAGGAGGGCCTGGCATGCTCTGGTCCATGGGGTCACGAAGAGTCGGACACCACTGAATGACTAAACAACAACAAGTCTATAAACATATGGAAATATTTCAGCAAGAATTATATTTTAAAATTAATTGTGATGGTTTCCCTTCGGAGTTTTGTTTTTTATGTCAGATACTAGATTTTGATAAGATATGTCTGTTTTTTACTGCCAGTATAAAATTAACATAAACTTTGTGCGTATAAATTACTGTATTTGCTACAATCTCAACTTCAAGTAAAGACGGCCTTTTCCATCATATTTATTAAAAATTGCTTAGCGTGTTTTTTTCCTAGGGTTACAGAAACCAATCTGGAATAAAACTAGCTGTTAAAGAATTCATTGTTCTCTGTAGCTGCAGCAGTACCTGAAATAAAAATGTTACTAATGATCAAATTTTCTTGTATGTATAGTTGGCCAGCTGTATTAAACAGGGGGAAAAAAATTCCCTCCGAAGGGAAACCATCACAACTAATTGCATTTTCTTCACTCTCTGCTTTGAAAACATCTATTTGATATCACCCCCATCTGTTGTAATCAATAACCTGACCATCTTGTTTTTTTTATTAAATGCACTTACTCTTAATGAGGTTTATAGTGGGCGTGTCTTGCCTGACCCAGGCGGCCGGTCGGGATCTGATCCTGACGGAAGTTGGAGGCTGGGTCGGTCATGCCATCAGAGGAGGGCAGCAACTTCAGGTACTATTTTTTCTTGGTCCCTGTGTTTATTTCTGCTGCTCCTGCGGACCACCTACCTCCTTGGGCTTGGGCATGGCCGATTCCAGGTGGGTCCGAGGGTCTCTGCCGTCTCCTCCTGTCTCTGGTCTGCCTGGCACAAGGCAAGATCCTGTGGTGCCAAGAAGCCCCTCCCGAAGGTGATCCCACCCGGCCGCCAGCGCCTCCTGGCCTTTGGGTGGAGGGAGGATCGGGAGCGGATTGAGCTGGCCGTGCAGCACCACCGTCTGATGTCCCTCTGGGGGCTGGGCCCCCACTGCATGAGGGATCCGGGGGGGCATGCTCTCCAGAACCGCCTCTGCGCCCTCCCTCCGGCCGGAAAGGGCAGCTGCCCTGGCATGGGCAGAAGCGAGGCTGCCCTTCCTCCGGGAGAAGGTCAAGGAAGCCTTAGAGCAGCATGCCAAGGAGATAAGGATTCAGCACCGGTGGGGCCGGCCGGTCACCATCCAGAGGTCCCTCCGGAGCTTCATGCACCAGCCACCTCCATCAGTGACCCTCTGCCCAAAGGACCCCACAGTGGTCATCTGCAGACAATGGCGGGAGCTGTCGTTCTTCCCGCTGCTGGTGTGCAGGCGCCTGGAGCGCCAGGTTCTGAAGACGACAGTCCAGCATTTATGGAGACTGCCTGGCAGAGTCCTCCAGTCCTTGCAAGTTTTCACCTGCTCCAGAAAACAGAAGCCTGAAAAGGAGTGCACAAGTTCACGCAGCAGGCAAGGAAAATCGAGAAGCAGCGCGCGAGGCAGCCGGGGCTTAGGCGGCCACACAAATCACAAATGTATGTTCTCATTGGCACATGACTCCCCCCCCCCGTTTCTCCCTTTGCCTTTCACCCACACATGCACAGACGCCCTCACAACTGTATCCTATGCTTTTAAGCCACAGAGGTTTGTTTCTCTTCCCCTCTCAGCAAATCGGGGAGGGGAGGGGGGGTACAGCATGCTGGGTCCCTGCGTGGAGATGGGCTGCAGCGGAGAGGCTCCCCAGACAAGGGAGGGACCCCTTTCTCTCTCTCTCTCTCTCTCTCTCTCTCTCTGTGTGTGTGTGTGTATGTACAAATATATATCGGGTGATGCTTGATACGTTGCCAGATCCTCAACCCCACGGGCAAGACAGGTGACAAGTGCCTTTAGACAAGCCCCAAGAATACCGTTTCAGATGGTGCAGGACACCCGAAAGTCCCCATTTGGTTGAAAAATAAAAGGGCTCCTGAAGGCAGAGGCGCTGGCGTACAGCATCTGTGGGACAGCCATGGACACACACACACACACACACACAGAGGGACACGAAGTGGCCAGCACTCTCAGCCAGGCGCCTGGGGCGGGGCGGGGCGGGGGAAAGAAGCACAGCCCCGTCTTCCCATGCTCCATTTCCAACTGGAGTGATGGGAGACACCTTATAACAGAAGGATGTAAGAAAACACAGAAAAAAAGGCACTAGGAAAGGACAACACCTAATTTTTTAAAAAGAAAAGAACCAAGCATCTAACAGCCCTTCCACCTTCCAATTCTCCATCTTTGCAGCAGCTTCTAAAACAAATGAACAAATCCAACACCCGCAGACATGGAAAGGGGTCTTTTAGTTAAAAGTTCTGCAGCTATAACATTCCCCTCAAAATCAAGAACAAAAGGACTCCCACCTGACCCCAAACAGTGCACTTTTGTCACATTTTAAACCAAACAGGCTTAGGTATATGAAAATAAGTTTCTTCTTCTCGTTTGTGTTTCCCTTTTAATGGACTATTTTATTGACTTCTAAGGTAAGGCTTACATCAGAAATAAACACCTGCGACAAGACTTCAGCTGCTATCTCTTGCCCTTATCAAAGCTTGCATTTGCGCCTCTGCCCAGAAGAAGACGCACGAGTCCCACATTTGCAGCAGACGTCAGGGGAGCCCTTCCAAACTTCAAGTTAGCTTCTACGCTTGCACCTGTAATATTTTCATATGAAAGATTGCATGCATTTAATCAAACAAGGATCCGTATGTCGTAGTGTGTCCTTTCAGAACCCTGGACAGTATACAGCTTCCCCAGGAAATATCAGCAATGACAGCAGAAAGAAACAGCTTTCGAGTGAGGCAGAGGACTATGAAGGTCAGGCTCCCATGACCTTTCTTCAGCACACATAGCAAAAAAAAAAAAAAACACTTTACAAAGGACTCTACAAATAGCTGTGTACCTCCACACTTCTAGCAGTGGCAGCAGAACACATTGTGAAACTCTGAAAATATCTGCAGCGAAAGACGTCATGTTAGAACTTCCAGAAGCCATAATAATAGCTCTGTTTGAGGCTACTGCCAGACCCCTGGCTTTCCAGATATGAGCACTGCAGCGTCTTGGATATAAAATTCCAGATGTAACAGTGGCAGATATCATTCCAAATGTATCTCCTAGGATATAGTTAGAGCCAGCAGGTTACAGGACAAAGAGCTTTGGACTTGGACTCTGTCGCAAACACGGGTTCGAAAACACACGTGTAAGCTTGGACAGAGAGCAATCAGGAGTCTGCACATGCTAAAATGAGCTGAAAGAGTCCAAATTCAGCTAGCCTTGATACAACACTCCTTCTCGCAGGTCTGCCCACATAAGAACACCCTGGTACTCTCAGATATTATTGTGAAAAGGTCAAGTGGGCTTTGTAGTCCTTAGACTTAACTTGCACCACTGACAGGACTCTAAGTAAGCTAGGCCGAGGCAGCACTCTCAGATGACCCTATGACAAGTGTACTGTTCAGAAAACCAATTGAGTTTTATAATCTTTATTTTATTAAGGAATAAGCATGTTACTAAGTATCAGAGCCAAATTAAACCAAGACAAATAAACTAGCATTGTGCTGTTTAGTTACACAGATGTAGTGAGGCAAAGAAAACATGAAAAATATAAAAGAATTCCAAAACCTTATTAAAAATACAAAAAGACATTAAAAAGAATCAAAACAGTTCCAGAACAAGAAATCATTAGTAAAAATAAAATAATCCATGTAGGTTATAAAAAGGCTATAGTCCTCAGTGATCCTATAGAATAAAAATCCCTTAACAAAAGTAAAAATCCATTATATGTCCCATAGTCCTTAGAAAAGAAAAATCCAGTAAATATACCATAGTCCTTACAAAATTACAAGAGCATAGTCCATATGGAGTATTCCAAGAAAAGAAGTCCATAAAGAATATTCCATAGAACAGTCCATAGAAAATAGTCCATGCACAGTCCTTAGGAAAAATCCCATAAGTCCAAAAGTAATCCAGCAAAGCATAGAAACCAGTCCATGTAGGTAGGCCACCAGTCCCAAATGGCTGAAGAGTAGGTCACGAATGACTGAAAGGTCGGTCTTGGAAAGACAATGTCCATAGGCTAAAAGTTCCTTTTTCAAGAGTAACTGGCAAGGGCTCATCGCACCTTCCCACGATGTCATCCAATCAGAGTTCGTTACTAGGCAAGCAGTCCTGTTACATCACATGACTTCCTTCCCATACGCACCAGATGTTATTTGGGTTTTCTGTGGTTTATCAAAGAGTCACAACAATTCCCATCTATCTAATCACACAGAGTCCTTTCTCAGGCCTTCAGAATAACATTCTCTCTGCTCGCCTAGAAAACAACTTGTCAGCATAGCACAGATACTATATACAAAGAAACAAAATGGAACCTCTCTGGCTCACTTCATAATTACAAAACCCATATGCCTTTAAAAGATTTTAACTCAAAAACCCATCTCATCACAGACTCTGGAGACCTGCATTCAAATATCCACTAGACCACCTGAGATGTTATGTCGTTCTGGAACTACAGAAAAATTTGATATAAAACAAATTGATTAAAGTGACATAAATTACAATTTAAATCACTATTTGAAAAGACTTGGTTTAACTGTGATATCACCTCAAAAATATTTTTATCTTGCTATAACTTTAATACATGTCTTTCACAATATTTATTTCTCACAATCTCCCTGTTCATCTATTTATTTATTAAACTTATATGCCTCCCATCTAGACATAAGTCTACTCTGGGCGGTTCAGACGCGCTCCCCCTTCAACGATCCTCTGCTCACTTATATTTCTTGTATCAGGTCCACTCACATGGAATGACGTGTCTGTGCATTAAGCAGCAGGGCAGCCAGCGGGTTGCCATTCTGAAGAAATCCGCATCACTTGGAGAATTTACTGAACATGATCTTGGATTTTCCAGAATTTCCAATAATATTTTATGTTGAGAAGCAAAAAGGACTGCACATTTTTCTAATTGTATCTACTAGACTGAATAACAGGGAAGACAGAAAAATTAACCCCCCAAAAACTGTAAAAAAGTCTATGGGACTGGACAAAATTGTGATTCCCAAAGAAAGAACTTTGAATTCTATTTAGAAAACTTTTTTTAAAGCCTGACAGCCTAAATTGCTTTATAATGCAGAATTGTAATTTACAATCCCGGTTCCATAATAGACATTTTGAATTAAAGTTACCATCATTTAAAGCTTTTAAACAAAAAGCATTTTAATAGTAAAACATTTAAAAATCTGATTTAAGCAAAAAAAACCCCTTTTTTATTCACTTTGTACAGGACTCATTCAGCTGTTCAGAGAAGCAGTCTGTAGTAAGATATTCAGAAGGAGACTTAAAAATAAACTGTTGTTGGTGAAAAGGAGGCAAAAAGTCCAGTAATGTAAAGGTCAAGGTTCCCCTTGACAATTTGTCCAGTCGTATCCGACTCTAGGGGGTGGTGCTCATCTCCGTTTCCAACCCATAGAGCTAGCATTTGTCCGAAGACCATTTCCGTGGTCACGTGGCCAACGCGTCTAGGCATGGAACGCCCTTACCTTCCCACCGCAGTGGTACCTATTTATCTACTCGCATTTTGCATGCTTTCGAACTGCTAGGTTGGCGGGAGCTGGGACAAGCGACGGGGGCTCCCTCCTTTGTGTGGATTCGATCTTACGACGGCTAGTCTTCTGACCCTAAAGCACAGGCTTCTGTGGTTTAACCTGCAGCGCCACCACGTCCCCATCAAAAAGTCCAGTACCAATTCACAAAACCTTGAACTTACATAAAGAAGATATTACATTATTATTTGTCTATATTAAAAATGCAGATCCATCTTACAGTAAAGACTTGAACATCTTAGCAACATTTTAAAAATTAAGTATGTGTATTGATAATTTAAAAACACAATCCACTTATCTTACCTGAATGTAAGAGTTCTTCAACGGCAGGCAAGTTTCCAGCAGTCAAAGCTTTTTTTAAAGTTTCCTCTTTCTCATCCCTCTGCAACGCTTTATCTAAATACTAAGCCAACAAAAAATAAATGACAACAAAATATACTAGATGTCTTGCAGATCCATTGTAAAAAATGCTTCATTTATTACTCTAAAAGTCGGAGAACACTGAAAATCTAACATGTACCTGCTTCTATCCTATACTGCAAAGGCCAGCTACATTTTTCCTCTGCCACTATGTGTAACAAAGACAGATAGCACATTTCAGGTATATGCCCTACACTTTTAATAATAAGGGGGAAACATGCAGTGCTATCTCATGCAAGTTAGTAGCCACTTACTCATAGACAGATAAACCACAAAATGCTGCTTCCAATATTTTCACTTCAGTTTTGTTCCATCCCAACTATGCATCCACTAGATTCTGCTAGTGCAATCAGGAACAGTTTCTTTAATATAGTTGAATTGGAAATCTTGGCCTGCTCTTTTCATCACTGGCCAGAATTGCAAACCAAAATAGGCTGAGAGTTTGTAATACATGGCTTGGTTCGAAGCAAGAAACCAACAGTAAGCAAAGTTCCTGCTTTGTTTAACACTTTTTGCTAACAGTGAGTAGCAAAGCTGGAGGAAATGGTTTGGATACACTACTATGATATGATGTACTGCCAAACTGCACCTAATAAACTGCAATCCTAATAGGGGGTTTGAAGCATGAGAGTTGTTTAAGAAGTGGTTTTACCGAGGCCTACCCATACAGTGAGTTTCACAGCTGAGGAGGGATTCAAATCCAGGTCTTCTGAGTCTTAACTGATCACTCCATCAACTAAACCAAAGGGGCTTTCCTATTTTGACAGTTCTTCAGAATCCTTCCTATTCCATGCAAATCCAGCAAGTGAGTAGAAGTAAAATTACGCTGTTATTGTAATATCTAAGGAAACACTCATAGCCTTTTTTTAAAATCTTAAAACTGGTAGGTCTTGTTTTGCTTCCAAGTTTACTACCTATGAAAAAATTAAAGCCATTATTTAATCGTTCCTTAAGAACATGCTTTATATTGGCAGTAAGGAAAACTGTGGAAAATAAACATAGGCCCAAATGAATATTTATGTTGCTTAAGTTCACTGTAGTACCTCACAGCAGAAAACAGGCACTAATTAATAAGTCTTTGATTGAATTAGGAATGTGTTGAGTGACAAAACTGGCACTTTACCAGGAAATTCAATAAGGGACTTGTTAATTAGCCACTATCCACCACTTCCAGTTACACCACTATGTGGGCTTAAATGCTCATTCACATTCCGGCAATGAAAAGCATTTGGGGAGGGGGGCAGGGCAGACTACTGCGCACATAGATTGGACAGCAGAGACTAGCATCCAAAGAGACTGAATGGATAGGTATGTGCTTTGTATATAAAAAACAGCAGATTGGACTCAGGCTTCTTTACCCGTAGAGCAGACTGACTGAACTCAATGGGTGTTAAAACTCATCATGAATAATTTGAGTCACCCTTATTTTATGTCTGGCTCCACCATGATGTTTTTAAAGAAAGGTCTCATTCTGCACGTACCTATCCATTCAGTCTCTTTTAAAGAAGGTGGGCTGAAGACATGCGTGCTCTCCATCCCTCCAGAGCTCTATTTCATAAAACCATCACTAGGCCTTGGAGACCTGGGTTCAAATTCCACTGGGGTCCACTGGGTCACCTGGAGGGAGGGAAACCCTTTTATCAGCCTTACCTACCTGAGGAGGCAGTTGCAAGGACAAGGGGGGGGGGAGAAACAGCCAAATGGCCTAAAGACAGGCTAAAGGCAAAGCCATTCCCCCCACCACCACCTACTTGCTAAGCAGAGCCCTGGGGGATACCAAGCCTTTTGAGGTGGGGGGATGGCCATCCTCCAGCTCTGAGGCCCTCAAAAGCATCCCATCTGCCCCTTCCTTCCCTTAGGCTGCTGCAGAGGCCTGACCGTCATCAGCCCCTCTTTTTCAATATCTATAAAAGAAAAAGGAAAGAAAGAAAGAAAGAACTGGGCCACCTGGATAATCACTTCTCAGCCTCCACCCTCACCCTGGTAGGGCTCTGCATCCCTTCCAAAGCACCCTATTCCTGTTCAAAATGCCCTCCTGGACAAAGCAAGCATCCTAACTCTCAGTCGTTGCCCTTCCTTGCCCCTTACATAGAGGAGCCCCTCCCCTTCACACCAGAAGGCCCCAGGGGTTCATGACAAGGAGGGAGCCCATGGCAGGGCCTGAGGCAGGGCGGGTGACCCTCAAGGCATGGTGAGTGTTTTCAGGGGCACAAAGGAAGCAAGTGAGGGAATCTCCTCTCTTGTTTCTTCATGTTTTTGTTGTTATTGTGAACCAATAAGTCAAAACAGACCTCCAGTGACCCTAAGAGTGGCTATTTCCCATGGGCCTCAGGGTCATACTCATCAGCTGATTTGCATGAACCTATGAGAGGGCTGGAGGGGAGGAGTCAGCAGCTGCCTGAGGCTTGGCGGGCGGGCGGGGGGGAGGAGGACTCTGAGAGAGAGAGAGAGAGAGAGAGAGAGACCCGCGTCACCTGGCCACCCCTGCCCCCTCTCCCCCCCCCGCCCTTGGTGGCATAAAAAAAAGGAGGAAATTCCCCCTTGAAAAACTTGACTGTGGGCTGAGGTTTTGGGCAGGAGTCAGAGATGATGGCGGTCCTGAGGGGAAAGAGGAAGGGCAACCGTCGTCTGCATGTCCTCCTCATCCTCGGGGGGGGGGAAGCTGCCCAGTGCCAGGGCGCCCCCCCAGGTGTGTTTTAAGGGCAGGCAGGCATTTAGGGAGGCCACCCTAGGCACGCTGAGGGAGAAAGGGAGCCTTTCCTCAGAGGAGGACACTCGGGCGTGGGGGGGGGAAGGAAGGCCCATGTTGGTTGTTGTTCTTGTTTGGGAGAGTGTTGAGCAGCCCCTCCTGAAGGGCAACCAGGACCCCCCCCCTTAGAGGCCACCTCTGGTTCCTAAGCAGGGAAGGGGGGGCTGGACAGGGCGTCCCGACAGGACCCTTCAAAGCCCCCCCAAGGGATACAAACATACATCCTGAAAAGGACAAGAAAGAAACCTAGTTAAGATTTGTCTGGTTATGAAGGAAACCAACCCCTGAGTAAACATAGTCCAGACCTGTGAAATAAAAAAGTAATAATCTCATTGAAAGTATCTTTAATCAAACAACATTATTATACTGAGCAGAAATGAAGAATCAAGGATTCAACCCTCCAACCCTCCAGTAGTTTTTTCACCTACTGAAAAAAAACCCAGGAATATTAGAATGGTTCAAACACTAGACATTCTGCACGGACCACATACTGTAATCTTTTAGCCTGTTACTGCAACATAACGAAATGTATTAAGCTTCGACATTTGTTCAAGACTTACAATATTTGCAAAGAAAAATGGTGACAGGATCATACTGGCCTGTTCTGCCCTTCACAGCATGCTCATCCTGACATCTGCACAGTGGATTTCATGTTTGCATCAATGTCTGTGCAGGTAGAGCCCAAATATCTAGCCCCTATCCATTATATATGAGCATTTAAGCCCAGCTTGCTGGTTTCTCCTGCTTGGCTGCCGAATGTTGCTGCTGCTCCTTGAGTTCTTTATGATGGGGAGGGAGGGGGCAACTAAACGTTCTTCCCCCACCAGGGACCTTGGCCGTGGGGCTCCGAATGGCCACTCAAGGCAGGGGATGATTAGGGCCTAGGGTTCTCTTTCAGCCCCCCCCCTCCCCGCCAGCAATCTTGTGTGAGTTTTGCGAGGCCAAAAGGAAGCAACTTGGCTGCTTTCCTCCCCAACTTCACGAGTTAGAGTATCGGAGTGCGATGGCCACGCAGGACAGGAGGAACAGCAGAACCTAGCCACTGGATCAGACCCGAGTGGGCCTCCTTAGGCAGTCGAGCAGAAGCCCCCAAGAAGGCAGGCAGCCAAGAAGGGCAGCCGCCTTCCTCCAGCTGTCCCCTGGCAACCAGGATTGAGAGCGAACGCATGTCAGCCATGGCACCCCACCTTCTCTTCTCTTCCACGGCAGTCTCCCCCACCTCTGCCCCCGGCATTAGCCAGTGCCAGGGCTTTGCTATACTCTCCGTCTACACAAGAAGCTGGGCCAGGCCAGGCGGCAAAGTTCCTATGGAATTGAGCCTGGGTGATGGAGAGCTCATGGCTGATGAGTCGGGTCACCGGGTCCGAGCAGGTGGGTTTGGCCAGCCCCAGTTGTTCCACCAGATGCGAAGGAAATCCAGAGGAACAATTTGGGGTGTTCTTGCTGCTGGGTCTAGAAATGACGCCTCTGGATTGTTGTCCTGCTGTAGCTTTTGCTTGTGTACCTTTAAAGAAACGCCAAGTCCAGGATTTGGGGAGGAAAGGCACGAGTGCCCTCCTTCCCCCTCCTTCCCCAGGCACCCCTGTCCTTTGCCCTGGTCAGAAACGCCCGGTCCTTGCTTTTCCAGGCCTGCCCTTTAAGGCTCAGGGTAAGGAGCCATAGCCCACTGGAACCTGAGTCTCCTGAGCAAAGGTGACCGGGAGGGGGTGCTGTGGACGGTGCTGGCCTCTTGGAGGGTGCCTGGAGGGCAGGCCCCACCCTGGGGAGCCCACGGGTCCTGCCCGCTCCCCTGCGTCCTGGGTTGGAGGGAGAAGAGCTGTCAGGGGAGGAGAGGACGCCCTTTCCAGGGGGCCGGGGCAGCCGCTCTGGGGGGGGGGCAGCTCTTTCCCCCATTCCAACATCCCTTAGGCTGAAGGCAGCAGAGGGCCTGCCCAGCGGCCCTCCGCAGGCCCCGTGGCTTTCCTTCTCCTCCACCCCCCCGGAAAAAGCTTCCCCACTGACCGCCCTCCCCGCGCTCTCCAGCGCCTCCCCAGAGCCTTGAGTCCTGCCCCAGTGGAAGGTGTGTGAGTCTCTGTGCGGGGGAGGCTGAAGCTCACCGGCTCCGTCTTGACCTCTCAGGCTTGGAGGCTGCCTTGGGCGCTGCTGCTGCTGCTGCTGCTCCTCCTCCTCTTTCGGCCCAGGGCGGCGGCGGGGGCGGGGGCGGCCGAGTGCTGCTTCGTCCTGCGGGACGCCTTCCGCTGCTCGGGCGCCAGCCTCCTCCGCGACCTGGCCTCGCTGCGCCTGCCCGCCAACCTGACCCAGGTGCTCATCACGGGGACCAGCGCCACGGAGCTGCCGGACGGCTGGCTCTCCGGCCTGCCTGCGGGGGCTGCAGCTGCCCCTCCTGTCTTCCAACCGGCTCTCGGCGATCTCCCCCTGCGCCTTCCTCCGGGGCCTGGTCCGCTTGAAGACGCTGAAGCTGAACGACAACCGGCTCCAGCAGCTGCCCAGCGGCGCCTTCGAGGGCCTGCTCCGGCTCCAGCAGCTGGCCTTGGAGGACAACCAGTTGCGAAGCCTCCCGCCGGGCCTCCTGGACCCGCTGCCCCACTTGCGGGAGCTCTCCCTCAACCTGAACCTCTTGGCGGGGCTTCCCGAGGGGGGGGCCGTTCCGCCACCTCGCCGGGCTCAAGCGGCTGGACCTCTCCCGGAACCAGCTGGCCGCCCTGCCCGGGACGCTCTTCTCGGCCCTGTCCGGCCTGAGGAGGCTCTTCCTCTACACAACAACCCGCTGGCCGCCCTGGACTCCGGCCTCTTCGCCGGCTGGAGCTGCGGCTGCACTCGTGCGCCCTCGAGGCCGTGGCCCCGGGCGCCTTCGGCAGCCTGGCCCGGCTGGAGACCCTGACGCTGTCCGGCAACCGGCTGGCCTCGCTGCCCTCGGGGCTCTTCCTCCCCCTGCGCCACCTGAGCCTGCTGACCCTGCACCGCAACCCGCTGGGGTCCCTCCCGCGCCGGGCCTCCAGGCCCTCTGGCTCGACGGGACGGCGCTGGCCACCCTGCCGGCCCTAGCGCTGAGCAACCTGATGACCGGGCTGCGGGTGCTGGCGCTCAACCCCCGCCTGGGCGCCCTCCCGAGCGGCGCCTTTCTTCCCCGGCCGCGGCAACCTGGAGGTGCTGGCGCTGCACAGCAACAACCTCTCGGGCCTCCCCGAGGACCTCTTGGCCGGGCTGGAGAAGCTCCTTCCGCGAGGTCTCCCTCTTTGGCAACCGGGTGGCCCGTCTTCCCGGAAACGCCTTCAGTCCCCTCGGCCGCCTGGAGAGGCTCTACCTGAAGGGCACCGGGCTGCGCGTCCTCCCCGGGCGGATCTTCGCCTCCTTGCCCAGCCTGCAGAAGGTCTGGCTGGACGGCAACCCATGGCCTGGCACTGCCAGTGCGAGCTGGCCGAGCTGGCGGCTTGGCTCCGCGGTAACCCCGGCCGGGTGCAGAGGGCCCCCGCGGTGACCTGCCACACACCCCTCCCGCCTTGCGCCGCACCCGGGTGTCGGCTCTCTCCCCGGACCCCTCGGCCTGCCTGGCCCCCGCCTCGCCGAGCCAGCCTGCGCTTGCCACCTTCCGTCCGTCCCCTGGCCAAGGGCAAGCTCCCGCCGGGGCTACCCCGGCCCCTCCCGGCCCGCTTCCTCAGGCCGGCACCCCAGTGGCTGGAGAGGGGGAGGGCCCCTCCCTCGGGAAGCGGGCTCCAGGTCTTGGGCCCCGGGACGGATCCCCCCCTGGAGCCCGTGGGGCGCCTTTCCGTGCCCGGGACCCCGTGGGCGGGACCTTCTTCCTCCTCCATCTCCTGGCCTTGGCGACCCAGGCGCTGGCGGTGGGGCTCGTGTCGGCGGTGGCGCTTCACGTCCGGCGCCTCGGGCGCAGCCAGGACCGAGCGGCTCCGGCGGGGGGCGAGCCTCTTGTTGTGCCCCCTGCCCAGGGGGAGGAGGCCGGGGGAGGCGTGCAGGAGGGAACGGCGGCCCCTGCCTATTGCACCGTCCGGCTGGTCTTGGGGGGCCTCTCTTTACCTCTCAGCCCCCCCCCCCCGCTGCAGTGTCCCTGCCCACTGAGTTGCCTGGTTAATGGCAGGCTCCTGGGCCCGTCCCTTTGGCACACGCCTGCCGGCCTTTACGAGGACACCCCCCCCCACCCCCGCTGTGTAGGTTCTTTTCCTCCCTGACTTCCATTTCGGCTTCCTGGAGAGCTCCTCGCGGGGCACCTGGTCCCGTTTCTCTCGCTTGCACGGCCTTCGTTTTCCTGATGTCACCTGTGAGGAGGGCTCTGTGCGGCCACCGGCCCTTGGCTGGCTATCACAAGCCTGCCCCCCCCCCCGCCAGCCCTTCCCTTCCCAGGCGACGAATAAACAAGCAAATAAACAGAATAAATGGGCTCAGAAGGTGTGTGGCTCTTCCAGGACTTGCCCAATGAAGGAATCCTTAGGTTTGGGGGACAGGGGGAGGGTGATGGGGGTGGTGGGGGTGGTCAAGGGCTGGCAAATTGCTCCCAGAAGGCAGTGGAAGACGAGAAGGGCCTGGCGTGCTCTGGTCCATGGGGGTGGGGGTGGGGGTCACGAAGAGTCGGACACGACTGAACGAATAAACCACCACCACCACCGCCTGAGCAGTTCAAGGCATGGAGTTGGCTGGCTGGGTGGAGGCTGTCGCTCCATGACCGGCGGTGCTTGGCGGGCCCTCCCGAGGAGCTGAGGGTGGCGCGCGGAGGGGCGCGTATCCCCCACTCCTGGTGGGCCGGGACGCCCCCGGGGCCAGCGAGGCTGGGGTTGGGACCCCAGGAAGAGGCCTTCAGCCCAGGAGGCCAGGCGAGGGCCAGGCAGGGCAGGGGCCGCTCCTGCGACGGGGACCGCTCGGAGAGGGGCCCCGGAGGTCCTGCCAGCAGCCCCAGGCCCCCGGGGTTGGAGGCGTTCCCCCTTAGGACCCTCCTGGCTTTGTCAAAGAGGCTGCCTTCCCTTCCACGCAGCCCCGACAGGCCCCGAGGGCGGGGAGGGGGGGGAAAGAGGAGCAGCGCCTTATCTCAGGAAACGGCGCCTTCCCTTCTTACCCGGCCCTGAAGCCTGGCGCTGAGGATAGGGGCCGACCCGGCGGGGAGCTGGGTGGAGTGTGTGTGTGCGCGCGCGTGTGTCAGAGAGCAAGCCGGAGAGGGGGCGCCGGGCCTCCCGCTGCCCTGCCCGGGCCGGGCCCATCGGACGCCCAACAACCGTGGGGCCAACTGCACCCCGAGCCTCGGGGCTCCTCCCAGCCCAGCCCAGCCCAGGTCCGAGCTGGGGGTCTGGAGGGGGGCGTGGGGGCGACCCCTCGGGCCCACGGCCGCCGGGATCCGCCTTCCACGGCGCTCCCGGCAGGGAGAGGGAGCGAAAAGCGGTGCGACGGAAGGGGGCGTCTTTGCGGAGAGTCTGGGTGCCCGCGGAGAACGGCAGCCCTCTGGGGCCCCAGGCGCTTGGAGTCCGACGGTCCGCAGCGATTCCGAGAGAGGGGGGGGGCGGGGAGAGGGGCGGGTGGTGGGCTGCGAGGGGGGGGGGAACCCTCCTCCTCCCGCCACGGAGGAGAAACGGCCGCCGGGGGCCAGGGCTGTGCCGTCTCTGCAGAGGGGGGAGGGGGGCGTTCCTTCCTGCCTCTCTCCGCTTGCCCGGCCGCCCCTTGTCAACCCCTCCGTCATTCCCTCGGCCCGTGCTTTGGGGCTCCAACGGGGGACGTGCCTGACGGCTTCTCCACCCTCGCCTCCCCTGCCCGTGCCCAGCCGGGCTACCCTCCTTGATAAACGGGAGTTACCGGGCCTGGACGAGGAGGGGCGCCGTCCCCCCCCCGCCCCGGATCCTAAAGAGGAAGGGAACTGCTAAACCGCCCTCTGCAGGGGCCGGTCTGCCGGGTACCCTCCCCAAGAGTCTGGGACTTGGGGTGCTGGCTCCGGGTTATTCCGCCTTGAGGGGAGAGCCGGCCCTCCCTGCTTCCCTTTGCGCAGTGGTCCTTCTGCCCCAGGAACAGCCGCAGACCTTGAGGCGGAATCAAAGCACCCAGCGCCTCTTCTCTCTCTCTCTCTCTCTCTCTCTCTTTCTTGTCCTCTTCCGCTCTCTACTTGGCACAGTTAAAGGACACCCCTTGGTAATGAGTTCTTTGAACGCCCAGACTGTTGCTGGAGCGGCCTGGAGCGTCAGCCCCTGCTGACAAAGCCCCCCCCCCTTCCCTTTGGGAGAGGACGACGCCGGCCAGATCAGGCCCTGGACAATGTTTCTCCCGTCCTAAGTGCCTCCAGATGTTCCTGCTGCAAGCAACTTTGGGCAGCCCTCCCTGCTGAGGCACAGCTATATGTGTTTGCACGGATGTGTCTGTGTGAACCCATGCATGCGTGCATTTGTCCCAATCCATCAGCTCTCTTAGGGAGGGGAGCCGAGCGACGCTGGGGAGGGGCTGGCATCCAGGGAAGAGCAATTCTAAGTATGTTGCAAGTCTTCAAGGAGAGCCCACAGCCCCAGAGGGCAGGGTGAGCCTCTCCCCTCAGCCGCTGGTGCCCTTTGGAAGGACCCCCCACAACTCCCTCTTCCTCTGAGGAGCTGGACCTCTCCCCCCCCCACCCCAGTTTATCCTTGGCCATCTAACCCTAATCCCTCCCTTCTGTCCAGATTCTCTGCTCCTGTTAGAGCACGTTGTCTCTCTCTCTTTCTCTCTCTCTCATGCTCCCTCTCTGTCTGTCTGCCATGACACATGGGCACATGGGTGAAGGGTGGAGAAGCAGGAAAGATGTCCTGCAGCCTCTACCCCAGATTGGCATGTGGGTGGGCGAACCCTCCCCCCCAGAAGACCTTGCCATTTGGGGTCCCAGGGAAAGTGTCACTGCAGGATTAGCGACACTCCAGACTCCAAAAGCAAGACCAGCAACAGCACAGAAAATGTCCGACTTCTATGCCACCTCAGAACATTTAAAGCACTCTCTGGGCTGTTTACAATTTAATTATGCAGGCTGCACATTGCTCCCCTCCCCCAGCAAGTTGGATCCTCAAATTAACGTCAGAAGGATGGAAGGCTCCAGGTGGCTACCTTGGCTCATTGGGACTGAACTCAGATCATGAGCAGAGTCTTCACTGCAGGACTGCAGTTTAACCACTGCACCACAAGGTTCCTAGAACTCCAAGTATATTTTTGGTTTCCTTTTCTCTGCCCTCCAAACTTCTCCCCACAAGCAAGATGTCAGGCTCCCTTCTTGCTCTTAAGCATGCCTGCATGGGCAGATCTTATTCCGTGTGTTTTAGATGCTGCCACCTGCCCCTCTCTGAGAGTCATGTGGAATACTCAGGAGCGAGCGCCCCAAGGGTCAGACTCTGGGGAGGGGACCTGGCAGACTGACGAGAGATCCCCACCCCCTCCGCAGGAAGGACAGTCTCATGCGGGCGCCTCCAGCTTGGCACGCAAAGGAGGCAGTCCTAGGCTGGGCTGGGCTGGGCTGGGCTGGGGTCGGGGCTGCCTTGTTCTTCTTCGTGGCCTCTGCGAATGCACATGAATGGGTTGTTCTGCACCTGCGCAGGACCTCTCAGAATTTTCTAGAGCTTAAAGACACGTGATTAGTAGGATGTTCCCCTGTGGAGCCCCTGCTCTGCCCGCCCAAGGTCCTCTTGAGTTCCTTTTAGCCGCTGCGTAGGTTAGACTTATATCAGACCGCTAGAACAACTTCTTTCAAATCGGTTCTCTGTACCTCACCCTTTTTTCCCCTCATCTACTTTTCCATTTTCAATCAATGTTCCCCTGCGAGTTATTTTTCTTTTACCTGTTGAGTTTTATCCCTTTTTCTTCGCTCCTTCACTCCCTGACCTATCCCCCTTTCCCCTGTTTTTCTCCTTCCCTTCCTGCCCTTTATGGCCTCTCCAGTGCCATTCAAGTGGTGTGTGCTCTGCACGAATAAGATCCTGCAGTTGGACAGACACCATCACAGCCTCTTCTGTTTAGTAGAAGAGCACCAGAAACAGCCTTGTTCTGCATGCAAGAGGCTCACTAAACCAGCCTTGAAACTTCGGCTTCAGAGACTTGGATCCGATCTCTGGGAGAAATCTCTTCACCCTCCGTCCACAGCGATGGAACCTACCTCATCACCAGTTCCACACTCCGAAATATCCAAGTTGATGTCGAGCCCAACACCACTATCACCAGGGAAAAGAGAGCAATCTAAATCAACTTCAGGACCGAAGTTGGTATCAAAGTCGAAAGCCTCTGCTTCCCAGGCTAAAAGCTTTCCTAAAAGAAGAAAGGAAAAGAGCAAATCCCCCCAAAAAACTCTCCAAGACTCTCCGCGTGGAGCAACCTCCCCCCATCACTTCCTTCCCCAATTTTGGAATAATCATCCAGGGACACTCATGATTGTCCTTTACTGAGAGAGGATCACTTTATACCTCCTGCGCAGGCTTCCGCATCAGCGAGTAGCCCTGTTCCCACTATTGGCCTTTCTACCACTGATGATCACTCCAGCCAGGCCTCTCCCCATTCTAGTCTTGCATCACTAGGACAGACGATACCGATACTACTTTCTGATTCTGATTCTCCCTGACAATCTCCCAGAGAACACACATCTAAGCGGAGACACCTCTCTCCACTTTATGATCCTCCATGTGGAGAAGTCATCTATTATTAGAAGCCACCTCGTTACCATTACGAACTCCCTCGATACCACTACCAACCTCGAGAGTCACCAACGAGGCGACTATGGCGTTCCATATTACCCATCCTATGATGCATATATCCAAGAAGACATATCTGGAACAGGTCGCCAGTGACAAGCCTAAGAGGGTGCACTACACAATACTGTACCAGGCATGACATTCTCCTTTGGCATCCCCGTCTCCACCTCAACAAGGACATCATAAACCTTCTTCACACGCTCCGCCTTCTGAACAAATTGTTGTTTAGTCGTTAAGTTGTGTCCGACTCTTCATGACCCCATGGACCAGGCCCTCCTGTCTTCCACTGCCTCCCGGAGTTTACTTTCCTCAAAACCATCTCGTAAATGCCACGACACCTTACCGGAACATTCAACATCGAAACAACCAGAACATTCAACATCAAAACGATCTCGTCGACATGAGCCCATACCACCATCGGTGTCGCAACACCATCGGCCCTCAGCTCAAGCCACCACTACTTTCAAGGGGCCACCACCTCCTCCCTCTGATCCCGGCAGATTGCAACCAGTCAGACCTCACCAACCTGCCTCTCCTTATTTATTTATTTATTTATTTATTTATTTATTTATTTATTTATTTATTTATTTATTTATTTATTTATTTATTTATTGCATTTATACTCCATCCATCTAGTCATTTGACTACTCTGGGTGGCCTTCCACTTCATCTTCAACAGATCGAGATTCTGACTCCAGTATCTCTCAAGAATCTCCATCTAACATACTACCCCTGGATTGGATGTGGCTGACAACCACCCTCCTTCTCCATCAGAGGATTTCACCTCCTATTCCCACCTTGTTATGAGAATGGCCAAATCCCTGGAACTTGACGTTGAAGAATCACCACCGCCCAAGCAAGATGTGGTCTTCAATGATATAAATCAGGATAAAACACCCCCACTTAGCCTCACCTTCATCCCTGAAATGCTAGACTTGGTCGATGTAAGGGAACATGGTAATTCCTTGCAAATGAAGATATGCTGCAACGGGTGCTAGGCGTTTTGTAAAAGTTCTCAGTACTGTGGATAAACCGAATGGGGGTGAACAGAACTGGTAGGCGACGCCGTTGAAATGGAAACCAAGGTATTTGTGATGTTTTGGATGAATGGAAATGTGGAAGTAGAGCGAAAGAGCTTTCTGTTCTCAGATCTGACCCTCCATACATACAATTCCATCATAACAAAGTCATACTTTATCCAGGTGTCTCATTCCTCCCTAAGGTAGTATTCCGAGTTTCATTTGAATCAACCTAACATCTTACCGTCTCTCTTTCCTTCACCAACCTCTGATCTTGAGCGCATGCTCCACACTTTAGACGTCCGTTGCCGGATTGCATTCTACATAGACAGGGCATCTCCTTGGCTCTTTATTTATTTTCATGGACCTCATGAAGGCTCTCCATCATCATCGCAGACCTTGTCTCGATGGATAGTTCAAGCCCTCTCCCTCGCCTATGAGCTCACAGGGAAACAGCTTCCTGATGCCACTGAGGCCCACCCCACAAGAGGTTTGGCTACCTCCACCGCATTTCAGCATGGCACGGACATTTTCAACATCTGTCAGGTGGCCACATAGTCCAGTCCATCCACCTTCATCTCACACTACAGGCTGGATGTTCGTGCAAAGAATGATGCCCAGTTTGGGAGAGCTAGATTGACATCCTTACTTCAGTGATGTCCCACCACCCAGTAAGTGAGCTTGCTAGTCACCCATTCGTGTGCATTCACAGAGACCATGAAGAAGAAAGAGAGGTTAGCTACCTGTAACCCTGGTTCTTTGAGTGGGCCTCTGTGAATCCACACATCCCGCCCGATCTCCCCTCTATCCGTCACTCCGTTGTCTTTATCTAACCTTTTTAACAGAGGCGGACTTTGGGAACTGAGAGGACCTTTTTTGGGCAGAGCATGTGCTCCATGGGGGAATGTCCTACTAATCAAGTGTTTTTAAGCTCTAGAAACTTCCAGGACATCCCACGCAGGTGCAGTAATACCCCAATTGTGTGGATTCACAGAGGACCACTCAAAGAACCATGGTGACAGGTAGGTAACCTCTCTTTCATCCCCTAGTCAGTGACACTTCTGCACCCCTCCTGCCCAAGGTGGTTGCAGAGGGTCTACCAGGAGCCCCAAAGGCTGAGTGCAGTTCTCAGAGATGTGAGATGTCTAGAACCATTGGAGGCCTTCCAGAAATGGAGCTGCCTATAAAGCCCCCATTACACTCCCCACCTCAGTTTGACTGTTTTCAATCCCAAGGGAAGAGTGGTGACCCCCTTTTCCAGGGACATCAGCTTTCTTCCGGGGCCTGGAATGGAACTCAGCAGAGCTATGGATTCATAACAGGCAGCGGCCCTGAGCACCCAGCGGCAGAGCCCGGGTGCAAGACCAGGTGCTACGTGAACACAGCCCGGAAGAGGCCGTCTCCACATTTGGCTGATCCCTCTCCTCTCCTCTGGCACGAGCAAGCTCTTGTGCGGCTGACGAGAGAGGGAGAGGATGGATCCCCCTCTTCTCTGACAGATGACACCCACCCCACCCCACGGAAGAACCTGCTGGTGGGGCGACCTTTCTCAGGACAGGCCTGGCCCTCAGCTGAGAGGGCACACGGGCAGCCACTGGCGCTTCCTGGCTCCGTCTCTCAACCTCTGTGGGATTTTCCAGGAAGATGGAAAGTGTGGAAAGCCCCCTTTTGTGCGACACATGCCTGTTGAGAACTCCCTTCACCCCCAGTTCTCACTTCCTTCCATGATCCGGGACAGGCCATTCCAGGGAATGAGGGGGGGGTTCCACCTTTCCCTCTCTCCCTCTTCAATCATTCAAATGAAACAGGAGGAAATGAAAATGCAGAATGACTGAACCATGGAAAAATCCACCGAGAGAGAGCACGTCCCAGCCAGGATGCAGTGGAGGCTGGGAGGAAAAGCCGGGGGGAAATCCAAGGTGAGTTGGCAAGTGGTCTCCTCTCTTGGGCTGGGAGGCAGAGGAGGGCCCAAACATGTTGAGTTAAGGCCACCAGCTAAGAGGGCAGGGCAAGTGCATGGGTTGCCCTGTGGAGAGAACCACACACTAGCCAGGAGAGGGGAGGGAAGGGAGGAAGAGAGAGAGAGAGAGAGAGATGGGCAGGAAAGGGCACCCTTCAGACTCTCCCAGACTTCTCATTCACTTTGGCTGGCCAGGTTTTTTTAAAATCAGAATGGGAGCAGCTGGGGAGAGTTTTATAAGGGTAGCAGCTCCACTCCTGCTGGAGCCACTGTTCCCTTAAGTTGCTGTCAGGGAGTTGCTGCTCAACTCCAACCAACCAACCAACCAACCAACCAACCAACCAACCAACCAACCAACCAACCAACCAACCAACCAACCAACCAACCAACCAACCAACCAACCAACCAACCAACCAACCAACCCAGGGTTTTAGAATGTGGCACCATCCAGTCTCTTTTTGAGAAGTGATATTGCCAGGGAAATGGACTGGGTGATAAAGACCAACCAGGAAAAGCTAAATACGGTGTGTGTATTTGGGGGGGGGATGGGGGACTTTGGGGCTAGATGTGGGTCTGTTTCTGACCCAAGTGCTCTCTGGCAAGGGCCACCTTCGCCAACATAGGTTGGAACACCAGCTAAGGATCCTGCCTGGCTTCAGTGACTCTGGCCTTGGAAACCTTGTGGCTAGATTGCTGCCGTGTCTTGCAGGCGAGGCTACTCTTGAAGAAACTGCTGGTGTATCATGTGGTGCTGAGGATGCTGATGGGAATAAGTTGCTCTGTTAGGCTGTGCCAGAGCAATGCCTCCTTCATGGCTCAATTTCCAGGATGAGTAACTTAAAATACATATTTTGTTACTATTTTGTTGTTTAGTCCTTGTTTAGTCGACTAAACTATTTTGTTGTTTAGTCATTAAGTCGTGGCCAACTCCTTGTGAACCCATGGACCAGAGCACGCCAGGCCCTCCTGCCTTCCACTGCCTCCCAGAGTTTGGTCAAATTCATGTTGATCGCTTCAATGACCCTGTTCGACCATCTCGTCCTCTGTCATCCCCTTCTCCTCTTGACATCACACTTCCCCAACATCACGGTCTTTTCCAGGGAATCTTCTCTTCTCATGAGATGGCCAGAGTGTTGGATCCTCAGCTTCAGGATCTGTCCTTCCAGTGAGCACTCAGGGTTGATTTCCTTCAGAATGGATAGGTTTGATCTTGCAGTCCAGGGGACTCTCAAGAGTCTCCTCCAGCACCACAACTATACACAATGCACACTGAACCTTTCCCACCTCCGCCACCTTTACCCTTGGGACTAGGTAAACAATAATATCAATTTCTACCACATTTCACCCCATTCCTCTCCCAAAATACATTGATTCTTCTGCTGGCATACAGCCTTTCTCCTTTGAAAAGACATACTCCAAATACAAATTCCATACATCTTCCAAATCTTTAGACTTTACCATTCTTTTTATTTTCATTTCACATGTTAACTTACTATTAATTGCTAAACTTCACATTTCTTTATACCAAATTTGTTTGTCACTCTTCTAATTCTTTGCAAATATTAATCTTGCTACCGTAACCATTATAACAACTAAGTCTTTCTGTTCTTTTTTCAAATGAGGGCAATAACTGATGATAGCTGAATAATTTTTCTAATTCCTTTAAAAACCACTGCCCATTCTTTCTTTCTTATTTCACATGCCCACCACATATGCATATAGGTCCCTTTTTCCTTTCTGCATCTCCAGCATTGAGATGGTACATTTTTATTTATTATGTTCAGTCTTACTGGAGTTAAATACCATCTCCATGCTACCTTATATCAATTTTCTTTTACCCTTACAGACATATTCTTCATTATTCTTTGTGACCATATATTATTCTAATTTTCTCCTTTAGTCTCTTCTTTAAAATCCTGTCACTGGTTTTTCATCATTGTTTGATCAGATCCTGAATGCACTAACATTCTATAAATTATACTAACTGTTCCCTTTCTTTTACTTCTTTCTCCTTGATCTTGTCTTTGTTCATTAATTTCCTCAAATTTCGTCAATTTTCTAATCTCTCTTTTTTTCATTTGCACTTTCTAATGGACTGTTTTCTTACACTGTATTTTGATTTTGCATATATAATTTAAATATATATACTGTATATAATTATGTTTTTTTTCTTACTCATCCGAAAGGCTATTTGCAGTAGGCCTTAATGTGAAGGGTGACTATTGAGTTGTAGAACTAAACCAATCAGCAGGAGAAACTGGTGAAACCTGTCAACTTCAAGACAATTCCTGGAGCAACTGTGGCTCAGTGGGGTTCCCCTCCTCATTTCAGAGCAGCCCCTCACAGTGACTTTGGAAGGGAGAATTGCAGACCTTGCCTCTCTTGGTCAAGAGGGTCTTGCCATACCTCCGTTTGCTGAGCGATTCAAGACCCAGCAGAACGTCAGGGAACTCTGTGGCAGAGACTCCTTTGGAAGCCCCTGGATACCAGCGTGGTTGGGTGTGCCCAAAGGGCATGGAGGGCCCCTGCCACCCACAACGGCCAATGTGGGAGGGCAGTGTGCCATGTGCTTCTTGGTCCCTTCTCCTTCTGTTGCCTGTGTCCTTTTCCTATCTCAGTAGGATCTGGAGAGAGCAGTGGCTCCCTGCTTCAAATTGGGGCTAAACACCACAGCTCAGAAGGCACCTCCTTAGAAGGGATTGATGGCTAAAAGCCGGGGCACAGCCCACACTTCCTGTAATCTGCAAGTTAGTTGGTTTTGTTCTGAGACTGGTCTTCTGGAAGCAAACGTGGGCTCCATTGACACGACTGATTCCTGAAATGGAGGGCCTGCTGGAACCACATCCCTGGAATGATAATGCTATGTCATCTTTCAGGAACGGGCTACCTGCGATGCTTCATTTGGCCCAAAAGGTGTGTGTGTGTGTGTGTGGGGAGGGAGTGGCAGGGAGTGGGGAGGGGCCATCCTGTTCCTACAGCCTGTGTGGTTGGTCTGCCTGCGATTAGGGATCAGGAGGTGTGGGCCACCACGGGTGACCCCAGGTGGCCCACCTTGGCTTCGGGAGGAAGAATCACACCTGAATTCAAAAGGTGTCTTCCTCTTAACCATGAGTCTAGCCGCGTTTCTGGAACAGGGGAGACTGGGCAGCTGAAAGGGCGAGCATGGGGTAAACCACAAGGGTGGGAGTAACCCTTCAGGAACAGAAAAAAACCCCTGAGCAGGTGATGCCTCCTTCTGGAAAGGAGTCAGAACAAGCGGTGAACACGCTTGCCTCGATACGTGTGTGGCTTCCCAAACAGGCAAAGGAGCAGCTTAATTTTGCACCCCAATTCTCTCCTCCCACCCTCCCCAAATCCTCTTTGAATTTTCTGGTTCCAGAGAGAAGCGGTTTCAGATTTCTTAGGCTAGCTGAGCCATCAGATGATCTTCAAATTATGGAATTTTTCTTCAGCTTGGAAGTGGCACTTATTCTCTGGCCCACAAGCAACCTCAAAATGGTTTGTTTCCTCTCACTAATGCCTGGCTTCCAACCATAACCGTTTAGCTTCTCCTGAAGGCAGACTGACCCCAAGGTCATGAGGTCCAAGGCTGCCCCCCCCCGAAAAAGAAGGCTCTTGTGACCAACAGGCCTCCCACTTCTCTGGTTTTCCGAGCCCTGGAAGCCGCGGGCCTGCTGCCGCTGTTTGCACCACCGCTGCGGCGCTTTCCAGATTCGAGAGCCTGGGATAGGCCAGAGCAGGAAGCATGAGTCAGTTTTTGTCAGGATGTGGCCGTGAGTCCCGCTCCGGGTGCTGAAGGATGGACATGGAACAAGCCTTGTTCTGGCTGGCTGCCCCGTGTTCGCTGGCTTGCGTTCTGACAGCCTTCTGCAGCTTGAGAAAGACCGGCTGGCGAGGGAAGCCTCTCTTCCCCAGTCAAGGTTTTTTTGGCTGCCCCACATTTGCTCACTTCATGTTGCCACGTCAGTGAGGACTGCGCCAGACGGCCTCTCTCCAACCGGCCCTGGGCTAATCAGGGCCCTGGCTCAGCTGCCGACAGCGGGAAGCTCCTGCTGGTTGCTATTTATGTTTCCAGGGTTTGTGATGATGAATAAGCCACTGGGGAAGTTTAGGGCTTTGGGAAAGAAAGAGGAGAAAGAGAGAGAGAGAGAGAGAGAGAGAGAATGTGTTTTGAAACTTTTAAGGAATGTGACTCAATGTAACAGCTTTGCTCTTGAGTCTCAAAATCCAGCCCTTCTAAGACCAGATAGCAAGAGAGTCAAAGGGACGGCCAGACAAATCTCTTCCTGGCTCTCTGGGGGCCCCAGACAGGCAGCCGCAAGGACTGTGCCTGTTCTCAGGACCTTCTGAGTTGCTCCGCTGGGTCAGGAGGAAAGACTTCCCGCACCCTGGCTGCCCCAGGCAGCGACATAAACCGGTGGGCAGCAGGGATGGGAAGCTGCCCCCACTCCCCCCTGGGAGGCACGGTGCAACGGGCGGCCCTGTTCAGGTGGCAAGAGGGCTGCGGGCCAAATCCAGATGTGAAAACTCAGCTGAAAGTCTGCCACCTTTCCAACCACTGTTGCTCCTGCAGTAAACAAAGAAGTGCCCCCGTCCAGGGCTGGCTGTCCTTTGGCATTCTGGCTCCCCCTTGACATTTTAACCCTTTTAGGCTGAACCGTGTTCATTGGAGGATGAAAGGAAGTTGGGGAAAGGGGGAAGAGCTGAAAGAGGAAGTCAGGAGAGGCGCAGACCCTGGCAGGGTGCTCCAAGCCACGGCGACTAGAAGGGCCACCAACCGCAGGACGTCAAGGCCTGATCCAGCTGAGCCCCACGTTCTTAAAAAGCAGTGCTGAGGAAGGCATCAGAGAAAAGGCCGCTTCCCTCTGAAAATGGAAATATTGCCCAAATATGGAGAACAAAAAGGAGCACAGAATTGCAAAATGCAAATCATACTACAGTATTTCTGTGCTGTCAAGTCAGTTCTGATTCATGGCGGCGCGTTCCCGGGTTTTCTAGGTAGGGAATTCTCAGGAATGGTTTCCCATCCCTCCACTCTGGCCATTAAGGGGCCAGTCAGACCCCAGCCTGTGCCCCTCTTTCCTGCCAATCAAGATGTGGGTCAGACCCCTGGAGCTGAGGAGACATTGCCAGAAAGGGAATCTCCAGAGTCAAGGGAAGTGGGAGAGCAACACCAAGAAATCAGATCTGAGAGGAGCGAAACACCAGGTCCAGAGGGTAACCCTCTCGGAGGTCTTCAGGAGGAGGACAACACTGAAAGGCCTGGACTGCCTGACCGCCCCAGAGCAGCGAGTCTTTCAGAGGCGCCTATGCCCCAGAAGACTCAAACGCTCCACACAACACTAGCTTGCAGAACGGCAGGTCAGGCCAGGAAACGAGACGGGGCAGTGAGCCTGGGGCTTGCTCGGGCTGGCATGGGGCGAAACACTCTTGTTACGAAACCCTCAGGACTCAGAGCTGGCGCAGCTTCTGCAGAGAGAGGTCCTGTACCAGAAACCCTTTTTTGGAATCCCTTCAGAGTGTCGGCAGGCACACATAGAAGGGCGACCCAGTAGGGGCTTTTCATCTGGACTTCCCAAATGCTTTTGACGAAGGCCATCACCAAAGAATCCTGAGCAAGCCTATCAGCAGTGATAAAACCGAGGCAGGCCATGCACAGCGCTGGCTTTTACGCCCCCCCCCCGCAGGGTGATTTGGTGGTCTCTAGCCTTCCACTCTAGCCCAGGGTGCTGCAATGGAAAGAGTGATGGACCAGGAATCAGGAGACCTGGATTCAAATTCCTGCTCAGCCATGGAAACTGGCCGGGGTAGTGGTGGCTGGAACTGGTAAAACCACACCTTTAATCTCTCACTTACTTTGAAAACCTTTTAGGGTCTCTGTAGGTTGGATCAACAGCATCAGCAGCAGCCACCCTCTGCCAGGAACGCCTGCTCCTGGAGTCAGCCCCCCCCACCGCCTGTGCACGCCACTCAGCTTTTCAGGAGGTCTTCAATGCTGTTTCAACCCCCCCCTCACTGTGCAATCCCACCCAAGTATCAATTTTTCAAAACTAGAAATAGGTGTTTTTTATCTCTGCCTCTCTGTCTTCTTTGGCCTTTTGGATAGACTGTAGTATGTACCGTGAAAACACAGGAGTAGAGGGAGAAAAAAGGAAGCCGAGGTCACAGAGGCTTGGGGGTTGTTTTGCTCCCCAGGAAGGCAACCGGAAGAGCCCCTGGGGGAGGGCAGGGGAGGGGAGGATCTCAAGGCATGTTGCAGAGGAAGTGGCTAAGGGGAAGAGGCCACTTTCTCTCTGGCGCAAGACGAGGCCTGGGTGATTCAGAGCAGAGGGAAAGAAAGCCAACCTCCGCCCTGTGCCTGAGGTCAGGGGTGCCACTTGCTGTCACAAGACGGGTCCCTGGCCGCCCGCCTGGATCTCTTTTAAGGTCAAGAGCACAGATTTGCTGTCTCTTTGCTCTTGTCTGAGATTGGGCAGGAAGGAAGCAGTTTGGATGCTTCTCCTCCTCCTGCCTTCCCCACCTTTCCAGTCGCTCAGTCCCCATGATTCTGCGTTGCTGTTCTGCGTCCTCAAGTCCCTCCTGACATGCGGTGGTGCGATGAGTGAATGCTCTGAGCCTCCGAGCGCTCTTGTCCTGAACGGCCTTGCTCAGGTCTTTTCAATCCAAGGCCAGGGGTTCCTTTATGGAGCCCATCCCTCTCAGGTCCAGCCTTCCTCTTTCCCTGCCCCCCCCCGGTCCACTTTTCCCAGCGCGACGGTCTTTTCCAGTCAGTCTTTTCCCCTTGTGCCCCAAAAGTAGGACAGCAACCGTTCGGTCCTTTTTGCTTCAGAAGAGGGTTCAGGCTCGATTTGATTTTGGACACACTTGGTTTTTTCCCCCCTTATTGTTTTTACCTCCTGTTGCCAAGTTGCCTCTGACTTTAGGGTGACCCTGTGAATGAGGGATGCCCAGGATGTCCTGCCTGCCAGAGGACCTGCTGAGGTCCTGTAAATTCAAGCCTGTGGCTTCTTTCAGAGAGTCGGGCTTCCTCTTTTTCCTGCTGCCTTCAGCTTTTCCCAGCGTGATTGTCTTTTTCCAGAGAATCCTGCCTTCTCATGATGTGTGCAAAGGAGGGCACCTTCTGCCTCCAAATTTTTATCTGCAGAGAGAGTTCAGGCTTGATTTGCTCCGGGACCCACTTGTTTGTCTTTCTGGCAGTCTAGGGTTATCCGCAGAGCTTTCGCCCAGCACCACTTTTCGAACAAATCAACGTTTTCCCCTGTCAGCTTTCTTCGCTGTCCAGCTTCCACACCCATACATGGTGATTGGAATTGTAAGAGTACAGATGATCTTGGTGTTAGTCCCCAGTGACCCATCCTTGCCCTTGATGATCTTTCTAACTCCTTCATTGCTGCCCTTTCTAGTCTCAGACTTCGGATTTATTGACTGCCATCTGCTTTTGTACTGACTGAACCAAAGTATACAAAACCTTTAGTAACTTCAGTTTCTTCCTTGTCAACTTCAAAGTTGTGTAGTTCTTAACTGTAGTCCTGCTTTGGCACTTTCTTCTTTCATTTCCACCAAAAGCTGTTTCAAGTCATTGCTGCTGTCTGCTAGTAAGAGGGTGTCCCCTGCATATCTTAAATTACTGACATTTCTTCCACCAGTGTTCACTCCTGTTTAATCTGAATCTAGACCAGATTTAGAGATGATATGTTCTGTCTATAGACTGAGCAGACAGGGCGATAAAATGCATCCTTATCTGATGCCTTTCCTTATAGGAAACCTTCCTGTTTCTCCATGTTCTCTCCTGATGGTAGTTTCTTATCCACGATACAAGTTCTGCATCAGGACAATCAAATGTCGAGGCACACCCATTTCTTTTCAGAACAACCCTTGGTTGCTCATGATCTACAACGTCAAAGGCGTCAAAGGCGTTGCTGTGGTCTATAAAGCACAGACTGATCTTTTTCTGAAGTTCTTCTTGGTCAATTGAGTTTAATAATGCAACCTCTTTCTCTAGGTGAACTATAAATTAATCAGAAATATTGTTTAGATTATATTTTGGCACTAGGATTCTTTTAGAGCTCTTTTTATGCTTTGCTGTTGTATTACTACAGTCTGTGCCTAGTCTTATTTTGGCAGAGAGAATACAGAGAGAATGTTGTTGATCATCAGCTGAATATGAGCCAAAATGATGAAGTAGCTGCAAAAAAGTCAAATGCTATTTTAGGATGCACTAACAAAAGCACAGTCTTCAAATCATGAGGGGTACTATTTCCCCTCTATTTGGCACTGGTTAGGCCTCATCTATACATGGGACAGGAAGCAACAGTTAGAACTGGATACAGAAAAATGGATTGGTTCAAAATTGGGAAAGGAGTACGACAAGGCTGTATATTGTCTCCCTGCTTATTTAACTTATATGCAGAATGCATGATGCGAAAGGCCGGACTGGAAGAATCCCAAACTGGAATTAAGATTGCCGGAAGAAATATCAACAACCTCAGATATGCAGATGATACCACTCTGATGGCAGAAAGTGAGGAGGAATTAAGGAACCTTGTAATGAGGGTGAAAGAGGAGAGCGCAAAAAATGGTCTGAAGCTCAACATCAAAAAAACTAAGATCATGGCCACTGCTCCCATCACCTCCTGGGAAATAGAAGGGGAAGATATGGAGGTAGTGACAGATTTTACTTTCTTGGGCTCCATGATCACTGCAGATCGTGACAGCAGCCCTGAAATTAAAAGACGCCTTCTTCTTGGGAGGAAAGCGATGACAAACCTCGACAGCATCTTAAAAAGCAGACACATCACCTTGCCAACAAAAGTATGCATAGTCAAAGCTATGGTTTTTCCTGTAGTGATGTACGGAAGTGACTCCTGGACCATAAAGAAAGCTGACCGCCGAAGAATTGATGCTTTTGAATTGCGGTGCTGGAGGAGACTCTTGAGAATCCCCTGGACTGCAAGGAGAACAAACCTATCCATTCTGAAGGACATCAACCCTAAGTGCTCACTGGAAGGACAGATCCTGAAGCTGAGGCTCCAGTACTTTGGCCATCTAATGAGAAGAGAAGACTCCCTGGAAAAGCCCCTGATGTTGGGAAAGTGTGAGGGCAGGAGGAGAAGGGGATGACAGAGGATGAGATGGTTGGACAGCGTCATCGAAGCGACCAACATGAATGTGGCCCAACTCTGGGAGGCAGTGGAAGACAGGACGGCCTGGCGTGCTCTGGTCCATGGGGTCACGAAGAGTCGGACATGACTAAACGACTAAACAACAAACAACAAAAACAGGCCTCATCTAGAGTGTTATGTCCAGTTCTGGACTCTTCACTTTAAAAAGTATGCCACCAAACTGGAGCAAGTTCAAAGGAGGGCAACAAGGAGGATCAGGGAAACTACGCCCTAGGAGGAAAGGCTGAAAGAACTGGGCCTGTTTAGCCTTGAGAAAAGAAGGCAGAAGTGAGATAGGACAGCACTCTTCAAATCCTTGAAAGGCTGTCCTACAGAGGAGGCGCTGGTTCTGTTCCCCATCAGCCAAGAGGGCAGGACACCTAAGAATGGACTTGAGCCACAGAAAGCCAGATATCGGTTGAATATCAGGAAAAACGTCCTAAGTGTTAGAGCAGTGTGACGATGGAGCCACTGACCTCAGGGGGAGGCGGTGCCTGCTCCCACGCTGGAGGCCTTCAAACAAAATATTGGACCACCCTCTGTCAGATCTTCTTCGATTTGTGTCCCTGCCTTGAGCAGGGGGTTGGACTGGATGGGCTTAAAGGCCCCTTTCCAACTCCCTTATTCTATGACTCTTTGCTTCTACTGCTGCTGACCAGTGGCTGCCCTCCAGACGTTTCTCCTTCCTCAGGCAAAAAAGGGACTTTGCATTTTGATGTAGATCGATGCCCCCCCTCCCACCACTGAGATTCCTAACGACTGGCAACTCTTGGTCTAAGAAGATCGGAGGGACCTTTCCATCCCCAAAAGGAGCGTCTGAGGGGGGGGGGTGGCCTCGTTTTGGGAACTTGCAATCCTCCAGCTTCGGGGAGACCCAACGCTAGCTGAGGTGGCTGGTTTTTCTGCTGCAGCCCATCCTTGCCTTCTAGCCATTCTGGGAAGGCTGGGCAAAAAGGAAAGGAAGGGAAAGGCCCAAGTCCTGTCCAGCCCATCCCTGCCAGGGTGACATGGACCTCCTGGGGTCCCCGGGAGGGGGGAAGCCCGCGCGTGGCAACTGCGCCCACCCCGGGTCTTGAGCCGCCGGCCGAGAGAACCAGAGGGCTCTCCCCTAACCCCACCTCCCGCTTCCATGGGGCTCCGAAGAGGGAGGGAGGGAGGGAGGGAGGGAGGGAGGTCCCGCTGCGGCGGCCGAGGCGTGGGATCCAGAGCGGCCGCCTCTGTCCAGCCCCGCAACCCTTCGCAGCAAACGCTCCCCCCCCTTCCCGGGCTCTTCCTTTCTCGGATCTAGGCGGGTGACTCCGGACCCGTGACGAGCTCCCCCGGCGCTGATTCATTGGCTTGGGCCGTTTAAATACCGGGGGAGCAAAAGGAGCGGCTGAACCGGAGCTCCGGCAGCCGAAGCGGTCCCAGGAGGAGGCGCCGCAGGAGCCAGCCGCCCAGCCCGCGGAGAAGCGCGCTCTGCCCCGCTGGCGTTCCTGGGCATCCCGGCTGCTCCCGCGACCCACCGCGCCCCGTCCGGTAAGGCTAGCCTTTGGTTCAGGGCCGGCTTTCGCGGCGTCCTCCTCCGCCCGGGGGGGCCGGGTCTCCCTCCTCCCAGGGCTCCTGCTCAGCCGGTGGGTTTCCCCCACCCCAACTCCCAAGATGAAAGGTGGGGCGCAGGAGGATGGGCGAGGGCTCAGGGTGGGTGGGAGGAGAGCGCCCTCAGAGCGGCTGCTGGAGCCGGAACAGCTCCCGGGCTCCCGTCGCGTCGCGCAAAGGGACGGAGCGCACACCCACAGAGCCGGGCAAGGAACGCCAGGAGCGCCATTTCCCCCCCCCCCCGCCAGGAGGGCGCGGACGGGGAGGCGGCGGCGGCTGTTTCGGGGACAGCCTGTGCGCCTGTGTCCTGTGCGCGCGGGGGGCGAGGACCCCGGGACGCCCCGGTCGGTGGGCTTCTCCCAGGCCTGCCCGCACACAGGGTCCTCTTCTCAGCTGGTCTCCCCGCGACCCCACCCGAGTCGAGCCTCCCTTCCCAAGCAGAAAACCCTTGAAGCTCCTCCGACGTGCCCCTCCTCTGTCAACAAGGGGGAGGGGGGCGGCGGGCGAACGGCTTCCATGCGTCCGGCGCAAGGCTGGCCCCGCGTCGGGAGCCCAGCAGCATCTTCTCTTCGGAGGCCGGCGCCGTCGGAGGCCCAACTGGGCCAGGATCCTGCCTCCGGAGTGTGGAAAGGCTGATACCGAAAGCGGCTCAAAAGGAGCCTCCCATCTCTATGTGGGGCTGCTGTTTGGTGGCTTACCAGCCCCCAAGTGAGAAAGGGGTGCAGCTGAATCACCCTGCTGAGAAGTCTGGCTTCAACCCCCTCAGCTGCAGCTGTGAGGGAGAAGGCACTCTGGGCATGCTCAGAGGCTCCCTTGTCCGAGTTGCCAGGGCACTGCAGGGATGGAAAGGCCTGAGCGACTGGTGACCCGGGAGGTGGGGGCCACGGCCAGCAAAGGGGCGGAGATGCTTCGGGCACATCCAGCCCACACCTGTGATGGTGGCGCCAGTCTGCGTGGAGGAGCCGTGCCGCCCCCCCCCCGGCAAGAGTGGGGGCCTGGATGGGGAGGAACCCCTCCTCTGCCAGCTTCTCTGCGCCAGGGCCTCCCCCCCCCTCCCGTAGGGACTGGGTTCTCTCCGCCTGCGGGGCTGCGGCTGGTGGCCCAACAGCTCCGGGGCCCTGGCTCCTGACTGGGCGGCCCCAGTGGGTCAAGACAGGCCCTGACCGGCAGCTCTGGCCTGGCCGGCCGTGAATGGGCTGCCGGCAGTCTCGGCCTCCGCCGCCCTGGCCCTCCGCCAGAGTCTAGGGTTCGGGGCTGCATCCAGAGCCGGGTTTGGCAGCTCGCAGCCCCTGCAGCCACAAAACGGTGTGACAGAGTTTCCATCCAGGCTGCGGCTAACCCATCATCATTCCATTTTGTGCAGGCAGGGTGCCCGTGGGCCTCACTCAGGCTGCCCGACGGCATGTGCGCACATGTGCACGTGCACACTCGCCCACTTGCTCACGCACACGCACCCCAGCAAGGCTTCCATGCGTCCGGCGCAAGGCTGTCCCCGCGTCGGGAGCCCATCAACACTCTGCTCAAGGTGGGAGGCCCCGTCTTTCTTCTGGGCAGGACAGGGCAGGACCCTCGCCCCCCACTGCATTTCCTTGGGCTGTTCCAGGGATAAGTCAAGGAGAAGTCCTTTCATGTGAGTGGGAGGGGCATCTCGGTGGCAGGCCAGCGGCTCCTCGTCTGTCCCTAGAGCATGGGCAGAGCACTGGAAGGCTGCCTCTCCCATCTCCCATCTTCACGTTCATTTCCTGCCCATTGAAGAGGGTCTCCTAGGGTTTCTCCCCACCTCGGTTTGCTACCTGTCAGGCTGAGTGTTTGCCTACCACCACCGTGCAGGGTTGCTGGGAGTGTGACGAACTTTGGGGGCACAGACTTCCTACTTGGGAAGGGCTGTTGATAACAGGCACAACGAGAGGAGCTTCGGGGGGGGGCACTGATGGGAGGAAGAGCTGCCAGAAACCCAGAGTGCCTTGAGAGGACCAAGCAAGCACAGCAGAGTGGCTTTGAGACAAACAAGGGGTGGTGGTGGAGAGGTGCGCAATCCAGAGCCAACCGGACAGAGAAGCTCCTGGGCCTGGACGCAGCTGGTGGGCTCCTGAGGGTCTCCAGTCTCCTTCTTTTGTCCCTTCCCAACCCCGCCCCCCAGAACACACACTCTTTCTCTCCCCCCCCACCCCACCTCACACTAACTCTTTCGAGAGAATACAGCTGGCCTCCCTCTGTCTTCGGCTCCCAGGATTCCAGTGTCTGACTCCAGGAGACCAGAAGGAAGCCCTCCCCCGACCCTCACCCCCCCCCCGAATCCAAATGCCAGTGGGCAGCCTGGAATGGCTGCTAATACTTGCGGTGGCTCCAGCCAGCCCGGAGGGGAGGAGGAGGAGGAGGAGGGACGGAGGGGAGGAAGGGGAGGGTGGCTGCTCCAAGGAGCTCTCCATGCGCTCTCCCAGCCCATGAAATCCATCCACCCCATGCTATAGTCTCTCTCTCTCTCTCTCTCTCTCTCTGTGTGTGTGTGTGTGTGCGTGCGTATGTGTAGGTAGGGGTACACTGGCTCAGGTGGCATGAAAGGAGTAGCCACGGGGGGGAGGGGAGGAGGAGGAGGAGGAGGAGGAGGAGGAGGAGAAGCAAGCACTCCCCATGGCCTGAGTTCTGAGTGTCAGTGCCTGGAGGGTGGAGAGAGGGAGGGAGGCTGTGTTCCCCATATACTGTAGCTCTCATGTGCACCCCATTGGGTCATTCGCTGGGTCTCAGACAATGAGTCCTGGGTTGGGGAGCCTATGGCCCCCTCCGTGATTCCCTTTTTCAGGGCTACTTTCCTCTTGGTATGGGAATAAGGAAGTTCACTCTCTGAGCACTTCAGCCTCCTGCAAGGTGTGCGCACAGGCACACACCTCTCTCTCTCTCTGCCTCTTGTGGCTGTGTTTGGGGTGTGTGTGCAAATGGCAGGAAACGTTGGCACAATAATCCATAATAAGTGGATATCAGTCGGGTCAGGGAAGTGAAGGAGCAGCCAAGGCTGACCATCGACGGGTTCCCCTCCGATCCATCGCCTGCCAGGGAGAGCAGAGGGGGCGACGCCTCCTGCCGTGGCCTTCTGGGACCAGGAAGAGACGCTGCTCCTCTAGCAGATCAGGGCAGGCAGAAATTCAGCAGACACCACTTTCCTCCTTACTGCACTTTTTGTGATGGTGAAATCGGGACCTGGTGGATTGCTGCCTGCCACAGACTGGTGGACTGCCCCATGCGGCCACTCTTCCTGTGACCCCCCCCCCGTCACATCCCAATAGATTGGAGGTGGAGTGGGACTAGGAAGCAAGGAGGCAGAGATGAAAGCAAGCCTGGAAGGAGGCTGGGGAGGGGTGGGGGGCACATGGACGTGACTGGGCTGTATGCGCGCGCCCATGCACTCATGCACGCAGCAGCACCCACTTCTGATGCGGCTCTGAAGGTTTGGCTTGCTGTTCCTTCCGGTCCTGAGCCTCTCCAGGTCCCAGGCAGGACTGCCCCATAAGGCACCGAGATCTCTGGGAGTGTGGGGCTCCCTGGAGCTGCCCTGGTTTCAAGACCAGGCGCAAGGACTCCCCCGCTGGTCCCTGCGGGCAAGGGTGCTTCCTTCTCGAGGGATGCGTGTGTGTATCCAGGTCCTCAAACCCTCTTCGCCCCTCCTGGCTCTTGCTCATCCATTAGGACTTGGCGCACCTGAGGGTCCTTGCTCCCTGGGGGGGGGGAGGGGGGAGGGAAGGAGGGAGGGAAGGAAGGAAGGAGCCTCTGTCAGCCTCCCAGAGGCCACCTTCGCGACAGAGGAACGTCCCGAGGGAGAGCCGCTTCCTCCCTGTTTCATACTCCTGTTTCGCTTTGCCTGCAGGCCCCATGGAGCTGCCCGGCGGCGGCGGCGGCGGCTACGGCTGCGCTGCCTTGTTCCTCTTTCTCCTCCTCCTCCTGGGCTCCTCGCCCCTTGGCCCGGTGTGGGGCCAGTGCCCCGAGGGGTGTTCCTGCTCTCCGTCCGCCCAGGTGGAGTGCTCGGGCCCCGAGATCACGGAGATGCCGCGCCCCTTGCCCAGCCACGCCATGAGCCTCCAGGTCCTCAGCACGCAGGTGGCCGAGCTGAGGGAAGCGGCCTTTGGGAACGCCTCGGCCCTCATCGCCCTGCGGATGGAGAAGAACAGCCTGTCCCGCCTCAGCCCCGGCGCCTTCCTCCACCTGGCCTCGCTGCGCTACCTCAGCCTGTCCAGCAACAAGATCCGGGAGCTGCCCCCGGAGGTGTTCCGGGCCCTGCCCAGGCTGGAGTCCCTCCTGCTGTCGGGGAACCAGCTCTCCCGCCTCCACCCGGCTCACTTCGCCCAGCTGAGCAACCTCAAGGAGCTCCAGCTTCAGGGGAACGAGCTGCAGAGCATCCCGCCGGGGACCTTCGACCCGCTGGCCTCCCTCCTCAAGCTCAACCTGGCCAAGAACCGCCTGGCCCGCCTCCCTCCCCGCCTGTTCGGGCCGCTGCGGCGCCTCCAGGTGCTGAGGCTGTACGAGAACCAGCTGGCCGAGGTGCCCCCGCGAGCCTTCGAAGCCCTCCCGGCCCTGCAGGAGCTGGGGCTGTACCACAACCGGCTCCGCCGGCTCCCCGCCGGCCTCTTCTCCGCCAACCGCCAGCTGCAGAAGCTCTTCCTGTCCCACAACCGGCTGGAGGCGCTTCCCGAGGGCCTCCTCCTGGACCTGCCGGAGCTCTCCCGGCTGTCGCTCTTCGGGAACGCCCTGCAGGCGCTGCTCCCCGGGACCTTCGGGCCCCTGCCCAAGCTGAGGGAGCTGTGGCTGTACGACAACCTCCTGACCACGCTGCCCGGCCACGTCTTCGCCAACCTGACCGAGCTGCAGCTGCTGGTCCTGAGCAGGAACCGGCTCCACGCCCTCGCCCCGTCTGCCTTGGCTGGCCTGCGGGCGCTGCGGGAGGTGTCCCTGCACTCCAACCAGCTCTCCACGCTGGACGAGGAGACCTTCCGTGGCCTGGCCCAGCTGCAGAACGTCTCCCTGCAGAACAACCGGCTCGGCGCCTTGCCCGGAGGCCTCTTCCAAAAGGCGCCCAACCTGGGCACGATTCACCTGCAGAACAACTCGCTGGAGACCCTCCCGGCCGGGATCTTCAACCGGCTGCCCCACCTGCACGAGGTCAAGCTGCAGGACAACCCCTGGCGATGCGACGCCGCCCTCCTGGCCCTCACGCGGTGGCTGCAGGCCAACCGGCCCCGCCTGGGGGGCAGCACCCCCGTTTGCGACCAGCCTCCCTCGGTGCGGGGGCGGCCCCTTTGGGAGCTCGCGGACGAGGACCTTGACCTCCCCTCCTCCTCCTCCTCCTCCTACAGCACGGACCGAGCCACTCCCACCCCGGGCCAGACGGAGATTCCCTCCCAGGAGGAGAGCCACCGGCTTGAGACCGTTCAGCCCACCTCGGCTCAGCCGCCCCTGGATCACGAACCGGGCAGTGCAGAGACCGCCTCGGAATCCCTGGGACCTGCCACGGACCTCCCCGGGCCCGGGACGAGCCAAGCCGAGGGGGGGATTTGGGGCCTGACGCGCACCCAGACGGGGGTGGTGGTCACCTGCCTTGTGGTGGGCTGCGCCTTGCTCCTGGGGTCGGTGGTGGCCCTGGCCCTCTACGGCTGCCGGAGGAAGGCTCTGGCTGATGGCAAAGCTTAGAAGGAGGCTCAGGAGAGCAGGGGGGTGGGTGGGTGGGGGTCTCTGGCCCCGGCCAGGCAGGGCAGCGCCGCAGGGTGAGGCCAGACTCCCCGCCTCTTCCCAGCAGCCACCCTCTATCCTCACTCGCTGGGGCCCCTTCTGGAGGAGGGCGTCCCCTCTCAACACCTCTCTGCCTGGTGGCGGGCACGAAAGGGGGGAAGACCCACCTCCTCCTGGTGCTGCCACCAGGCCTCTCTCTGCCTTGTCCAGGCGGGAGGGGGGCCCCCAGAGGTTCTTTCTCCGAGGCGGTGGCATTTCCCCTGGCCCCTGGCCACCCCTTGGCCTCCCTTTGGGGCCGAAGGAAGAACCCAGCCTCTGGGTGGTGGTGGTGGTGGGAGAAGGACCAGGGCGATTTGGGGTTCAGGAGGCGGAGAGGAGGGGAGGGACAGGCCTGGAAACAGGCGGCGAGGACCGCCCGCCCTGCCCGCCGCTTTCTCCCTCTTTCTAAGCATCCCGAGCGAGCGTCCTCGGCTCCTCCTCCCGGGGCTTCATGGCTAGACCTTTCACCACCTCAGTGGCTCTCCTGTAGACACTGTCCGTCTCCTCCACGTCGGTATTAAAAGGCCGGTGCGGGGAAATAACATCCGAGAAATGGCAGGAAGAAGTTGATGACGCCGAGATTCCCCCCGCACTTCTGGTGCCGCCGCGGTTTAGCCCCTGTGGCAGGACAGTCCTCGCGGCATGACGCGGAAATTCAGGATTTCAGCGTCCCGTCCCCACCACCACCATCGCCACTACCGGCCGGGTGCCGCCGAGGCTCTTCAGTAAACAGAAAGGCAGGGAGGGGAATTGGGGGGGGGAAGGGAAGGGACTCCAGTCGTTCAGCAAGGCCTCGTTTTGCGGCTGGGCGTCACTGCCTGGAGGGGCTCCCTCTTTAGATGTCATGCCTTCTCTGACTCCAGAATGCCTCTCACGCCACACACTGGTGGTAGGAATGGTGGCCAAATGGGTTCACAACAGCCCTGCAATGTAGTCCTTAGTCAACCCTGCAGGAGAGAACTGGGTCAGTTTAGACTCCTGCCCCCCCCCTTCCCCAGATTCATGACAGACAACCTCCTTCAGGCTTCAGCGGAGTGCAGTTGCCTCGCCAGGCCTCCTTTCAGCTCAAATCACACCCATGTGCGAAGGAAAACCCAAGCTCTCAGGGGGACAGAGTTTTCAAAATCCCCTTTCCACGCGTGTTGGCGCTGGTGAGAGAGAGGAGGGGGCAGGCAGCCTCTTTGCAGTTTGGCCACTCTGGAGTGGCCATGGGGGTGCAGCGTTGGTCTCCCCCCCCCCAGGCAGAGCGAGGAGTGCAGACATGGTGGCCTCTTCATTACAAGGGTGGATCAAAGCAAATCTGGGGGCAACCCCCCCATAGCCAGGCCCCCTTTGCGAAGCCAAGCCCTAGGACTGGAGGAGGGGGTTTCATCTCCCCTCGGAGGATGTGAAACCCTGGGAGCCGAGTGGGCGGGCCTCGAGGAGCAAGAGGGGCGCAGGCGAGCGGTCAGGGTTGATTAGAGGTTAGAGGATTCTGCAGCAAAGCCAAAACGGGTTGGTTTTTTTTTTTGGGGGGGAGGAGGGTGCTAGTCCTGAAGAGCTGGTGGACAATGAAGCGAACCAGTTCCCCTAACCCTTGCCTGGAGGGCCGGAGGGCACAGCTGCTGCCCCAATCCTGGCAGGGAAACCGTCACATGCAGCAAAATCATAGGGCCACCATCCAGGTTCTGACCCCTTGGGTATCTTTTTAAAGGCGTTTGAACCTGTGGAACCTCTCTGCCACTGGACATTGTTAAGAGCAAGCCTATGAAAGGGAGGGCCAGCCCATCTGGATGAGGGTCGCCCATCCCATTTGCAAATATCTCTTACCACCACAAATGTCCTCCTCACGTTTAGTCAGAACCTCCTTTCTTCTCCTGTGGATCCGTTTGTTCAAACCTTCTTGCCTCTGGATCAGGGGGAAGGACGGCCGCTCTGCTATCCGCGGCCCTCCTCGGTTGTGTGTGTGGATGCTTGGAACGAGACCCAGTTCCATCTACTTGGGATAGTAAAGGATAGGATTGAAAACAGACATGACTGGAGGGTGCCTCTGCATTTGGAAGGGGGCCAGTTCTGCCCTCCACTCTTCAGAAAGAAGAGAAATGTGTAGATAGATGGATCGATCAATCAATCAGATTAGATTTAGATTAGGAATCCTTCAGTCTCGAGAGACTATGGTAACGTGCTCTGAACAGAGGTCTTAGAAAAAGATCCATTGTGGCTGAGAAGGCCAATTCGAGAGTGACAATGATCCCTTCCACACTGGAGACAAATCCAAAATCTGTGCCCTGTCCATCTCCCTGGTTTTGCTCCTTCCGGGACTGCCTCTTTGCCTCAGCCTGCTGGACAAGGGTCTCTTCAAATTGGGAGAGGCCCTGATGCACTGCCTACCTCCAGGCTGAGCGCTCAGATGTCAAGTTTTCCCATCTGTTGAGGTCCATTCCTAAGGCCTTCAGATCCCTCTTGCGGATCTCCTTGTATCGCAGCGATGGTCTCCCTCCCTCCCTCCCTCAATCAATCAATCAATGGCAAAACAGTCAGGAGGTGTGTGTGTGTGTGTGTGTTGGAAATTAAAAAGGATTTGGGAATGTCAGATTTATTAGCATGAGGGCATATGGGGCTTTCCTAGCTGGGCAAAAATTCCACAGTTGATGAGCAGGGTTGGTTATTGTTCCTCCTGAAACGGACTGGGGGGGGGCTTGCCCTTATCTATGTCTACCCAGCGCTGAAAAACGTCATGGCTTTGAAAAGCAACCTTAATAAATAATTCTTACACATCCACTTCCTCGCTTCAGCTTTGCTGCCTTATTTTTGAAGCTCGCTGAGAAGGCTGACCGGAAGCAAAGCCCTTTCTCTGAAGCGCCTGTCGCCGCAAACTCTTCCTCCCACCCCGTGGCCCTGGAAAAGAGCCCCACTCAAGTGGGGGGGGGGGGTTCGGCTCCCTCCGGACCGGCCCTTGTCGAGGCTGGTCTTCCTCGTTCAGACTGAAGCCTCAGCCGTATTTGAACAACATAAGCAAATCCACCACGTGCGGAGGGGTCCGCCCTAGTCCTTCTCTCCCCTCACCCTGGTTTCTCTGCCCTCCGACACGTGGGAAACCCGTTTCCTGACACAGCGGAGGGGGACTCCCCCCCCCCAGAGCAAAGCCCTTCCTTGTCAGACCTGGCCGCTTTCCTGGGCGTGGGGGAAGGACAGGCCAGGAGCGTTTGCCCTCGGAGTCTCCCTGAACGGTAAGCGCTGAAGGGCTTGGCGAGGAGCTGGTGTAGGACGGGGGTGGGTGGGTGTCAGCCAAGAGAAGGCGCCTCCGCCCACGCTCTGTGCAAAGCAGAGCAGCAGGGGTTGGGGGGGGGCGTCTGTTTTCTGGTCCGATCAAGGACCCTGGGTGGATCCATCTGGGCGAAGACTAGGGTCCTCCGGCGGTCCAAAGGCTCTCTCTCTCTCTCTCTCTCTCTCTCTCTCTCTCTCTCTCTCTCTGTGTGTGTGTGTGTGTCTGCTCCTGCGAGTTGATGGCAAGGGGGCCCCTGACCATCAGGAGGTGCCCACCCACCGCTGCCTGGAGCGGCTCCCCCCCCCACGGAACAGCTGCAGGTGTTATGGGGAAACTTCTGGCCCTTGCGGGCGCAGGTGCGTGTGTGCGTGCTGAGAGGCTAATGGCCTCCTCCTCCCCCTGCTTCCGGGGGGGGCGAGCCTTTACCTAGAATTGCTGGGAACGCAGGACGTGCCCTCAGATAAGCAAGAACCGGCCGGTCAGTCACTTCAGCCGGGTCGGTCAGTGACTCCACACTTTGCCTGGCAAACCCCACCGAGCGAGGGGGCCTCGGTGCCACCTGGAGGGCGAGGACTCTCTGCGGGTGCCCAGCTACACGGTAGGTGGAGCGCCCCTCGGGAACCCCAGAGCGTGGGGAGCCGGGAAGCCCAGCCAGGCGGCGGTTCCTTCCCGGAGCCCAGCGGGATCTGTCGCCAGGAGGGAGCGGTCACCAAGGCCTGCGAGCAAGCGGAGACCCCCCCTCCAAGTGGTTCTCCTGTGGGTGCAGAATTAAGCCCCGGAACCAGCTGGGGTGTGGGGGGGTTCCTCTCCCAGGCTCCGTAGCCACTGGGCCAGGCTTGGGGACGGGAAATGGGGCACCGCGACTCTTAGGCACGGAGGAGGGATGCGCCTTCCTCCGACCTTAGCTGGCACTGCCAACTGGGTTTAGTGATTCCCCCCCCCCCAACCGGAGAGGCTTCTGCCGTCTTTCTTCCCTTCTGCCTTCTTTGCTGCTCCTGGGTCTCCCTCCCTGACGGGCTCCTCTGCCCTCCCTCCAGGTCAGGGCAATGGGCAGGGAGCCCCCGAGCCTCCTCCTTCTGCGGCTGCTGCTGCTCCTCCTGCTGTTGGGGCTCTCCGCCCTCCTCTCTCCGCTCGGCAGCCCGGCCTGGTCCTGCCCAGCTCTGTGCCAGTGCTTTGGGAACACCACCGCCTTCTGCTCCGAGGAATGCCCGTCGGAGCTGCCATACGGGATCGTCCCCAACGCCAGCCGGCTGCTTTTTGAGGAGACGCCGGGGGGCTCCATCCTGAGCGGGGCATTCGCCAACCTCACTGGGCTCCGCAAGCTCGCCTTCTATTGCACCGCCCTCCGGTCTTTGGGCAAGGCCGCGTTCGAGAGGCTGCCGGAGCTGAGAGAGCTGGACATCTCCGTCAGCCAGCTGACCGCCCTGACCAGCGACCACTTGGTGGGCTTGGGCCACCTTAGCAAGCTGTCCGTCCAGTTCAGCCTCCTCGAGAGCCTGGAGGCGGGACTCTTCCAGCACACGGCAAGCCTTCGAGCCCTCCACCTGGAAGGGAACAAGATCTGCTCTCTGCCCGCCACCCTTTTCCACCCCGTGGGGCAGCTGGAGTCTCTCTCTCTGTCCGGGAACTGCCTGGCCGAGCTGCCGGGGAGGGTCTTTGAGGCCCTGACTCTCCTGCGGGCGCTGAAGCTGAGCGACAACCACCTTGCGTCCCTCTCGCCGGGCGTCTTCCACTCCCTGAGCAGCCTCCGGGAGCTCTTCCTGGAGGGGAACGCCCTGGCCGAGCTGCCGGAGGGCCTGCTCTCTCCGCTGTCCCACCTGCGGCGTCTCCACCTGCAGCACAACCTCCTGGAGCGCCTGCCTCCGGCGCTCTTCTCCTCCCTCTCCTGCCTGGTCTTCTTGCAGCTGGACCACAACCACTTAGCGGAGCTGCCCGGGAGCCTCTTCCGGGGGACCCCGGGCCTCGTGGAGCTCTCCCTGGCTCACAACCGGCTGGAGAGCCTCCCCGAGGGGCTGCTGGGTGACCTGCCCAAGCTCTCCCTCCTGGTCCTGTCGCACAACCGGCTGAGCCACTTGCCCGCCGGGGCCTTCGCTGGCTCGCCTGCCCTCCGCAGGCTCTGGCTGAGCCACAACAACCTCAGCGCTCTGCCTCGGGAGGCGTTCGCCAACCTGACCCGCCTGGAGTTCTTAGACCTTGCCCACAACCAGCTGGCGGCTCTGCCGGAGGGCCTCTTCGACACCAACGAGGCCCTCTTCTTGGTGGCTCTGAAAGGCAACCCCTGGGCCTGTGACTGCCACCTGGGCTACCTGGCCCAGTGGCTGCAGGGCTCCGACCCCCTCGCCAATGCCCAAGCGTTGTGCAGGAGCCCGGCTCACCTGCGGGGCCTGAGCCTGCCAGGCGTGGAGCAGGAGCAGCTGGTTTGCCCCCGGCGCCCGCCTGGGTCGGCCCGCTGCCGGGCGGAGGGCCAGCAGGGTCCTGCTGGGGGGGAGCAGGGCGCCTCCTCCTCCTCCTCTCGGTGTGTTTACCAGGAGCCCGCGGGAGGCCTCCACCTCGCCTGCGACCGCCAGGCCTGCCACCAGCTCAGCCTGGGCCTTCCCCAAAGGGAGGGCACGCCGGGGGAAGGGCAGCATCTCCACGGGAACTGGAGCCTGGGCTCCGCCTGCGGGCCGCTGAGGCTCCAGGTCACGGTTGCGATCGAGAAGGAGACTCTCCCGGCGGGAGGAGGAGGAGGAGGAGAGGGCCCTCCCGGGCCAGCAGAGGAGGCGTCCCCCTGAGAGGGACCTTCGCGCAGGGGCCCCAGCGGAGCCAGGGGGGCGGGAGGGGCTCCGGAGGGCTGAGAGGCAGTTCCCCTGACAGGGTCCCTGAGGGGGGGGCGGGCACGGCCTCGCTGCCTCAGCTCCTCGGAAGGGAAACTGCCTTGTGGGCTTTTGCGCGCCACAAATTGGCGAAGTGGGCGGGGGGGAAGTGAGAGGCCTTTTTCAATACCTCCCCCGATCCCTGTCCCCGGGCAGGAATAAGCCTGTTGGGCCGCCAGCCGTGGGATTCCCTTCTGCCCAGTGGAAAGTGGCACGCGCTCCCTCTCCCTCTCCCCCCCCCCCGCTTCCGCCGCCTTCTAGGGCAGCATCCAGTCTGGAGGGACTCCCGTACGAAATGGCTTGGTGGGGGGTGACCGCAGGGCATCCCACCCACAGGGGCACCAACGTGGGGAAGTCCTGAATGTCCAGCTGCTCACTCCTGGGGACGGACTGACCAACGGCTAAGCAGGGGGGAGGAGCTGCCCTAACAAGGGGCGGGCGGGAGGGCGGAGGAAACCCTCTAAGCCCCCGAAGATGCTCTTTCATGAAAGCAGCCACAGCCCTTGATTTGAAACAGAAGACAGGAAGTAAATGAATGTAAGATGTGAGCGCTACAGTGGAGTAGATGGAAAAATGCAGTTAATTGGCAATAAACTATTCTGTGAGACAAACAAAGGACATTTGAAACATCTTAGCATCCCTGTGGATCGCCCACAAGCCTGCTCCTCCTGCCCTGGTTCCCATTACCCGCCCCACCAAGCCTCCTGTCGATCGCCTTGGGCTCTTAAGGGCTCCCCCTTCGCCATGGTTCCTAAACGCCTCGCCAGGGCAAAAGGGATCCCTCGGAACAGGGGAGGGGAACAATGGGCTTTTAAGGAGAGAGAGAGAGAGAAGCCCGAGGAGGCTGAGGGCGTCCTCGGCCTTGGGTGGGTGCAGCTCCACCAGGTGGGTTCTCTCCCCCCCCCCGGGGCTGCAAGCAGGCGCCTGGGTGTTCCCGCTGACCACCGGCTGGGTACCCTCCATTCTTACATGTCCATCCTTAGAGGACACCCACCCACGAGTCCCGTCAGAGGACTTGTCATCAGTTACCTCGGAAGAGAACCTTCGACTCTCCCACTGACCATTTCCTTTCAGCGCACCTTGTTCTGGTTTGGGAGCCGCTCGGTTTACATCTCGTGGCAGGTACCACGTAAGCGCAGACCACGCCTCGGGATGTCTTGCTTCCCACCCGACGTCGGGCCTGCCTAGACAGATGCGGGGTGGAGACCCGTCTTCGGCTCGCGGTGCCCACCTCCAGGCTCGACCCAAAGGGGGTTCCTCGCCCCCGGTTCCCACTCCGACCGACCCGCCTTGCCCCTTCCAGAGCGGCCCGCTCCTTCCTGGCACAGCGGAGGAGGGGGCTTCCCTTTCTTCGGCACAATTTGTTCCGTTGGGTTGCCTGGGGGGGGGGATGGATGGAGGGCGGGGATCCGAACCGAGCGGAGCGGCGGGGGTGGCGTCCTCCTTATCAGAGGTGACAAACCCACGACGAGGCAGGAGGTGGGTGGTGGCGTTAAAAGGGAGGACAGAGAAACCCCCTCCTCTATTTTTCTCCTCTTCTATTTTTAATATTTCCCTAACCGAGGGGCCAAGCTGAGAGGCACTGCCATTTCGAGGAGCCACTTCCTTTTTCGAAAAACGAACCCAGAAGAAAGGAAGGCGCAGCAGCATCCGGCGGAGGGGGGGGGGGCTGCCAGAAAAGGCGGGGGTGGTGGTGTCTGCTCTGCCAACTCCAGGGGCTCCAACCGCACCGGGCGCCGCAGCCCCGGCCAGGGAGAAAAGGGGGGGGGCTCCCCAACCTTTACCCCTAGGCTTTCCCCACAAGCCAGTACCGCCGCTGTGAGCTTTCCCTGCCTCCTCGTTACTCATGAGTAAACAGGGCAAACCTGCGAAACCTCACTCGCAATCCAAGAGTCCCTGCCAATCCTTCCCCAGGGAGAATAAATACCATCTGCGTGTGAAGGAAAGGAGTGAGAGATAAACCCGACCGCACTGAAATTCAGGAGGGCCCTTTGGGAGGCGCCCCCCCCCCCAATATCGCTCCAAATCCCCCCCCCACCGTCCGTCCGTCCGTCCGTCCTTCGGTCTGGAGGGGCCCCACTTGGTTGGGATGAATCCCCCCTTCCGCCAATCGCCGACGGCCTCTCACTGGCGCGCTTTTGCTGCCCTCTCGTGGCCATGACGCGGCACTGCCGCCACCTTCACGTCGTTCTTCGGACAGTTCTTCGCCCACAGACCGAGCTGCAGTTCTCTTTCGACCCGAGGACCGTTCCTGGCAGGCAGAGACGGGGTGTGTGTGTGTGTGTGTGTGTGTGTGTGTGTGTGTGTGTGTGTGTGTGTGTGTGTGTGTGTGTGTGTGTGTGTGTGTGTGTGTGTGTGTGTGTGTGTGTGTGTGTGTGTGTGTGTGTGTGTGTGTGTGTGTCTCCCAACCGAGAGAGGCGGGCTTTCGGTTGGCAAAGGCGCTCTGCTCCAGCCCTGGAGCTTTGCAGGATCCCAGTGCCCAGTCACAGAGGTGCATGGGGACACATCCACTGTCCTGCTGCTTGAGCCAGGAGGAGGCGTGCAGTGGACCCCCTTGCTGATGACGGACCAGCCCCCCCTTCAGAGACACAGGCTGGATGGGCAAGACCTCTGGAGGCTTGGAATGCTTGTCTCTGAGGGATGGTGGCGGGCCTTCCTTAGAGTATGTGGCCATCCCTGGCTGTCCAAAAACACCCCAGGTATCATTGTCCTCCTCCTCCTCCTCCTCCTCCTCCTCCTTTTTCTTTCTGGCATGTGTGATCACTGTGGTGGCCCAGAGAGGCAGTAGCGGGTGATGCTGAACCGAATCAGAGCATCATGAAGTTTGAAGGGGCCTATAAGGCCACTGAGTTCGAACCTCCTGTTCCTTAAAGTAATACAAACCCATCTGCCAGGTGATTATCTTAAGTTTTTCTTGAATGCCTCCAGTGCTGGAGCACTCACCAACTCCCGAGGTCACCGGTCCCGCTGTTGTACTGCTCTAACAGTTAGGAAGTCTCTCCTGATATTCAAACGAAATCTGGCTTCCTTGAGCCTATTGTTGCATGTTCTGCACTCTGGGATGACCGAGCCTGCCCGTCCTTTGTAGGACAGCCTTTCAAGGGTTTGAAGAAGAGTGCTATCCTATCTCCCCTCAGCCTTCTTTTCTTAAGGCTAAGCATGCCCCATTCTTTCAGTCTTTCCTCCTAGGGCTTGGGTTCCTGTCCCCTGATCATCCTTGTCACCAATTGGTCAGCATCCTTCTTGAAGTGCGGTGTGTGGAACTGGACACAGTCCTCAAAATGAGGCCTAACCAGTGCTGAAAAGAGGAGAACTAGCACCTCACAGGATTTGGAAGCTATCAATGCAGCCTAAAATAGCATTCACCTTTTTAATAGCCACATCACACTGTTGGCTCCTATTCAGCTTGTGATCTAAAATGGCTCTAATATTGTTTTCCATTGTAATACAGTACAGTATAGCTGAGCCAGGTATCCTGAACAGTATCTTGTAACTCTATGTTCCTTTTTCTGAGGTGCAGTACTTTGCACTTACCCTTGTTGAATTTCATTCTGTTGTTTTCTGTGCATCTAGATCATTTTGAATTTTGTTTCTGTCTTCCAGGGCATTAGCTATTCCACCTAATTTTGCATCGCCTGAAAATCTGATTAGCATTCCATGCACCTCCTGATCTCGGTCATTAATAAAAATGTTGAAGAGCACAAGACCCAGGACTGAGCCTTGGGGTACCCCTACTTGTGACCTCCTCCCAGTTGGAGAAGGAGCTATTAATCATCACCTTCTGAGTATGATTCTGTAGCCAATGGTGTTTCCACCTGACACTTGATTTATCCAGCCCACACCTAGTTAGTCTGTTAAACATGGGGCACTTTGTCAAAAACTCTTGCTGAAGTCAAGATCGACTATGTCTACAGCATTCCCATCATCTATCAGAGATTACCCAATCAAAAAACGAGATCAGATTAGTCTGGCAGGATTTGTTCTTGAGAAATCCATGTTGGCTTCTAGCTATTACTGCATTGTTTTCTAGGCTGACTAGTCTGTAGTTCCCAGGTTCTTCCTTTTCGCTGTTTTTGAAGATAGGGACAACATTAACCCTCCTCCTGTCATGTGGCACCTCATCCATTCACCATGATTTCAAGAAAAGAATGGACAGTAGTTCTGAGAGTTCTCCAGCCAGCTCCTTCCGTACTCTTTTGTTTTCCTTTGAAATCAAAAAGTCTAGTAGAACATGGTCCCTCTCGCCCAGAGTTCCCTTTACTGCCACTTCCTCCACCAAGTCATCTCTGTTGGTTTAGAATCCAGTCAAGGGCAGCGAGTCCTCTAGCTTCTTTCTCCACTTTTTGTAGGAGAAAATGATCAGCCACACAAGCCAGGAATTTCTTGGAAGGACCATCCTTGCCAGAATTTGCCTCCCAACAGATATCAGGGGAGCTGAATTGTGAATGCCCACAGCCACCTGGTTGCCCTAGGAGACGTTGAATGGGCCAAGTCAACTCAGGAGAGCCTTCCTGTCTTGTCCCAACCGAAGGCCCCCCCCCCCCACAGATGAGGAGCAATCCTTTGCCAGGCTCAATCATCCCTTGACGGGCGGCTCCGGAGGGTGTTCCCTGTTTTCCTCCTGGCTGTTGTTCTGCCTCCGGAGAAGGGGGGGGGAGGGAGGTCCTCTGCTTGCAACCCTGCCCTGCTGCCCTGTGGGTTGACCCCATCACGGGCCAGAGCTGCCAAGCTTCTCAGCATCAGCAGCCCACCTTCCTGGGCGCCAGGCTCTGCCACAACCCTCGCTGCCCATTATCTCACCAGGCAGACCTGAGGGAGCCGACCACGCCTGCCCACGGACTGGCTGTATGGGCCAGATCCTGGCCTCCCCCCTCCCTCAAGAGGGGATGCCTCCAAGAGATAAGGCCCCGCCTGTGCTCCTCTCCTGCCGCCTGCCCCGGCTCCTTCGGCCACTCCGGGGGAGTCTCTGGGGACGCCGGGCAGGTGAGCAAGCGAGCGAGGGGTGCAGCTGCTGCTGAAAAGCCTCCTGAGGTGGGAATCGGGGTGTGTGTGTGTGAAGGGGCATGTGGGTCCTCTCCTCTTCCTGCTCTCTCTTCCACCTCCTCCTCCTCCTCCTCCTCCTGCACCTCCCATCCAAGGTGGGAGTGAAGTGGCTCACTTTCTCGAGGGATCTGCTCTGGTCTTTGTGGGGTGTCTTGGGAGTGGGGGGAGTGCGGGGGGGAAAGACTGGGGAGGCAGCTGCTTTCAAGTTTTATGTCCTCCTCAGCCATGAAGCCAGGCTCAGAGGATGGCGTGCGAGGCAGGGCAGGCGGTTACACACACACACACACACACACACACACACACACACACACACACACACACACACACACACGCACGCACGCACGCACACACACACACACACGCACGCACGCACACACACACACACACACACATAGGAAAGAAGGACCCATGTTGACATGTTGACTGAAAGGGGAGCTTGAGAAACAGCCCGGAGGAAAAATGTTCGGGTTTGGAACCTCAATATCTGGCCGGGCGCCTCCTTCCAGTTAACTCTGCCCACCCTGCAGGCAGGGTGGCTGAGAGTTCTGACCCCGAGAGAGGCCTGGAAACAACCACTAGAAATCAGGCCTTCTCGGCGGTAGTGCGACCGACCGTGTGAAGGGGTTTCCAGTATAGACCCTGCAACAAAGGATCAGAAAATGGAAAATTCAAGGGACTTACGGGAATGAGGTTGGCCTGGCCATGATAAATAGGCAAAGCAAGCACGAAAGAAAGCTGTCGACAAGATAAGGGAATTCATCCATTGAGGCTTGAGAACAGAATGACTTCTGTTTCAGATAAGACCTGTGTCAGGTCAAAAGAATGTTGAGAACAGGAACTGAAAGAAACTTAAAATATTCCAAGAGCTCGTTTACTAAAGGATATAAAAGACAGAGTTTTTTATTCCACGACCTGTGTGCATCGGACAGCGCTGCAATCTCCGCCTCCACGCTTTGTGTCTACGCTTGGTCACTGTTATTTATTTACTTATTTAACTTATATGCCACCCACTCTACCCAAAGGTCTCTGGGCGGCTTACAACAATTAAAATACGATTAAAAATACAATAAAAAGATAAGACGATTAAAATGCAATTAAAATAGAGACTCTAAAAATTGCCATCAGGACCCACAGTTGATATTATTTCAATTAAAAGCCTTCTGGAACAGGAAGGTTTGACCTGGCGCCTGCCAGACGAATCTCCCTCGGGAGGGCATTCCGAATTATAATCAAGGTTACAGACATAGTGTTTTAACTCTAGATCTGGTGTTCAGCCTCTTCTTATGAAGAACTTCCTAGGTGTCTCCTCGTTACCGGATGAGAACAATATCCCAAGTTGGTAACAGTAGAGCCAGAATGATGGGACTCTCTACCCCCCCCGAAGTCCGCCCCCCCCTTCACCGGGCACCTTCAAAAAGCTGCTCCAAGCCTGCCTATTGAGACAGGCCTTCCCAGAACAAACCACACTCTGATACAGTAGTGCCCGATAATATAACTTCTGTCCTACTGCCATGCTCCATGTTTTTATATTTTTCTACACTTTTAATTGTATTTGTTGTATTGTAATTTTATCCTCATTGCACTTTATGACTTTTGATTTTTTTTTTGCCTCTATGTATGGGTGCCGTTATTTGCTTTTTTTCTACTTTGTTGTTTGACGTTCTTTGTTGTAAACCACCCAGAGTGGCCTTGGCGACCAGATTGGGGGGGGGGGTATACAAATCAAATAGACAAACAAACAAATAAAGTCACAAAGGTTCGTCGGAGGGCAGGAAACGGAGGTGCTTTCTCTCGCTGCTGGTCCCACAAGGAAGCAGGCAGAAGCAGCGGCAAAGCACCCTCTGTTTGGGGAGTCCCATCCGAGGTGGGGGAGCCTAGACCCTCATCCTAGCCAGAGAGGGAGGTGTGTGTGTGCATGCGTGCACGTCTTTGGAGGGCCCGGGGCGGTGGTGGTGGAGGAGGAGAGGAGGCACGCACACACAGACAGGCTCCAGCAATAGGCGCAGGAGGAAGTAGGGGTCAGAGCGTGAGAAGGAAGGAGAGCCAGGCCCCTCCCCCCCCCAGATTCCCCCTTGTGGTCACTGAGCGGGAGAGGTGCTAAGAGGCCATGTTCGGAGGACGCCTGGCGACGCCTGGATGGCCATAAGCCCAGGACGGAGGATGGGCTAGGCCTGGGGGGGGTGTTCGTACCTCCCTTGCAGATCAGAGATGCCCTACACGCCACGATGGGGAGGTCTAATCTCCAGGCTTAAAAGGAAGGGGCCTCCAAATGCCAGATGCGAGGGAGGGGGACCAGGAGACGCATCTGCTGGGGCCACGATGAGAGACGGGAAGCTGGACTAGAGGGGCCCTTGGCCTGATCCATCAGGGCTCCTCTTCTTAGGTTCTTAGGCTTTATTTGGTTCTTGGCGAAAGGCTGTCACAACAGGTCTTGGTTTCTCCCAGGATGTGGTCCGGGAACCTGGTCCTCCTCCTCCTCCTCCTCACGTTCGCAACTGGCAGAGGTGTAACAACCTGCAATGGCACAAGGGAGCACCAGTGCCCGAAGGCCCACCAGGAGGTCTACACGAAAACCAGGGATGTCCAAGAGGTCCCGAAATCAGCAGGTCCCCAAATCACCGAGATGTTCTTTGTGGAAACCAGCCTTGTTGAAATCAAAGAGGGGGCCTTCCGGAACATGCCGAACCTGGTGAAACTTGAGTTCATCAACAGCAAGATTAAAAAGGTGGAAGTGGGTGCCTTTGATAACTTAGAGAAACTGGAGGAGCTGGAACTGTCCGGAGCAGAGCTGGGCAGACTGGCGGTAGGAACCTTCCGGGCTCTGCCTCGTCTACGGAAAATGAACCTGCGGAACTCTCAGCTCACTGCCCTTGAAAAGGAACTTTTTGATGACCTTGGGAGCCTGGAGGAGGTCTACCTGCATCTCAACAGGATCCCGTCTCTTCCAGAAGGTGTCTTTGATGGACTCCCCAAACTACGCCTCCTACACTTGGCCGGGAACAAGATTTCAAGCCTCCCGAAGGACGTCTTCCGGCCGCTCACTCAGCTGCAGACCCTTCGGGTGTACGAGAACGAGATCACTAGCCTCCCCGAGGGGAGCTTGGATAGCCTGCAAAGCCTGACGGAGCTCAACCTTGCGAAGAACAGGATCCGGACGCTTCCACCCGGCTTGCTGAGGAATCTGACCAACCTGGAGAAACTTATCCTGGAGAGCAACCAGATCGATGTTCTCCCAGAAGGGTCCTTCGTTGGGCTGAGAAAACTGAAGGAGCTGAAACTGGCTTCCAACCAGCTGATGGGGCTCCCTGGTCCGCTCTTGGGTGAGCTGCCCCTTCTCGCCCTTCTGGACCTGAGCAGGAACAGGCTCTCCTCCCTGGAGGCCTTGGGGTCTTCCTCCCTCCCACAGCTCCGGACCCTGAAGCTCAACAGGAACCAGTTAGAGAGCCTTCCCGCGGGTCTCTTGGACCGCTTCGCGACCCTCCGCGCCGTGTATCTTGGTGAGAATCCATGGAGGTGCGACTGCCATCTTCTCTCGCTCCACCAGTGGATGAGAAGGAGCTCCAAAGCAGTGAAAGATGCTGCCAAAGTAACGTGTGGAAGCCCCGACCCTCTCTCTGGGAAGGCGGTGGGATCCCTGGCGGAAGCCCAGCTCATCTGCCTCACTACCCCACCCATTCCGACCACAGTCACCCTGTCACCTCCTGTTGCTGCACGGAAAGACACCACGCTTTCCCCAGCCACTCGGAGGTCCACCACGACCGATATTCTCCCAGTCACCACCCGTGAGCCAACCACTACGAAGACTCCAGACACAATCTTCAACACCGTCACCGCCGCCACCACCACCACCACCAGAGCAGAGGCTGCCGCTCCATCCACGGCCCCCGGCCTCACAACTGCTCCACCAGTTCAATCCACGGCGCCTGAATCTACCCGTCCTGGGATCCCCCCAGTCACGCTAGAGCTTGCCACGGAGGTGTCTCTTGCTGCTACGGCCAGTGCCAGCCACACCACAGCCCTCCCAGTCTTCACCACTACCCAGGTGCCCGCAGCAGCTCCCGGTGCAGCCACCACCCGTGGCCCTGAAGCATCTGCCTCGCCTCACACAACCGCCAAACTCACCACCACCCCCGAGAGTCCCACCAAAACTTTAGAGATAATGACGACCACGAGAGAGAGGTCCCCAGATCCGGCCACAAGCATGGAGACACCAAACACAACACCTCAGATCAGGACCGCTCAGGATCCTACTCCAACCCCAACAAACCCGGAAACCACGACTGAGACGTCAAGCATAACCTCTGCGTCTGGTGCCACCGCCGCCACAACCCCCAAAGCTGTGTGGACTGCTCCTACCGCTCCATCCACGGCCCCCGGCCTCACAACTGTTCCACCATTTCAATCCACGGCCCCTGAACCTACCCGTCCTGGGATCCCCCCTGTCGCGCCAGAGCTTGCCACGGAGATGTCTCTTGCTGCTACGGCCGTTGCCAGCATCACCACAGCCCTCCCAGTCTTCACCACTACTGTGGCACCCACAGCAGCTCCCGGTGCAGCCACAACCTGTGGCTCTGAAACATTTGCCTCGCCTCACACAACCGCCACGGTAACTTGTGGGGCGCCCCCAAGAGCCCCCTCAGCCAAGGCAACCGTGGGCACCGTGATGCGCTCCCACAACGCCAGTTCTCCCGGCGGGTGCCCCACGGGGCCCTTCTCGGCAGAGGCAACCCCCAGCCAAGGGGCTCCCCCACCCTCCAGGACTCCTTCCGCCGCCTCCTCCCCAGGTGGGGCCAACATGATGCCCAGCTCAGCCGCTCTCAGCCCAGCAAAAGCACCACCCAAAACCTCTGGCACTGAGCGCCCGACCAGCGCCACTCTGCCCTGGCCTCAGCCCTCAGCCTGGGTCCTCGCCCTGAGCACCAACTCCCGACACTGCAAGGTGTCCCTTGTGATGTACTTGTCCATGCTGTGCGTTGAGCTCTGCTGCACAGCCGCCTTGGCAAGGTGTGTGTACCTGCTGCGCAAAGCCACGCAGCCAAGAAACATCCCACCTGGGCCCGTAAGGCTGGTGGACGTCAAGCATCGGAAGGAGAAACTCTAGCGGGGTCCGGAGGCTGGAAGGGAAAAGTCTGTGTCCCTCCTCGGCTAAAGGCCTCCCGGCAATGGCAGCTGGGACTCAGCCCTCCCTCTGGGTGTTTCTCTGCCGTCCCTCTCCTTGGGGATGGCCCCCCAGCACCCTGGAAGAAGAGGGCGAGAGAACCAAGAGAAGGAGGCACCGACGGCCACTGTGTTTAGACACACGGTGTTTACAGCCAATGCTTTCAAAACATGCCTATTTTCGACTTTGTGGAATCCTGAACTCTCAGCCAGAGCAGCAAAGGCACACCTTCCCCTTTTGCCTCCTGGGCGTTCAGAAGGCTTGGCTTCACTGGAGCAGAGAGTCCAGTCTGTCATGGGGGAGTTTAACTTTCAAGACACTTCCCTCCCCCCCTCCGTTTTCTTTGAAGGTGGTGGGGAGGGAAGGGAGTGTCCGGTGACTCCAGTGGGGTTGCTCAGTCTCCCCTTTGGCTTAAAAGATGCTCTTACCTTTTGTTGTAAATTCATTTGACAGCTATTTCTTCCTGGGCCATTGTTTTTGCGGGATTAAATGCAGGGCTTGTCACGATGATGCACCTGATCCGGCCCTTTTTCTGTCACCTGGGGCTGCTGAAGCACAGATCTGACCCTCATTTCTATCCGTAGAACCCCACGTCTCTTTTTTAAAGGGCTTCCTTCTTTGTTGGCTTCCCAGATTTCTTTCTTTGATTTACTTGGTCAGTATTACAATGAAAGCCTTCAGTGAAAGCCCCTGGCAGTCGGCATCTCTTTCTGCTACCATCCACTTTGGAATCCACTCCCTTTTTAAATCTCTATGTAAAAAAAGCTGAAGAAAGCCTTTACAGATGTTATGATCTGCTCTTTTTTGCTTCCCCCTACTTTGCAGGGTGATAACAGCTAAGCCTGCCCAGATCCCACCAGAGCCCTAGAGAAGAGGCCCATTCCCCTTTGACAATCAGCCGAGAACAACTTCTTTTTAAACCACTTGGGAGAAACCCTTTGAAGATTCGCTTCTCTGGCATCTAGTGTGGTTTGCTCTGTTAGTAGATCATTGCTAAATCGGGAGCTTCCCAGCCAAGGGTATCCTGCTGGCTTGCACTCTGCCAGGGTGGGAAGTGAAAGGAGGGAACAAACAGCTCCTGGAGGGGATAGTTTTGAAAAGCCCAGAAAAGAGGGCCAAGGTTTCCCTTCGCTGTTTGTTACAAGCAGTCCCAGCTCAAGTCTTGTGTCATTTGGAGGGTGGGAAAACACCCACTCTAGACACACAGGAAAGTTTTAAGGATCAGATCATACTTTTGCACTATTAAAGAGCAGGCCGGGTAGGTGGGGCTCGTCAGCCATGGAAGGCAGCCCATCTCAGAGAAGGAAAACTCCGATTTCAAACCTCCACTGCCTTGTGGCTATATCCACCGATGGAAAAGGCTTCAGGAGTTAACCTCGAGGCAAAATCCGGAGCTGGAGTCCCGAAGGCAGCTCGTGTCGTTCTGCCAACTCCTGCGATGTTGCTGGAACCAGTTGTATTGGCTCTTGCCTTTCCATTGGACCATTTCAGCAACGTGGAGAGGGGGGATTTGCTGCTTGGGTAACAGCCTATCCTCCATATTACCTTACCCGGGCTTCATGCTCTGGAGAGGACACTCCTCGATTCAGAGCATGTTACCATAGTCTCTCGAGACTGAAGGATGCCTATGATGAGACATACTGATCGTGGAATAGCCTCCTTTGCTAAGCTTTGAACATTATTATTCATGTTATTTTGAATGCAATATATTGCTCTAAAAAAGTTTTATTGCGTTCATGACTTATTTCCATTTTATTATTTCAATAAACTGTGCATTGGATTGCTGTTTCTTCTTTTCCCTTTTTTCCTGCTGAGCCTCTGTTTGGTCTGGCCGGGTCTGTCCGGTCCGGTCCTGGGCCTCCCTTGCAGCAACCCATGGCTGAGGGTCGGGCCACAGCAGCAAAACATCTCTCTTCACTCCCTGTTCAGATTGCCAGCTCACCTGAACTGGCCAGGGTCTGTGCCTCTGAACGCCTCAGGGGATACAGAACAGGAGAGAGTCAGTCCAGGTGTCGGTGGGTCAGGCGGCTTGCTGACTGCCAGAGAGCCACATGCAGAGGCGAACTCTCTCTAGGTCCCCTTATTGGGAGAAAGGCGGCATATAAACAAAACAAACAAACAAATATTGATGATGGTGTCCTCTTACCTGCATTGAGAGGTCCAGCAGAAACCACGGGGGACACACTTCCCCTGTCCAGCTACCAGTGCAGGACATCCATCAAGGTGACCAAAGCAGCCTCAGTTAAAAAGCACAGGAGGAAGAGAGAGGCAAAGGGGAGCCCCCTCCTTGCCCAAGAAAGGGCAGGTCTGCCTCGGTGGCCATTGCCTTCTCTTGGGCGCTTGGCAGTCTGCGCACGTCCCGGTGGGGTGCAGTGGACAGGGTGAGGAACGAGGACGTTGGAGACCAGGGTTTGAGTCCTCAGTTGGGCACGGAAACTCCAATGGGGGAGCGGGCTGGGTAAAACCCCTCCTTGACTGTTTCATGTACCTGGAAAGCCCTGTTAGGGTGGCTGTAAGTTGGTTCTGACTTGAAGGTAACACTGGCAAAGTGGGAGTGGAGGGGGGCAAGCAGGAGATTGGGGAGGGGGGGAGGCAGGAAGGTCTCCGAATGGTGGTGGTGGGGGAGCAGATTGTCTTTCCAGGGTGTTTGCTACGGTCTGCCTCGGGCAGGAGTGCCTCTGTTTCAGAAATATAGGCCACTGAGGGGTGTGTGTGTGTGTCTGAATTGCTGCAAGCGAGCCGCCCCCACCTCCCAAAATGGCCTTCCTGTGGGAGAGCAACCCAGACGACCCCCTCAACGCCACCCCATCTAGCCTCCCCATCTAGGATGGAGAATCTCAGGGAGGAAATTGCGTCCTTGGACTTAGGTGAGGGAGGAGAAGAAGAAGATGGGTGGATGGAACTGCCACCATTTCGACCCTGATCCTGTTCAATTCCTCCTTCATCTAAATCGAACCCAGCCTTTAGAGAACAACTAGTGTTGTAAATCAGTTGTTGAAATTCCTCGCAGCCTGATAGCCATTGTCAGTTTGTCCATTATCTGTACCTCCACAGGGTCATGGGGCCGAGTATAAATAGGTTAATCCTATAATCTTGGATGAGATGGCTGGACAAGGTCATCGAAGCCACCAACATGAATCTGACCCAACTCCGGGAGGCCGTGGAAGACAGGAGGGGCTGGGCGCACTCTGGTCCATAAAGGGGTCACGAAGAGGCGGACACGACTAAACGACTCAACAACAACAATAATCTTACTCCTGTGTCTGAGGAAGCGGGCTTGAGGCAGGAATCATAGAATAGTGAAGGGTTGGAAGGGGCCCATGAGGCCATCAAGTCTGGCCCTCTGCTCGAGGCAGGAATCCAAAACCAAGGGAAGCTCTCGGGTGGTTCTCCTAATGGCGTCTTGAAGGCCTCCAGCGTTGGAGGCCTTCATACCCTAAATGGCCCTTTGCAATTGCAAGTGACCCCCCTTTCCCCCTTTGGTTCTCCTTGCAGGTGACCTGTAAGTGGCCCTGCCAGACAGAGGTGGCACTGGGCTAATCTGCCTTGGTTGTTGCATTGCGTTGTTCAACACAGTGGGCCTTGGGTGTTTGGCTTTGGAATTTCCCAGGGACTCAAGGGACGGGAACCATCGGCCTTTCTTGCCTCCTTCCCACAGGGCTTATCTCTTAAAACATGGATAACGGGATGCTTCTTTGATCCCGGATCTTTTAAGCAGCTAGCAAAGAGCACAGCAGTTTTAGGGCCAAACTTTTTGCTCTGGTTGCAGAGGATCACACCTCGTGTCCTCTGCCCCCCCCCCAAAAGGTGTCAAATCCACCACAACGCTTTCCTTGCACGGACGCAGGTTTGCCTCAGAGTGGAGTGGAGGTGAGGGACTGGGAGCTGGGATGCCAGCTGGCCAACGACCCATACGCTTAGTGCTCAACTGGGAGAGCAAAAAAGAATCTCTCAGGTCGGCACCAGACGTACTACTGGAAAATCTTTTTTCTAAATAACCTGCTTCAAAAAGAAACAGAGAGAAAAAGAAGAAGTATGAGTTTTTCTCTCAGCACTGTAGCTTGGCGTGACTTTGAGGCCAAGGCGGGAGGAGCATGGGTTGAGAGGGATGGCAAACGTCATGGAAAAGGGAATGATCAGGGCAGAGAACAGAGTGGAGCAATAGGAGTGCGTGCGTGCGTGCGTGCGTGCATGCGTGTGGGTTTGGGGTTTGGGTTTGGAGGCAGCAGGAAAAAATAATCTGGTGGCTTCCCTCCTCTCCATGGACAGGGACCCCCGCAGTGCCCTGGAAGAAAAGAAAGGTGGGCCCGTGGATGCAGAGAGAGAACGACACTGCTAGGAGAGGCCACGGAGAGGCAGCAGAGGGTCAGGCTGCGGTCCTTGGCGCTCCCTCCCTGTTCCCTGCTAAAAAGACTGAGGACAGGCGACCCCTGAGAATCGGGCAAGGCTGAGGCCAGACCTCTGGTGGCACCTGAGGGCAAGAAGGGGGACCCTCTTCCTACGGTCACTGCACTAACCCTGGCCCAGATGCGCCATCTGTATGGGAAGAACCTGTTCAGGCACCTGGGTTACCTGGCTAAGAGCATTTGGGAGGGGCAGCTAAAGGTCTGACACCTTGGCTGTTTGTTGGACCTTCTGGGTGCGGAGTGAAGTGGAGGCAACCTCGCCCTGTCCCCTTACAAATGGTTCAGTGGACGGGAAGTAACCCCCCTGCGAAGGTGATGGTGACATGAACCGTGTGGGAGAGAGAACCGGTCAAGGCTTCCTGAATAGATGTTTCCTGGCTAAGTTGAAGATGGCCTCCAAGCTTCCTTTGGAATGATGAAGGGCACTGAAGTCCTCATCCCCACCTATGAGGCACAGTTCTTCACAGGAGCCCTCAGAAGTGGCGTCCCATGGGGGCACCCCGGGACTCCTGTGCCGATTGCCCAAGGCTGCTCGGGCTGGCTCTGCATTGCAGGATGCACCGTGCGGAACCGAACTCCGAGCTTCTGGCTCTGCAGCCAGATATCTAAGCTACTGAGCTGGAAGCTTTCTTTCTTTCTTTCTTTCTTTCTTTCTTTCTTTCTTTCTTTCTTTCTTTCTTTCTTTCTTTCTTTCTTTCTTTCTTTCTTTCTTTCTTTCTTTCTTTCTTTCTTTCTTTTCCTTTCCTTTCTTTCTTTCCTTTCCTTTCCTTTCCTTTCCTTTCCTTTCCTTTCCTTTCCTTTCCTTTCCTTTCCTTTCCTTTCCTTTCCTTTCCTTTCCTTTCTTCTTCAAACTATGATGCTAGGAAGTATTTGTGTAACTAATATATCATTTTATAAAAAGAAATAAATGAAGATTCATAGGAAAATCTCCCCAGGGTAAGAATACTGAACAGCTGGCTGCAGGAGATCAACCTCTCCTTGCTCGTAGGATCTGCTGGGGGCCATGTTCTTCAAAGTCACCCTCGTAAACTCTCTTTGTGGTTCAGAATTAGCAGGAGCGCTTCCTGGGACCTCCTGCCAGTTCTTTGCTGGGCCTGGGGTAGCGGGTGGTGGTGGTGGTGAGGTGGGTGGCCCCACTGGCCCTGTGCCCCCAAATATTTTGCTTGTCTCCCTGGAGAGGCTCAGGGCCAGCTGCCCAGTCCGCTCCTCCTCCTGTTCCTCCAGCGGGTCATCGCCCTGGGCCTTAATCAAGCCATCCTGTCCTCCTCCTCCTCCTCCTCTCCTCAGCCAGGCAGCGTCTGGCGGCTGCTCCTGCCAAGAGGGAAAATGGGACGACAAATTCCAAGCAGCGGGATGCGGCCGCTCTCCTGCTTGGTGGGATGAAAAGTACCGGTCACGGTGGCGTGGCCTTGGCGCTCCCTCATGCTGGGAAAGCTCTTGCCCAAGGAGCTCCATGCTGGTTTCTGAGCCTGCCGGGAGGATGGGATGCTCCGCCGTTCCGCCCTTGAATGGAGGAGGCTGTCCCAGAGCATGCAGCCAACCCGGAGGCCTGGCTTCTGGAAGAGGCCCCTCCGCTGTCCACAGCCATGCCCCCTCTCTTCCTGTTGTAGGGCCTACTTGGAGGAGGGCAGGGCTGCAAGTGTGAAGCTCTCTCTGTGTGGGTGCAGGTGGGGGCTGCTCTCTGTGGCATGCCATGCCCGGAGCCGGCTTGCTTGGTTCCATGCAGTGAAACCGTTCCATGACACAGAGGAGAGGTGCTCTGAGGAGAAGCGCCTGCCAGAGAGCCCGGCCCCAGCTCCCGGCACTTCTCTGGGCCGGCCTGGCATGTGTGGTGTAATAGCTGCTCACGACAGATTGTGGCAAGACCAGACCCCCCTTCTTCTCTCCTTCCCAGCCCCCAGAACCTCCCCCAGCCCAAAAGGCAGCAAAAGCAGCTGGCGGGCGTCGGACAGGAGAGATCTCCAGTGTTGCCTTGCAGAATCACATCTACGGCTGGGACGGCTTCCCCAGGATGCTTTCCATACCACGTGTTCACGTGAAACGTGCTGTCAGAAGCTGGGGGCGTTGCGAGAACTCCTTCTCTGGATCCCAGTTGTTCTTGCAGTGGGTTGTCTATGATCTGGCCCACGTGTCATGCCACATCTGGTCCACAGGTGGCTCAAAGGAACAAGAGGCATCCTTGTTAATCGGAGAAGGCTGCGAAATTGCTCTGGTGAACAAGAGAGGCCACATTCCCTCTCCTGGCCAAGGCTGCAGCCTTAGGGACTTCTGTGGGCCCTTGTAAAGGCCCAGGTTCCGCTGCTGAGAAGGGGTAATTCCCCAAACCCCTTCCTGGCCGTTCAGAGGGAGGTGTTTGCTTTGCTTTGTGCTTCTAGAGCTGATGGAAACAGGGTGCCCTCTGCCAGCTTATACTCCATCGCCCAAGGCTTTGAAAGGAGGGGTTTCCTGGCTGCCCAATTAGGGGAGAATAGCCTCTTAGAACTGATGTTTTTGAATTGTGGTGCTGGAGGAGACTCTTGAGAATCCCCTGGACTGCAAAGAGAACAAACTGATCCATTCTAAAGGAAATCAGCCCTGAGTGCTCACTAGAAGGACAGATCCTGAAGCTGAGGCTCCAATACTTTGGCCATCTCATGAGAAGAGAAGATTCCATGGAAAAGACCCTGATGTTGGGAAAGTGTGACGGCAAGAGGAAAAGGGGACGACGGAGGATGTGATGGCTGGACAGTGTCTGCGAAGCAACCAACATGAATCTGACCTAATTCTGGGAGGCATGGAAGACAGGAGGGCCTGGCGTGCTCTTGTCCATGGAGTCACGAAGAATCGGACATGACTCATTGACTAAACAACAACAAAAGCCTCTTAACCCCACTCGGTCCAAGGGAGGGCTGGGTGCTGGGGGAGGAGACTCCTTCCCCATGCAGGTGCACAATGGAAAGGCAAGCTAATTGATCTGGAACATATACACACAGAGTTAGAAACACAGAGAATGTTTTCTGCCAGGTGAGGGAGACAAATAACCAGCGGTGACTCAAGAGGTTTGGCACCTGCTGACCTGCTAGAGGAGCGCTTGAGTTATTCCAGTGGAAACTGAGGATTCCAGAGACAATTTTGGGATGATTTCCGATGTGGGTCCATGAAAGCTCACAATGAAATCCAGTTCTTAAGTCTTTAAAGTATTAGAATATTTGGCTTTCCCACCCAAAATGTGTGCAGTGCCCTTAGCTACTCCGTGTTGGGCTTGGTTTCCAGATCCTTTATGGTCCTGGCCGCCCTCCCCTGGACATGGTCTAAGGTTGTTGATATCCTTCTTCAGCGATGTCCTGTTTATGGCGTAGCGGTCCAAAGCAGAACAGGAGGCCCGTGGTTACACCCCTTGGTCCAGAGACCAGACTTTGACTGATGCCGCTCAGCATCCCAGGCACGTGGCAGCCACGTCCTGCTGTTGACCCGTGTTACGTTTCTGGTCTCCCGTGAGGCCGACATCCTGGTCACAGATAATAATCCCAAGCCAGGTCTCACTCCTGATACGTCGGTGGTGCTCAGATACCTGGCTGTGAACCGGGATGCTGGGAACATGAGCCCCCACTTTTACTTCAAGGGAGAAAAGCCGGGTGGTGTGGAGTTGGGGACAAGCTCCGTGATCCTGGAGTGCTCCCCCCCCCACAAAAAAAAAGAGAATATTGAACTATGAGTTTTCTATACAAGGAAACCCTTGCTTGGGGTTGTTATTAGGATTTATTGTACCGCAGACTTTACATTTCTCCCTGTTAAACTATGTCCTGTATGTTTTGGCCCAGTTCTCCAACCTGTGAGGATCCTCTTGAACACTGATGCGTTTTTGGGAGACATTTGGCTGCCCTCCCAACGTGGCAGATTATCTGCAAATCAGAGACAAATCCCTTTTATTCCTCCTCTGACTGGTGGATCTGCAAAGACCTGGAACGGCCAGAGTGTGCCAGGCCAACAGGCGCTGCTGGACCTGCATCCTCGGAATGCTTTCTGCAAACCGCCTTCCGATCCGTGCCAACCCTGATCCGGATGGACCGGGGGCAGCACCGGCCGGATTCCCATTGCACTGAGAACTTTGAAGGCAGGGAAATAAAACAAAGAACCCCTCCAGAAACTCTTAAATCTTAATGAGATCCCTCCTGTTGAGTTTTCAGTTTGCCTCCTACTGTCTCCAATTAAAATCTCTTGTGGAAGGAAGCTCTGATGGGGACGAAGGAGGTGTTTGGCCTTTTGGTGGCAGGCTGGCTGCCCCGCTCAAGGAAAGAGACCCAGCGGGAGGGGGCCCCCAGCCGGTCAGGCTGCCTCTCCAAGCGTCCTGCAAGGACCGTGGCTGATAAGGAGGCCTCCTCAGATGCTCCTTCCCTCCTTGGCCCTTTCAAGGAGCCACGTTCCTGGAGGCAACATCTGCAATGTAACATAGCAGAAGGCTCTTGGGGAGGAACCGGAACATGACTTCTCTCCACGCAAGCAGACAACTTTGCAGGAAAACCTGGCCGCTGCTCCCAAGTGCTGTGGGCAGTGCAGACACAGTTAATCAGGGACAGGTGGGAAAGGAAGCATCGCCTTCTCTTCGCCCGCAGAGTCCAGCTTTCTGCCCCCACAACCCCTCCTCCCTTCATGCAGATGTTTCAGGGCAGCTTCCTCCCCCCTCCTTCCCCCAACCACCTAGGGTCTGCCTTGCAGCCCATTTTCTCAGTAAGATCCTTCCAGTGCCAGAGACAAAAACCCAGGCACAGTGGTGCTCTCGGCATGTGGCTGACGTTTCCTGTCTTTGGGCAAATGTACAGCAAGCAAGAGAGAGGGTGCCGCAAAGGGGTCGGGGGGGGGCTAATGTGCCTGGGGAAGCATGCTGCCCTCTTCGTTTTCCCTCCTGCTGGCTTCAGGAGAGAAGCGAAGGCAACCCTCTTTGGGATGATAAAGATGCCATGGACGAAGACGAAAGGCCTGGGGACGGTGTCTGAAGGCTGCACGCAGGGCAGAGGTCAACATCTAGGTGCCTGACACAGCTGGATGGATCCCAGTCTCACAAGCAAGGACAGTGCATCTGGGCTGGGCTGGGCTGGGCTTGGGCAGGTGCGGGCTGCGGAGGGGTAGGGGGCCTCTGCCCTTCCCTCTCTGGTGCAGCTCATGCTCATCTAATGCCCGCTTTGACGAAGCTCAGGGAGCCAGAAGTGGGAAGGGGCAAGGTGGTGGCCAAAGAAGTGCTGCCCTTAGTGCAAAGGATCACCGGAGCCTCCCCCCCTCCCACCACCCCCGCACCGCTAGAAGCCAAGGAAGGAAAGCAACCGGCTTCAAAGCAACTCGTGTGGTACAAGGGGCTTCTTTTCAGCCTCTCTTTGCTGACAGAGCCCCCTCCCCCCTCCCCTGTGCCAATCACCCTAATCCGCTTAGCAAGCCCACTGGCATGTTGGTATAAAACAGGACACGTAATGGGGACTTTGTCCAGAATGTTCAATCAAAAGGCAAAAGTTCTGCGTTTTGATCTTGAACTCTGGAGGGCGGCGTGCGGGGGGGGGGGGGAAGCTTCCCCCTCCCTTGAGGGGAGGTGTTCCTTCTGAAATCTCCTTTCCAACAGTTGGCCTGAATCCAGAGCCAGCCTCTTGGAGCTCCTGAAGTGGCTGATATATATTTTTTTACAAGATGTGGTGGAGCCCAGGCAGGTCCCCTCCAGCCAAACTCAGATTCCTCTATAAAATACCGCTGCGCCCCAATGCATGCACGCCCCCCATCCCGGACCTTTCCCTCCGGCAGCTCCCTGCCCGAGGGCAGCCTGAGGAACTGGAAACCTATAGAGGCTGGGGGTTCCAACAGCACCCCCTTATTTCAGCCTCCTTCACCCATCGCTCTGCTCTTAGAAGGAACATACGGAGCATGCGGGGGGGGGAGAGGGCTTCCTTCAGGACAAAGGTGGCAGGTCTCTCTGTCCCAGCGCTGGCGGCTTGGAAAGCTGGCACCGCTCCAGGGTCCTACCCACAATTGTGGGAAGGTCTGCAGTGGGAAGCATGGCTGGGAGCCTGCCAGGCTGTTTCCTGGCTAACCCCTCCGCCTCCCCCCCCCTGCACCTGTAGTAGGTTCTCCATATGTTTGCCAGGTGGCACAAAGTCATGGGAGTAGCTTCCAGAGGCCAGAGGCAAGGGTGCTGGTCAGTTTCCCTTTCAACTTTGGGAGCCACGCCTGCATCCCCTCCACTGGAAAGCAGGGCAGGCTTTCTGGCCCTGAGAGAGCCTCTTCTACTCACCTGAAGACCAGGCGGGGGCATGGGGTGGGGAGGGAATCCTGGAAAGCCACTTGAGCTAAGATCCTACCCCTCCACAGTCTGTCTTTGGAAGCTTGGAATTAAGAAGAACGAAGTTCCCAGGGGAGACTGGATGCCACCCCACCCCACACCACCCCTCTCCTTGCCTGCTCAGCTTTCTTTTTTCCCTTCCTACTCCCACGACCCAATTCCATCGCCCACTTAATCAGATCTCCTGTTTTGTTCACAGGGAAAGATGGAAAGCAAACGCAGAGGGAAGGAGGGACTGTGGGTTGTTTGCTTTGGGAGGGCAGAGGGGCTGTAGCACTCGGCCCTTTCCCAGGTCTGGAAGTCTGTACACACACACACACACACACACACACACACACACACACACACACACACACACACACACACACACACACACACACACACACACACACACACACACACACACACACACACACACACACACACACACACACACACACACACACACACACACACACACACACACCCCAGTGAGGATTACAACCTGAAAGTCTGTGGCTGGCTTCAGGCACTGATTACAATTTCACACCTCCTGTTCACCAGACAAAATTTAATTTGCTCCATTCTTCACGCCCTTCCGCAGCAAAACCAGCTACTGAATGAATTTCAGGATTTTAAAAAAAGGGAAGATGGCAAAATGCTCCTGGTTGCAGCCCATGAGAACATCTAGCAGAGAGACAGAAAAGACAGAGTGCAATTAAGGCTATTCTTATCCGAAATGGTTTGCCGAGATCTGAAGTGTCATGGCACACCCGGCCCTACATGCAACTGGAACGGCAAACGATCCCCACAAAATGGACAGAGAAGAAGAATGTGAGAAGAACAAGAAGACCTCTGCAGGGTCAAATCCACTCCCACCCAGCTAGTCTTTCCCTCTTCTGCCTGACTCCAGCTGGGGAGGCTTGGGACCCCCCCCCCCCGGCTGGAGGGGAACTTGAGTTAATCCTAAAAGGTTCTCCAGCAGGTCAGTGACCACACCGTGAGGGAACTCAACCCATATGACAGTGGCTGATGGCAAAGGAAGTCCTTCTCATGACCTTGGTCTTACAAAGGGGAAACTGCGGTAAAACAGAAGGAGGAAATAAATGGGTTTTGAGTCACAGTCGGGCTGGCAGGGGCTCCCAAGGATCCTTCTGTCAAACTCCTACGAAACAGGAAATCTCTGAGAGGTGGCCTCACATATTTGCCCTGTCCATAATACTGTATTTTTGTGCACAGGCTGAGGAAGAGGGATTTATGTTGAAAGCTAGCTGTTTGTTCCTTCGAGATTTGGTGTGTGTGTGTGTGTGTTTGTGTGTTTGTGTGTTTGTGTGTGTGTGTGTGTGTGTGTGTGTGTGTGTGTGTGTTGGTAGCTAAATTAGTCCAGTCCTTAAAGGTGAACAGAGGGAAGCCTCTGGGGGGAGGGTAAAATCCCCCCCCCCCAATGCACTGGCAGTATCTCTGTTGGCCCCCAGAGGCAGGAATGTGGCTGCACTTTTGGCCACTTCCATTGGTGTCTGAGAAGGAACCCCAGAAGTTGTGGCAGATATTTCTGAAATCATGCGTGGGGTAGAGAAAGTGAAACACCCACAACCCTCAGCTTGTTGCCATTCGGCCTGGAGGGGGCTGCAAACTCTACCTCTGGCGTCACCGGGTTGGTTCAGGGACACTCCAGAAGGCGGTGGCTGGAAGGTGGATGGCCCGCCTTGCGCCGCATTGGCCTGGTGGTGCCCCCTCTCAGTGCTGCTGGCTGCAGCGTCCATTGTGGCTGACCTTTGGTCACAGTGGCTGGAGCAGTGAGGAGACGCATCACCCTAGGCCTCTGGAAGACACCGCACTGGCCGCTGGAGAAGGCAGACCCTACACTGAGCGCCAGGCCTCTGCCGGGGCATCGGGCAAAGTGGCCCACAAAGTCTCTTCCACATCCCGAGACTCTGCTTAAGACAGCATCCTACATTTCTCTAGGGTGGGCCGGGAAACCTCTCTCTTCTCAGGCGGGAACTTGGGGCTCCCTGAAGGGCACAGATTGGCAGGAGACGGGAAAGAGTGGGCTTCCGGTCACAGGCTGCTTTCCTGCCCGCAAACAGCCCTTTCCTTACACATGACGTAGTGATGGTGGTGGCCACGGTGCAGCGGGTTGCTCTCAGAGAAGATCCAACACTTGGGAGGAGGTGGAGGGAGTGGTGCTGGGGAAGCCCCTCTTGCTGTTGGCCACCAGCCCTCAGTGGAGAACCACCTTCGCCACCCCATGGATCTCCTCCTTGACCCACAGCTGGCGTGGCGGGGCCTCTTCTCAAGCGGCTCAGGGCTTCTTTTGGCTGTCCGAAGGTTCCCTGGAGCAGCTCCTCCCGTCTCTGGCCCTCACAGCCCAGCCAAGCTGTCTTCCCATCCGGGCTGACTTGCCTCCCTCCAAGGCGGTGGCCGGGAGGAGCCATTGAGCCCTCCTGGGAAGACTGGAAGTGGGAGAGAAATTTGAACAACAGCCATTTATGCTCTGATGAAGTGGTGGGCAGTGGTGGTAGCCCAGCCTCTGAGCACAGGTGTGCTCCTGTGTCGGGGGGTGGGTGGGTGGGTGGGTGGCAGGAGCCGATGAAACCTCCAGCCAGATGGAGCTGGGCTGGGACTGAGCGTGCCACCCAGCAACGGGCAGCGCTGCAACCTGCCCATGGCTCAGCAGGCAGGCTGGTCCGCTCCTTCCCTTGGAAGCTGGCCAGGAAGATGGCTGGCTGCCTTCTTCACTGCCAAGCTGGCAGTCCTGACCCCACATCATTCGCCAGTAACTGATGCATGGTCTTTGGCTGCTGTTTAATTCCTGACTGTTCCTCACTCTAAGCCCCTTTCATCACGTTTCTTCTCTCCTTAGGAGAAAAGTTTCATTGTGAAATAGACCTGTAGCTGCAAAGTACAGTAAAGAACCAGGAGCAGAAGCTGCAAGGTTGGAAGTTTTTAATTAAAGGTGCAGGAAGCCTCTGCGGAGTGAAACTGAGAAAGTGCTACCCAAAAATCTTGTCCAGGAGGGTTTTTTTTTTTTTTTTTTTTTTTGCTTTTTGGTCAAAAAACACGGCCCTGGACTAATGGCCATGTGAAACCACCATTAAATTTTGGCTCTTGTGAGAAGTCGTGGGAGGTGGCAGGCAGGCAGGCAGGCAGGCAGGCAGGGTTTCCGATTTTCACTAGATGAGTGGTATTCAAATATCTCTCAGAAGGGTATCCCTAATCTAGGATCCAAGGTGCCAGACTCCCCAGACACGGGAATACAACACAGAGCTTTATCAGTGATTGGCCTTTAGTGTCCTCTCACCTCCTCCCCCCCCCGCATTTTTTCTGCCCTCTTTCTGTCTCTGCGCTTCCCCAAAAGGCAATGGGGGGGGGGGCAATCTGTCAAGACTCACAGGGCCTGAGAGCTCAGGCAGAGGGAAGCAAAAGGAGAGGAGGGGTGCGGGTTTTTCAAGCAACCACGGGTGTGGTGGGGGCTCTCCAGGGCCTGGTCGCCCACTCCCCTGTGAGCAGCTGCCATGTAGCATTTCCTCCCCAGCACGTCAGGGGGAAAGAGCTGTGACTGGGTCCTTGCTGGATGAGGATGGATCATGAGAAAGGGCCCTGCCCGGGATGACTTTTTACCCCGTCACCCTGACAGATACCTTGGCATGTTCCAGCATCTCCACTGGCAATCTCTGGTACAGAAAGGGGGACTGGAGGGGCTGCTGGTAAAAGGGGCCCATCCAGCTGGCTTTCCTACTTCCCAAGAAGCTGGGCTTTAAAAATAAATGGCTTTCTCTAGCAGATCACATTCTGGCCTGGGCCTGGAAGTGGGTGGAGGCAAGGAAGGCTTCGGTTGCCTTAACCTGTGCGGGCGCTCCTTTGCCTTGGGAAGCTGCCCCTGGAGAGAAGCGGTCCCTGCCGCTGTGCTGCTGTGCAAGGACTGCAGAAGGAAGGCGCAAGGACGCGGGGAGGCAGGCACGGCAGGGCTTTGCTTTGGTTGCACCCTGGCTCTGGTTAATCAGGCCTGGCCCTCCTTGGGTGTGCATGTGCAAAATTCCTGCAGCCCAGCTGTCTCGGCGGCTGGCTTGGGACGGAAAGGGAGCCCTTTTCTCACCAAGGAAAGCCTGCTGTGGAAGCAAGTGGTTGAGGAGGAGCTGACAAGCCAGCGTGAGCCGCGGGGCAAGGCTGGATGGCCGGCTGGCCGGTTTTGGCTTTGGCTTTTCCTTCCATGAGGCAGCAAACAGCCACCATGTGTTTCTGATTTGTGTGCTGGAGGCAGGGAGGGAGGTGGGGAAATTCAAGGGGGTGGGGGAGAGGGGGTGGGCGGTTGGAAAGCTGCCGGGGGATCCTGTCACACTTCAGGGCGTGGGGGTTTCGGGAAGGATCTCTTCCAGCTGACTTGACCCTGTGGGTCTTTGGGCTTCCTCTGGAAAGTCCTGAGGATACTCCTTCCTGAGTCGCTGCCCCCTTCCCCCCCCCAGGAGCCAGCTGGGTTTGCAGGAGTCCAGCCTAATCCCTGGCCGGGCTGGTCAGGGGGGGTTCCACAGCCAGTGGTGTTTGCCTTTGGGGGCAATGCCAAAGTCCACCTAAATGATCAGGCGAAAGAGGAAAGAGGCCAAGTCGGGTGAGGCAGGGGCTAAAGGGTCGAAGGCTTGCCCCTCAAGGGGCCTGGGATCTGCTGAGAGGAGGTCCCAGGGCAGGTCTGGATGTGGAGCCTTCAAGCAGGTCTCCTGATCCCCACACCCCCACCCCGAAACGGCCATTCTGTTAGGACAAGTGGGCCCTGCCCTGCCCTCCCACCCCATCTGCCTCCTTGACAGAGGAGGCAGAGCGCCCGAGCCTCCCCCTGTGTCCCCCCCCAGCTGCTGAATTCCCAGTCCGGGTAGGGGAGAGACCGTCTGGGTGGGGGTGGGGGAGAAGCCACACGTCCAGTGCTGGTGGTGGTGGTGGTAGCGGTGGTGGTGAGATGGGCCTCCATGCTCCTCAGCTCAGCTGCATGGTGGCATCAGTGCATGGTGGGGGAGGGGGGGAAGTGGGGCCGCCTCTGAGGGAACCCCAGCCTTCCTCTGTGTTTGTGGGTCAACTCTGGGCCCCAGAAGCTCTCCCTCCATTTCCTGGAGCAACATCCAGAGGGGAAAAGGTGAACTCCCAACGCAGCCCACGGTTGTCGCAGATGATGGTGGTGGAGAGAGAAAAGGCCCGCTCTTGGGTCCTTCTCTCACCGAGAGACATCCTTCCTCCCCCACCTGTTGTGTCCCACCCCCTAGAAGCAAAGAGACCAGGAGACGAGGATTGGAAGCAGGCTGGGGGGGGGGGCAACAGGATCGTCCCTGGGCCGCCGTTCCCTTCCCTTCAGAGTCTCCAGCCGGGGGCCCTCAGGAGGGCATCAGGGGGCTGTGCACCTGCGCCCCCCCACACCATGTTCCCCAGCAACATAACCCACCGGAGACAAACAAAAGAATCCTAAAAACTGGGAGGGGTCCAGATTCATTGCCGCAATCCCCTTGAGCCCCCAACATCCACTGGGCCAGTTACCTGACTCAAGTGTAGGACGAGGCACCTCATATGAGTCTGGGGATCATATTTCTCTTCTATAGAACATCACAAGCTGTCCCCCCCCCCCAAAAAAAAACACATCACCACTAGCTGCTGTGCTCTTCTGTCCCACCCTGACTCCCCCCCCCTTTCACTGGCTTCAGCATCCAGGCGGGAGATGCCTCATAGGCTTCAGGGCTGATTTGTGCATTTTCCAACATGGCTTATATGGAAAATGTGGCACAACGCCGAGACTCCCAACGTTACAGAAGAATAACAGAAAAAACATATATAACCCAATGCAGTTCTTCTGGGCTTAATTAGCCAGGGGTTCCTCTCCCTCTTCCTGCCTCCCTCCATGTAGCACACACCTGCATAGCATATTTTCTCCCCAACCCCCATGCCCTCCCTTTTGACGGCCTTGAAGGCTGCAGAAATGGAGGAGGAAATAACTAAGCAGCAAAATGGGGAGCAGGTAGGTTGGGGAAAGGACTAGAGCCCCCGCTAAGACACTGTGGGGTGGAGTGAAGCATCGCTGGGAGGATTCCCCCCCCCCCCAGAGCTGCAGTGGCCTTGGTGAGCCTTGGTGAGGAATTGATTTGAGGGTGAAGTGAGAGGGCAGGTGAGGTCCATTCCAGGAGGGATTCTGCCACAGGCTGGGCCCTGGATGGGGGGGGGGGCAGAGTCCACACCAACCAGCCCATGGGAGACCAAGGTGTGGGGTAGATGTGGGTGGGGAGGCCTCCATAGGTTCTTCTTTGAACTCTCAGAAAGTGCCTGTATGTCTTCTCTCTTTCTCTTTTTCTCTCCTCCTGTAAGCATGGATGTGCCTTCCATTTTCCCCACCTTATACCACCCTGATTTCCCAAGGAGGCCCTCCTACAGCGGCCCCCCAGCTCTCTGGGACTCTATGGCTTCCTAAAGGGATCTGGTGACCAATTCTCTGCGTGGGATCTTTGACTGGCAACCCATGACCCAAAGAGGGGTCTGTGGTCTCCAGCCTCTTCGGATAGTACAGTTTTCCAACAGCCTCCAGAGGGACCTCAAAGGGTCCAAAGCTGGCCAGAATGTGGCCTGGCTAGCAGCCATCCCTCTGGGCCGAGGAGTCTAGGCTCAAACCATGACGTTCCCTTTATGGCCCTCCCCAAATCTCTCCCTCCCTTCTTCAAGAGGCTAACCCTGTCGGTTGTGGGGATAAAAACCACAAGACGGGAATTGCAAAAGCATTTCCCACACCTGTCTGCTCTCTGGAATGGGTCGTCGGCAAGGGTAATAAAGCTCATCGGAAGAACGGGAAGACGATGTCGGAGCAGAGCCTCTCACTTCTCTCTGGCTGCCCAGGAGCAGAGGGAGAAGATGGGAAAAACTGTCGCTGGGGGTGGGGGGCAGGGGAAGGCAGCCACTGATGAAGTGGGGGTGGGACCCGGAGGGAGGTCTGGGTGGGGGTAGAATCCCTTGGCTGGTCCCAGGAAGGTCACTGAGCCTCAGTTCAAGAAGTGTCCCTTTCTGGTGATTACCTGCCCGCCCCCAAGGAGCCCCCTCTCCTGCACCTCTTAGGGCTTGTCAAAACCAGAGCCTGCTCCTCTTGGGGTGCTGCTGCTTGTTCCAGTCTGCCTCCTGCCATCCTTCCCTCTGTGAGGCACCTGAGAGGGCCAAATCCTTCTATCCCTGAGCCTTTGTAAAAAAGCACCTTTGCCGGCAGCAGGTTGTTTGCTCACATGTGTGTGTGTGTGTATGTGTGTATGTGAGAAATATCAACAACCTCCGATATGCAGATGATACCACTCTGGTGGCAGAAAGTGAGGAGGAATTAAAGAACCTTGTAATGAGGGTGAAAGAGGAGAGTGCAAAAAACGGCCTGAAACTCAACATCAAAAAAACCTAAGATCATGGCCACTGGTCCCATCACCTCCTGGGAAATAGAAGGGGAAGATATGGAGGCAGTGACAGATTTTACTTTCTTGGGCTCCATAAACACTGCAGATGGAGACAGCAGCCACGAAATTAAAAGACGCCTGCTTCTTGGGAGGAAAGCGATGACAAACCTTGACAGCATCTTAAAAAGCAGAGACATCACCTTGCCAACAAAAGTCCGAATAGTCAAAGCTATGGTTTTTCCTGTAGTGATGTATGAAAGTGAGAGCTGGACCATAAAGAAAGCTGACCGCCGAAGAATTGATGCCTTTGAATTGTGGTGCTGGAGGAGGCTCTTGAGAGTCCCCTGGACTGCAAGGAGAACAAACCTATCCATTCTGAAGGAAATCAACCCTAAGTGCTCACTGGAAGGACAGATCCTGAAGCTGAGGCTCCAATACTTTGGCCATCTCATGAGAAGAGAAGACTCCCTGGAAAAGACCTTAATGTTGGGAAAGTGTGAAGGCAAGAGGAGAAGGGGACGAGTGAGGATGAGATGGTTGGACAGTGTCATCGATGCGACGAACATGAATTTGACCAAACTCCGGGAGGCAGTGGAAGACGGGAGGGCCTGGCGTGCTCTGGTCCATGCAGTCACGAAGAGTCAGACATGACTAAACGACTAAACGAACAAACGTGTGTATGTGTGTGTGGGGGCCTGTGCATTTTGTAGCAGGGGGTGGGGTTCAGTGCTGTGGCCCTTTTGGCCCTTCCTGTTCAATTCATTTCGGTCAGAAGCGACTCCTCATTGGAATGTTTTTATTAGCAACTTTTTAGCGCCAGTTAGCCCTCCGTTGCATGGGATGGGGGGGGGAAGGGAAGGGATCCGCCTCAAAACCTCTAAGAAGAGAAGTTGCTCTGTTCGCTTCTAAAGCACAATCCTGCTAGCACTGCTTATGGAGGGTGGATGGGTGGTCCTCATCCACTGAATCTGGTCTTCTGATCTGGGCACCCACTGATAAAACTTGGGCTGGGCAGCTGTAGGGATACCTTGGTCTCCTCATCCCGGGTGTCTTTGCCAGCCCTAGGTTTGCAGAAACTCATCTCCCTTGCATGCAAAAGGACAGAGAGGAAGCGTGACCTGGAAACCCTTCAAAAATTCAGGGGATTTGTGGGGGGGGGGAGGATCTGGGAAGAGCCACCCTGGAGGGTGTCCGAAAGCAAACGCTCTCCACCGAGGGTTCTCAAGAGATCAGAGCATCTTGTTGGCCGGCTGCCCATTCCACAGCTGGAGAGCAGTACAGACTGAAATGGTTACATGAAATAAGCCGAATAAAATGGCACCTGAATTTTACAGCCATGAACACTAAGCACGTACAAAATGTCAGCAGGTGTGCCTGGTACTGGCATACACCTCTTAAGGGTGAAGATGATGTTGTGTCTCTGACAACTGATTGGACAGTGATAGTCTATATATTCACAGTGTAATGGCTTCTTCTTCCCTTGGCTAATGTAAATGGCTGTGGGCTGCAATGCTGCTGCTGCTGCTGTATATAAATGGAAATAGACTTGGTTGCTAGGCGTCTATTGTCTCTGCCCGATTTTCTTGACTGCTGGGACTGGAAGAAGGAGATTCTGGAACAGACGCCGCTAAAAACTGCCCCACTCTGACCCAGACTCAGGCCCACCACCAGGGGGCGTGGCGGCCGCCGCCCTTCCTGCCCATTTCCCACGGGTGGGGGAACCACTGGTGATGCGTCCCCTGTGAACGCTCCCAACTGCCTGGCCATCTGGAAGCGCTTCGTTTGGAAACCGACGTAAACCAAGCAGCCCTTCTTTCGGGAGGTGCTGAGCGCGGAGCTTCCTAAGACTGAGACGGCACACACAGAACTGCTGCTGGACCTGCTCCTTCTTCAATCGCTCTGTGGAGGCAAAGCAGATGAGACACCCCCCCCGGGAGTGCGAAGGGATATTTGCGGGGGGGGGGGAGGAGGGAGAAAGAGAGAAGCTTCCTCTCCCCGGCCAAGAACCACATCTGGCCACAGTGTGCCGAGCAGAAGACGGAGCAGCCAAGGGGAGGATCAAAGCGGGGCCTCCGAGCCTCCCCCTTCCCTTCTGGTAACCGCTTGCAGCTGCCTGCCTGCCTTTCCCATTAGGCCCGATTCCCCCCCCCCCCCCAGCCCCGCTGTGCCCCGGGAGGTCCAGCCGGCTGGGCTCCTCCTGCTTCCTACCCGAAAGCCCCCCCCCCAAGCTCCTTTGGCAAGCAACAGGCAGGCGGGCATCCCCTTTTCTCCTGCCCCAAAGCCCCCCCCCCGCCAGCCTCTCCCTCTCCCTCCCTCTCGTGCTTGCTCCCCAACCCAAGACCCTGGCTTTGGGACAGGAGGAGGCTCTCCTGGAAGCCAGAAGCTGAGGAAGAAAAAGCTGAGGAAGGACGGTTACCAACCCCCCCCCCCGGGCTCCTTGGAAGAAAGCTGAAGGGGGGGGTTAGGGTTAGGGTTTTGTTTCATTCTAGAAGAACATTAACAACAACAACAACAACATCTAAACTTTTGTTTGCCAGAAGTGCTGTTCTGAAAGACAGAAGGGACTTTCACAATAGAAATTGCCAGAGAGAGAGAGAGAGAGAGAGAGAGAGAGAGAGAGAGAGAGAGAGAGAGAGACCACCTCCACAGACGTCCAAGGGGCCTGAGGGAGAGAATGCCCCACTGGGGGGGGGGGGTGTTTCCATCCTGCTGCTGAGGAGGACCTCCTCGGTTGGTTTGTTCAGCACCCCATGCGGTGATCTTAGGGTGGGGAGTCTTTCCAAAGGAGTGTCGCCTCCCAACCTTCTCTCTGTGCCCGGCAGGGCGAATCTGTTGCCCTCAGAATTTGCCAGGGGTGTGTGTGCCTGAGGGAGGCGCTCTGCTGGGCACCGAATGGTGCCCCTCAGAAGCCTCCTTGGCCACAAGCCAACCTGTGGGCTCTTCTCCCCACCCGTGCCCTGCTGAGGGAGACAGGAAAGCCCCCACCCCCCAAAGTTTGTTGCCATCAAGTCCCTCAATACCAGAGCTGGCCCTGACTGGACAACGATTGCTTTCCTGAGGATGAGGAGGTGGAAACCGCTCCTTTCTCAAGGGCTCTGGATGGGAGGCAGCAGCAACTAGAGGCTTATGGGGAGGGTCTCCTTGAGAAGATCTGAAGAAGGGGGAGCTCCTTTCTAGCAGTCAAAGGAAGAGCTGAAAGAAGGGCTTGCAACAACTTCTGGGTGTCTCTGGAGGCCTTTGGACCCTTACAAGGGATACCCAGGGCTGTGGCCGTCCTTCAGGGCTGGGCGACCCATGGAAGAAGAGGACGAAATGGTAGGTTTTGTCATGATGCTCCCTTGCTACACCTAAGAGCCGATGGGAAGGAAAGCTCCTCACATAACAGGTGTTCACTCAGCCTCAACACAATCACACCTGTTTCTTTCCTAGAGGTGTGTTTGCTGCCCACCCTGTTTAGCCTCGAGGCAGGGAGGAAGGCAGGCTACTGTTCCTTCGCGTGCGCCCCCCTCCCCAATTCAGCTCCCTGAACATGACCCACCAGGACAGTTCTGCAGGGCACCCCAGCAGTGGTGGCGGCGGGTGGGAGGGTGGGTGGGTGGGATTGGCTCCCCTAACCTTGGCCTGTTCGACCTGAGCAAGCTGTGAAGCACAGAAGGACCTTCTGGAAGTCATTAATTCACTGGGTTGCCCTCAGTTGGGATCAGCTTAATAGCCCATAATGTGCACATCTAAAAAGAGATTTCTAAGAAGAGGCAGGTAATGAGGACTGAAGAATCGGGTTTCTAAGCAGAGTTTGGAGGGCTGCCTGAGGTGGGGCTGTGAAGTCCTTTCCACTCATCAGTTCTCAGATTCTATTATCCTTCGTATGTTTGTTGTTGACAATGAAGAAACTGAAATGTGTTACATAGTTCCTATACATTGTTTCCATTATCAATTCAATGCAAGACTGTAGCCAAAAAATCAGAAAAGAACTGAAGCTTGGAAGGGCAGCAATGAAGGAACGAGAAAAGAACCTCAAGTGTCAGGATGTGTCCCTGGAAACCGAGACCAAGATCCTCCACACCCTTGTGTTTCTGATCACTAGGCATGGGTGCGAAAACTAGACAGTTTAGAAAGCTGACAGGGGAAAAGATCAACTTGTTTGAAATGTGATTCTGGAAAAGAGATTGCAGATACCCTGGGCTTCCAGAAAGATGAACAAGGGGGTCCTCAGTCAAATCAAGCCTGAATTTTCTCTAGAGGTAAAAATATTGAAGCTGAGGCTGACCTGCTTTGGGAACATCATGAGAAGGCAGGATTCTCTGGAGAAGACAATAATGCTGGGAAAAGTTGAAGGCAGCAGGAAAGGAAGAAGACCAAACGTGGGATGGATAAACTCCCTAAAGGAAACCACAGGCTTGAGTTTGCAAAGGACTTTTGGAGATCACGGCTTTCTAGGGACTTGATGACACACCCCTGCCACTGCTGCTACCACTACACACACACATACACACACAGAGAGAGAGAGAGAGAGAGAGAGAGAGAGAGAGAGAGAGAGAAATGCCCCCTTCCGTAAACATCCAAGTATTGAGCTTACAATTCAGGGCCTTCCCCCATGTTCTCTTGTGTAAACCTGCTCTTGAGCAGGACCCCAGCATTATGGCAGCTGCCCAAGGCAGCCCAAGTGGTTAACTGTCCTTCTTTGACGGTGGCGTGTCTCCTCCATCTCCTTTCCTGTGGACAAGAAACAAGGAGTGGAACAGAGTGTGTCCCCCAGAGAGGTGGCTGAAGCTGCTGCGAGGAAGGAAGTCCTCAAAAAGGGAGTGGATCCCTGGCAGTGCAGAAGCCCAAAATCCATACACCCTACAAGGGTGGGTAAGGGTTGGAGGGCTGAGCCTGCCTTTGAGGGGAAGGGCAAGAACCCATCGTCTTGATTGCTACGCCTGCACGCTGAAGGTATCAGCCAGGTCTCACCCTTGGGGTCTCAGTGGACCCCGGGAGTGCCTCCCCTCAGCAGGAGGAGCATGAAAAGGATGCTACGGGGGGGGGGGCGGTGGCTGGGGGACCTGCTCACGCGGGCAGCAGCTTTTTCCTGCCCTTGATGCTCCTGGTTGAGAGCTCTGCTCCCCAAAGAGCGCTCCAGATGACTCTCTAATGAGAGCGGCCTCAGTGAAGCCACATTGTCTCTATCAGGGACAATGAAAGCCCTCCCCCACTCCTGGCACAGAGGGCAGCCCCTTCCTTTCTGGCAAAAGGGGGGGTGTTGGGGGCTGAGAGGGAACAAGGGAGGGCCCTGAACAGAGACACCAGGGAACCCGCCTTTTGTTTCGTCTCCCTTTGAACCTCCTCAAAGGCCTCTTCCAAAGGGGGCTTCCTTTCAGCCCTGCAGACCCCGAGTGGCCAGTTGTTTAGCAACCCAGAAATGTGACCTTAATTGACTCCTCCGCTCCTGGCTCAACTCCGTAAATCACTCCAGCCGCCAACTGGCATCTTGGGACTGGAACCTGATTTTTGGGAAGGAGGCAGGAGGGGGTGGCGGGGTGGGAGGGGGAGAGATCCCAGAGCAGAGGCCAGGCCATTGTGGCAGGACTGAGATCCACAGCGGCAGGCCTGCTCTGCTGACTTCTGTGCTCCGGTTCGCTCACGTGGAGCCCCTCAACCCCTCGGGCCAGTAGCCGCTTTCAGAAAGGGGCAGCCAGGACTCTGCCAGCAGGATGACCTGTGATGGGAGGGGAGAGGCACGGGCCCAAATGGAGGCGTCTTGGTCATCTCACTCTCCTCCATGTGGGCTTCCACATGGATAATCTGAGAACGGTAGAGCCAGAAGGGACCCTGTGTGATCACCCAGTCCAGCCCCTGTCCAGAAGGCCCAGTGGAAGAATCGAACTCCCAACCTCTGGCTCTGTGGACAGAGACCTCAACCACGGAGCTGTCCAGCAGTTATGGTGGCCAGGGAAGAGCCACGGTGCGGGGGGCCCCCTCCCGGGTATACCCATACTAAACTTTGCCACCCTGGTGCTGAGACATCCCATCATAAAAGAGAGAGTTGTGAAAGGCTGTCCTCCATGGGTACCTGACTGGCATGCCTCCTGGTCTCCCTTCAACACCTAGGTAACACCTGACTCTTCCTTAAAGCAGTCAAAGGCCAGGTGGTGGAGTCCCATCACAGCGTGCATGGTTAAGAATTCTCTCTAAATCATTCTGAGCTATTTCATTTCATTTCATTTCAGGCCATTTAAAATCATTGTCAATTATTTCATTGTCGGTAACCTGCCCTGAGATATTTTGCTATGGGGCGAGATACCCATATTTTAAGGAATAAATGAATAAACACCTAATTAGCAGTCATCAAACTATTAGCAACTGCTATAACCACCCCCAGTCCCTGCCAGCCAGCTTGGAAAAAGGACGCGCCTTGGATGAGGCCCAGATTTCATCACACCAAGGGATCTGTGCACGTCTCATCTGGTTCTCCTACACAGAACGTGGGGACAGCTTGTGGACCAACTTGAGGAGGGGTGTGTGTGTGTTAAATCCTCCGCCTCCAATTTTGGAAAGGGGAGGCTCCCCTCTCGTGCGTGCCATGAGCTTCCTATGAACAAAATTTCTTTGTCAGATTCATAAAGCAAAGGTGACGGTGCTGGAGCATCTGAAAGAACTGGACAGAAAACCCATCGTCAGGCAACACGTACCTTTATTGGGACACCCAACCCTGAGGCCACAGGCCTAAGGTTGCCCTTCCGACGGTGCTCTCTCCGGAACCCTTCTTCAGGCTCGCTGGTGCCAAAACAGAGAAGACGGAGGAGGAAAGAGTCTCGAGGGGTTGTGGATTCTGAGTGATTGGAGCCCTCGCTTGTGGTTTTGGGGCTGGGGACTGGGCTGCCCGCTTGGGGGCTGGCCAATAAGCAGCGAGAGGGTGGGTGGGTGGATGGGGGGGGGGAATTAGGAAGGACACCTGCGTTGGAGCGTTCAGCGACCGCGTGAGTTCTGCCCTGAACCTTACCTGTTTTGTATCTCGTTCCAATGGGAGAGGAATGGCTGGAGGCAGGAATCTGCATTTTGGTGTCCTCATCAAGGCCAGATTCGTTCACTGTTGTTCCAGCAGCAATTGTTTGCACCCTGTGTACTTTGGCACCCTGGGCCAAAATCCCAGTTGCCCGTCCCTAGCTATGACTCTGTGATGGTTTCCACATGGAAGACTCTTCAAAGAGGCAGCTGGGGGCTGGGGGGGGGGGGAAGACAGCTGTTGCTCTGCAATTATTTTGTCTTTTTTTTTTTAAAAAAAACCTTGATTATTGGTTTTGTTGTCAAAACTGCCCCAAAAAAGAAAAAAAGATGGAAATCAAGACACGAGGGAAGGTTTCAGGAGGAGGAAGATGCTGCTGCCCGAAGCCCCCAGATTCTGAAGACGAGGAAAGGTGAATCTGCAGTAAGAGCGATGCTTGGGAAGAGTCTCCAGATGGAAAAGGAAGGGACTCAACAGGTTGCATGCAGTTGTGATATTTTCCTTGGACCCAAGAAAGGCATTGCCTCATGCGTGGTTCTGGCTCGTTGCTCCTTCTCCGTGCAGCTGTTTCCTTTGTGCTATTTACTCCCCAAACCCAAATGTTCTGGAAGCATTTTTGCATCTTTAATGACCTTCTTCTCCACAGCCTAGTTCGACCCTCCTTGGGCGGCTCCCCCTTGCCCCCCCAAGACACTGTGCTGTCGGGGGAGTGCATTTCCATGTGGCCAGGCTCTCTGCCGCCTGTGATGGCTGCACACATGAGCTGGCCGCTTCGCTGTATGAACAGGGGTTCTGCCTTAACAGACAATTTGCAAACTCCAGAGGAGAGGTTAAGGGTCGGGAGCACATGTCCCTTTGAGGCTGCTCGGCAGCAGCCAGCCCCATATCCTGGCCCTTAATCAAGTTATCCTGTCATCGTTAGGCAGCAGCGTCTGGACCGCCGGGCCTGGTGGCTGCTCCTGTCAAGAGGAAAAATGGACTGACAAATTCCAAGCAGCGGGATGTGGCCGCTCTCCTGCCTGGCGGGATGAAAAGTCTTGGTTGCCTTGGCGTGGCCTCCCTGCTTCCTCACGCTGGGAATGAACCCCCCCCCCCCAATCCTGCCTACCCATTGATTCAGCCCCATGGCCTCAGACCAAGCCATTCCTTTGGACATTCTTTGCCTAATGGTCTTGCTCAGGACCATCTCTTCTGTGGGCCTGGTCTCTCGTTTGGCCCCACGGAAACTGGATGCTGGCACTTGGTCAGGTGACAAGCCTCCATCAGCTTCAACCTGTGGGGGCCAGTTTAGGGGGGGAAAGGGGGCACAGGTGGAGCCGGCCTCCCCATGGTACACGGCCACCGAATGCTGCATTCCTGCTGGCCAGTCCCAGGTCTGCATGTCTGGAGGAGAAGGGGGGAAGCCCCCAGGGCCCCCTGCCTAATGGGCTGCCCTGCCACCCACCCGTTCCTGCTTCTGTTGGGTCCATGAAACCACCCCCTTTCCTCCCTGATAGAGTTCCCTCACGCCAGCCAGACCTCTGAGGGAGTGGGACAGGCTCTGCTGGACAAGCCGTTCGGGATGCTTGGGGGTTTCCTTGCGGACTCAGTCTTGGCCTTCCTTCTGCTGGCTTGATGGGTCTCTCCCGGGCTTCACATGCGGCAAGCAGCAGAAAGGAAGAGACGTGCATGGCAGAGAGAAGTGTATGGAGCAAGGGGGCCCTTTGCCACAGGTGCAGGAAAAAGGTGCCTGTCCCCAAGCAGAGCAGGGGGGCCATTTGAAGGGCGAGCGCAGGGGACTCCCCCTCCTTCTGAAGGTGTCCCTCACTGGAAGGGATCTCCAGAGTCTGAGTCTGACTCAGGCCCAGACAAAGGAGGGAGGTCAGGGACTCCGTGTTTTCCCACTTTCGGTCGTGAACAAGCACACGGACATGAGGTGCAGTGACTGGGGCATCCCCCACCCAGCCGCCGTCCTCCCAACTCAAATGATGAGATGCGTTGTGTAATCCTGCAAAATCAGGTCTAATGTCGTGTCTATGCCTAGAAATTGGCGTGTGCCATTCTATGCAGATGTGCGCCCTTCTTGGGTTGCCCTACTGCAAAGGGAAATGTTGGGCACCAGCCCTTCCCCTACCCCAGGATCTCCTGGAAAGCCTCCTGAGGCTCATCCTGAAGGCTTCATTGTCCCTCACGCCACGTCTGTATCCCAAGGGGGTCCCAGCGTCACCGGATCCTGAGTGTGGAAAAGAGGTCATGCCTCAGAATGGCAGGAATGGCCGACGCTGGAAAAGTTCTGGCTCTGAGCGCGGCAGCTCAAAAAGGAACTTTTTCGGGGGTGACCATCACCGGGGACTCCTTCCATTCCGAGGAAACTGATCTGAGGCCGGGGACTTGCAAGCTCTCCAAAATCACCCCCTCGCCGCCGTCCTCCTCCTCCTCCTCCTCCTCCTCTTCCTCCTGGCGGGAAAAGTTTTTCCCAAGAGTTCCCACAAAGCTGGCAAAGGGCCGGGGGGGGGGAGGGAAGGCTGCGGCCGCCTCTGTTCTTCCGGCGAATCAAGGCATTTGTGCGCCGGGAGTCCCCGAGCCTCCACCACCGCGAAAGGAGACTCTTGCTGCAACAACGCAGCGAGCGAGCCAGCGAAGGAGCGGTAGTAATCTGGAAATAAATGTCACATTGGCGAGTCTCCGGCCCCGGAGGACAAAGGCCCAGGTACGGAGCCCCGGCGGGAGGCTGACCTTTCCAGCCAGCCAGAAAGCGTGGAGCCAAGAGCCGGCACAAAGGGAGCCCGGCGCTGGACGGGAAAAGGATTTGGCTTGCCGGGGCTGCCTGCTGCTCGGCCACAAAGACGCCCGCGGCTGGCTTGGCCAAGAAGATGTGAAGAGAAAGGCCCGGAGACAATAAGAAGACCCCGGCCACGTTCAAAAGGGCCCCGGGTGGGGGTGGGGGTGGGGGTGCATTTCATCCTCCATGAATAAGTGATGGGCCTTCTTTCTCAAAGCCGCGCTGTTTGGGGGCGGGCTGGCGCTCCTTCCCCTCCCCTCCCCTCTCCTCCTCCTCCTCTCCTCTCCCCTCCCTGCCCAAGCGCAGCAAATGCTTCTCTGATCCCAGAGGCAGCCTTTCGCGTCTGTGACTCCCTGGATCTCCGAGGGAGACCCTTTGGTGGTTGGGCCGGCTCAGGAACCGGAGGGAAAGGGCCCTTTGGTGACCCTTTCGCCTTGCTGTGGGGGCTCCCGTTGAGGCACCTGCAGGGCAAGGGGGCAGAACAGGGATCCAGACCTGAAGGGGGTCTGCTTTGGCCTCAGCCAGCTGGGCTCTCCAGAGGCACTCGCTGGTCAGAGACACTTAAGAGGAGAGCAAAGGGAGCAGCGGGATCTTGTAATCCTTATTGTGGGTCAATGGGGTGTTGGCATCCCTTCCAACTTCCAGTTTCAAATGCTGAAGGGCCCGAAGTTGGGAACTGAATAAAACAAAACAAAATGGACCTGGCTTTTAAGAGATCACAAGATCACAGCATCCAAGAGCCACAGGATTGGAAACGGGCCTGCCAGGCCATCCAGTGCAAACCTGTGCTTCATGATGCAGGAATCCCAGTCAAACGATATCTGACAGAGGGTTGCCTCATGCCAAATGCTTTTTCCCCTTAACAAAAATAAATTTGCAGAAGAGAATGGCATGCAAAGTCCAGGCTGTCCCAGAGCCAATTGGAACCTGCAGTGTTAATAAGGATGTCCCTTCAGGTGTTTTCAGAGGTAATAAAATCAAGTCTGTTGGAGAGCAAGTCTTGTTTGGGGAAGCAACAGCCTCACTTGCACAAAGACAAGGCCGGCCTTATCAACGTTCTGAAGTTGTGTAAAAGACCTTGGAAAGTTGCTGATGAGGTGATCCAGCCGAGATCCAGAGGAGGTCTACTCAGATGTCCAGAGGAGCAGTGTTGAGAGAAGTAGTATCCAGGGGACAGCAGCCACAAGGCAAGAGGTTTGGAAACCAAGCACTCTGTGGAAAAAGGTGACGGGGTTTGTCCCGTTTCACCTGGAGAAGGGAGGGCCGAGAGAGGATACAGCCATTGCCTTCAAATAGTTGAAGGGCCGTCCTGTGAAATAGGAAGGAAGCTTGTCTCTTGTCCCTCAAGAGAAGAGGACTGGAGATAATGGAGTCCAGTTACAAGGAAAAGGCTTAGGTTAAACCTGAGGAAGAGCCTCCTGGCAGGGAGAGCCTTTTGATAGGTAGTGGACTGGGCTTCCTGGGAGACTTTTAAGCAGAAGAGGGACGGCCACCCATCAGGGAAGGCCTGGGGGTGGGGTGAGGGTTTCTTGCCTGGCCAAGGAATGGGCTCAATGATCCTTGGGGTCCCACGGAGTTCTACAGCTCGGAGGTTCTGTGATCCCATCCTTGGGTGCCCAAAAGTGATGACAGGAAGGTCTCTTAGGAAAGAGTCTGTAGTCAATTTGGGAAGGGCGGCACAGGTAGCTCTGTGAATCTCTTGTGGCGAAAAGAGCAGGAGGGTCTTAGGGCACCGTAAAGGCTAGCAAGTATGACTGAGCAGGAGCTTTGGTCCCTGGTCTCACCTGGAACAGGCTTTACCTTTAGCTGTGTAACTAGTTCAAGAAGACATAACGCTGAACCGGTCGTCAGGCTCTGCCAACTCTAGTCAGCATGTCGGACACCTGCCCAAATCAGGACCAACCTGTGCAGACCGAGCATTATGCTCTTCCCAGGAGTCTGTCGATATTTCTAGATATGTTTCTCCTTGTGCTTCAGAATAATAATAATTAATGAATAAATTAAAATGCAGAGCCTCAGCACCAGCATGGGCTGCTAGAGGGTTTTGGGGGCTCTATAGTTCACTGATTCAACTCCCAAGGTCAAAAAAATTTGCAGCCCCGGGGGCTGAAATTTCTAGTTATGGCTCCGATTCATGGTCCTTTCAAGTGGGAAAAGCATGTTGTTGTTATGTCACTCTCAAAAAGTTCCTGCATTGCCTCATGACACAAGGCAAAATGACATTTAACTATCACATCATGACTTTTCAACACACTCCTTCCAAGCTTTGGGCGAGACGACCCTTGGGGCCCAGCAGGATGGCCACAGAGACCCCGAGGGTTTGAGCTGCTCCCGGTGCTGCAGACATGAAGGCACACCAGCGCAAAAGTCACGGAGACCAACTCCTCGCTTGCCTCAGCCATAACATCCACTCTGCAGCAGGTGTGGGTCTGCCAGCACCAACCCTCCTTCATCTCTCTCGCTCTCTTTTGAACAAGGCCCACAGAATATGTTTCTGGACTCCCCTTGATGTTCCCGCTTTCGGTCCAGCTGTCCTGGGGGGGGGCAATGGGCACTCCTGCTTCTCCCTGCCACTGCGGGATACGGCACCTTTACCAGTTTCAGAGGTGAGGATTCTGGGGCAACCTAATGGGAGCCATCAAGAGTGATCATTATGCCCTTCATCTAAACAAGGCCTGTATTTAAGAAACCTCTCTCAGCGGAAGCATCACCATTTCCAAGGTATCATCGGTCTATTGCTTGAAGGAGACCTTGAGCTGCTCTCAAAAGGGCTGTCACCGGAACGGAGTGGGAGGACTCGCCTTCCTTTTCTCTCTGTGCATGAACATGTGTGCATGCATGCATGCATGCATGCATGCTCTCACACACATCCTCTCTCTCTCTCTCTCTCTCTCTCTCTCACTCACTCACTCACTCACTCTCTCTCTCTCTCTCTCTCTCTCTCTCTCTTTTGCAGTTATGACAGAAGACCTAGCATCCTGTAACATCACGAGGGACTTGGTCTCGGTCTCAGGTTTCAGCCCTGGAGTCTCAGAGGATGTTGAGAAGCTGCTGATGGGGCAACTTGAATGGGCCCCCTCTGAGGTTCCTTGGGAGGGAAGTCCAGAGTCAAGGAGCTGCTACTGAGAAAGCCTAGTGGCCCCTATGCCTAGTGGTCTTGGTTCTTCTAGTGGTGGGACATGCAACAAGGCTTCCCCAGAAGATCTGCAATTTCAGGTGGGATGGATGTGGGTGGGTGGAAAGCAGGTGACATGTCCGATCTCCCAGAGCCAAGCCAAGCAGGGCTTTGGAGATCCAAAACGACATCCTGAGCTCTGCTCTTTCTACACACTGGCTGGAAGTTCTTCTTTACCTATCCCTGTCGTCGTGTGGGGAAAGGAAGGAAGGGAGAGGAAGAGGGTGGCTGTAGCCTTCCTAATGTTGTGGGATGATGACATCTACATCTCTGACTGATGGCTGTGCAGGTCGCAGCTGATGGGAGGCGTAGTCCACCAACCCCTGGATGACCACAGCAGGCTGCCTTCTTGTGGGCATTGGAGCCCTAGCCTGGGTTCATAAGGAGGAACCACCCGGTGTGTTCATCCGCCATCCCTCCTCCCGGTTCAGAGAAATGCGGGGGTGGGGTGGGGGGGAGAGATGCCTGCAGGGACCTCGGGAGTAACCCTGGCTGCCTGCTTGTTCTGCCCCAGGAATCTAGACTGGGATCCTGTGAGGCAAAAACAAGGGGCTTCCCACTAGGTGGTGCTACAGCAGCCGCAACGGTGCCCCTGCCAGCCACGGGGGGGGGGGGGGAATAAACACTCCCTCCCCCCAGGCCAGCTGCCCTCTGAACACAGGCAATCCAGTCTGGTTGCACCCCAGTCGGGCTGATTGGCTGTGAGAGGGGCAGAAGGGGTTGGGGTGAGAGCTCTGGGCTGCTCTTTGGAGTCTCTCCAAAATCTCTGGACATGGTCCATGTGGCACCTCTAGACTCCTCCTGCTTTCCTGGAGGAGCTCCCATCGGGCTTGTCCGAAGGGGTCGTGACCTGGCCCATGCGAAGGACAAGTCTGGCCTGGCCTGGGCATCTGGTGATCATCCTGGCCCGTCTCCTTGGACCACGGCTGTGTCACACTCCTTTACAGGGCACCGGGGGAGGGGCAGCCTCCCTGCAGTTGCTCCAAGCGCGCGGAACCCCCTCCCCACCGTCCCCTGCCCCCACCGTCCCCTGCCCCGGAGGGCTCGTCAAGGGGCCTCAGAATGCCCCCCACTGGCGGAGCAGGGGCGGGTCGGTGGGTGAAGCGCCCAGCGTTTTTCCACCCCTCCTCAGTCGAGGCGGAAGGAGTGGATCCATTAGAAAGCAAGACCGCATTATTTGGAGTTGTCTCTTTGCGAACGCAGCGGGGACCCCACCTATTTGCAGGCCCGGAGAAGGCAGGCGCGGGTCAGCCTCTCGAGAGCAGCCGCTCCTGCGCCAGGACGGGACGGAGCCCCCTTCCCCCCCCCCGCTGGGTCCGGCCCTGTTCCGGCTCAGCGAGCGGCGGCGGCGGGTGATTGGCAGGAGCAGGAGCCGGAGCAGGCCGGCGGGGCCAGGCCCTCGGGCGCTCCCACCGGCCGCCTGTCAGCTGGCTGGGAGCGGATGCGTGTGCCGGAGCGGCGCTCGCGGCCCCCACCCCACCCCGGGCCCCCGCCGCCCTCCCTCCCTCCCTCGCTGGCTGGCGGCCCGCAGCTCCTTTCTCACGACCTCTCCTGTTCCGGAGTTCAGCGGGGAGTCACTCGTTTCCTGCCAGAGGGCCGCCTGGCTCACTTGCTTGCCGGGTGGGGCGGTGGGGGTGGGGGAACCACCGAGGCAGGAGCCGAGCCGAGCCGGGCGGGACAGCCTGGGATGGGTCCGGGGACCCCTTCCGCCCTTCCTCTCCTTCCTCCCCCTCCAGGGCTGCTGCTTGCCGGGAATCGGAGGCACCCCCTGGAAGCGCTTCGGGGCAGAAGCAGAGAGGATGGGAAGGAAGCACCAGGCCCTAAAGGAGATGGGGCTCGGATCGGGAGCCCACGGGGCCGGGCAGCCCTGGGACCCAGGCTCCTCGGAGCTGGCTGCTGCTCAGGGTCCGAGGCTCCGCTCGGGAAGAGCTTCAGGGCGGGAGCAGCCCCCCTAGAGACCCCCGCGCGGCTCCCGCATCTCTCTCTGCCCGCCGGACGGGAAGGGGCGCGCGAGGACGGGCGTCCCTCGGGCGGAGCGGCTTCCTCAGGCCCCCAGCCCCAGACGCAGCATCGGCGAGTTTCCCGGGGGGGGGGAATCCTGCGAGACAGCGGTGGTGCCCGCTGCTGCCCGCTGCGGTGCAAACTCGGCCGGCCCTTTTAGCGCAGCCCGGCTTTTGCGCCCGCTCTGAAGGCGCAGGCCGCCTGGCTCCGCCGGCGGGCCCGAGAGCCGCGCTTCCGCCGCCGTGGGCCGAACAAAGCCCGGGAGACCGGCAGGCGGGTGGCTCTCTTCCCCGGTGACTGGCCTGCAGCTTCCGGTGTGGGCGCAGGTGCGGGTGCTGAGCCCCAGGCTTCCCCTTCCCCCAGCATTCAGGGACGCCCAGAGAAGGCTGAGGCCCCAAGCCTGCTGTAAATCCCACTTTAGGCTCCCGCGCTGACCCTCAAGGCAGGCGGCTCTCTACAGGCAGGGGACTGGTGGAAAGACCTTCGGGGCTGGAGGGGGCGGCTGAAGAGTCCGGCCAAGGGCCCCGAGGGAGGAGCCCAGTCGGAGGCTCAGGGGTCCTCAGCGAGTGGCCGCCAGGTGCTCTCTTCGGCCCACCTGCCTGGTCCTGCAGGTCCTGCCATTCACCAGGGACTGTGAGAACCGCGGCTTCTTTGCAGGCCATTGTTTCAGGTTATGCTTCTGTTCCCATTTTCTCAAAGTACATTAGGTAACAGCAAAAAACAACGTGTGCTTGTTTCAGAGTTATGCCCAAGGCCACATTGCCTGCTGCCCGCCGGAGGGGCTCCCTGGGGGACCTGAACCCCTGACCTTTGGCCCCGCCGCCACATTCAACTGTGGAGCATCAATGCGGATCAAAGCGTTGCCGGGCAGCTTGGTCTTGTGGCCTGCTTCCAATCGACGGGGACGCAGGCAGAGGGCCTTTGCTGCTGGGGGTTCTACTGCCTTTGGGGGGGGGAACACGCTCTCAGTGGCATAGTGGGTTGGGGCAATTCTCTTGGCCCTGCTCCCGCCTGCAACTGCTTTCTCTGTCTGGGTAAGATTTTGGGACAGAATGTGCCCGTGGGGGGGGGCAGCCCTGCCCCACGCAGGGAGTCCAGAGGGTCACCTCGGAAGGAGCTGCTGGCTGAGCTAGGGGACAGTGCCCCACGCCTGTGGGGCGTGTGTGTCAAAGAATTATGGAATCATGAAGTTGGAAGGGGTCCTCTAAAGGCCATCCAGTCCAACCTCCTGCTCAAGGCAGGAATCCAAGTCAAGGCAGGATCTGCCAGGGGGTTTAGTTGTCTAGATTTCTCTCCAAGGCCCCCAGTGCTGCAGCGCTGGCCACCTCTTGAAGTCATGGGTTCCCTTGTTGTACTACTCTAACAGTTAGGAGGTTTTTCCTGATATTCAGCCGAAATGTGGCTTCTTGTAACTTGATCCCACTGTTGCCTGCCCTGCACTCTGGGATGATTGAGAAGAGATCCTCTCCCTTCTCTGTAGGACAGCCTTTCAAGTCTTTGAAGAGGGCTATTGCATCTCCCCCCCCCCCCAAGTCTTCTTTTCTCAAGGCCAAACATGCCCAGTTCTTTCAGTCTTTCCTCCTAGGGCTTGGTTTCCAGCCCCCCCCCATCCTCCTCCTTAATGCCCTTCAGTTTGTTGGCATCCTTCTTAAAGTGTGGCATCCAGAACTGAACACAATATTCAAGAGAATGCCTAACCAGTGCCGAAAGAAGGGAACTAGCACCTCATGGGACTTGGAAACTATTGTTAATGCATCCAAAAATAGCATTTGCCTTTTTTGTAGCCACGTCACATTGTTGGCTCACATTCAGCTTGTGATCTACGATGTCTTTCTTGCTCATAGTATTGCTGAGCCAGGTTTCTCCCATCTTGTAACTGTGTTTGGTTTCTTTTTCGGAGGTGCAGTGCTTTGCACTTATCCCAGTTGAATTCCATGCTGTTGTTTTCAGCCCAGTGCTCCAGCCTATCAAGATCATTTTGAATTTTGTTTCCATCTTCCAAGGTATTAGCTATTCCACCTAATTTTGTATCATTTGCAAATCTGATTAGCATTCCTTGCACCCTCTGATCCAGGTCATTAATAAAAATGTTGAAGAGCACAGGACCGGGGACTGAGCCTTGGGGGACCCCCACTTGTGATCTCCTCCCAGTTGGAGAAGGAGCCATTAATCACCACTTTCTGAGTATGATTCTGTAGCCAATAGCGTTTCCACCTGACACTTGATTTATCCAGCCCACACCTAGTTAGTCTGCTGATCAGAATATGATGGGACACTTTGTCAAAGGCTTTGCTGAAGTCAAGATACATTACATCTACAGCTTTCCCACCTTCTATGGGCAGGTTACCAGATTTTTTTTAAAAAGAGAGAGAGAGATCAGATTAGTCTGGCAGGATTTGTTCTTGACAAATCCGTGTTGGCTTCTAGTTACCACCCATTGTTTTCTTGGCGCTTGCAGATTGTTCTCCCCCCCTCACCCTCTGGGGGCACTTGGGGTGGGAAAGGCCAGCGCCAGGGGTTGCGTCATCGGGTGAGGACAAAGGCGGGGGGGCTGCCCGGCCCCCGAACCCTGGTCTTCGCGCAGGCCACTGGGATGGGGGAGGGGAGAGGAGATTTTGGGAGGGCGGGCTGGTTGCCTTCCTCTTCCGCCTCTCTTTCCAACCAACAGCCAAGCGCAAGTACGTGGCTCTCCTTCCACCCCCCACCCCAACTCCCCGGTGTCTTCCCCGCAGCTTCTCTTCATAACATCCCTGTGCCTGGGCTGCGGTGGGTCAGACTCGGAGCGTGACTGTCCGGAGGTTCACCAGGGACCTCCTTCCGCAGGTGGAGTGGAGCGAGTCCCTCTCCCAGTGCGAGCTGAGCCCTGCCAGCAAGTCACATCCCAGAGGCCAGAGAGAGAGAGAGAGAGAGAGAGAGAGAGAGAGAGAGAGAGAGAGAGAGAGAGAGAGAGAGAGAGAGAGAGAGAGAGAGACCCATCGGCAGTGTCGGAAACAACTGGGGTGTGTGTGTGTGTCCGTCCCGACACCCTTGGGCCTTTGCGAAGAGGGAGGTCTTGGGGCCTGCGCCGACAGGGCCTCGAGTAGCCCCCCCTTCCGCCCGCCCTCACCCGCATTCCTTTCCTCGACACCTGCAGGCAGGGAGGCCCGCCCAGCCAGCCAGCCAGCCACCCACCTGGGGTGTCCGGAGCGAAGGCGGCAGGCGGGCCGCCCGCCCTTTGTGCGGAGGGGGGATTTGCCAGGAATGCCCGGAGGCGCCCAGCACGGGGAGGGGGGTGGGGGTGGGCATCTGTCCCTGGAGGCAGGGCGGAGGGGATGGAAGCCGAGACCCCTCTTTCTCAGCCCTCCCCTCCCCCTCGCTCCCCGCTGAGCTGCTCTGAAGCCTCTTCCCCCCCCCACGCACACACCCCCGGATCGAGCATGAGCGGCATCAGGGAGGCGGCCGGATCGCACCCAGCTGGGCCGGCTGATCAATCGTCATCGCCCGGCCAGGACTCGAAGGGAAGCCGCCCGGCCGGTGGGTCGGAGCGGGGGCTCTGGCCGGGAGCTCGGTCGTCCTTCCTTCCCGCCTTCTCTCCCTCTCTCTCGTGTGTGCGTGTGCGCGCTGGGCCACGCCGGGGCGGGAGGGCGCGCAGAGAGAGGGCTCGGCCGCCCTTTTCTCCCTCGGGCAGCCGAGGACCGGGCCCCCTTGCCGAGCCCCCGCGCAGCGTGCCTTCCGCCGCGGCCTCCCGGGGGCGACGCGCCTCCTGGTGCAGCCGGCACGGGTCTCTTCAACGAGGACAGGCGCCTCCGGGAAGCCTCGCCCCCCCCCCCGCGCCCCCCCCCAGCTGCGACTGCCGGAGACCCGAGACCTCGCCCCCTCCTCTGGGCTGTCCCGGGCTCCTTCCGGGGCCCCACCGATCGATCCCTCAGCGCCGTCACCCATAGACCGCCGCCCGGAGGTTAACGGGACCGACAGGGGGCGTCCTTGAGGGGCTTCGCGGAGAATCCTGTTCTGCGGGCCTTTCCTTCCCGCCAGCATAATTGCCCTGCGCTGGGGGGGGGGCGGGGAAGGGGGCGAAGGTCCAGCTAGAGGGGCGAAGGGCACCGCGACCCCTTTCTTCTGCCTCGGTTTTCCAGCTTCCTTTCCAGCACGTCGAGGCATCCCCCCCCCCCCGCAGTCCCCAGGGCTGGTGAATTCTTTCCCTTTAAATTTCGTTGAGATCTCCGAGGACAGAGTTCGCTCAAGGGGAGTCTGTTTGAATTTTGGAGCCGGCTCCCAGGAGGAACTGGGAAACTTATGTGCTGAGGTGGGGGGGGGGTGTCGTTTGGACTTTGCTGCAGAGGACAGCCCCTCTGAAGTGTTTGAGGACTGTAAGGGGAGGGAAACCAGAGCGATTGTGATGGGGTGGTGGTGGGGTGTGTGTGTGTGACCTGCATGCGTGCAGGGGGAGCCAAAAGGGCCCCAGGATCCTCCTCCGGATTCTGCATGTGAAAAGCATTTTTAGAACTCAAAGCAACCCAAGGATCAGGTCTAAAGACTAGGCAGATGTTCATACCTCACCTGGGGGCATCTCCTGCCCCTGTGCCACAGGCAGGAAGGCACTTACTGGCTCCTTCCCCGCTAATGGCGAGGGGTGTGTGTGTGTGTGTGTGCTTTCACATCTAGAGGAACCGAAGCTCAGCACAGTGAAAAAGGCTTCTTTACCTACAGTCTGGACAGGCAGCCCTGCCCCAGCACCCCTCCTCCGGTGGTCTCGAAGAGGAGCTTCTGCTCCTGTGTGAGAGTTTTAAAGACCCCAAAGCAAAGCCGGGATACTTCAGGATGCGATGCGCAGCGCTCAGCTGCTGCTGCATCACATGACTGGGCTGGAAGAATTCTCGGCATCCTTGAAGAAGCCACATGACAGTCAGAACAGCTCCCTCCCCACTCAAGGTTTGCATATTCTGCTTCTGCGTCCCCCACCCCCCAAGACCACAGCCCCTGGTGATACTAGAAGTCTTTTTTTATTTCTTTCAAAGAACTTCCAAAATGGAAGGGAAGGTTTTATGTTGAAAAACGAAGAGATCTTTGGCGTTGCTTAAGAAAGGGCCAGGCAGCAGGGCGTGGGGGGGGGGGGGCGAATGGACAGTCAAAACAAGGCTTCACCGACCCATCCACGCAGGTGGTCCCTGGGAGGAGCAAAGAGCAGAGCGTCCATCCGCTCCTCTGTCCGTCCATCCGTAGGTACGAAGGCACCGTTGCAGGCTGTATAACCCCAGAGGGGCAGAGAAGGGTCCGGCTCCTTCTCCCTAGAAGAAGGGAGAGGCCCCCCAAGACCCGGCCGTGCCAGGCATGGGCTCACGGACTGGGTGGGCCCCCAGAGGTTCTGCTTCACAGGTCCAGAGGCAGGTAGCCACAAATCCCCCGGCTCTCACCAAGGTCTCCAAACTGAGTCTGCAGGAACTGAAGGCGCACCGGACCCAGGCGAGACGGCAGCCGCAGGGGGGAGCCCCGAACCTACTCCCCCGTGGGCATAGAGTGGGATGACCGCATTGCTGTGGGGTGCAAAGGCCGCGTTGGGGATGAGGAAGGCAAACTGCCCATCGGAGGCCGGAACCAGATGGAAGCCCCCATACACCTTGGTGCCTTCTCCTGCAGGGCTGCTCAGCTTGCAAGGCGCCCCGTTACCAGCAGGGGGGGCTGAGCCGGCAGGGATCTGCCCCAGAGGCTGCCCAAAAGATGCCCCGTGTGGACCGCCCGTGGCTGGTGGCTGCAGGGCTGCCACCTGTGAGGGAGGCTGTGGGCTGGGGTAGTTCATGGCATTGATCTGGTTCATGCAGCCAGCCAGGTGTCCAAGCAGGCGGGTGCGCACCTCGGTGTTCACCCCCTCGCAGGTGGAGAGGAAGCGCGTCACTTCATTCATGCACTCGTTGAACCCAGCCCGGTATTTTCCTAACACGGTGGGGTCTGTATTCAGGGCAGCTGCAAGAGAGAAGAAAAGGGCCGTGAGAAGGAGGCAGGCAGGCAGCCCTGTTCCCACGCCACTCCCTGGCCCACCCCTCCCAGGCGAGAGGTGCTATACCTGGAAAACAACCTGGGGATCCTGTCGGCATCTCAGTTTGCAGAAGGGAGAAAGACCCTCCTCCCCACCCCGAGTCCTGCCTGCACCCACAGCTCCTCTGTCCCTGTCCAGCAGGACATGCCACCATTTCCACGGCAGCCACCCTGGACCCACACCACTCTTGCTGGAGCAGGGTGGGGCAAGCAAAGGTGGGTCACACATAGCTCTTACTTGCATGGGGTGGTCCTCCACGCTCACTCAGGTGTGTCAGGGAGGGAGGGCCTTTCCAGGGGCTACTCCTGGGCTGTGGCCCCTCCCTTGCAGGGGGCGATGAACCCCAGACCGGCCCCTTCCCTGCTGTTTCCCCCCATCCTTTTCAGAAAGGCTCTAGTGCAGCGGTCCCCAACTGTTTTCAGTCCGCAGGCCAGCTGGGGAAGGTGGGGCATTCCCCCGCGCTCGTGCAGATGCGTGAACAAGCACGTGTGCTCTCTTGCATGAGTGAGCGCACCCGTGCGAGTGCTGTGCCACTGCGCATGTGCATGAGCATGTGCGCGCTCACACACATGCACAAACGGGCTGTGCAGGGGTGAGTGCGTGCAGGGGTGGGTGGGACAGGAGGTCTGTCTTGGTGGCCTGGTCCGGCTCAGGCCATGAACCAGCACTAGGCCGCGGACCGGGGGTTGGGGACCTCTGGCCTAGTGGGTATCTTTCTGCTTAGGGTTAGCTTTTCATTTGTGTCCTTGTTTCTGTTTGATTTTTCTATGATAGGATTTTTTTTTTAAAAAAATAGTGTTTTAATCCCATGTTTTTTGATTAGTGTGTTCCCTTGAATGTTTCTATCACAACGTATAACATCTTAGCCATATCAGTTCCTTAACTGCTTTGTCAATGGTACGGAGTCCTTGTGTAAGAAAAGGGCAGGATATTAATTAATTTAAAAACAATTACTCATATACAGTGAATATGGTGAGCAGGAGAGTGGCCAGGAATGCCAGAAGCCTCCCGGCAATGCTAAGGAAGCAGGCCACCAGACTGGAGAGTGGCAACCGGTCAGAAGGAGGGGGAAACAGTCCTCCCAGGAGGTAGGAAACTGAACTGATTGAATGAATGGAGCCTGGTCACAGACGGAATAAACAGGGGAAAAAAGAGAGCCTATCAGGGTTAAATAAACACACTCTTAAAGAAAGGCTGAAAGGGATAAACAGATTTTAGGGACAGAAGATAAAGAAAATGGTGAGATAAACTTGTTTGCTGATGACACATTACTCACAGTTAAAAATCCAAGAGAAACAACAGAAAGGCTTAAATCACATTGGGAGGAATCCGAGGGTGTAATGGGATTAAAAGGAAATTGGGAAAACAATGTTTATTGTTAAACCACTTGGATGAGGAGAAAAGAATGAAAACAATATTTGAAGGAAAAATGGGAAATATTAAAAAGAATTGAAAGTACATTGTTAAAAAAATTGGTGAAGAGATTAAGAATATTACTAACCCTTTTCTTAAAAATATGTTAGAAAACTGGAAAAAGTTTAAAGGTATGTTGAGCCCACCGATCTCTCCTTTATCCCAGGTGGTGGATTTAAAGAATTTTCCAGAAAAATCTATTTAAAAAACTCTTAAGAATATATTAAAAATAAAGGCATAAATAGGATAAAAGACTGGATGGATGAGAGATGAAAGAAATATAAAAGAGATTTTTGGAGAAGAGGGGGTTTCTTGGTTTAATATGATTCAAATAGAAAAGTGGATAAGGGAATGGAATAGTAAGGAAGGGAAAAGTAGGAAAATGACAAATTTTGAAGAGATTATTGAAAAAAGATTGAAATTAGAGGAAAAGACAGAAAGAAAGGGAACTAAGTTAAATATATAAATTATTAATTCAGGCTGAACAGGATACACAAGGATTAAAAACGATGTAATTCTGTTTTATGTGGTGTTAGATTTATGTTGTTTAGGTTGGATGTTTAATAAATTTATTTTTTAAAAAAAGAAAGGCTGATAGGTTGAACCGTGTTGGGCATTTTATAACAGGGAGGGGGGAAGGTTATATTTTCTACATCCTGGGATTACCGTTTCCCCCTTTCATTGACCTATGCAGGATCTGGGGTCAGAAAACAGCATCCTCCTTTCCTCCTTCTCTCCCCCCTGCATGCTTTCTTCATTCTGCTTGGGGGGTGTGTGTGTGTATATGTGTCTGGTGTTCCCTGCCACTTGCCTTCTTTCCCAAGAAGACCCCCCCCCCGTGTCCTGTCTCAAGCAGTAGCTGCAGGAGGACCAGGCGGAGGAGAAAGGTCTCCTCCCTGTGGCAACCTTTCCCCTCCCGCCCGTGCAAGCTGCCACCCTCCCCATCACTTCCCCTCTGTCCGCACACCCACCCGCTTTTCCGGAACAGTAACAACTTGGAGTTGTGTGTCTATAAATAAAAGCCAGACCGTGGGAAAGCCTGCCTGAGCCAAGTCAGTAAAACGCAGCTTGAATGGCATTCAAAACCGCAGGCGGAAGTCTGGAAGAAATCACCTCTGAGGGAAGAGAGGAGGGGCAGCAGGAGGAGGAGGAGGCGGTGGTGGTGGCAGCGGCAGCGCCACCGCACGCACACCCCCATAGCTGTCCTGCCCTGCTGGGGCCACTCACCGGTCATCTGAGCCCGCTGCAGGTTCCGCAGATGCTTGACCGTCATTTCTAAGATGTCTGCCTTCTCCAGTTTGGAGTGCCGAGAGCTCTGTGGAAGGAGAGGAGCCGAGTGAGCAGCTGGAGTGTGTGTGTGTGTGTGTGTGTGTGTGTGTGTGTGTAGGGGTGAGGGTTTGAGAATCACGGATGGGGGGGTAGCTCACAACATTTTAAAAGGAGGGTGCAAACCATCAGTACCACAAAAAGCAACCATCATCTCCATCATGTCTGGCGGCAAGATTGCAGAGGAAGGAGGTGGTTAAGGGCAATGGCTACCGTCTGCCCCCCCCCCCCCTGAGCACAGGAGGCTGGTAAGTTCCCCCCCCCCAGGTAATCCAGCACCTCCAGACCACCCAGTTCTCCAAGTCTAAGCCTCTTTTCAGGGAGTTTGGTTCCAGGCAGGGACTTCCAAACAGGATGGAGGGTGTGTGTGTGTGGCCTTCAAAGGCAGCAAGCCTGGCAGCAGGGAGGGATTCTCCTTCCCTCCTCCCTCCTCCCCCACGAGGCTGGGCCAGAAGAAGCACCAGCTCTGGATCCTGGGGGAGGCGTCCTCTCACCGGGTCAGCCCTTTGCCGGCCAAGACTCCTGGCATATTGGACCAGCCGGGAAAGCGGAGCTTCGACCCCCCCCCCCCTACGAAAGCAGCTACAATCCAACGCCCGTTTCCTTGCAAGGAAGCCCCGCTAAAAGCCGTGGGGCCCTGCTTCAGAGGAGACGGCGAGGGGGGGGAAGAAGCCCCCCCCCGTTCAGCCTTGCAAAGGGTCTGGTCGCAGACAAGACAGGCCGGCCCTTCTGTCCACCTGAGACCTCCTCACCCCCCAGCCCCGATGGCCCGCCTGTCCTTCGGGAGGGGGAGCGCCGAGGCACGCTTTCTCAGAGGGAGAGGCCTCCCATTCTTGGGGGGGGGGGCGGCGGCGGCCCCGTCTAGCTTTTCCTCCTGGAGGCGCGAAGGGCGAAGGCGGCCACTCACGTCCTTCTTGAGGGCATCCAGGATGAGGGTCTTGAGCTGCGCCAGGCTCTCGTTGATGCGCGCCCGCCGCCGCTTCTCCATGATGGGCTTGGACGACTGCGAGGGAGGGAGAGAAAGGGCCAGCCGGTGAGCCCCGGAGCCCGCCGAGAAAGGAAGGAAGGAAGGAAGGAAGGAAGGAAGGAAAAGATGGAAGGTAGGTAGGTAGGTAGGTAGGTAGGTAGGTAGGTAGGTAGGTAGGTAGGTAGGTAGGTAGGTAGGTAGGTAGGTAGGAAGGAAGGAAGGAAGGAAGGAAGGAAGGAAGGAAGAGACCCTTCTTCGCCCCCCCCTCCAGCCCGCCTGCCCTCCTCCCGCCGGACTCGGGCGGCGCCTTTACCTTGCGGTGGTCGGAGGCGGTGCGGGGTTTGTCCGGCGTGGCGTGGACGCTGGCCGGGGTGGCTGCCACGGGAGACGAGGAGCTTTTCTCCATCAGGTCCGCGGGCATCCTGCCGGGCCGGCGGCTCGTCTCTGCGCGGCGGGCGCAGGAAGGGGCGCAGGGAGGGGACGCCGCTCCCGGGAAGAGGGACGGCTGCGTGCGTCCCACGGGCCGCACCAGGAGCAGAGGCGGCGGCGGCGGCTTTGGCCGGCGCTTCTGCTGCTTCTCTAGCGCGCCTGGTCCGGCGGACCGCTTGCTCGCTCGCTCGCTCCCTGCCTGCTTGCCGGGCGCGCCCTCCGCGCTCCTCCTTCCCCTCGACGGCGGCAACAGCAGCGGGAACCTCCGCCCTCGGCTCGCGCGCGCCCGCGCCCACACCCCCGACCGACCGACCGACCGGCTGCCGCTGCGGGCGCTGCTGCTCCTCCTGCCCGGCCGGCGCGGCGCGGCGGAATCCCGGGCGACTCCCTGCCTGGCGGCCGCTATTTATAGACTGCGCTGCACGCGAACGGCTCGTGTGAAACTTCCCAAACTTTCTTTCCCACACTGACTTTCAGCCAATGGGAGCGGGAGGCACGCGGCCCCGCTCGTGGACGGCGCCCACCTATTGGCTGCCCGGCGCAACGACCGGCGGCCAATGGCGCGCGCCTGGGCGCCGGGCACCAGAAGCCGCCTTGTCAATCAAGGACCCGCTTTAACCCTTGCTGCGCCGCAGGCCCAGCCGAGACGGGAGCGGAGGGGCCCTGCTCCGGAGTGTGTGTGTGCTTTCTGCCTTCGGGAATGGGCAGCTTGGAAGAGCGCTTCCTTTGACCGGACCGGCATGAATCTCTTGGGCAGCCTCTGCGCGCGCGCGCGCGCGCGCGCGTGGACCGTAGGTGGGGGGTGGGGGGGGCTTAGGGATTCAAAGATCCCAAGGCAGAGTATGCCTCGACGGCAAGGGCGGCAGGAGGGGGTACCCGGAGCTCGTCCCCGGAGAGCTAGCGTGCCCGGTGAACCCGGGTGTCGCCCCTCACCCTGCGGACAGTGCCCGGTCTCGCGTGGCAGCCGGGGGGCCAGCCCCGACGGCTGGGAAGCGGGGAAGGGGAAGAGGGACCCCCGTATATCCGCGCCTTGTGCCCTGTGCGGGCCGGTGCAAGAACGGGCAGCAGGCGAGCTTTCCCCCGAGTAACAACAGGAGGACGAGGAGGAGAGACGAGGCGCGGCGCGGCGCCGGCATCGCTGCCAGCCTGCGTCTGACCCCGAAGGCCGTCGGAGTGCGGGCAGCAGCGCGTGCCGGGGGAGTTTCCCTGCCGCCGCGGCAGCCCCAGAGGGAGGCGAGGCGAGGCGAGGCGAGGCGGGCGGTCTGTTGCTCGGCGCAGCGCGGGCGGCGGCTCGAAGAGGTCGCGCGGGGAGGGAAGGCCTGGAGAGAGGCCGGCCCCGAGCGCAGGGCTGCTGTTGCTGCTGCTGCTGCAGCTGCTGCCGCGCCAGAGCCTGGGAAAACTCCGCCTCTGGCGGAGGCCGGGCTGGAATGCGGCCGGCCAGGAGGCGAGGGCGAGGGCGAGGGCAGGGGGCACCGTCGCACCCCGCCTCCCCCCCATCTCGAACCGCGGGGGAGCCCGGGCGAGGCCCAGGGATGGCGAGTCCCGGCCGCCGCGCAGGGCCTCGGTTGGCCCCCACCTGCCTTGGGCGTGGAGGGAGGCCGGGGCAGCCTTGCGCCCTCCCTCGTTGCACCGCAGAGGAAAGGAGGAGAGCAGGTCGCGGGGGTCGACTGGGGCGAGTGGGGGGGGTCTGTCGAGAACTGGGCTGCTAGGCCGCCTGCTTGCCTTGCAAGACGCAGCGAGCCTGGCTCCGCCGCCGCCGCCGCCGCCTCTCCTAGAAGAAAAACACGGAGGAGAGGAGCTACTGTTGCTCGGTCTTGACCGATTTGGCCTCCGATCTTCCGACACCCGTGTTCGGATGGCGCAAGTGGACAAGCCGATTCCCCTGGACAGCCGAGAACCATGATCTGAGGACGGAGGGAGGGGAGGGGGGGTCTCCCGCATCCAGGCCAGGAGGGGGTGGCCGCCGGCCCTAATGGGTCCTTGTCCTCTGCGGGAGGGAGCGTGCGTGCCAAAGCGGCCTGAGCGACGCACTCCCGCGCCTCGGGCTGCCAGGGAAGGGGGGAGGCTGTCGGTGCCCTGCGTCAGCCCGGGGTAGCCACCTGCCAGGCCCCGGAGAACACAGAGGTTGGCGCCCTGCCGCCTTTCGGGGGTCGTTCTGTCCGAGCCGCACCTCGCCCGTCCCGGATCTCTGTATGACCCCGAAAGCCGAGTGAGAGGAGCGACCCGCCGGGGGGGGGGTGGTGGTGGTGCGTGACTTCTGGTCAGGCTCTGCTTCCTCCTCTGCACTGATTTTGGCTGAGCAGAGGGTGGGGTGATTTCTTTAACGATCCCCCGCACTTCTCCCAGCAGAGGGATCCATTGGGGTTGGAAGTGTCTGTACATAATCTTCCTAATCGGGTCGTACAGGACGGAAACCCTGCCGGTGTGTTCAGGACGCGGGGCGGGCGGGGGGGGGGCTGCGCTGGCTGCTCCGGGCGGTTTGGGAGCCCCGGCCGCCCAGCCTCTTCCCGGGGCGACGGCTCGTGGCGCCTGCAGCTGGGCGCAGAGGGACGGAGGCTTCCCTTCCTGTCCCGGAGCAGCCTCCGCGCCCCGTCTCCGAGGCAGATCTAGGGGCAAAGGAGCCCGAGCGGGTTCCGAGAGCCCAGGCGGGCCCCAATGCCCGCGAGGATGGTGGCGCCCCTTGCTCCCCGGGAGCCGGCGGGATGAGCCCCGAGGGGATCAAAGGCGGCCTTCCGGGAGGAGGCAGGCCGCGACTTGGCCCCACGGCTCGGCTGCTCCCTCCCGCGTTCCCAGGCAGCGGGGCCGGTCTAGGGGGCTCTCGCCTCGCGGGCAGGATTGGCTGCCAGGGACGGGCGGGCGGTGGGTGGCGGGGGCGGGGGGAGAAAGAGAGAGAGAGAGAGAGAGAGCAGCGGGCGCGCCTCACCTCGAGCTTGCCCTTCTAATCCCGCCCGCCCCTTCCCATGAAATGGGCTTGACAGTCATGGGAATCTGGCGCGGGCAAGGGAGGGCCAAGGCCTTCCCGCTGCTGCTCCGCAGGCTTCTGGCTCTGAAGAAAAGCAGGGAAACGGGTGGCCTCGCGGACCTGCCTCTTGCGGTCCAGCAGGCTGTTAAGCGCAAGCCCTTCAGGATCTTTCTTTGGCTGCGGCTGCCTTCGGAGGCCTGCTCGACAGACAGACGGGGAAAGGGCTCTTTGGTGTTCCCGTCTCCCTCCATCTGCAGAGAAAGGGGTCTTGGGTGGGGGACCACTCTGGGAAGAACCGTGACACATCATGCTAGCCAGGACCCCCACTCCAAACCCCCCCCCCAAGCATGGGAGATGGGCCGCTGGTCAGGCGCAAGGCACCTTCTAGCACCAGCAGACTGGGCCTTGCCAGGAAAGGATTCCAAACCCAGGGTGCCTTTTCTAGGCTGGCTTGCCCCCCCCCCCCGTGTGTGTGTGTGCAGGCCCTCCATGAAGGATCTGTGTCAGCCATTCCTCCGCTAGCTAGGCCTGCCATGCTCCTGAAACAGAGTGATTTGGGGGTGGGGGGGTGGGCAGGATGGAGAGTCCAGCCAGGCTGGGCCAGCTAGCAGGCAAGGCATGGTGCCACCTTGGTGCCTCCAAGGCAGAGAGGCTAGCTAGGCGCTGTGCCGCCAACATCTGCAAGGTGGATGGGATAGGAAAGGTAACTGTGTGGCCCCAGACTTCAGCCTTAGCGGCTGGGGGCACGGCCCCCTCTTTCCCATCCCTTCCCCCTGGTGCCGCTTGTGAACTCAGTCCTTGGGCCCCAATTCTCAGTAATGTCTCCTCCTGCAGAGGTGGTTGGAAGAACAGCAGCAGAGGGACCTGGCAATTCCGGGCGCTTAGCCCCAAACTCTCTGTCGGCCCCTCCCTCTTCCAAGCGCCCTTTCCTCCCAACCCTGATCCCTTTTTTTTATTGCCAGCTCTCGAGACACCTAGCAAGAAAACTGGATGTTCCTTTGGAACAGACAACACAAATTGATGGAGAGGTCGTGAGGAGGGCCATTGTCTCCTCAGGGGAGTAGGAAGCCAACTGCTGAAAAATTGCACGCAAGCACACGGGATGAAGCCACCCCTCTACAGGCCCTGCTTTCTCTGCCCCTGCCCCAACTTGTGCCAGGGGGTGGGTGGGTGGGGGAGGGCAAGGAAGGGATTCCCTTGCTGACTGTGGAGAGGTCCTGAGGGAGGTCCGTGTCTCTCCAGGTGAACTGCAGAGGGCCTCGGAAGCAAAGGCTGGGCCTCCTGAGTCTCACGCGAACAGGATGTCCCTTGGGGATGGGGTGGGGTAGTGGTTGAGAGGCTGCTGGTGGTGGAGAGGGATTGGCCGTCTCCCCCTCCTCCCTCCCTTGGCATCCACCTGCAGGGGGGTTTCTGCTCTGGCTGGCACAGGGCCTTGGCAGCCAGCCTCCGAACGGGCCCTCTGGCTCCTGCAGATGAGCCTCCCTTTGCCGCCTGAAGCCTTTGCCGCTTGAAAGGAGATTTCCCAGACTCCCAGACCCAACTAACTGCCAGGCCCTCTGGAAGCACCAGAGGTTTCAGGCGGGCCTGGCAGGGGGCCCCTTGCAAACCACTGCCTGCCCCCCCCAGCCGAGGAGGCATCAGGTGGTGAGTCAGGGCTGAGGGTGGGCCCCGGAGGGGGGGAGGGGGGAAAAGGGGAGCAGGGAGTGAAGTATTTTGCTGGAGACCTTGGAAAATTCCTCCCCTTTCTTGCTGGCTCTCGGCTCTCTCTCTTTCCCCTCCGCTTCACTGACTTTCCCACACTCAGCTCTGTCGGCTTAGGCTCAGTCACCAGGCTGCCAGGAATCAGGCTGGCTTGAACCAAAAGGCTCCCTCATTCTCTCTCTCTCTCTCTCTCTCTTTCTTTCTTTGGGAGCACCACACGGCATCTCCCCCCCCCCACCTACTCTGCACCTGGATGGGGCCAGTCCCACACGTATCACCTGATCTCTTGCCTTTTCAAAGACCGTGAGAAAAATAAGGCCCAGGAAAGAAGAGACATGTTTGCAGATCTCCCTGGAGCAAGTGGAGGGTGTGTGTGTGGGGTGTGTGTGTGTGTGGGGAGAGGAGCTGGCTCCTTTTGGGCTTGGTTCAATGCAGGCCTTTCTGCCTTTTCAAAAGCAGCCTGTGAGGGGGGGGGTGTTTGTTCTAGGCCAGGAAGAGGCTTCTGCCACATCAACGGGCACCCAGGAACAGCCTGGGTGGGGCTGACCGGGCACCCCCAATCTGCTTGGGGGTTCTTCTCTGGCCAGGCCAGTGAGAGGCGGCTCTTGCTCTGGATTCCCAGTCCCCAGGCTCACCTGCCCCTTCGTCTGAGTTTCCTCCTAGCCCCAGAATACAGGCCAGTTGGCAAGTTGTACCTCAGGAAAGAAACGCTAGCCCTTCAGGGCAGACCCTCTGGGTCAAGCCTCAACAGCCCTGGGGGAGCCAGCCAGCCAGCTGCCTGGTGACCTTAAGATCTTCAGGGGGACCCCCTCTGGAACAGGCCACTGCCTGCAACAAGCCGGCTGGACCTGGAGCGGAGACAAGGGGCTCTCCCTTGGTTGCTCCTGGAGACCGTCAGATCTACAGCTGGCCTGGAGTCATTTCCCACTTTTTGGAAAGAGCAACAAAATACAAGCCACCCACCCCAAATATCCTGGCCTTTTCTTGGCTTCTTGTTGCTAGAAGCTTTTTTGTTGGTTTAAATCAGGGAAGTGAATTGCCCCTCTTGCCTGCTCCCCCCCACCCCATGAAGGGTGATTGGTGCCCATTCACCCAGTGCCCTTTTCAAGATGTTCTGGCTTAATTCTCATCCAGGTCCACGCCAGCTTTTGTGCATCTCCAGTACTCCAGGAAAACCCCATTCCCATCCATGGGGAAATGCAAAAAAAGGCAAGGCCCCCAGTCATCTCACAGAGCTGGTGAGGAAGAGACCGCCTTGGCCCGGCAGTGGCTCTGGAGGCAGCAATGCCAGGAGGCCTGTCTGCATGGCATCCGGGAGGGATAACAGCCGTTCGAGGCCTCCCAGTGCTCAACAAGGCAGGCATACAGGCCCTCTCTCCTGTGGGCTCAAGCTTCAGAAGTGCCTGGCCTCTGCCCTTGAGGAGAAGAGCAGACTCTAGTCCCCCCCCCCCCCCGCAGGGCAGAAAAAAAGAAACAGACTCAGAGCAAATGAAGCTAGCTGACTACAAAGGTGATATGTGGGCTTCTTTGTGCAATGCTGATTTCCCTCCCCCGTGGTTTAATAAACCCTGTTGTTGTTGTTGTTGTTGTTGTTATTGACATTGGTGCCGACTCCACGGATTTGAGAACGGAGGAGGGGCCACCTGCTGACCGAGGAAGGGCTGGCAGGGCTCATGCACAGGTCCAGCCTCTATGCCTTCTGTTTCAGTCGAGTAAAAGCGAAGAGGCTTCCTTTTCAAGGGTTTGAGCCCACATTCAGCGTCTTCCTGGTTCTTCTTTCTCTTTCCCCATTTCTACTTGCAAAGTGGGAATGGCAGATTGAACCGATGGGCTGGAGAAGAGGCTGCTGTGCCTCCTGGGCCCTTTGCTCCACCCCAGGGTTGCCCCAGGAAAGCGATCCTGACTTGGACCAGAATGGGGCTGGTTCACATACATTGGTCCAAAGGTGGTACGTGACAGCACATTCCTCATTTTAATATTTAATGGCTTTTTCTTCTTGTACACCACATTGGTTGTTTTTAAAAGGCAGGATGTATGCTCGCATGAATAAAATAAAAGGAATGCTGTTAGTTGGGGTGGAGTGATCCTGGAGGAAGCTTTTGGCTTGCTGCATGGAGGGGTTTACACCTGGGGTGCTCTCTTGGGTGGCGTCCTGTCGGCCCAGGTCCTCCCCTTGACCACAAGCTCCTCCTTTGCCACTGCCATCTTGGGAGGCCAGTGGCACCTGTCCTTGGCGAACCTGGCTGGTACCTGGCTCTCATCCCGCTGGCTGCACCCCGTGACGTGCTTCTCTGGGGCCCCTCGGGTCAGAGGGTTTGCAACGGCCTCTGAAGCGAGGAAGGCACCACACCATGTTGGCTTCTTGTAGCCAAAGCAGCCAGGCACTTAGTGCCACCTGAAAGATCTGCCCCAGGAGGACGTGTTGGGGCTTTCACGGAGCAGAGAGCCCAACCTCTTGCCCCTGAGCTGCCGCCACCATCCTCCTGGCTCTTTCATGCCAGGTGCCTGCCTTGGGTGCAGGGTGTCCTGCCTTTAAAGAATGGATGGCCACAACTGCTGCTGCGGCTGCTCTTAAATGGCCTTTGGCTTGGGATCCCTTTAGCATCCGTGCACCCACTGTGATCACATTGTAGACAGATGGAACAAGACATTCCAGAAACTACAAATGCAGAATTAGAACCCAGGTTTCCAGGCTCCCTCTCTCTGACAGAAATCCCTCTTGCTCACTTCACGGGCATGCCCAGAGTGCCTGTGTGTGTGTGTGGGGGGGGGCTGGGGGAGGGAACAAAGTCTTCCTTCTGCATGCGGATCCATGAGGACCAACTCTCAGTGTGGCTCAGAGGGTGGAAGCTTTGGTGAAAAGGTCAGCAGAGCAGTCTTCTGCCAAACGGGGCACAGATCCTTTCAGAGAACCTGCCGGGGAAGCAAGGCTGTCCTCTCTGTCCCTTGAATTTTGGGAGGGGACACTCACTGAGTTGTTCCCAAGGGTCCTGCTTGGGGGCTCCAGCAACCAGGATGCTGGCTCAGGGCAGAGGAGGCCTGTCTTGTCTGAGCAGGGTGGCCCTGAAGTCCCCACCAGTGGCAGTGCGCTCCTCTGGAGCAGGGCTGGGACCTCCTGCAAGGCTTGATCCCAGCCGAGGCTTCTCTGAGACGCCAGCAAGCCACAAGGACCTTTATTGCTTCGTGAGTTTAAGAGTGGGGGGGGGGTCACAGAATGGCTGCTCGTAGCCTGGTGTCAGGAGCAGTTCAGCGGCCATGCAGACGGCGGCCACACCATTGAGTCTGGACTTGGGTTTCTCCTCTGTGGAAAAATCTGAGCAAAAGCTTCTGTGGATTTTCCAGGGAGGGGCTTTGAGGGGGAAGAGCAAGGGAATTCGTGTCAGGCTCAGGAAGCTTCTCGCCCGTGGCATTCGGGTTGCGGGAGGTCTTGTCTTTCAGACCTGAAAGTCTTCTTAGCTGTCTTAGAAGTGGGTCCCTCGACGAATGTGTGGGCCTCGTGCCAGGCCACTCCTGGGACGGAAGCGACAGGGAGAGGCCCAGAAGCAAGTTCGAGGACAAGGCTCAGCTCAGCATCACATAGTGAAGGAGGCACCTTGAACATGCACAGAGCGCGCTGCCCCGGAGCAGAAGAGCCCCCTCCCCACCCGCCACCCCTGCAGAAGCTCCTGCTTCTCCAAGACCAGAGGGGAAAGGCTTGCAGGGCAGGGTCTGGAAGGCAAGCCAGCCCCCTCCCCTCCTCCGCTGGGGAAGGCAGGCTCCAGGCAGAGGTGCTGCTCCCAAAGCCATGGCGCCTGCTTTCCCAGGTGGGGAGCAAGAGCGTGCCGTGGTGTTCCTCCCCTTCGAAGACTGAGGAGTGAAGAGGAAGAAGCAAGAAGCCCCTTTCTTGTTGCTCTTTCTGGCCCTTTTCATCTTGGGGGGGGGGGACTCTTGGAATCTGCCTTTCCATTTCCTCTTGGATCCTCTTTGCTCTCAACAGCAGCGGCCTGGCACAGGAAGCGACCCAGTGGCTCCCGTCGGGTGGAGAGTGGGTGGCCGGCTGCCAAGTCTGCTGGCATGGGAAACAAACCCAGGGCACCAAAGGACCCCTGACCATGCGCAGAATGCAAGGGAGCACACAGCAGCCGCAGCCTCCAGGGACGGCCGGTGGCCTGCCTGGGAAGCAGGGGCTCCTCTGCTGGGAACTCTGGAAATGCGTGCCTGCTGTTTGTTGAAATGCCCCCCAAACCCTCCATGGCCTGGAAGAAAGCCAAAACTCCTCCCCTGCTGCCCTGCCCTGCCCTGCCCTGCCCCCCCCCATCAGCTTGGGTGCTAGCATATCAGGCAAATCCCCATATATTTTTCAGAGCGGTAAGCATGCTATCTTTTAGCCCAGCAACAGAAACAGAACTATTTGGGGGGGGGGGTTATTTAATACTAGAAACTTTATTTCCACTTGGGTTTTCATGGATTGCAGCCTGTTTCTTCAGATGCCGTTGTCAAAGCTCACACGGACATACGTTTGTTAGCCCTTGGCGTTCATCATCTTAGAGGTGCAGAGTTGGACGGGACCCTGTGGATCACTGAGGCCAGTCCCTCTCAAGGAGGCCAAGCGGGGAAATCAAACTCCCAGCCTCTGGTTCCGTAGCCAGAGGCGTAAACTCCTGAGCGATCCAGCAGTTCGCTATCATGTCTGCCAAGGGGCTTTTGGTGAATGGTGATCCTACCAATTTGTGATCTCCAGAAGGTCCTCTATTAACAGCCCTGCTCCAATCCTGCAAACCAAAGGCCCTGGTTTTGTATCCTGGATCAATCCATTCCCTCTACTTTCCTTTCCTTTCCACCCCCACCCCACCAACCTTGTTCTCTTTTCCACTGAGTCTTGCCTTCTCCTGATGTACCAAAGTGCAATTGCCTCAGCTTAGTCAGTTCTGCTTAGTCTTAAATATGCTAATGTGTTTTATTTGCTTATTACTACCTTTCTGCACCGTCCATCAACGGAAACTCTCGGGGACACTTCACCAGACCAACCAAACTGATGCCGGTCTTCTGTTCTTTAAAGCTCCCCCTTCCTGGTCTGTCTTAAGAGACTCCCCAGTCGGCTTCATGGGGGGGGGGACAAGTCCTTCTGCAAAGTCAGAGAGCTGGCCAGCCCCCCCTACACCCCCCATCCCCCCCGCCCCTGCTTCCCTGCAAATCTCCCCTTTGCTGTGAGCCAATACAGCAGCTGCTCCTCAGCTGTCAGGGGCAGAGAGCAGGATATCGGCAGCAGAGCCCCCCCCCCCCGCCCGCAACATATCCATGTGGGCCATGCTATCTTTATTGCAGGCTGTTAAAGCCAAGCCTCTCAAGAGGGGAGGATGCCAAGGCAAGGTCTTCTGGAGGGGAAAGCACCTGGGAACGGAGGAGCTGCTACAATCCCAGACAATTCCAGGGCAATCAGAGGCTGGTGCCTGTTTCATAAAGTTCATACATCAGGCTTCAGGGCTGCCAGGAGGAAGATGCCATCAGAGGCTCTCCCTTGACATCATGGGGAGGGGGACAGAGCATGAGCCACCCTGGCAGAAGGTACTCCTCCGCCCCCGCCCCCCCGCCAGGGTGTGGAGGGAAGAGGAGGAGGCTGGGAGGACAGACAGGGACTCCTTCACAGCCAGGATTTCAGCTGGCAAAGAGGCCTTGCCAGCCACCCACTGATGTTTTCCCTGCCAGGAGGCCCTTCCAGGGACTTCTTTGGGGTGGAGGAGAAGAGCAAGGGTCCTTTTAGAGCCCCTCTCCTGCCAGCACCCACCACTGTCTTTGTAAGCAGAGGGCAAGAGGAGAAAGCATGGACAGCAGCCAGGGGGGTGACCAGCCAGAGTTCATGCCCCTTTCCTTTGCCTTTAGCTCCCTGGGCACATGGCCATCACTTGGCCTGTTCACCCTTTGTAAAGGGGGGAAGGAGAGACGGGGGCTGTGCAAAGTTGTTGTTACACTGGTGAAATCAGGATTGAAACACATGATGCAAAAGAGCAGGGCTGAATAATCTAGTGCAAGAAGGAAGAGCAGAAGAACTGAAGCTGAAAGAAAACGTGTAGATCAGCATCAATCCTCACACAGTATTTGGAGCTACAGTTTACAAAAGTTTCAGTTTTGAAATCCATTTCTGAGGCAGGAGGAGCCCAGTGTGACCAGTGAAGAATTTTAAATGCCACTTGGAAATGGAAGTCATTTCCACTCATTATTTGTAGTGCCTTCAGCCTAGCACCAGCTACAATCGGACTGTTGTTAAGTGAAAGCGGAATAGATACCCTTGGTTGTCTGTCCAACAGGCTGCTGGCTGATTGTGAGAAGGACCTCTGGCTGGATAGCGCTTCCCTGCCATGCAACCAGGCTCTGGGGACACAGGCTGGGGGCTCACACGAGAGGAAGACCCATCTCATTTCAGCCAAGATGCCTGCCGGAGAGCGGTGGCTCTCGATTGCAAGGAAGGAGCCAACACCCTGAAATGCCTTTGCAGCCTCCCTTGTTTCCTACCCAACGAGCTTGCCCTCCCGACCTCCCGACGGCCAATTCCTGGTTTTGATCTCACATCCAAGGCACTTGGTTTTCTCCACCGGAGGCCCTTTGGTGGCCAAGGGCTTCTGCTGGATCCCAGGCAAATGGGCCAGGCAAAGGTGGGCCACCCCCTCCGGAAGGTCTCGGCAGAGGGCTCCTGTTGGCGGCATTAATGATTAATTGCAGATGGAGCGATCCTGCTCAGCAGGGTCTGTGTGGCTTCAGATAAGAGTATCAGAAGTTAACAAAGTGCAAAGTGTAAAAAAAAGTCTGGGAGAAGCTCAGGGTGGGTTAAACAGGAAGTGGGGAGGGGTTTGTCTGCACTGTTTGGGGGGAGGGAGAGCCGTCAGAAGAACAGGTGGTCTTGGAGGCCAGGTGAGGGCTGCCGAGGCTCACCCTGTCAGGACCTCCATCAGGGCACAGACGAGCCAATGAGGAGCCCAGGGAACTCAGGAACCCGCCTTCTGTGGAGTCGGCCCCTTGGCCCATTCAGCTCTGCAATCATCTGCTCTGACTGGCAGCCTTCTGGGGGGGGGGTGCGGGGGGGGTGGGATTCCTTTCTTCGCTGTAACAGGAAGCCAGGCAGTTTCCCTGGTTACCCACCGGACCGTCCCTGCTTCCTCTTGACAATCCTACAGGATCTTGTGTGTGTGCGGGGGAGGGGGGCTTAGGGGGCTTGCTTGGTCCCTGGAAGAAGGGGTGTGCGACAATTTTGGAAAAGGCACTTCTTTAGGGCCCCAGGAGGGCACCTCAACACCCAAGGGGTTAATCTCTTCCCCTCCTTGGCAGGGAGATCTCTTGTGCCTACCTTTCACCAAGCGCCCTTTCAGAAGCCCCGGGGGGTGGGGGGTGGGGGTGAGCTGAGCCCCCTCGCTCAGGAACCGGGCTTCCTTGCCTGGGGCCTTCCTGGATTTTATACACAGCAGCACAAGGCTAAACCTGTCTGTAGGCACCTTGGCCTCTGGCTTGCCAATATCTCTTCCCATAAATTATGTCAGTGCCTCCAGTTCCGGGGGTGGGGGGGGGAGCTTGGAGGTGAGACTTCTCAGCCTCTTCCAGGAAATGCCTGAAGGGAAGACCGGCTGCCGTTCCCCTCAATGCAACTTGGAGCGTGTCTTCAGCCCCCAACTGGAACTACCCCTCACCACCTTGAGAACAGTGAGATATAAATGAAATTGAACAACCAACTCTTGCCATCGTCAGGCCCACCCAAGGGGCTTCTCCCCATTCCTGGGTAGTGGGTTTGCGGGGGGGGGCAGGGCAGAAAATGGCCTCCTAGGCAACAGCCGGATATCTTAAGAGGTGCGCACCCTTGTGCGCGATCAAAGGAGACATGCGTACATCCCTGAGCAGCAGCAGCAACAGCCCAAGCAAGGAAAGCTTTGGAGCTGAGAAGGTCTACCTTCCCCCAATCTCTCCTCCACCTGTTTTGAAATTCCCCCGTCCCTGCTTTTGCTAACGGTGTACTGCAAGAAGCCTCACGACAAGTGTCCACTGATCCGGCCTGCTGGCAGGAGAACTCCCCGTTTCCTTCCCTCCCTTCCCCCCCCCCCACTTGTTTCCTATCTTGTTCTACTCATCCCAGGCCAGGCCAGAGAAGGGGCTTCTTCCCCCCTAGCCCCAGCCCAGCCCAGTCCACGCAGTGGCGGCCGCTCCTCCTCCAGCCTCTCTCCCAGGGCTTCTGGAGGTTCATGCTGGAGAGCCACACTCCCCTGGAGAATGATCAACCACTGGCCCTCTGCCCGAGGGGCTCCCGGAGCGCTTAAGGCAGGGCCAGGACGCGGTGGCCTTTGAACCAAACAGGATTAGCCCTTCCTTCCTTCCTGCCTCCCTGCCTGAGGGAAAAGTTGGTTCCCACAACCGCTTTGCTTTGCTCGCTCAGAGGGGCAGGTTTGCCATCCTCCTCTCGGTCAACACGAGGGACCTGGAGCCCCTCCCTCCGCCAGGCGGTTGCAGGACGGCATCTGTTGTCCGAAGGGGGTCCTCCCCTTCAGGGTGAGTGCCAAGGGCCCCCCAGGCAACATTGGGGAATCGTCTGGAGTTCGATTCAGCTCAACCGCTCGTGGATAAAGGCTGGGCCTCAGTGGATGGGTAGCTTCAGCTGGAAGGACACCCTGCCAAGAGGGAGGCCACTGGTTTACCCCTGTTAGGAGAAAACAGCCCCATGGAGATTTATATTTTATTTATTTATTTATTTATTTATTTTCTATCCCGCCTATCTGATCGTATTAGACCACTCTAGGCGGCTTACAATAAAAACAACAATGCTCCAGGGAAGGGCCCCTTATTTCCTGTTGTTTCTCTGCCAGGGAGTGGGATTTGCAGAAGACAGGCTGAGGTCCCTCCTGGTCTTGTTCCTCTCTTAGACACAACAGTGTTTATGCTTTCACAACCTGGGTCAAAAAGAGAAGAGGAGGAGGAGGACATATGAGGTGAGAGTGGTACACCAAGAAAAGGGGATACAGATGGAGACAGCAAGGCCTGCCAAGACTTTGGACTAACAATCAGCCTGAAGAAAACACAAGACATGGGCCAGGGCGTGGACTCACCTCTCTCTATTACCATCTCCACACAAGAATTGGAAGTTGTTCATGACTTTGTGTACCTTGGCTCAACCATCTCTGACACCCTCTCCCTAGATGTCAAGCTGGATAAACGCATTGGCAAAGCAGTGACCATGTTCTCAAGACTCACAAAGAGAGTATGGCTCAATAAGAAGCTGTCGGCATACACCAAGATCCAGATCTATAGAGGCTGTGTCCTGAGCACACTCCTGTACTGCAGTGAGTCCTGGACCCTTTGTGCACGGCAGGAGAGGAAGCTGAACACCTTCCATATGCGTTGTTTCCAATGCATTTTTGGGATCATCTGGCAGGACAAAGTTACAAACAGAGTAGTCCTAGAACGAGCTGGAATTTTTAGCATATATGCATTACCGAAACAGTGATGTCTACATTGGCTCGGACATGTCATGAGAATGGCTGATGGTCGGATTCCTAAAGATCTCCTGTATGGAGAATTAGTGCAGGGAAATTGCCCCAGAGGGAGACCACAGCTGCGATACAAGGAGATCTGCAAGTGGGATCTGAAGGCCTTAGGAATGGACCTCCACAGATGGGAAACCTTGACCTCTGAGCATTCAGCCTGAAGGCAGGGAGTGCAGTATAGCCTCTCCCTATCTGAAGAAGCACTTGTCCAGCAGGCCGAGGCTAACAGGCAGTCCCCAAAGCGGCAAAACCAGGGGACAGATTGTGTTTGTCTTCAGTGTGGAAGGGATGGTCACTCTCGAATTGGCCTTCTCAGCCACACTAGACGCTGTCAGAGTCCTCTATTCAGAGCACATCACCATCCCTTGGCAGAGTGGCCTTTTAGGCCAGATGGGTGGGGTATAAATAAATAAATAAATAAATAAATAAATAAATAAATAAATAAATAAATAAATAAATAAATAAATAAATAAATAAATAAATATCGTCTCTCAAGACTGAAGGATGCCTAATCTAATCATGGGTGGAATTGAGTAGTTGTGTTTCAGCCTTTACTAGCCATGCAGAGTAGAGGTTAGGCACTAGATGGGTGGGATATAAATGGAATGAATGAATGAATGAATGAATGAAAGAAAGGGAATCAATCAAATTCCTACAACTCTGAAGACTTAGGAAGGGGGCAGCCAGAACCAAGGGGGTGGGGGAGTCCACCCTGACTACAAAGACCCACTCCCGGTACCAGAGGCCTGTGTGCCCAAAAGCCAGATCCGCTAGCCCAGGCTGTGCTAGGCAGGAGGGAGCAGTTCCTGATGTCTCTGAGCTTGGTTCCCCCCCCCGACACCTTCAGAGAGCCAGGCCCTCCCTTGCCCGCCATGCCAGGCCCTGATGTCCATCGGCTTCACTTTGCAACCCCCACCACCACCCCGCCCTACGGTGCTTCCTTCCTCCCTGGGTCAAGTGAGGAGGGTGAATGGAGAGGGCAGTTGCTCCTGGGTGCCTGAGAGGCCCTCAGGCGTGAGCAGATTCTCCGGGTCTCCGCTGGCGGGGCTCCTCTGTCCGCGGGTCTTCCCTCTGGCGCCCGCTGTTACATACAGCACTGATGTTACCTGTCTGTCATGGGTTTGGAGGGAAAGTTCCATCCTATGGAGAGTGGAAGGCGGGACATCAGGAGGAGGGGCTGTACTGTATATAAATGTGAAGCCTGTGTGGTGAAGAAAAGACGCTGGGATGTGAAGAAGCAGCAGCTGGGAAGAAGAAGCTGGTGTGGGAGTCTGTGTGTCAGACAGGGTACTACTGTGTGTCAGAGTACCAACCTGATAGGTTCAGGTGTCTGTTGGTTAGCCAGAACTGATAGGTTCAGGGTCTGTGCTTCAAGTTAAGTGGTCTGTGTGAACCAAACTGTGTGTATGTATGAAAGAGAATAAGCCACGTTACTATATCTTATTCACCTGATCATTTTATTTTGCCTGTGTGTTGTTTTAAATAAACCTCATTCTTTTATTTGTTGAAAATCCATCCCTGGTCTGTGTGACTTCTTATAGGGAATGGTTGGTGGCAGCTTAGTTAACGTGTGGCAGATCCCAGTAGGTCTGGGGTTGTCACACCCGCATCCCTGGGCAGCATCCTCGCAACAGTCCTTGTGTCTCTGCTCCCGAGGCACTTCAGCAGTCAAGGCGAGGAGGGGAACCGGACGGGAGGCCTTGCCACCCTCTGTGCAACTCTGCTCCGGGCGCCCAGCCTCAGCTTGGCCAGGAACCTTACCAGACTTTCCAGGGATGCTGCCAGATTAATAATTGCCAGGAGGATTTGGATTCAAACCCGGGATCGGGACAAGGAGGACCAACCAGACGGATGACAGGCATCCCGAACCACTTTGGCCTCCCTTGGCAGAAGGAAAGGACAGACAGGCGTTGTTGATCTTGGTGACCTCCTGGAAACATCCTCAGGCAAGGAGGAAAGACCGGGCAAGGGATTCGTAGGGGCGCCTTTCTCTCCCCCTCCCCCTCGCACCATCCGCTGCTTTTCCTTCCAAACGGTCGAGGCACCAAATAGAAAAGGCGGCGGGGTGGCGGCGGCGGGCCCTGGGCGGCCAGGTGGCCAGCAAGGATCTTACGGCCAAAGTCTGCAAAGGCTGAAGAGGAGCGCAGGGCCCTTCCTGGCCGTGCCCCCCCCAGCGGGCGACCGGATCCTCCGCCGGTGGAATGTCCCTCCCTGTCAGCCAGCCCAGAGCACAGAGCACAAGGCCTGAGCAAATCCCGGAGCAGGGGTGGGTCCTGGGACCATCACACATCACCGAGAAACAAGCTGTGCTGCGAGCTTTGCAGGCCAGATGTTGAAGCTGTGGAACCTCTCCTGTTTGAGGGTTTTTCCCCAACCAGTCCACCCCCCCCACCCTGTCTCTGTCTCTGTCTCTGTCTCTGTCTCTGTCTCTCTCTCTCTCTCTTTCTCCTGCCCGATGATGGTCGAATCCATTGTCTGTCCCTCTCTTATCTCAACGGGTGGCAAAGACGACGGCCACTCCGCGAGCTGTTCTATCGCATTTTCCTGCCCTCTGTGCTTCCTCTGCTGGCGGGAAGCGGAAGCACCCAGGAACAAATGGCAAAGTCCCTTTCAAAGAAGCCTCGGGGGTTAAACATAGATAAAACTCCAGGAAAACAAACATTTTCCGTCTCCCATCTTGGAACTTTAATTTTAGTGCCTGTAACTTCAATGTCCGGTTTGAAAAGACGTTGAGAGAAAGACAAGGCCACCTGGTCATGATCTTCCTGCACTGGGCTTCAGCTCTAAAAATGCTTTCTCGTTTGCATTTGGCCATGTGCAGTTTCATGCCTGTGGCTGTTCTCTGTTTCGGGTGTTGTGTAAATGAAGCCTGCAGCCAAGAAATCAGAAGAAGCTTGAAGCTTGGAAGGGCAGCAATAAAGGAACTAGAAAAGATCCTCAAGTGTCAAAAAGATCCTCCCTGGAGACCAAGATCCTCCACAGCCTTGGATTTCTGATCACCAGGTCGAGATGTGAAATCTGTACAGTTAAGAAAGTTGACGGGGGGGGGGGGGGAAGAGATTGATTTGTTTCAAATGTGATGCTGGAGGAGAGCTTTACAAATACTTTGGCCTGCCTGAAAGACAAATGAGTGGGTCCTAGATCAAATCTAGGTGAGGTATCGAGTAAGCTCCTCTTGGTTGTTGTGGGTTTTTCGGGCTCTTTGTCCGTGTTCTGAAGGTTGTTCTTCCTAACGTTTCGCCAGTCTTTGTGGCCATGGGCATCTTCAGAGGACAGCACTCTCTGTTCTGTGGCCGGCATCTTCAGAGAGTGCTGTCCTCTGAAGATGCCGGCCACAGAGACTGGCGAAACGTTAGGAAGAACAACTTTCAGAACGCGGCCAAAGAGCCCGAAAAACCCAGAACAACCATTAGATCCCGGCCGTGAAAGCCTTCGTGAATACATTAAGCTCCTCTTCTTTCTCTCCAGGATCCTGTCTACATGTCATCTTGTCTCACTTCCCCCACAAGGGAGCCTTTGCAGGAGAGGAGAAGGGGTGCTGAGTATCATCCTTTAGACCCCTCTCCCAATTCCAGCAACTGCCACAACCCTTCCTGGGCAGTGTGGTGCCTGGGCAAGAGACCGACCAGGCTTGGACAAGGGTGGGTGGGAAGCAGGCCAAGATCCATGGGCAGACCTTGGTGGCTTAAGGGATTTGGCTCTTGCCCCCACCCCATCCCACCCGTGTTCTTAAGGAGACACTTGGACTCAGAGTCTCCAGCAGATGAGTAATGCACAGGAGGGGGAGGTCATGGAGCAGAAGAAGCCTGTGGCTGGCACTTTTCAGCTGAGAAGGGGAAACCGGTCTATACTTTATCCCATGCCACTAACTGTGGCTAATCCCTTGCAAGATTCTTGTGCAACGGCCTTCTTGGGTGGTGCGGTCTGGCTTCTTTGAGCGCTGAGTCATCACTTGCTTTGCATGCTGCTGAGTCATTTCCAGGGTTGCGGATGGATGGATGGATGAAAATCCCTGGTTCTGCCTTTGGGAAATGGGCATGTGGGGCCTGTCCGAGCAGAAGAAGGTAAATCACCGAGAATGATAAGAAACCATTCTCGCTCACAGAAATAGTCACCATGCCCCTTTGTGGACCACTTGATATTCAGGGTGCCAGTTTTCGTGTCACACAGAACCCTTCCTCGGGGATCAGTGGTTTCCACCAGGTGAGGGAAATGGTCTCTGATGTGGCTCTCCATCCTTCCCTTTGCCACGGCTCCCGTACCATTCCTACTCTTTTGAGTATCCCATGCAAGAAGTGGTTTTGTGCCACCAAGTCAAGCGCTGGGAGTTGTTGGAGAGATCGGCACTCTCCGCTGGCGAGGTTCCCATCCTATGGGGTTCCAGCATGCATACTGGGGGGGGGGAGCATTTAGAATTCTCTGCTGGGGTGCTCTGGCACCCTCCCCAGGACTGCCGTGCTAGGGTGCTCAAGATATCTGTCCAAACCGCAGATCCCACAGGATGCTGTCAGGTGGCGCTGTGCTGGGCCAAGTGGGGATCTGGTGGCTAGAGCAGAGGGCATGGATGTGCTCTTTGTTACCAGCATACTGTGTGGGGTTCATCCTCCCCATCCCCCCCATCCCCCTGGAATCTTGCTGTAACACCCCGGATAGATGCTTGTGGCTGAGGCAGATCTGAAGGACCAAGGCTTACCTGAGGGGCCACCTGAAAGAGAGCCTTACCCCCTGTCCAGAGTGGACACCTGCAGGGCCTTGTGCCTTGCTCACCTGTTTGGCAGCCATGAACACCTGGTCTGTGCCTTATCTGATGCTGAGCAAAGCTCAGTCAAACTCTGGGACCAGGGCAGAGATGAAGACAGCCAGGACTCCTCAGGCAGGTGTGTCAGCCTCTGTGAAGGATTGCTTTCAAGGAGCTCTTGGGATGATTAATTGGCACAGATCTCTAATTGCAGACATGAGAGCAAATCATTAGCCCCCTAGGAGACCAGGAGATGAGAGAGGCCATTCTTCGGGGGGGGGGTCTCTCTGCCCAGGGCTTTCTGTTGGGTGGAAAGAAAAGGCATGCATAGGGTGGGGAGGGGGGGGCAGCTGCTTAAGTATCCAAGCCAGGGGGCTCTTCAGGGCTGCCTGAAAGCCTTCAGTCTCCTGCACCTCCCGAGGAAGTCCATTATCTCGTGGAATGGCTGTGACTTTTCCTTTTCCTGCTCATCTCTTTCCCTGCCTTCTGGAGCTGCAGGAGACGGGTCTGATCCATCCTCTCGGTGAGAGCCCTTCAGAGGTCTGGAGACAATGGTGCTCATTGGACTCTTCCTTCTCCACATTAAAATCAGTATTCATCTCAACAGCAACATTAGGGTTGGGTAGTTTTCATTTTGGCCTCAAGGTGTGAGGGAGTGTTTGTGACACAATTCTTATCGCAGACAGCAAAGCAGCCTCAAAACCCACAGTATGAAACCCCACAGAAGAGAATCAGGGGGCAGGAAGGGCCTCCACCCTGTTTCTTCCCATCCCTGGTGGGCACCCACAGCTTTTCTCCAGAGGCGCCTGGCAAGGAAAAGGCAGCACATGGGGGAGGGGGGAGGAAGAGGAGCAGCCGCTGAGTGCACGTGGGGTGGCCCTCTTTCCCCCCCCTTCCCCGCCTGCTTCTTCCACATTATTAATGAGTTGCCTGTTTATTTGTGATCTCCTCAGGTGACCCGTGAAGGATGGATGAGCCTCGGGGGAGCTGAGCAGGTCAGGCGCTGGGTCATCTGGGACCTGATCTCGTCACAGACACAATGTGAAGAAGCTGAGGAGACCTGGAGGAGGGCTGGGGGCAGGCCCCCCCAATCGGATTTGGAGGCTACGCCAGGGCTGAGTTGATCCAGATCCATTGGGGGCCTGTTGGGTGTGATTTGTATCCCAGATCTGAGTTGATTTTTAAGACTCCCATGGATTTGCATCAGGAAACCAAAAGCCATTTTTGCAGCCATTTTTGAGGTGCGGGGTGGGAGTGGGGCTTTGGCACTGATACACATGAGTTCTGGAAAGATTGTACACACCATTGAGGGCAGGAGAGATGTCAGGCTTTGTATAGTTAGCTTGCATGCTCTTTTAAAGTTTGTTTCTCACAAGAAAAAAGACAAAGCCTGAAAGGATGGGTGGCTTCTGTAATTCCGTCTGTGTTATGGACATAAATCATTTTCCAAATTTGCTTCATTTTGACCTGGGGAAAAACATTTAAGCATTCCACTTCAACTCAGACCTCATTCCATTTGGCCCAAATTAAAATGATTCTGTTTGGAATTTGTGATTTGTGCTAATCTGTTGCACGACCATAAAGTGAACACAGTTGACTCACAGTGTTGTCACAGCACATAAAAGGAGAGCCCAAAAATGGAGTCCTCTGCATCATCCTACAAGTTCTTGCACATTTCCCTACTACCAGGAGTGGATCTTTTGTAAAGCTAATGGCTCTTAATTATTCAAGACAAAGGCAATCCAAAGAGTGGTTGTTGTGGGTTTTGGGGGCTCTTTGGCCATTTAGGAGAGCAGGGACAACCGGTAGCAATAGAACGGGGGGGGGGCACATGTTTCCCTGGGAAAATTGCATTTCTCTCCCAGCCCCTGTAAGGATGGCAGCTAAGCTCAGATGACAGCCATGTCTTTGCTAATCAGAAGGTTCCAGGGCTTTGGCCCTGGAAACACCGGGTCCAGCACACCTTCTGGGGCCGAAGCCAAGTGCATATGGGAGGTGGCCTGTACGCCATCTCCTCCTTCTCGGTCCTGCGTTCCCATCTCTTGGCCACTTTCCTCGGCCTGCAGCAGCTACCGCCTGGCCTTTGCTCCCAGGAGCCTCCTCCAGGAACATGGAAAACTGGACAAGGGGACTGCTGCCCCCCCCATCATCATCAAGGTTTTCGGGGAGTCCTTTTTATGGCCGCTGGTATTCCCATGGCAGGGCCCCTTCATCGACCTCCCCCCATCGAGCTAGCAAGTGAGCCTCCCTCTGGACAGAGGAGCGCGAGCCTTGTGACCTCAGAGCAGCGGAGGCCACGGAGGGCCCCCCCCTTCCCCCACGTGATGCACGGTCCCTGGGGCCTCCTTTGCTGCTCAAGCAGTAACCTCCAGCCTGAAAGGCAAGAAGCAACCTCCGTAATCTTTCACTTCCCGGCTATTAGGTTTCTTTCAAGGAGGGGCGGCAGTAGTTTCATTCCTTGAGAGGGAAAAGGCAAGGCAAGGGACTCCCAGCCCCTCCCTCCCAGATCTCCCCCCCCCCACAAATCCTTCACTAACCCCTAGCCAGGCCTTTTGGCATGGGGGCAGGGGTGGTGGGGTCCCCACCCTGGGCAAGGCAGGGCCTGCATGGCTATGCCCTTCTCCCCCCCCCCAGGGGGCTTCCATGGAATGTGAACAGCCAGGGGCATGGCTGTTTATTTATTTGTTTATTAATTAAATTTATACCCCGCAACTGTTCCGGGAGACCAAGGCTGGACAGAGAGGAGCAGGCATGGGACGCTGCCACGGCCAGTCCCTTGGCCCATCCCAGACTCGGGCTCCTCCTCTGTGTCTGAACAATTTCCATTCTTCTAGTTTCCTCTGGATCTATTAGCTACCTGTGCATCCCAGGTATTTCCTCCAGTGGGTTCCTGACTGCCCCCTTTCCCCTGCTTTCTCAGGAGGCAGGAGGGGCTGCAATAAAGGTGTGGTGAATTTGAATTTCTTGGCCAAGCCAGGGCAGAGCCAAAGCAGGACCATCCTCCCCCCCCCCCACCTGGCTCTCCATCCAGTTCCAAGGAGGCAGATTTCCTCTCTGGTCCCGTGGAAGTTAAGCGGCCAGCAAAGAGGGGTCCCTGGGGGGGGGGGTTTGAGGCTTTGCACCCACTCTTCTGGCTCAGCTGTTGCAACCTTTGACCCCTCTTTGGCCTGCTACTGACCCTGTGTGCCAGGAATCAAGCTGCCTCTTGCATCCCATTTGTGGCATGGGTTTTATTTTGTTTTTTGGTGAGCGGGAGGGCTGGTACTCCCCCCCCCAGTGGATTGGCTTGTAATAAATTCAAAGGGCTGGAGCAGGTGTGGGGGAAGGCGGGTGGCATGTCTTGGGTGGCCCTGCCTTGCCAGGCTGCCTCCTCCGGGGGGGGGGGAGATTGGCAGCTGGAAAGGGATTTTGCTTAGAGCTTTCTGCACATGGAGAGGGAGAGACTCCCCCCCCAGCCTGGCAGGAAGGGGCTTGTGTGTGTGAGAGAGGGGGGGAGAGAGAACTCCCCTCTCCTCCAAAGGCCATTCACCCTCTGGAGAGTAAGGCCTGCCTGTTGCCACCCCCACCCCCACCCCCGACCCTGGCCTGAGCCATCAGGGTGCCCATTCTGAAACCATCCTGGTCCGAACTGGGGCTCCGAGGGAGGGTGGGAAGCCGCCCTCTGGGGGTCTTGAACTCATGAAGCTCCCGGCTCTTCTCTTCCATGGGGACAGAGCAGAGGTTGGGGGGTGGCAGCCACCGGTGGGCCCTTTGGAATCAGCACCCTGCCAAAGCCCCAGGAATGTTTGACCTCAGCTGCTAATCCCAGCTCCGTGGACGCCGTCCAGAGTATCGTCTTGCTCGGCCCCCTGCTTACGGAGCGCATTGCGAAGATGACGGGACCCGGCTCAGCCCCTCCGGGCTCCCCAAAGGCCCGTCTCAAGTTCAGGCCACCTGCTGCCTCCAGATGACCAGGGAACGGGACCAAGGAGCTGTCAGGCGGTCTCGGCTCGAGGGGAAGAAGAGCCAGCCGCTGGGGGCAGGCGGGGGTGGCGGCCAATGTTTGGGGCCCAAAGCGGGACTCTGGAGGTTAGCTCCCCAGCTCTGTTGGGGCTGTGCTGAGCCCCCCCCCACTGTTCTTGCCCCCTGTGCCTGGGCTGCCTTGTTCCAAGGCCTGGTCCCTGGGGAGCTGGACACAGGCTCTCTCTCTCTGACCCCCCCGCCAGCTGGGCAGGGATGAGGGCCCCAGAGGCAGCGGTGCTGCTGAGCCCCCTCCAGCCCCCTCGGTCTCCAGGGCCAGGAGGAGAGGCCTCCTGCTTGGCTACCTGCTACCCCCTTCCTGAAGTGGGGTGGATTTGGGCCAATGCAGCCCAGGAATGTTTCTCAGGGAAGGTGGAAAGGCCCCTTCTCTCCCACAAAAGAGGGGAAAAAAGACAGGATAGGGTAAGGGGGAATTGCTCAACCTCCCCCCCCCCAAAAAAAGAGCACACACCTCCTCCGGTAACTGTCTGAAGCCCATGCTTTCCTCTTTGCAGGGCACAGGCCACTAAGAAGGACCCCTGCGCTGGGTGAGTGGTGGGGGCATCCCCCCCACCCTCCGCAGGTTCCTTGATGGCCAACTGAGAGGGCACCACCCTCCCTGCACTGCTCCAGGCCTGAGGCAGGCCCGCCAGAGGGCAAGGTGGCCAGAGGCCGACGGAGCCCGGCAGCATCCCTGGGGGGGCGGGGCGGCGTGTCCCTACCTGCCCCTGCGTTCAGACCCAGGCACCCCACTGCTTTCCTCCAGTGGGCCGCCCCCTTCCCCCCCCCCCCGCCACCGCCAGCGGAGCTGTATCTCAGATCCAGGAGGGAAACCCCGGGGCCTCCCCCCCCGCCCCCTCCCCCCCCGCCCTTCTTCCTCTTCCTTCGTGTTTCATTCCCAGTCCTGGCGGGGGGGGGGAGGGAATGCTCCTTTTCTTTCGCAGAAAAGGCTGATGGCAGGAAATGCGCGCTTGAGGCCTGACGGTGATGGTGATGGGGGGCTGGGGGGGGGAGGCGGCGGCGACTGGGACTTGGGGGGGGCGGGCGCGGTCTGTCTGCCGCCTTCTTCCCCGGCCAGCGGGTGCTAATGAGGTGCAATCCGCCTCGGGATGGGGGGAGGGAGGCACGATCGGGTCAAGGGATCAGCTGGGGCTCCCCCAAATCCAGGAGACGAGGGGGGGTTTGGAGAACACTTTCCCCCCTCCCGGCCGATTCCAGCAGCCGCAGAACCCGAAGAAGCCGGGGGAAAGGGGGGGGGGCCTTCCTTCCAGGCGAAACGCGGCGCTTCTTTCCGCGAGGGGTTCCGGGGCTACACCGGCTCCGTGGGCTGACCGCTTCCCCCCCCCCCCCGCGCGCGGGGCCATGGCTAGCCCTGTCCAAGGGGCCGGGGCGGGGGCGGGGGGGGAGAGCGCAGGCTGCCTCCTTGGCGGGACTGGCCCTCCCGCGGCGCCCCAGGCTTTGCCAAGCCCCGCCGCCCCCCCCCCCCCGGCTCCCCGCGGGGCTTCCCCGAGAAGCGGCTGGGCGGATGTGGGTTCCGGCACCAGCCTGGTCCGTCGCTGCCGCGCACTTGCGCCCTGGACTGGCCCGGCTGACGGCTGGCCCCGCCCGGGGGGGGGGGGCTTCTGGGGAGCCGCCCTGGGGCGCGCAGGGAGCCCTCCTGGGCGGGGGGAGGCCGGGTGCCCTGCTCGCGTGTGTGAAATGTAATCGGGAGAGAAGGAAAGGAAGCACGGCTTCTCTGGTGCAATTTCACCGGGAAGAGCCTTTTTTTCTTATGCAAAGAGAGACGCAGCGGGACGGGCAGAGCTGGGGGGGGGCAGGACGGCGGCTGATGGGTTTTGTCTGGGCGACCCCAGGACTCTCTCCTCTTCCTCCTCTCTCCTGCCATGCAAGTTCTTGGAATTGGAAGGTTGTTGTTGAGTCGTTAAGTCGTGAGTACTGTCGTGTCCGACACTTCGTGACCCCCCCCCCGGGGCAGAGCACATGCCAGGCCCTCCTGTCTTCCACTGCCTCCCGGAGTTGGGTCAAATTCATTCATGTTGGTCTCTTCGATGACCCTGTCCAGCCATCTCGTCCTCCGTCATCCCCTTCTCCTCTTGCCTTCACACTTTCCCAACATCCGGAAGTCTTTTCTTCTCATGAGATGGCCAAAGTACTGGAGCCTCCACTTCAGGATCTGTCCTTCCAGTGACCACTCAGGGTTGATTTCCTTCAGAATTGATAGGTTAGTTTTCCTTGCAGTCCAGGGGACTCTCAAGAGCCTCCTCCAGCACCACAGTTCAAAAGCATCAAGTCTTTGGCAGTCAGCCTTCTTCTTTATGGTCTAGCTCTCACTTCCATATATCGCTACTGGAAAAACCATAGCTTTGACGATGCAGACCTTTGTCAGCAAGGTGATGTCTCTGCTTTTTAAGATGCTGTTGAGGTTTGTCATCGCTTTCCTCCCAAGAAGAAGGCGTCTTTTAATTTCGTGGCTGCTGTCACCATCTGCAGTGATCATGGAGCCCAGGAAGGTAAAATTTGTCACTGCCTCCATATCTTCCCCTTCTATTTGCCAGGAGGTGATGGGACCAGTGGCCATGATCTTAGTTTTTTTTTATGTTGACCTTCAGACCATTTTTGGCTCTCTCCTCTTTGACCCTCATTAGGAGGTTCTTTAAGTCCTCCTCACTTTCTGCCATCAGAGTGGTATCATCTGCATATCGGAGGATGTTGATATTTCTTCTGGCAGTCTTAATTCCGGTTTGAGGAATGCATAAGGAAATCAGGCTTCCCTGGCTGGAGGGTGAGCCTGTGCAACTTCCCTGGGAGGGTCAGGAGCCGGAGGCAAGATGGCCTCCTGGCCACTGAGCAGCTTTCCCAGACAGGCAGAGACAGGCGCCCTCTTGACCTCCACAGAGGCGTCTCTGGGTTCCCACGATCAGGAAAGGAGAGGAAGAACCCCACGAGGCAGCTGAAGGCATGGAGGGGACCGGGAGCAAAGCTCGGCCCCTGTGATCCAGGCTCCCTCTCCCCCGAGCTCCCATTTCCCCAGCTGATCCTCATGGGGCAGCAGTTAAAGACTCTCTGGAAAAGATGCTGATGACAAGGCTGGGAAACGTGGAAGTCAGCAGGCAAAGAGGGAGATCCAATACAAGATGGACCGACTCCGTAAAGGAAGCCACAGGCTTGAGGGTTGCACCACCCGAGCAGGGCGGTCGAGGGCAGGGCGTTTTGGAGAGGGCTCATTCGTGGAGTCGCCATAGGTCGGAGGTGAATGGACAGCACCTAACAGTGCCAAAAGGCCCCGCAGGGAGCTCTCCCTCCCTCCCTCCTGGCTGGCTTCCCTTGTGCAAGGAGGGGCACACAGGAGTGGGAGGGCAGGGGGGCCTCCCCGGGGAGGGGGTGCTGCTTGCGCTGCTGCGGCGGTGGCGCCTGCCACCAGTCCCCTCCGAGTTGCAGAGCAAAGGATCCCATCCGGACCTTAATCCCTCCTTGGCAGCTCCCTGGCAGGGCACCCACCGCCTGCATTCCTGGGAGGCTTCCTTTCAGCAGCCGCAGCCTCTGCCACTCTGGCCGCCGCCACCCGTGGAAAAGCACCATGTCTACAGGCTGCTGGAGCAGAGCAGGTGGGAAGGGGCAGGAGGGTTCAACCCCCCCCCCCCCATCCTTGGTTTCTCTGTCAGCAGCTCAGTCAGCGGCTCAGGCGCTGCTCGGTGTTCGCAGGCCCTGTGAAGGCCTCCTCTCCCTTCCAAGAGAGTATTTCGCTTCCAACGGGAGAAGGCCTTCAGAAAGAGGTCGCTTCCAACCCTCTCTTAGAGGACCGCCCTCTGCCAAAGTGGCCACTTAGCCACCTTTCTCAGCTCTGAGCCCTTGGAGGAAGAGAAAGCAGGATATGATCCTTTGGTGAGGCTGGAGCCAAGAGGATTAAACCTTTAAAGATCGTCTTCGGAACTCTTGACTGTGGATTGGGAAGGAACTGGGAATTCCATCGTGGGAACGGCCTTCCGTACGTGGAACAACGTTATCAGCAGATGCCAGTTCCTCTCTGTGCCTAGTGCCCCTTCAGAGCCGCCTGGCCACGTGCGGGGCTGGTGGTCATTTCTCAGTCTGCTGAAAGCTGAGCTTGCACCAAAGAAGAGACGAGTCTTTGTGTGTGTGGGAGAGAGAGAGAGAGAGAGAGGGAAGCTCCTTGGGTTTTCTCCACTGTCCTTCGGCTTCTCTGACCTTTCTTTCCACCTAAGCAGATATTATTCAGGGATATTGATGTTTGTTCATTCATTCGTTTGTTTGTTTGTTCCTTCCTTCTTCATTCCCTCATTACCTAGCTACATTTCTTTCCCTTCTTGAACTTCTCTGCCAAAGGTCTTTGCTCTTAAGAGAGGACAGAGTGACCACGGCTCCCTGCACCTCCACCTTACATAGTTAGAATTAAGACCCCTATTATTGTTCCTATTTTCTCTGATAAAGACTGGCTTCCTTGTTTTCCCAGAACAAGAAGTCTGGATGTGATTTCTTTCCCGAGGAAGCCATGGGCTCCTCTCTGCTCGCCCTTTCAGTTTTCAGGATCTGAACCCCCTTGTTTGCCTTGGCGACCGTTTGCTTCTTCTGCTCAGAGACTCCGCTGACACTGGTTGCTTTAGCAGCAAGGCTGCGTCCAGGAGCATCCTCTTGGCCGGTCCCGGGCATTTAATCCTCTGGGGCTATCAAAGAAGCTTGGGCCACCAAAACAGCCCTGCAGGGGTGAGGTTAGCTAGCCGCGTGTGCCCTAGGGCTTTGCCAGGCTGCCGCTGGTGGGGTGACCAGAAGTGAAAACCGTGGACGCGGGGGTGGGGGGCCTGGACTGCTGGATGCCGAGACACCCGTTGGGCTGTTCCTTGAGGACTGGTGGCCTGGGAGGGTTCTTTAAATGGATTGTTGTCCTTTGTGGTTTTAAATGTGTTTTAGTATTGGTTTTATATACCATTTGTAATATAAATAGTTGTTTGATTCTGTTTTGACTTTGTACAACTTACTGTCTTTAGTTTTTAAGTATTATCTATTTTAATTATGTAAGCTGCCTTCGGTCCTTTTTTGAGGAGAAAGGTGGGATATAAATATATGAATGAACAAAGAAGCAAACGAATGAACAAACAAATAAGCAAGCAAGCCAATTAGGCCCTTTCCAGTTCCAGCAAGTCTTGGGCAACTGGCTGACCCCGAGGCTTTGATTCTCATTTTCTCTCTCTCTCTCTCTCTCTCTCTCTCTCTCTCTCTCATGGATTCAGCCAGGCATGTACCTGCCCTGGATTCTGGAAGCACATGAAAGAGCAGAGCAATCTGCAGGAGTGAATGGCAGTTGCTCTCTCCCTCTCTCCCCACCCCAGCCTCGGTACCCCCATCCGGCCCCTGCCAATCGGGCGCCTGTGCTGCAGAGAGCCTTCACACACACACACACACACACACACACACACACGCACACACACACACACGCACACACACACACACACACACACACACACACACCTGTGCCGTTTCTGCACTCGGCATGTCAAAATTTATGGGCCACTTGGCCACACTTCAAAAGCACGCTCAGCCACTTACTGTAAAATCAAAGAGGATGGAACAATGAATATGAAGTAAGGTTAAAACACCTCATTACAGGAACAAATTGTTCATCTGACATCCAAATAATGGAATTTATGACCAGGGAGGTTGGAGCCAAAGAAGCGCAGCCTGTCCCAGCCCCCACCCCACCCCCACCCCTGCCACATGACTTCCCAGTCTGTGGGAATGGGAGCAGCATCAAATGGCAAATTCCCAGTCAGAAGTGTCTGTTGTACTAGAATGGATTTCCTCCATGGATTTAATGGGATAGCTTTGAGTAAGATGAGAGTCATATAATTCTCTCTCTCTCTCTCTCTCTCTCTGTGGGATTTTTAGGAGCTGATGCCTCCGTGTGTGTGTGTGAGAGAGCGGGTTGCGGGGGGGAGGAACACAGCAAAGGAAGCACCGTTTGGCTCTCTTTAGCAGCTTCTGCACAGGTGGGAAGAGCTCCTCGTGGCCCTTGCCACAGCCGTGGATCTCTGTAGCTGCTCATGCGCCACTTTGTGCTGCTGGTGTTGCTGAGATCCTTCACTTCCTTAGCTCTTCTCCTGTCAGACTCACCCCTTCTAATACAAAGCTTGTTTCCAAGCCTTTCTTAATTTAATGGCCTAAGGGGAACCCCTTAGGCTTGTGGGGGGGAAGGCAAGGGCTAGTGCACTGAGCAGCATCTTCCTTCCACCTCACTGGACATCCATTCTCTCTCTCTCTCACACACACACAAACACATAACCTCTTGGTGCTGCAAAGTGAAAAGGGAATCTAATCTGTGGTTGGAACAATGCAGGATCTTTTAATCTGAAGGGTTCCCTTGAGAGACTTTTCCCCCCTTGGTTCATTCTGCTGTCATGCATTGAAGGGGCCACATACATCACTCTATGGCATTACATGTCAAAATGCTTCCCGTACATATACCTTGATTTGCAAGCCTCCTGGAAAGCCAGGTCTTAGCCTTCCCGGGGTGGAGTGTGGATGGAAAGGTGGCTGCCTAGCAGACCAGATGTCCATCTAGGGCTTCCTCTGCTGCTGCCTATCCTGGGAGGTGGCCTGGGCCAGGGAAGGGCCCATGCTTGTACAACATAAGAAAGGTCTCCGGATGAATCCCAGATCTCTGAGATGGAAAACAGGGGATGATGGGCCCCAGAGTCAAGAGGATGCACAAAGTCAGAGCCAAATGGCCTCTCCTTGGACTGGTTCCACTACTTCTCTCCTGAGAGCTGGGCTGCCAAGAGAACTGACGCTGGGCCCCAGTTTCAGGGTTCATAAAGGGACATCTTTGGTGCTGTGAACCCTGGCCCTGTAGTGGGTGGCAGGGAGGTTGAAAAGAAAAACTCAGCAGCCTTCAGGAGGGATTTAGCCTCTTGCAGCTTTTCTTGCTGTGCCAGTAATATCTCACACATAGCCTTCTGAGAATGACATCAGGCAGGCATCTGCTCCTGGACCGCTGGCTCCCTGGAGTGGCGCCACCAGTTGCCAAACAGCCCCCAGAGGCCGCACAGGAAGAGGAGCTGCGTGGAGAGGACGGAATCCCCCACAGGCCCTGAAATAGCGAGATGGGATTGTTGGAGGCTGCTAGTTCAGAAGGTGCCTCTCAGAAGAGCATCAGAGCAGCCCAGAAGCTGGAGGTGTCAAAGCATAGCTTGCATCACTCAATAGGCTCATCCAGAAGCAGCCACTTGGCTCAACGGAAGCCTGCCAGCCAGCCAGCTGCTCAGGGGAAGGGACTCTCTTTGTCTGCCATTCTTCAGATGGAGTCATAGCCGTCAGTGGTCCTTTAACCCAGAAATTCATCCAGTGTTCTTTTTAAGTCAATCAGGGATGGAGGAAAAAACAAATCAAGAATTACAGACCACTCTGTCTCTCGAATGTTGATTATAAGATATATACGACCATCTGGGCAACAAGGCTAGAGGAGGTACTTGAGAAAATAATACACAAAGATCAAAAGGTTTCATCTCAAAAAGGAAATTATCATCAAATATAAGATCAATAATAAACATTTTGGAATATTATGAAATGCATCCAGAAAAGCAATTATGTTAGTCTTTTTAGATGCAGAAAAGGCCTTTGATAATGTTGATTGGGAGTTTATGTTGCTGCAATTAAAGAAGATAGGAGCAGAAGGAACTTTTCTAGAAAAAATTAAATTAATATACACTAAACAGAAGGCCAAGATTAAAATCAATGGTCAAGTAACTGAAAATATTCAATTTGAACAAGGCACAAAGCAGGATTGCCCACTTTCTCCATTATTATTTATTCTAACATTGGAAATTCTAAACAGACAAATATGAGGAAATGCTGGAATTAATGGTCTCAGAAACAGGGGAGAATAATGTAAGCTGCAAGCATATGCTGATGATCTAGCAATAATACTAGAAGACCCTCTGGACAGTTTGGAAGAATTAGTGAGAACTATTGAAGAATTTGGAGCAGTTGCAGGTCTTAAAATAACCTATCAAAAAACAAAATTCATGACTAAAAACATAAAGAAAGATTATGTGGAAAGGCTGGCAATGAAAACTAATTTCGAGGAGGTGCAGAAAGTGAAATATCTAGGAGTTATCATTACAAAAACAAAAACAAACCCAAAGTAATTTAATGAAAGAAAATTATCTTACAACACAGAAGGAAATTCAGAAAAATCTGGAAGGACGGAATAAGCTACAAACCTCTATGATGGGAAGAATCTTGACAAAAGATGATGATTTTACCAAAATTGTTATTTTTATTTCAAAATTTACCAATTTTATTAAATTATAAATACTTCAAGGATCTGGACAGCCTGACTTCAAAATGTGTATGGAAGGCCAAGAAACCATGAATAAAACTTAGAATATTGCAAGACTTAAAAGAAGTGGTTCAGGACTACTGAATTGGCATTTATATTATAAGGCATGTGCCATGATATGGATAAAAGAATGGATAACACTAGAAAATCAACGATTATTGAAATTGGAGGGTCATGATTTAAAAATGGGTTGGCATGCATATGTGTGGTATAGGAAATATAACGAACATTCACATTTTGCAGAACATATTCTGAGGAAGGCGCTCTGCTTAGTATGGCAAAAATTTCAAAGACAAACCTACAAGAAAATTCCAATATGGGTAGCACCAATAGAAGCATTTACTTTGAAAGTACTGAATCAGAAGGGAGCATTACTCACATATAAAGGCTTATTAACTAAAGATCAGAATGTAAAAGATAAACAGGATCTAGAGAAACTGGGTC